>NW_024609844.1:0-600000 GCF_016920785.2 Ixodes scapularis
GACGTTCACACCGAATTGGATGGTTCGTGGAGATATGCGCTGCCGCCGCCATTATAGGCAGCGGTTGCAACCCTCGTTTCCAAATCGGTAGCGTATACCTTAGTGGTACGATGTGTGCTTCATACATAGCGGACCCGAGTTCGATTCATGGTGTGGGCTTACTTCTTCTATTTTTGTTCTCTCCAACATTTTGTTTTGTCGAGGCATTTTGGGATATTTACATTTTTTTTTTTTGGGGGGGGGGGGGGGGATTAACACTAAAGAACACGAATGTTGACGACGAAACTTCGCTGAACTAAATGGTATGGGACTCTATACACCAACTCATCTCTGTGACGTCACGGCGTGGTGGTGGCGCGTCGGTCGCACTTCCGGTCTGGGGCTGTGGGCAGAAGTCCCCATGCCAGATGTGTATTCCTGCGTTGTTTCGATAGGAACCAGACAAAAACCTGCCTTCTCGTCAAAACGCCGCGACTGGGCCCGTACCAGAAGTGTCAAGAAAGGTTTGAATATCAGTTTTCACGAGCTCGATTCGTCAGACAACCTGGATATGTGCAGCAAAAAGTGAAAAGCAGACGCCGTCGGACGACGATTGCTTGGGCAGTGAGCAATTTGGGTTGAAATCACGGATACTTGTGGTCATCAGATTTATTTGTTTTGCTCCTACATGAACGCCAGAAAACCGTCAAGTTGTGCGGACCACCTGCGGACTACGTTCAGTGCGTCTTCAAGTTCAAACGGCCGCCTGATCGTTCGAACTGTCGTCTGCTCTTTCAAACGTTTCTGCTTGTCGCCTGCTCTCTTAGACGACGCCGGCCTGTAGACCAAACGTCGGCCCGGTACTTGCGATAAGGTGTAAGTGCAGGCCTCAAAAGACCTAAATTTGAAGGTTAGTAAGCAGGCTCAATGTAAACAGTAGATACAAGGAGATGTTGATCATTGTTACCAGTGACCATCACCGACTTGTTATCCCTAATTCACTTGGTCCGATTCTGCCTGCGATTTTCAGTATCGATGTCGACCGTCTCAGCTACGGTTCACGCTTTTGCAGCCCGAGCGGCGTCGCGACTGAAAATTGCGAGCGAAATCGCATCATGCGAATCAGGCTTTAGCGTACATACTGCGGCGTCCACGCCGAATGAATCGCCACACGTCACATTATTCACGCGAAGTTTTACGGTGTGACGAGCCTCGGTAATTTCGCTGATGCCACTCAAGTAGTCAGACATCGCCGGAAGACGTAGAATCAACAATTCGAACGTGAAAAAGGGCAGGGGGACTCACACCGACGCCGACAACATCGCATCCCAATGGTTTGTTAATGGGCGACGGCGAGCTTCTTGCCCACACCCCCATCGCGTATGCGTGGCGCCCGTGGCGTCCGCTAGGGGCGCTCCGGTTTGTTTGTAAACATAAGTTGGTGTATTTACGGAGGTTCATAGGGGACAGCGGAGCTTGGGTTGCTGGCTGGACGCCGCAAAGCGACATGTACGGGGCGGGGGGGGGGGGGGGGGGGGGGGTTAAATGGGTTAATAGTTTTGTATTTAGTAGCCGCATATTGCCGGAACGCAGGCGGGTGGCGGGGTTAACGCGCTTCGAGTGTACACGCGCCGTCCGAATCCGAAATTTAAGTTGCCGAGCAGCCAATCCGTCGTGAACGTCGTTGCTAGGGGGTCACTCGTCTGCGCCACAAAAAATTAGTGATGGATTGAATCTGGCGAACTTCAAGTTCGGCAAAGATCGGCACGTGTCGAAATTTTAAAGGAACGATCGGCAAAGATTTTGCGAAAATTTGGCAAATGGCTGCGCACGCGCGCGAACGTGCGCAGCCATTTGCCGAACGCGTGCGCAGCCATTTGCTCGAATTATGATTGCAATTGGACGCCGAGCAGTCGTGCGGTCACCACCGTACAGTTTAGTACAACCAGCGGTTACGGCGAGGTGCAGCAACGCGGTAACTGTGCGTTTCTGAGCCTTTGCGAGCGTGGTTCTCTTCAAGGTTGTCTGCCTCAAGAACAGAAGATCGATCAGTAATTTACGCAGTCCACTGCGCAAGTGACAAATGATGCGGTACATTCTATAAAACGTGATTTTAATTTGACCTTTTCATCGATGCAACGAGGTGGTTGAAACATTGACTGACAACTGGCAATTACGCTCAGTGTGCACAGCCAGACATGTACAAGTTATTCAAAAAAAGTAATTAAGTTAAGTTACTGAGTATTGACGTCAAAAGTAATTTGAGTAGAGTAGAAATTACTCAAATAGAAAGTAATTGAGAAAATTACTAATTACCGTAAAAAGTAGCGAATTACTTTTTAAGTTACTTTTCTATGTTTTTTTTTACGGTAAAAAGAAAGTTCAGAGGTTTTGATCCGTTAGCGGAATTGTGGTAGCCAAATATGAATCGGCTCGTTCTTTTTCACAGAAATGCTTTTATAGCTGGTTCTGTTTCTGCGTGCCTAATTGTTTTGCACTTTCTAGTTGTTTGGCCAATGATGTACTGCGAATGTATCAATTCTACTTTAAAGGCCGGCCCGCAAGCAGAGAGAAGGAACCCGACCCTCACTTTCCTTCTCGCCACCGTGAAAGGAGGAAATCGCCTCTCGTTTCCTCCTCGCCATTTTCCCACTTTTTTTTTTTTTGACAAGTTTGTTGTGGAGGAAATGAAAGCTTCGAGGATTTGAAAAGATTATCCAGAAGCCAGCCGGCACACCTGCGACAAGGAGCTGAACCCACCGAGGAGCTGTCTTGAGCGAGCTTGGCACTTGCTTTTCCCAACGAGTTGCATTGGCTCTTTTTTAGCATTGGTTTGGAAGACGATTCTTTGCTGTTGTGAGAGCACAAATGCCTTGTTCTGCTCAAAGAAATAGTCATTGAAGTATCAATTTTATTATAAATATCTGATTTGGCATCTTTCGTTGTTTAAGCGGATTCATGGCGACAACGGGAAGTACGAGCGGCGTTTTCGGTATATCAGGGATGACGCTCCATAGACCAGTTGTTCTGAATTACTATGGTTCGTAAACCGGCACAGGTGACGAAGGATCCCATCCGTAGTGGGCCTAGCACTTTTCGGTGTAGAGCGTTTTGCTGTAGTGCATTTCGGTGCGGACTTTTTGGTGCACAGACATTTCAGTGTACGGACTTTTTGCTGCAAAGACTTTTCGGTGTGGGACTTTTCGGTGCGCGGATATTTCACTGCACGGAAATTTTGATGCATGGGCATTTGGCGCTATGGTTTACTCGCCGGTATCTCTTTTCCAACGTACGCAGACACGCTTCACATCGTGTTTGCGCCTTGAGTTGATAGAGATAGTCTCCTCTATAAAGTTTTGGTTTTATTATTGGTCCTGCGTGTAGAAAAGGACCCAAACAGTAAGACGTTTGAAGTTTTTTGTGTATTCAGAACAATTTTGAATATTTTCAGATGCGCCTCCTCCGCGTATAATCGCATAGCTCCGATTGTCAATAATAAATTGTTATGATCTCGCATGACAAAAAAAAAACAATGTAATTATCACTTCCCAGGCAGCACGAAACGTCGAGGAAACGTCAAGAAAAAGTCCCGGACGTCCTTGACGTCCCGCATGACTTCGATCACGTCTTTTCGATGTTGAGGTGACGTCCTTATATAACGTTCCATTAGTGTCCAATCAGTGACGTTGTGACGACGTTGTATTTCAACTCAAACGTCGTCAACGTTCCCATGACGTCGATGCACGACGTTCTCACAACGTCCAACGCTCACGTTTCTTTGACGTTGAACTGAAGTTCATAAATGACGTCCCATTATCGTCCTGTCCGTAACGTGCTGGCGACGTCACCCTTCAACTTTAACGTCGTCAGCGTCGCCACGACGTCAAGACAAGACGTTTTAGCAAATTCGAACACTCACGTGTCTTCAAAGTTAAAATGAAGTCCAGGGTGACGTTACATTATCGCCCCGTCAGTGACGTTTCTGCGACGTCGCGTTCACACCTAAATGTCGTAAACGTTATACAAGACGTGCTGGCAACGTCGACCACTCACGTTTTGTTCGACGTTTTTAGATTTTCCAGCTCAATCTCCAGCCGCAGAATCACTGTGGTCAAGGTGACAGTGCTTAAGAGCCGCAAACAAAACTTAATTTTTGAGAGGTTGAGAAGTTTAATTATTTATACATTAATTTGCGTATTTCAAAATGGTATTAATTGCACATCGATGACGCTAAAGAGGGCATTTACAAAACTCAATGTACACGGAAGAAAAAAAAATAATATGAAAGCATGTTGGGAATATCATTCCTTTTATATGTGCTTGTTATAATTTTGGTTTGTTTAAAATATTGTTACAGGTTTCATTTGCGAAGCCCATGGCGTCTAGAACGGATCGAATTGTACCATTCTTGCATTTTGCACGCGCGTTGTCGTCTTCCATCGGTCCTGGGCCCTGGCAGGCGCCCCAGGGGCGCCGCTACACTATCCCCTATCCAGGTGATTTCAGGCCTGCATCCTTTCCTAGGAGCATCCATACTGCTCCGCGACCACCCGAGATTGTTTTAAGGTTCGTCAATTCCTCTTCGTATTTTGTAACCCATGCTCACCTGCGCACAACCCAAAAATTGGCATCAGCATTGCAGTTCGTCCATAACACCAACTTCCAGCGCCTTAGCGCTTTCGGCAGATCGGAGCGCAAAGTCATGTCACGTGACTGTCAGTACAGATCTGGCTTTCGTTGCCAGTCGTGACGTACCCAAACGAAAATCGCATGCCAGCACACACTATATCAGAGCACAACTTCACTGCTCACTTGCGCATTTTTGGAGTTGACTCAAAAAAAAAAAAAAAATGCCCGGCAATGACCAAATTCGGTAGATTCTGTCAACGGTTTGTGGAAATTGACATTCATAATGCCAACCCCTGAATGGCCCAGATGACGGTCCAAAAAGCGTTCAAGCCCAGCCCGCACATACGTGCCAAAAAAAAAGGAAAAAAAAAAGAAAAAAACAAACAGCCGGCATGGCGTGAGAGAGAGGGCGTTGGTTTCATTGGGTTTCATTCATAAAGTTGGTTTCATTGGCGTAAAGTGACTGCGCTCTAATTTCGCGTCACAGAGATTTGTAAGCGTCTTTAATTTTTATGCTTGGTTTTTAAAGGTTCGTGAAAAGCATTCGCGACCTTATCTGTCAAGCCGCGTGCACGGACAGCGCGGCCTCCTCGGCATGTTGTTCCCTCATCGAAGACGACAATGAATAAAAGTAGCGATCAAAATCTTAATGCCTGAAGAAAGCGCAAGTTTAAAATAATTCTAAGAGTGCCAGTTGATTTTATTTCTACTATATTCAAGTTTCAACTCTCGTCGCAGGCAGCATGAAAGGAAGCACTGCCCTTTTGGCGCAAACCAGTGCCCACTCAACGGTCCTACACTCAAACACGCATCACAACCCGACCTGTTCGAAAAATAAATAATTTCCAGTACCTTGGTACGAAAGGCGACTTTTCTACTGAGCGTGATATTTTGTGGACCCAAAAGTCCTTTAGCCGAGATCGGTAGTTCATAGCTTCAGGGAGACGAAGAATGACGGATGCATTATTTCCCGCGGAAGTACTGTTTTGACGTTGAATTCCACATAAAAGTGTATTTGCACCCATTGGGTGGCACGATACCGAACTTGCTTGATTACTTTTCTTTTAGAGACAACATAACCAGGCATAATCTACAGATATTGCAGAATTTATTTTAATTCGCGTACAGCGCGAAAGACAAGTATGGACATAAAGACCACAATAGAGCTCTGCATTTTGTACTGCATTTATTTCTGTACTTGTGGACAGTTAGTCCGCATGACTATATTCAAAAATTGCAAAATCTTTTAAACCTACCACTTTTTATAGTTTTTTTTTTTTTTTTATAGATGAATTGTGGCAAATCCCGTCTGGGGTTCGGGTAAAGATCTCGCACGTGTTCAAGGACACATTTCGGCAGGATTTCCCGCTTGGTGACAACGTTGAGATGGCCGCTGTTCCGCTTCTTTTCTAAGTAGGCCGGGCAACGCCAGACGCCTAAATTAGCCAAGCAGCCCCAAAACCTGCGGTAGTACACCTTCCGAACACCTGGGTTTTTTTTTTGGAGATGGTCGCTGGCCTTCGCCCACCCTGACAGAGCCCCGAACAATTATGATGCAAGGGCTGCAGAGGCTATCTGCGCATTCCGTTTCTTAATCAGCGAACAAATGGGAACAGAAGGGAATGAAAACTTCGTAATATTTGCTGTCTTTTAATGAATGGCATAATATGCTACTATTGCTAGTTGCACTACTTTACGCGAAAAAAATTGTGATTTTGCGGTTCTATCTCCGTGTTTCCCGTTCTCTTTGCTGATAGGCAAGATATTTGTCGGCTGTCGAGTTTTCAGTTACATTTGTTGACAGAAACTAAATGCACGTTTCGCCACGAAGAAATTTTTTTCAAAAGCTGAAGATAGATGAAATATAGCATAAACCGTTTCAGTTTTTATGGAAGTTTGTTTTTACTCTTCTTAGTAGCTTCAACTAAGCGGCCGTCACTCTAGAAAAAAACTGTGGTACGAACCTATTATGCCCCAGAAATGGTCAGACTGCGTCCCTCTGACTGCAATATCTTTGACTTGTAATTACTCTTCATTATTGGTGTGTACAAAAACAAACAAAAAACACAATAGTGATAAAATCACTCTTCAGTGCGCCGTTGTTAGAACGACCAATTTTCAACTCTCTGGGTAGAGCTCAAAGTTTAGATAAAAATACCCATCTTTTTTATTTCTGCTGTGATGTTCAAGTTCCGTTTACTCGAGATAAGTATGCAGTGTTTTAGCGTATGTGGCAGCATGCGGAAGTATCTGAATGTAAAAGAACTTGTTCTTGGGCTAGTTGGTGTTGACTATCTGAGTATGTTTTAGAGGCGCTGCAAAAGAGTAAAAAAAAAAGAAAAAAAAAAGGAGAAAAGCGAGTTAGCCCGAACCCTTCCGAGCTCATATCCAGCCTGCCGAACTAATCCGTGATGTTTGGGATTGAAGCAGAGAACCTTGACGGGTTACAGAGATTTTGTCGGGGGGCCGGTATGCCCATTAGCACTCGTGCGAGAAGGCCGTAAAAAGCGAGGAGAAAAATGGAGGAGGGAAGGGGAGGAGGAAAAAAAGAAAAGAGAGGGAATCTTCTGCCACGCTTAAAGGCCGCCGTACAGTTCGCGCTTTCCACTTTTTCTGCGTTTCCTCCTCCCCTGCCCTCCTTTCCTTCCTTCACCGCCCGCCCGCCCGCCCGCCCTTCCCCCAGGGGACAACACGGAGAATGGATTAGGAGACGCCTCCGTTAATCCGGCCTAACCCGCCGAAGAGGGGGCCAGCTGCTTGACCAAAAATTATTTCGCTGCTCGAAAAAAAAAAGAAAGAAAAAAAAAAAAAAAAGAAAAACGCCGCGGGCAGCGACTGAATGCACTTTGCCGGATGCGCAACGCTCCGTCCGCCTTGAATAAGCTTGTATGCACTGGACTAACATTTTTCGCAGCGCGGCAGGTTTAGTGTACTGCAAGACTTCCCTGTCCGCCACAAGCTCCAATAATTCAAGAACATAACGACGGCAGCGTATTCAAACAGTGTAAAATGAAATGTATATAATATTTATAAGAACACCGTTGTCTTCACTGCTTGACTTTCAAATTTTTAGCGTTGCCAATAATCGTAATCAAAGTATTTTTATGATTGAAGACCCCTCGTCGTGCATCGACCCCAAGATTACGCTTACGTGAAACATGATTCTGCGCGGAAGCGGCTCGAGTCACCGTGAACTTTTTTTTTTTTTTTTTGTTTCAACGTGGATTTTGCTATTTAATTTAGCTGAGGTACTACTGGCAGAACACGAATCACATACTTGGAAGGTATATACCGTCTGAAAACTCATATAGCTAGTTGAGTGAATGCAATACTATCGGATTCGTTGAAGCTTGATTTGTTGATTCGAACTTCAACAAATCCCACGCACCCATTCTCCCTATTCCTGTTTACCCAGTCATAGTCGTTCCCTCACGATGCAATGCGAGTACAAGTATAGTTTATGCATTGTTGACGTTGCACAGCCGTGATCGCACGGTTTTTAGAAGCGCTATAGAACGAGCACAAGCGTCGAATTCCAGTACACTGATTGATTTCTGTCTCACCGCCGTGACGCCACACGAGAAAAGCGATTTCGTTCTGTCTGTGAAATTAGGAACACAGAAATCAAGATATAATCCCGGTGATAAAACAAAGCGAAATGGATCTCTGTAGCCAATACCCAACCGTTTGCGAGGTGACTAGGCGAATGCATATATTACCTCCGTACCTTTACCCTCTGCACACCGCCAGAGAGAGTCATACAAACTCCTTAGAGCTATTGCCAACACGATTGCGTTTGCAAGCCGGTAGTTTGACTCGGCTGGGATTCGTCCCTTTCATAGCTCTCTATGAAACCAGAAAGGTAGATACTTTTCTACATAGGGTGGGTTTGCCCGGGGCCTCCAGTTATTTACGGCCAAAATCACACTGGAGGCGCTTCAGCAATGTTCACTCTGGTCGACACACGTGCACTGTAAAAATGCCAGTCGTCTACTCTTTCCGAAAAGATACTTGACGAGCCAATCTTAGAGACCGACGGATAACGAGGCCGAAATTATGCTTATACCTAAAAAAAATTATAACACAAATTTGGCCTCGTCATTCCCAAACTGGTTGCCCGACGAAATTCTCTATGCGTATTGCAAGCCAGGGTTGGTAATAGTAACATAAGATAAGTACGGCAGAATTCCCTTCCATAAATAAAATTATTTGGCTAACGCCAAAGTAACGCGAAATTGGTGCAACGAGTTTTGCAAAAGGGAGCGTAAACCGAAAAAAAGGGAAAAAAAAAGACAGAAGAATAGGAGAAATGAGAAAAAAAAAATCTCTGGTGACGTCGCCAAAAAAATTTCTGTTCATGTGATTTTTATTGTCACGTGACCGAACAAAAAAAAAATAAGCGAAATAAAAAAAGAACACGAGGAAAAAACCATCTCCTGCCCGGTTTCGAAGCTAGGCCCTCTTGATCGTGAAACTAGCGCGCTATTCGTTGCGCCTAGTTGCGCCAACATAACTCTGCCTGTAATGCCCACGCATTCTCACATCATAGGAGAAAGCTTAGGTGCCTTCGTCGTTTTTCATGCATGTGTTATTTTTATTTGTGTCAAGAGTTCACGTTCCAGAATGCTTTTAGAGTTGCAGCAGAACGAGTTTCTTCATCTGAGTCACCTTCTAGAGCCAGTAGACCGCACTGGGTCCTCCGGCTAATCAAGCAGCTATATTTTCAAATTCTCTGACGTGCCCGTCCTCGCATCCGAGGTCGCCGTTTGACAAGCTTATCTTCCACCTGGTAGCCGGAACCCCCAGCAAAGCGCACATGAAGGCTCCCTACCCACGGCAGCTTTGTTCCGTCCCCACTCCCTCTCGAGAGGATGGCTCGCCCCGAGGCTAATCCCCATTCTCTAGACGCCCTTTCCACCCAACGCTGGCCCTTTCCCTCCCCGTCTCCAGCTTCGGGAGAGAAGGTTCTTCCCTGCAGAACGTCCCGTCTGTACAGCGGCCTTTAAGAAAATTTTGAGCGCCCCGCTTTAAGGTTCAGCACTGTCTGAGCTTGGCTTTTTAGACAGCTTGCGTGTTTACAGTGTTGCGTAAAGTACACCTAAAAAGTACTTGAAGTAAAGTACAAAGTAAATGATGGCCTGTTATGTACTTCAAGTAAAGTAGTAAGTATACATCATGTGCAATCTACTTGAAGCAACATATATAAATACAATACACTTTAAGGTAAAGTATAAGCACTTTTAACACAATCTTTCATGATGCTCTCTCACTCCCTATACAGTGTTTTTTGAACTGGTATGCATTGCTCCAGGGGTACGTAATCGGAGGTGCATCGGTTTTTTTACGGAAAGGGCAGCAAATATTGTATAAGGTCAAGTCGCCACAGAGTAGTTGTTTTACTCTCGCTGACGAGCTTTTTGACACAATCAACTTATAAGGCACTTATTTCCATCGGTCTTACAGCCGCCATTAGTTCACTCAGAGAAATGACCAGATGACGTCTCGAAAGAACGCGTTTTCACACGACGATACCGCCATTTTATGTTTTCTTATTCGGGGAATGTATATTGAAGTCGGGAGTTTTTCTCGGAAAATACAAGAAAATGCTCAAAGAATTTACTTAAAGTACAAGTTTTTCTAAACAGTAGTGCCTTAAGTACCATCTACATAGAGTACTTCCCAACACTGCTTGTTTATTATTTTTTATATAAAAACGCTGGGAAAATTACTACAGGTACACGCGATTCTTCGAGTACAGCACAAACTACGGGAGCACCAGATGAGTTTCGAGCAGGTGCTGCATTTTGTTGCCTCCTTTGAGTGAGGAAGCAGTGTGTGCCCCTCCTGTAGTGGGCGAAAGTTCCTACGTTTGGGACAAGTGGAGACCAGCCGTTACTTCAAATGGGTCAAGTCTCCTTGAGCTTCGGGACACAGAGAAACGCAAGTCTTCGGCGTTAATCCCGCCTTTACTCGGCCTCTCTTGCGTCGGGTCTGTTCGTTCCCCGCGCCTCGTAGCAGTGTTGTTGCATTGTGTGTGTGTGCGGGGGGAGGGGGGGGGGGGAGAGGGGGCTTGTGAAAATTTTGGGGGGCTTCGGTCTCTCCAGACCATTTTCTGCCCCCCTCCCTCCCTACGCTACATGCCTCCCCCTCTTTGCAAATACCAGCTGATCTTCCAACATCTTATCTCTATTGTGCAGGAATGTTTTTGATAGGTAAAACAACCACTAGAATTCGAAACTAATTTGTAACTTGTGTAGAAGTTACTCAAAAAACTAATTAAAGTAAACTACTAATTACCGAAATAAAAATGTAATTGACAGTTACTAAACTACACCTAAAAGTAGTTAAACTACACTAACTTGAGTAGAGTAGTTGAACTACGTACAAGTCTGTCTTGAAGATAAGACGTCTTCAAAGGGAAGCTGAAGCGGTTTTGTAATTGAGGAAACACACTTGCCCTTCAGGAAGCCCAATGTTGAAATTATTTTCCAATTTCATGCACAAAGGCAGCAGATAATCTCTTTTCAAAGTACTGCTGAAGCCCCTCCTTCCCGGAGCGTGCCATCATAGCAGGAGTTTCCGGAATCTCCGCTCTCGCGTATCTTCAGTGCCTATCGAAGTTACGCACGCAACTCTTGCTATTTTTAAAAATAAAAAAAGACGCCGTGATTGCTGCCAGTGCGGGGGTGTGGCAAGCCTGCGACTGCTCACGAGCGACACGCGCTTGTCGGCCGAAAGATCCTTTTATGACGTAAAGACTGGTCGGAGGTCTTTCGTGTGTTCTCGCGTTTAGTTACATCTTCGGGGAAAACAAGCGATATCTTCAGAATTACGGGATCAAACAACGCAGAAATCAACCTCTATCTCTATTTTCGGAAGAAGCGCTTCACCTTCTCTTAGGGTCAAGAGGAGAAGGCCACTCAAGCTTGTCTTGAGTTGGAAGAGATAAAAAGGAGAAAACAAACATTTGCGTTGCAATAAGGACTGGAAACTTTGTACTGGTGTTGAATGGTGATCAATTTATACTTATGATGCGCTTCAATGGGGAACTCGTGAACGTGAACCAATTGAGTATCTCAGCTAAAACTCGTTCTTCCTAAGTGGGTCCCGCTTATGTTAGTGTTTGGCAAAATGCGAGGCTGACTGATTGATCTACACTGCATATCATTTTATAAATGGTGGCATTAGTCGTGTGGATGCTTCACAGACGGAACCGGCAAGCATTTTCCTCCTCGCTAGTGGTTGGACGCTGCATATATAATGAAACATCTCTCGTGGAAATAGAAATTGTCAGTGCTGTTTGGCCAAAACATTCACCCTTGGAAATGGTGTAGTCCCATAGTACTTATTTTTTTCGCGTCCTTCATATTGAAATGTCTCGCAGGTACCCTCCTACTGACAAGTGGTGTAATTATCCATGCCCTGTTTAATCTCGAAACTGGCCTTCAGTTTTTTACGTGATTAAACTGAACTGCAAATGCGCGTTTTCCCATTTGTTGCCTTCTTTTTTTCTCGTTTCTGCGTCGTAATTCGTAATCATTTACTGCGCAGTTTAATGAACTAATGAATAGCCCACTAGACCAATTCCAAGCACTGGCATCCTTCAGTTATAGCCTTTGCTCATCGCATATGACGATATATGAGGGCAGGTAAAGTAACTTTGTGTTGGCGACTGTTTATTAATACTCATTAATCTACACTTTGCAGGCCGAGCTGACCGGAAATGCTCTTAATGCAAAAGCGAGCAACCCTTCGCTGCCTAGGAAGGAGGGTCAGCCACCAGCCAGCTCAACTTGAGGGCTACATTTTCCCCCAGAAAACCGGAACCAACTAGCCGGATAAAATTAGGAATGGCCACAGCTCAGCCAACTACATGCGACATTTTTATTCGCTTCCCTACCTTCCTTGCCGACGCACCGTGCCCATTTATTTGACGTGTAATTCCCAAAATCTTTGGCGGTGATATACCGTACTGTTGTTGGTTCTGTGGCATGCCTGCCTTTTTTTCAGCACTACAGAGCAGGAGTGACGTATCTAAACCACGCTCCTTGGTTTTATTTACCTGTGTCTTTGTCAATTTGTGTGAGACTGTATCGGCGTAATCCTTTACCGCATGTTTAAGGTGAAGTGAAACCTTTGAAGTACATATTTAATAGATAAGGATCGTTTGAGAATGCAGCTCTTAGGCGCCCGTTTCCGGCTTGAGCGGCGTCGCCGTCGGCGTAACGAAGGTCACCACAAGGTCACGTGACCCCCAAGGTCACCCCAAGGTCACGCGACACCCCCCCCCCCTCCCCCAGGTCACGTGACCCCCTCCCCCCGAGGTCAGGTGACCCCCCCGGAGCATATTAAAGAATGAGGGGAGGAGGAGAAGAAGGAGGAGGAGGGGCATACTCTCCCCTCAGTACCTTCCCCTCCTCCTCCTCGAGGAGCTGTGCTCCAATTCGGCATTACAGGGAGTTGTAAACGGCTTTCACTTTTTTTATGTATGATTCACGTGCAATTTTTGCAATAATGTTTTTCGGGAATTTCAATATTCAGTTTGATGCCCGTGCTTTTTCGTGATGTGGTTATTTTATTTATTGAATTACACCGCAATAGGAATGTAAACCCCTGAATTTCTTTACTTCATCAGCATGATGTGTCTATGTTTGCTTGTTCATTAAGTTCGTTCTGATTGGGCTTCTGAATTGGTATAGTATAAAAAAAGGAAATAAAGAAAATTTGATCTTCACTCCTAACAGAACTTGCCCACGCAGCATTCGACTCCGAATGGCAGAGAACGGACTGCGAGGACAAGGGGGCGGAGCTCTCCTTCCAAAGAACCGAATTGCAGAGGCAACCATTGAAGATGGACCAGGAGGGGAGGACGGACGGCGGTGCGACTTCTGCAGCCAATCTTATGGTACCCAGAGAACTAACAACACCAGGTATGCGAAGACGCACACGGGAAAACACTCACCCAGCCTCGCACCTTCTTAGCACATCCTGACATATTCATGAACGGTTGGTTCTACACGAATTGAAAAACGTTTTGTAGGCCAGGTTTTCCAGAAGGTAGAAAATGTCAGGAGTCTGAAGTGGTACACAAAGTTTTCCTCCCGTGGGATAAAGGGGTTACATTCCAAAGTCCGAGTACTACAACTATGGTGAAAGTAAGCAAACAAGTTGGGCTCAACTGAAGGAACATTCAGTCCGAGCACTCGAAGTTGCAATTGATACATATTTTTTGATATCAGAGAATTGTACCATGGAGTTGCTTACTTATACCACAAAATTGTATTTTTTCCTTTAGTTCCGGTTGATTGAGTAGCTCTCACAAATGCTATAAATTCTGTTTGACGCATAAAATACTCCAAAAAGGTTTGGCTGTTTCAAATGCTTGAGAATTTTCTCTCAACATTATTTGTGTGACCTAGCTTTAGCTTTAGATTGGCAAATGTGCATTCGAGTGTCGAGTTAAAACACCGTTTTTCGCAGTTTCAGATTGCTCGTAAAAAATCGCTGTGGGCCTTAGCAAACTTTTCAGTTTCTAAGGTGCAAAACGAGTATTTTACGAGCCTATTGAATGCTATTTTGTGTAACCTAATAATATGTGGGTGTGTGAACGACCCTTCCAGCGTTACTTAATACACAGTCAGGATCATTATGAATGTCAACATGCTATCACCCAGCGCTCCCTACTGGCAGCGTTATGCAGCCGCAGTGTTGTAGGCGTTACCGTAAAAAAAGGAAAGATACGTCATTCATTACTTGTGAAATAAAGGTACTCGATACCGTTACCGACAGAAAGTAGCCCACGTTACTTTTGCGTTACTTCGTATTTAAAAATTGACGGTAACAGCGTTTTTTTTTCGTTGTTTTTTTGTGACAGCGTTTTTCGACACCGGGATGACGGGCGCGGGCGTTGGAGATTTCCTAAAGTGGAAATTTTTGCGTGAGAAAAAGAGGCAAATTTTAGAAAGTATGTAGAATGAGTGCAATAATTAATTACTTGGGTCACATACTATGTTTCAGCTTAAATCTAGACGCAGCCGACGCTACGAACTAATGGGACAAATCAAGCAGCGTCAAAATCACAAGTCACTGGGACATGAATGTTTACGGTTGGTTCAGCGAAGATTAAACCCGTACAGGAACACAAAGAACAACATGATGGTTCCCTTTCCCCTCTCTCTGATAATTCCCATCAGCTTGTAGCGTCAGCTGCGTCTGGACTTCAGGTAAAACGAAGTATAAAAACTGGTAAAAATACAGGTGTTCGTTTTCAAGTTTTCGGAAGATGTAACGCGTGACGTAATTACGTTATCCGTTACTTGAAATAACTAACGTAAGTACGTTACCCGTCACTGTCTTGGAAAGGTAACGAGTACTTTACACGTTAATAACAAAAGTAAGGTGTTACCGGTAACGACGTTACTTGTAACACGCTACCGCCAACACTGTGCAGCAGCGACCGCGGCGGCTTGACTCCCCTTCCGCACTTGGTTAGGAGAACGCACAAGCCACCACAGCTGCCGCACCATAGGGCTGCCAGAATCGAGTCTTAAACGATCGCCTGTAGACATTTACAAGCTTTGCGAATGATTTTTTTTAACATCTCAAATGAATGAATACCCACTGTAGGCCGCACCGGCATAATGTAGGTATACTGGACCATGTTCAGAACAATTAAAAATGCGCGAACATTTCTCGCTTTGTCCTGCCATCCCAACAGACTGGAACGGAGCAGGCTATGGCGACCAGGTGGATACTTTTGACCGCGACAGCCGCAGAGGTGACACCTCTCCCCAGACCAACTGGTCGGACCCACACAAGCGGCAGAAGCACCGACAACCGAAGAAGCACCCGTGCCGCTTCTGTCCTTACTCATGCCCTTCCGCAACGGATGTCGCCATCCACGAGAGGACTCACACTGGCGAGAGACCCTTCAGTTGTGGTGCCTGCGAGAAAACATTCACGAAGAAGGGTAACTTGACGGCTCACGTTAGAACTCACACCGGAGAGAAGCCGTTCAAGTGCAACACGTGCAGCAGGGCATTTACTCAGAAAGGCAGTTTGGCGAACCATGAGAGGACTCACACCGGAGAGAAGCCGTTCAAGTGCGAGACCTGCGGTAGAGCATTTGCGTCTGATAACGGTTTAAGCAATCATCGAAAGATACATCGCAAGTGATCGAAACCCTCACGCGCATCATAGTTGTGAAAGGTGTTTAAACGAAATACTCGAGCGCCGACATGTGTTCATATCGTTTGGCGATAGACCTGCAGGGGTTTTACTTGCGAGCAATGTGTGTTTCGCATGGTTCAAAATGTTTCCTCCTCTTACTCATCGCGTAAACACAGCTAAAAAGTGTGAATTTACCTTAGAGTAAGCGACCAGAGTTCTTTTTTGTACACGAAAAAAAGAAAATACTTGAAGCCTTGTGTTTCTTTATTAATTTAGAGTCATTAATCACGTGATGCACCTGACGTCTCTGGGTTGTCTGTAGGGTCACTTACGTTCCTTTCAAGTCGGCCTCCTCATGACCATAAACATACGAACTCATAAAATAAGTAAGGTCTTTCAACAGCAGAAATCTTGAATATTGCTAATGTTAAGAAAGTATAAGAGCAACCGAGTAATGAGGAGGGGTCAGCATAATTTTTAGATGAGAAATAAAGCTATATTCTAAACTATTTAACACGCCAAGCTGGAAACTAATGCTTTGCTCATAGGACTGCAATGAATATACATGACTCGAAGATGTAGAAATGCGGTGTAATTTCCTATCTCATTTCGTAATATTCTTTGTCCTTTTCTTTTTGACCAGTTTTAGTATCTGAATTCTGATGACATCACTCAATGTGCTTGCTACATGTAATACTCGTATGTACGTTTTCCTTTTGCATGGTTTTTTTTTGCGCATTCACGAAGACGGTCCTGATTATTTAGGACATTTATACTTTCAGTGCTATTCATTTGGTGTTCATATATACTTCGTTTCACCTTAGGTACGAGCGCGGACAATGTTTTGAGCCGGAGGACCAATAAAACAGCGCAAAAAGCGCAACGCCATGGCCTGCTCTCTGCGCTTGATAGAACTAGCCGATGGAGTAGCACGCAGAGAGAGATGGCGAATACCGGCTACTCCTAGAGTCCTATGAACTGCAGAGAACTCGTCATGGCTGTGTGCCTCTTTCGCTGTTTGATTGGCGCTTCGCCTCATAACATCGGCCACGCTCGGACCTAAGCTTAAACGATGATAGTTTCACTTGAATTCGTCAGGATTTTAAATATTCGAAATTCCTCTTGTAGTGGACGGATCATATACATGTGTTGTACTAAAGGCATAATTGACTCCATTGTGTATACAGTTATGTGTCTAAAAACTACATATGTATAATCCATCTAAATATGTCTTAATCTGCTCTGACTGTACAGTGGTTGTCACTATTGCCTGATGCGCCAGAATTGAAGGAGGGGGAGTCCTGCTCCCAAACGTATAAAATATTTGTTTTAACATATACACGGTGTTTCCAGAAAAAAAAAAACGGGCAAACGTTCCTTTGCAAAAAGTACGCACGGCACAAAAGAGAATTATGATGCCGTAGCGGTCTGTCCAAGGAAAATTGTTAGAGCTGAATATAATGGGATAATTAATAAATTCCGTGTACTTAAATTGTTAAATATTAGTTTTAAAGGAATGGTTTCAAAGATAACATTGCTCGGAATCATTGAGAACGACTAAATGCACCCATGTTAAAATGGCATGAGGCACGCTAAGCATTTTACGGAGTTCTGAACAAATGCTCAAGTTGGACACGTATCTCGCTTTCGGTTTCTTATCGGAGAGCATCTCCGCGTGGGCAATCTCGCCCCCCGTGTCTAAAGCGCGCAACGTGAGTGCACCGCCACGGATTGCTCGTGAAGGAGCGTCTTCACTCTCGCACCGATGTCAAAAAGGCGGACCTCATATGACTGTCCGGAAGCTTTTTTATGTAGACTTCTCTACGCGCGATGAGTGGCGGCGCACATACGTTGCGCGTCTTAGACACGGGGGGCGGGATCGCCGGCACAGAGATGTGCTTCGATAAGAAACCGAAACCTACATACGCGTCCAAATTGAGCATTTCTTCGGAACGTCGTAGAATGCTGCGCGTGCCCCATATCATTGCAGCGTGGGTGTTTTTAGTAGTTTTCGATCATAACAGCAAGATTCTATTTGAAACCAGGCCCTTCAAATCAATAGTGTGCAATTTATTCATTCAAAATTACTTACAAAATTATATTGAACGCTAAACATTTTCATTGGTGGCAGGTGCAAAGGGCGTAAGCTGGTTTAGTGGTAGAACCTACGAGCACGAGCATGTCCGTACTCCCAGCCATATCCACGCAGAGTGCGTGGTCAGGAGATAAAAACGAGTTGGTTGTCTGGCTCGTCAAACGCGTAGCTCCCACCGCACTGTGAACTTCAAGGGGCCGTGCTCCGATGTTGGGTGTTGGGCTTTCTGCACCAGTGGGACCCAAGCACCGGTGTGCCCGTTACAGAAAGCATGTAACAAAATAGAATCACTCGTTAGATTAGGGAGTTGTAGTAGATCGTTTTTCCTCTCCGCTACGGTATCCCCGAGGAAAACGGCGCAGCTGCGCATGCGCGCCGCCAGCCTTGTCTGCATAGTTCAAGGTCTTGTGGCGGATTACGGAGCGCTATCCGGGTGCTTAGCGGGCTGCGGAAACGGTCTACTACAATTCCCTATTGTCAAAACTTAACGGGCTACTGATATTCGTTACCGTCCTTCGAACGTAACGATAAACCGTTATGGTTTCTTTCAAAAGTGAACGAATGTTACTTTTGCGCCAATTGGAATATCACTCATTCCACAGCGAAAGGCCGAGGATATGAACTCAGACAACCGCTTAACATCTTTGTGAGTTATTAGTTTGTAAGATTTGTTGCATGACCATTATTTTGAAAAGTGGTTTTATTGACTGTGCTCTCTTTTATTTTCTATTTTTCCCAAATAATGTAGTAATGTTTTGCACGACCATAAGAGATTTGCAATAAACTGATTGAATATAACACTAATTTGAGTGAGGTCACCGGGTGTCGACAAATTTTCTCCTCATCTGAACGGATACACACTTTGGAGTATTTAGAGGTACTCCCAAGAAAATGGGGTATAATTCATTAAATTACAGTATACCCCTTCTTGGGAATGCTGCAAAAGGTTCTCCGATTTAACTCTTTTAGAAAGTCGGCGAACCAGTTCATTCTGTCGAGCTATGCGCAGAGTGGAGATTACGAGCCGATTTCTCTGATTCTTTCACGAGTTTGTTCTGAAAGCCCTTAAAACCCAGTTTCAAGCGCACTTGAAGCAGGGATATTAGAGGTGGGTCACGAATCAGTCCGGGCATGAAGAAATTGATAAAAAAATTACTTACAAGGATAGGTTATCTGGTGGAGAAATGTTAGGACCGAGTTTAGTGTAACTAATAGTAAAAGAGGCGACGCTCTTATGGGTGAAAAGGATAGATCTATTCATGATAAGTCGAAGCCGCGGTGTAGGGAACACAAATCAATAAGGACAACAGTAGGCTATCGACACATTCCGAGCGTGATTAAGCGTGCAAACTGGGCTTAGGGACAGTTAGTAAAAAAAAAGAAAATGGAGCACTGATAAGGACCTATCGACCCTAACTGTAAACGTTCGTGACGACCGCAACCGCAGAAAATAGTTGCTCTTTCAAATTAGCCCCAAAGAAAAAAAAGAGCATCATATTTTTTCGATATCCAGGACTTTACACCAGGACCGGGGATAGGCGACCCGTGATGCCGCCCAGGAAGCCATCAAAAGGGTTGCGCCGCTGCGCCCCCATTTGAAAGTTTTTTTAGCTTACTAATTTATTTAAACACGGGGGCTCTTTTCAGAAAAAAAAATACTCGTTTTGGATTACTACTCACATGTTTACTGACTACGTGATGTCGTAGAGAGGAGCGTACAAAAAGGCGAAGGAAACGGGGCGCCGGGGGCGTTAGCGGCAGGAGTTTGCCTAGGGCGCTTGATGGGGTCGGACCTGCTTTATGCCGTCCGATGCCTGTTGTTGATAGGATCGGATGAATAGCACTTTGCACCTCACACCGATTTTAGCAAGAACAGAAGTTGCACAAAAATGGGGCGACTAGCAGAAAATCCACTCGGCGGCACACACAGCGGGGCACCGTGACGAACGCTCCGACCAGCTCCGGAAGACTGCTTCCGTGTACCGGCCGAGGCTCATACAGGAGAATTCCCGAATCGCCCTTCCCATTTGAACCTGTCCCTTTTCAACCCGTTCCCGAAACACCTTTACGTTTGCGCCAGTCCCGTATAAACCCATTGGTATATAAAGCCCCGCACATCTCAAACTCTCCGCGAAAAGTCTCCATCGTTCTAACCCTGGTTTGCTCTCATTTTCTCATTAAAAATAGTTGCCGAAATTTTGTTAATGCAATTAAAGCAAAGGTGCCGGCGGGCTATTTAGTTATGTTGTGAACTAGTTTTTATTGTCAACGTATTCTTAAGCTATACATCACTTTCAGACAAGCTCCAATGAAAGATATTTCTACTTGAACCACTTGAAATGTTTCTGTCAAGATGGTCCCCAAAATGTGGGACTACGAAACGCGACAATGTTACCGCGAACACGATGTAGACGATTGTTTAAATGTTACTTCGAAATGGTGTTAGAAGGTACCAAGTTGTATACCGCTTAGCTTAGTGGCCCAGATGAGCACTTTCAAAGACACTAATAATACTGATGGCAGTCATTTCATTCTTTGAGACAAACTGCGAAAAACTGCAATCGCTTGTTCGCGCTAGCAGTGTCGCGCTCAAGCACTTTGAGTAAACAAAAATTAGCGCTGCCTTAGGTTTTATAATCGCGACGCTATTTTTAGGTTTCCCAAAGCGCTTACGGACGTTATTCTGAAACTTCCTTATAGTGAACGGGATATGTTGAAGAGTGAGAAATTAGACAAGTTGACAGGGCATATGATTGCGACTTCATTTTCTTACGAGTTCAAACACAAAACCCTCGCGCTCACAGGAAAAATCCATAAACTACAAAATGCTATCGCCTTTGTTGAGGACGTCGAGCAGGACAATCGCACCATCAGAAAGGCGACACTCCGATTTTGATAGTTCGCGGCTGTCCCCTGGCCCGCACGGCACCACTATTTGCAAGCTGCTGCGAAGGTACCCTTGTCAAGGTTGATTAACGTACAAGTTTCGGCTACAATTGATATGCAGACATAATTAAAAACAAAATGGCGCAAATACGATGGGCAAAGTAAAAGATAACCGACAGGACACAGTGCTGTATCCTGTCGGTTATCTTTTACTTTGTTCTCGTATTTGCGTTGTTTTATTTTTAATTATGTCTCGTGAAGGCCTCATCCCGTTTGATCAGATCCATGAAGCTATTAATGTTCGGGTGAGCTCTCCCTGACACAGCTTTTATCCTACGGTGCCGTGTCTCCAACGTTGTTTCGGGAGAGGGAGAAGTGAGGTGAAGCAAGGAGGACAGACATTGGACACTTGAACCTACCCAACTGTTAACGAACAATACAAACGAACCGACCCAATTGATAACGAATGATGGCAGAAGCGGGAAGGTTGTTTCGGGTAGGGCGCCTCCTGAGAACTGCGAGAATGGCTGTTTATTGTTCGGTAGTTAAAAAGAGGATATCGGAGAGGGGATGTGGGCTTCCAAAGTCATCGCAAAGTGGGCCCTTTGTCTCATTCGCACCAAATAAAAAAAAGAAAAAAAAAACAAACAAACAAAGGTTTTAACCGCTTTGTTTTTCGGCTATTTCCGTGTTCCGAGATTTTTCGTACGATGCGATTTCGAAATAGCATGTAGATTGTTTATATCGTCAACACAAAAACGACATATGCCATACATTTCTTTCATGGACTTGTGTCATAATGTTGCAAAATAATCTACCAAAAGTCGGAATGGCGTTGCGTCCAAAGAGCCTAGATTTCACTCCCGCGACTCACTCGAGAGTGTCTGATCTCCTTGTGCGAAAAAAGAAACGAAACTAACCAGTTCGCGGTACAATCAGCAGCCATGGGCTGCTGATTGTACCGGAAACTGATTGCCCCCCCCCCCCCCCCCCTTCTCAGAGTGGGGGGGCAAAGCATGTGTTTTGCCCCCAACCCCCCTCCCTGAAACAGCCGCCACTGGGCAGGGAAAACACTGGCCGGCCGCGCCCAAGGAATACCAAGGGCACCGCCCTCCGACCAGACATGTACAAATTACTCAAAAAAGGTAGTTAAGTTAAGTTACTGAGTATCGACGCCAAAAGTAATTGGAGTAGAGTAGAAATTACGCATTTGTAATAGTAATTGAGTAAAGTACTAACTACTCTAAAAAATAGCGAGTTACTTTGAAGTTACTTTCGAAGTTACTTTTTATATTTTTGTGGAAGCAAAATGAACAGCAGTTTTGATCAATGAAAAACCCTGCGAGCCTAAAATAAATGCAGTCTATTTATAACTTGCGTTTTCGCCAAAATAGTTTATTCGCTCGCAGAAGCAATTGACTTTCAAAGTTCTTGATAGGAGAATTTTCCCCTTTTCCTTCTAAAGACGTCCCCAGCCAAGGTAAATAGACGTTCCACCGTGGCACTGAAAGGAACGGCAGCGTTGAATTTCAGAAACAGGCTGTGCAGGGTCGGGTAAGCGAGTGTCGGCATCTTAGGTGTCAATGACGAAAAATGTGAGGTTTGCCTCGGGTAGATGGTCTTTTATAACAAACTTCCCTCCTTTTTTTCTTTTTTCTTCGTCAAGTTGAGATTTTTATGACTGGCCCCTCTTTATTCCGACGTCGTTCTGAGAGTACGATGGGAGAGTGCACCAGACCGTCAAATGTTCAAGTCTCGCGCCACGACGATGAGATCATCCGGACGACTGCGCGTTCCGTTGTAGTGCTAGTGCTACGCTACTGAAAAAAAAAAAAATGTTTTGGTTTAACAGAAGATGAACCGAAGTACACTTCGCCGCTGGCGCCGGTCCAACAAAAGGATCTCCCAAGGGTAACTCGCAATCCTCGCCGGTGACTACAATATTCTGACGCGCCTGACACGCCTGACAAGTAGCATCCTGGCATGGATGGTCGGAAGGACGCGAAGGATTACGTGAACAAGCATCGTCGCTCGTATGCAGTCGCAGCTGGAAGCGGGAACGTGCTCCCATGAACGGATTATCCGTGCCAGGATTTGTGCGCGGGGGAGTCCGGCCTTTGCAAAGGCGTATGCACTGACGACAAGGCGACTATGGGAACAGGCGCCCAGCTGCGAGGTCATTCCAGTGGCGCCTCCCGCGGAACCTACCGCTTGAGTCAGAACTCACTAAAGCCAGACAACAACTCTCGGGGTGTCCCCGTCTTCCACGGTTGCAGCTGGAAACGCAGCGCCAGCGTGCATTACCGGATTAGGTCAACACCCGACCAAGGCTTGTTAAAGGGACACTGACAGGGTATTTATGCTCGCCGAGGTTTTTAGTTGTACGTGACATATGAGAGCTCAACTACCCAGAACAGAATTTGCGGCTCAAAATTCGGTTTCTTTCCGCCCGAAAACCGCCGATCAAGAACTGGCCGGTTCGAGTCTCGCTCACTCTCTTTTCCGCGGTCACGGGCCGTTTTCTAATAGCGAGTTCGTTTCACGGCACTCGTGTCCACGCGTGCCCACTCGCGGCGTAAAACGAGTTCGTTTCGGCAGGCACTCCACGAGTAGTTGCACTCTCCAAGTTCGTTTCAGCGGCGGCACCCCACGCGTGCATGCACTCGCTGCACCGAGAAAATCGGGCGTGCGCCAAAATGCAATCCCGTCATGCCTCGCTCCGGCGAAGGCGACGAGGAGCGGGAGCAGACGACGAGGGTTCGTCTGCTGCGATGTGTCGCGGAACCAAAAGGAGAAAAAGTAGATTTTCTGATAGAAATCGCGTCCCGCGGGCAACAGAATCAAAAGCGAGCTTGAATTGTGAGCGTCTGCTATTTCATGAAAGAAGCAATTGACAACCCGTACTTTATTTGCAGGTTTTAAGTCGCTCTGTTGCCGTACAGACGCTGAACTATACAGTGTGTCAAGAAAAGCTCAGAACAAATGCACCAGCGGCCCCCAGATGTTTATCAACATCCGTGTGTGGGTGAAAAATTGAACATTTGTCGACAAAACTCCCTCAGCAGAAACATCTGACTGGCAAATAAGCAACAGAGAAAGCAAAACAAAGTGACTTTACCCGAGGCTTCGGCAACATCATCATGTTTAACATTTACCTACGTCAGCTAACTTGCCCCGTCGTATTTTGTTCGAGAAAGCTCTCGTTCTTGACATCTTCACCAAGGCTAATTAATATCTGATCCATTTGTAATGACGATTGAAATCGAAAGTCCCACGAAAAGTTTTGCTGGATATTCCGACAGACTAGTTTTAAGCCGTACCCTTTCAGTGGTTCACGCATAATACCATGCTCAAACGGATCAAGCTTCTGCTCGGACAGCATCATCAGTTTTCTTCAGTGTAAACGGTTATAAGAATTGAAAGATCGCAACCAGCTGCTTTGTAGACAGCTGGGTACGGAAATTTACGCCGTCTGTAACTATCCCTACGACAGCCGAGTTGCTTGAAGTCATCGCAACTATAAACTACAGGTTGCAGCGTTCAACGTTTGTAGATAAACGTTAGTAGTGACTGCACTCTCGCATTCTTACCCATTACTCCGAACAGAAAGGCGCTCGTTTCGGTTTGAGCTCGGTACCTTTTCTACAACACAGATGGCGGCAGCATCAGTCTTTTGCACTCGGTGGATTGGGCGAGTTCGTTTGAGTCCAGTTTTCCGTGCAACACTCTGCGAGTGCGATGCATTCTGAGAGAGAACTCGAACGGTGCCAGTGCGTGTGAAACGAACTCGCTATAAGGTATCGATGCGACCACCAAATTTAATCAAAGTCGTGGGTCGCTGAAAGCGCACTCTCAATATTAAAAATAGAAAAAAATATTAAACCCATTTTTTGTGGCTTCTAAAAAGCTGCAAATACGTTGATTGAAAAAAAAGTTCCACAGACAACCGGAAGCATTCTGTGCGTGCGTCGTTTCGCGTATCGTGGGACTCGCAGGGACGGCGATGGCAGCGGACGACGGGCGTGGGACCTCTATTTCAGAACTGTCGTTCGCGGTACCGGCGAATTCTGTCTACTTTTAAAAGAGAAATTTGGGACTGATCAAAAGAATTGGTCTTCATCCCGTACGACACGCCCGACCACCAAGCCGATTTGCACGAAGACGTCGCCGAGCCGTCGCTCCCTTCTTGTGGCTGAAGACATCGCTCGCGCAAACGTCAAGCGCGACGTGTCTACTTCGAGTGGAATATGCACGCGTACGATTTCTTTACTACGTGAGAATGTCGCCAATGCGTGGTGCGTCCCGACTTCGACCCGGGAGTGCTTTTGCTAGAGGAAAATCGGCAGCAAACTTTCCAACTTACAGTTTATCGGCTAAATTATTACTAAGGAAAAAGATACCTCACTTCCGATGTGCCCCAGTAGCTCAGTGGGAAAGACGTCCCCTTCACACGCCGGTAGAGCCGGGTTGGATCCCCCGTGAAGTTTCTTTTTTTTTTTTTCTAACTATTTTCTGATGTTTACATTTCTTTTTTTCTTTTTTTTTTTTACAATTATTACTGAAGAAACAAAAAAAATAAGAAACAAATGCTGTGGGCGACACGTCGCTGAATTAGATGGTATGGGATATCCTTTTTGACACCTGCGAACTCAATGTAATCAATCACTTTCCACAAAATGCAAGGAGCATATAAATCAGGTAGCGTCCGCTTTCCGAGGTGCCCGTAAATGGTCTACAGGAATTACAGACAGCCATTGGTCCGGAAACTCTGTCGCACAATGCCACTTCTGTTTCGGACGCGGGACATCTGAGCCAGCTCTTCACGCAACATCTTGGGTGTATTCTTTTCGGAGCCGATCAAAATTCACCACGGGCACTCACTACTCATCTCCAACTCCTCAATGTACAAAACAACTCATCTTGGAGTAGAGAACAACGAGCGGAACATACATAACTGCAAAAGAATCCCACGGCGAGCAGTTCCCATACGCCGCATGTCGTCTGCTACCGGGAAGGAGAAAAACAAAAACCAAAAAAAAAAAAAACACACGGTCGGGTGTAGCCACGTGACTTCCGCCACTCACTCTCTTCTCTCCACTTCTCCGACCTCCGTCGGGTTTCGGTTTCGGTTTTGAGCAGTTGCGTCTTTTGGCTTTATTCAAAAAATACGCTACTCTGTTGCAAAATATTAATTGGGTAGTCCTCCGACACCATAATAAAGCGCCTGGCAAGAAATTTAAAAAAAAATTTGGGGGGTGTCAGTGTCCCTTTAAGCATCTCTTCCTGCGTTCGTGCGTGCCGGAGTTATGTTTTGGCTGCTCGTCGCTACCTTGACCCAAGGACGCCTTCCCGAACAAGGGGGCCCCTTGTTAGAGAATGCCACTTCATCTGCCGGCGTATTATTCATTTCTGCGCTCAAAATTTCGTGATGGGCAAAATGAGCACTATATAATTTCGAAAGTAGTTAGTAATTTGAGTAGAAGTTACCTGAAAAAGTAGTTAAATTAAACTACTAATTACCCAAATCAAGTTGTAATTGAAAGTTACCAAGTTACTCGAAAAAGTAGTTAAACTACAGTAGTTTGAGTAGAGTAGTTGAACTACGTCCAAGTCTGCCTCCGACCCGCGGTGGCATATTGTTAACGCGCAGGCGATACACACCCCAGCAACGACGTTCACACCGGATTGGATGGTATGTGAAGATATGTTGCAACGCTCGTTTCCAAAGCGGTAGCGTATACCTTAGTGGTACGATGTGTGCTTCATACGTGCATAGTAGACCCGGGTTCGATTCACGGTGTGGGCTTACTTCTTCTGTTTTTGGTCTCTCCAACATTTTGTTTTGTCGAAGCATTCTGAGATATTTACGACATTTTTTTTTTTTTTTTTTTTTGCGATTAGCACTAAAAAACACGAATGCTGACGACGAAACTTCGCTGAACTAAATGGTATGGGACAGCGGGGCTTGGGTTGCCGGCTGGACGCCGCAATGCGGCGTGTACGGGGGGGGGGGGGGGGGGGGGGGGAAGGGGGGGGGGCTAAATGGGTTAAAGTTTTGTAATTAGTAGCCGCATACTGCCGCCGCGAAGCGGCATGAACGCAGGCGGTGTGGTGGGTTAACGCGCTTCGAGTGTACACGCGCCGTCCGAATCCGAAATTTAAGTTCCCTCGCGTTGCCGAGCAGCCAATCCGTCGTGAACGTCGTTGCTAGGGGGTCACTCGCCTGCGCCACAAAAAATTAGTGATGGAATTAATCTGGCGAACTTCAAATTCAGCAAAGATCAGCACGTGCAGTCGTGCGGTCACCATCGTAGAGTTTAGTACAACCAGCGGTTACGGCGAGGTGCAGAGTAGGCAACACGGTAACTGCGTTTCTGAGCCTTTGCGAGCGTGGTTCTCTTCAATATTGTCTGCCTCAAGAACAGAAGATCGACCAGTAATTTACGCAGTTTACTGCGCAAGTGACAAATGATGCGGTGCAATCCGGAACGTGATTTTAATTTGACCCTTTCATCGATGCAACGAGGTAGTTGAAACATTGACTCACAACTGGCAATTACGCTCAGTGTGCACAGCACACTTCTGTCGAACGGGCAGAGTCACCAGAGCGAGCCAGGACATTTATACGGGATGCAGCCGGCATCCTCGTCATAATGTAATACATATTTTCCCCCTTCTTTTCTTTCCTTTTTAGCTACTTTCTGTAGTGTGTATATTCTGTACATATATATGTCTGTTTTGTTTTTCACAAGTGGTGGCGGGCTGGCAGGCGCTCTGCGTAAGGGTTTTCACCTATCTGCCTAGCCCCGCACACCACCACATGGGCCCCTTCCTTTATGCGCAAAGAAAATTATTATTATTATTATTACTATTATTATTATTACAATAATAACAATCCTGTTTTCGGCTCACAAGTAGTTTGTGCCAAAACAAAATAATATTGCTTTTCAGTACGCGTTATTTCTCAATTTTCATGTATCTGCATAAAACTATCATGCCGTCGACGTTGCACATCCGACATTCCTAACTCTCCCCATCTTCCTAAACGTCCGTGTGTGTCCTAACACCAGGAACCGGAATTTTAAAGGTTCAAAACGAGACGCTAGGAATACAGAACGCACACTTTTATGCAAAGCTGACGTCAAATGACTCAAATGGAAAAACATGCATATTTATATTGTTATCTCTTCTGATGAAGTTTCAGCAACCGTTGCATTCGTTTTCGCTCATGAAACGGTGACTACCATAGGGAGTAAGAACGCAGTGATTGCTTTTATTTTAACAATGTAAACATACTTGCAGGCGTGCGCTGATGAAGCCTCAAAACCAAAACTCTCGTAGCGCGATTGGTGACTGCGCCGGCTATACCCAACCACCTTTGTCACGCCACTTTCCGCAAGCAGACACTAAATTCCCAGTAAATACCAAAAGCGACAGCGATACAATTATCTTCTAGAATATAGCCTTATTTAGTAATAACTGTGTCAATAGGCACTACATGTGGTGTTTAGATTAAAAAAACTTTTTTTTTTGTTAGAAAAAAACTAATATTAACGTTAAGTCTGGTAACAGTGTATTTTTGCGGAATCTTTAGAAACAATTCCGCCGAATCCGAAGATTCGGCGCCGAATTTTCGATTCGGCAAAAGTTCGGCCCATCACTAGTAAAAATGTGCCAACCGGAGGGTGGGGTGGGGAGGGGGGTCTGGTTTGCCCCCCCCCCCCCCCCCCCCATCCCCTCAAAAACAAGTTGGTACGCCACTGTCAACAGCCATTAGAGTTCCAGCTTTTTTCCCCAGAGCACCGGATTTCGTTTTATTTCAACGATCGCCCTGATATCCAAATAGTTGTGCGATCTCTAAATTGCACGGAAGCAGGACGATATGTTGTACCGCTGAAATGCCAGAGAATGAATTACCAGAAGTTTAGATAGCGTTGCGTCTTATATAGGTGCTGATCAAAGCGCACTTCAAATGTGACGAAGCAATTAAAAAAAAATACGAACAATAATTTTCATAATTACTTGTTCCCATTAATCACTTCGCAAAACTGGATTGCCACTAAGGCCCCAGCATATTTTACCGAGCGTCGCATTTGTCGTTGTTTCGTTTTGTTCGCTCGGACGAGACGCCACCACCGCAAATCACTCAAATAAGTAAACGCAGTGGTAACGTAGTAACGAATAACGTTTTGAGGTAACGGTCACTTACTTTTATAGGAGGGTAATTGTAACTGTAATAAATTACAATTTAGCCTTGAGTAATTGTAAATGTAATTCTTTACTATTTTTCAGTAACGTGTACAAATCTGCTTCATAGTTTGCAAGATTCAATAATTTCAGCGAAAGTATAAATTTTCAAATTTTATAGGCGGAAACTTAGAACGCATTCAGCGAAACGTCGTTTGATGAAATGTCCAGTCCCAGGTGCGGTTGACTTTCTAGTGCGCAACATGACCTTAGATGCCTCGCTTTGTGAAAATATGATGACTGAAAACCGGCATCGTCTTTCAGGCACGTGCGATCGTTTGGCGCTTCCGATATAAAAAAAAAACTCCAGGTGGATGTCTAAGTCAAGAATATCGGAAAAAAAAGCTCATATAAGAAAATCTCACCGTAAAACCAACTGACGCGGAGAAAAGCCCACCGGCTTCTTGATGAATGCAGTGGAAACTCACCTACGAACCTCGTTTTCATCAATTCTTTTGGTATTTGAATAGTAGCAACATTCTTTTCTGTATTTATTTCTTGCAGTAACTTATGATTTCTGGTGCTGATGGGTCCTGACACAATTTGGGGGCTCTCTGTGGTCGTCGGGTGCAATGACGAGGTCACTTTGTTACTCTTCAGAGAACTCAACGTTGAGGCAATGTCTTCATAGAAAAAAATACGTCTCTATCACTTTGTTAATTGCTCCCATCCTGCTTAACTATGGACTTCTGTTTCTTTATTCATATTGGTGTCTGCACTATACGAATTTTGTATATATCTCCGTTTGTGTTCCTCACAGGGCTCAGAGTAGAACCGCAAGTACTAAATTTAAAAGCTTGATCGTATAATTCTTGTGTGGATTTAACTCAGCATCTGTCAGCTTTGTGGTGAACTTTTCTCCCATAAGCTTCTCGGTGTTGCGCTGTACTCCCCCCCCCCCCCCCCCCCCCCCCCCTTGTGGAGAAAACCTCACAGAAATCCAGCGGATCCGGAGAAGAGCTCACCATACTTTTGATGGATGCGAAGAAAAGCTTACCTTTACAAACCGGTCAAATATTATTTCTTCGCAGCTCTCGATATTTTGTTGAACTCTGTTCTATCAAAGTTATTAAATTAAAGGCCATTTAACTGAACACAACTTTATCGAAGCCGTTTCGTCGAACGCCGTTTTATTGAACATCATACACTATTAGCAAGTGCCGTGTATTTGGTGAATATTTGGGGTGAAAAACACGCTATTTACACAAATTACCATAAATTTACACGATGAGTAACGGATAATACGTTCAGATGTCATGCGAGGTTGTAAAAAACGTGTTTTGGTTCGGTCATACACGCATAACCGTGTAGCCGACCTCGATAACACGCATCGCCACCGGCGACGACCGCGGCATTGCCGGCTATCGAAGCACCGGAATGCTTGGGGACACACTTAGAAAGGACCGTCGAGACAAATGCCGCGGAAAGAAACATGTCTCGGAAACAGATATGCACCAAAAGCAATTACGCCATGTCGCGGGACGTTGGCGAAACCCGCGCTTACCGTGGCTCGCCGCCATTTTCTGGTCGATGGCAATGCGGCTTCCCTCATGTCGCCCATGTTTGCATTTAGTTTAGGGCTCTTGATAATAGTTTCTTACACACCACAAATAAAGTCATGGGTCCAATTATTCGTTCAAAACAGTTAAAATGGATATAAAAAGCGTGTCTTCGATGTGAACACGTGACATTGCAGTTGGTTTCGTTTTTGCTTCAACCTTCAACTGCAAGCGATCTGGCCGATCTGGCCATGGCGCAAGCGCAACGTCGATGTACGGTGGAAGCAAGAGCCGGTTGGCTTTCGTTCTTTTTGTTTGACCGGAGAAATTTCTGGCAGCCGCTATTGTTTTGGTTTGACGGGACGCGAGAAGCTTCGCATAGAGCTTCGCAGTTTGCGAGCACATAGTGAAGACCTGACCGGAGAAGTGCCCCTGTGATGTTCCCGGAAGACGGAAAGTACCATTCGTCATGTGTGCTTTGAAAGCGAGGGGAGTCACAGGGTCCACGAGTGCGCAACCACAAGCCAAGGTTCACGACAGCGCTGCGTTCTTCGGCGATCTCGTTCTGTTTGGGGCAACACGGCGATGCGAGAAAGGGTCGAAACGTTCGTGGTGTGTGGTGCGGTGCTTGTAGGTAGAAACCCGCACTAACGCGGAGCTCATATTGGTTGTTGTGGGGTTGCGTTTGACGGGTTTAGCCCCGTCGTCGTCAGCTGATCCGGTCCAGCTGGTCGGGGAGGACGCAGCGAGCGTTCTTAAAAGTAAATCTTCCTTCGTTCCGTTTTAAAATGTGGAAGTTTCCCGACGCATACCGTGAGTAAAATGCTGCGGACGTTTTCAACAAAATTACGTCGTTTTAATTGAACAAGGGACTTCGGATAGTTTCCCTAAATCTGCCGTTTCTATGCTTCGTGTCGTTAGACTGCATTTGCACAGCGACGTGTTCGCACAGCGACGCACACCGCTCGAGTAGATGATTCGGTTCCGCAAACGACCGGTTATACAGAATTTCAGGGAAACTTAAGTCACCACCGATGTTTTCCTGTAAATCTCGTGTGACTCGTGTGAGTTTGTTGTGCTCATCGTGCGGTGTGAATAAACTAGGGCAAGATTTTCTACCTGCCCCCAGATGCATGAACTGAGACCAATTTTTTACGTAGAGAACATAGTGGTTTTTCTTTACATTGGGAAGAGGCCCGAATTTGTCTCTTTTCCCTCTGGTACTGCCCCAAGTTTCAAGTTGCAGTTTCAGTAGACATACCTACTAACAGGTACAAACTGCTCTAAAGCAGGTAAAAGACTGGGAAGTCAGGACGGTGCGGACACCGTGTTTTGTGCTTCTCGCAAGGTGACTGAGGCTTTTGCGAGGTATGCGGAATATGCAAACGATTTTGTTATGCCCTTTGTTTGCGTCTCCAGAAAAAAGAATAAGATTATTTACAAATGTAGGCGCAATCACAAGCCAAGATTTACGATAACAGTGCGTTCGCTTCGGTGGACCGTTTAGTGGTATTATACGCTGCTTTCTGCAACACCGCGTCATGACGAAGAGCTGGAACGGTCACGGTCTGTGCTGGGCTAGCGGTTGACAGAAACCCGCATCGCCCGCATCGGCACCGAGTGCACTTGGGCTGTTGATGCTCGAGCCTTTCATACGAGGCTTGTCGCCAGCTGATCCTGCTGCTCGACGGTGAGGAAGCGGCGAGTGTGACCTCTGAAGTAAATGTAAATCCTCGTTCATCCAGTTATCCAGTGTCAAAGTGTGGAAGATGTCCAACGTTTACTGAGGGCGGGAACTGCGAGCGTTTTGCCTTGCTTTTATAACCGAAACCAGAGCAGCGAGATAATTGCCTTGCGTACTCCAAAATGACGCAAGCAATAAGTTTCAACAGGTCGAGTACGTCACCGCGGATGTAGGCGAGACTGTGCACTGTTTAAACGCTTGCAGTATCCAGGAGTGCTACCAGAAAAACGACGTCAACAGAGAAGGAGGTCGCGATTTTAGCATAATGCAGTGCCCCTGGCTCGTGAATTTTCAATGTGGCTATATAGAAATATTAAAAAAAAAAAAAACGCATCAGCGCCACATTAATGATCACGAATAACACCGGTCACAAACTCCCAAGCCTCACCGCTTCGCTCGACACCAACACGACATACGACAACAATCTGCATCAAAACGCCCCCAAAGTGAAGGCGTCTGCTCCCGTACGCGTACTACAACTAGCGGAAGTGAAGTGTTGGGCGGATGTCCTTCACAATAATATATATAAAAAATGCCTTGCGCAAGTATAATTTCCATTGATTATTGAATACGTACTGATAAAATCCCAATCATTTGTTTTTCTAGCTGATTCAAGCGAGTCGGACTGCTCATAACACTGGTCGAGCATGAAAATAACAAAAATTTGAACTTTTTCATGGCCGGTTTAAGATTTATTGTTAGTACATCGTTGTTTTTCGCAAAAGACTAATTTTACAGATTTTGCCTCCATACTTTTTAAATGCAAACAGTTCTTACATACGGCTGTCCATTGTGCCGTGTTTTGTGTCTTCTGCTATAAATCGGTAACGGTCAGCGACCAAAGAGCTCACCCGTACATGTCAAGTATATATACGCCGCGGGGAGAGTCCGTTGTTAGTAGGAAGTGTCGGGCGTAGTGTCGGTGTTGTGTTTGTGTATGTGTCGCTGCTGTGTATTACGTGGTGCTCGTGTTGTCTGTGATGTATGTAGAGTAGCAGTCTACTCGTGTTAGTTCCCAGCGTATTAACCGACTCCTGCTTTTTTTTTTCATTGGTTGCTAGAAATCGCACTAGGTGGCGCAAGTTACCGCCCTATTACAAGAGTTTGCTTGAGCTATTTATCCATGTAAGTTCAATATTCGTTTTTTTTTTTTTTTTTTTTTTTTTTGTCTAGCAGTTTTGTCGTATCTGCCGACGCCACCGACCGCCGACGATGCACGTAGGGGAGGCACTCACTTCATCGAATGACGTTTTAGCGAACGCCCACATTTCATCGAACGACACTTTAGCGAATAGTCGGACGCCGCGAAGCGGCGTTTTCGGGTGGGCCAAATGGGTTCACATTTTTGTAATGAGTTGCCGAAGACTGTCGCCGCGAAGCGGCGTAAAGCGCAGCGCGACGGATGGGTTAACGCGCGCCCCCGTTATTCGCTAAAACGACCATTCGCTCAAATGTCGCCGTTCGCTAAAATGTCATTCGCTCTTGTGATATGGTCCCGAACGAACGCGTCCTGTATGCTTTCAGTTCGGCTGAAAGGCGCGGCTGGCTGGGCTCGTCCCTCGCCTGTTCTCGGCTGCTGGCCGCCATGTTTCGTAAGGAACACGTTGAACCGTGCTTCTCGGAAGGCAAACACGGTGTAGCGTGTTAACTTTACACAGCACCTCATGTGTAGACGAAAAACACAGATGGCTCCGTGTAAAACGAACACGTTTCGACGTGTCCGCTATGGGACAACAGTTTACACGTCTGGGCGTGTTATTTTTGCTAACAGTGTAGTTTCTGGCCAGATCGCTTCTCGTTTATGTAAATAGTGTTTTTTCTTTACAGCCAAAAGATAAAAGGATAAAGATGTTGTCACAGATGGACAAATGATGAGGCTGTCAATAGCTGGAGAACCTAAACGTTTAATCTGGCGAACAAAAGAGAAGGTTAGCGTCGCAGGCGTCGATGTCGGCGAAAAGAAACTCCGCCGCCCGTTCTTTGGTGAGATTTTCTTCGCCGCCCAATCAGTGGGGTGAAGCTGTCGGCTACTTCCGTCCCGCCGCGTATACTTATGACGTTTGTCCGGTCCGGCGAACTGCTTCCGATTGCCGCGCTCCCAGCGGCTGTTGGCACTTGTTATTTCATTTTAAATAAAATTGATTCATATATCTAATGATGCGAACTAAAGGTGAAGTTGTTTTGAAGGTGTGAATGGCTTTGAAGCTTGATATTGTAACTCTCTCTTTCACTCTTTCAACGTGTCTGGGCGCGCTTTCTCTCTCTCCGAACCCGCGCCTCTCGCCTCGAGATGCGCTGGCCCGCTGGCGCCGGGAAGTCGGTGGACCGTTAGAACGCGCGAGGGACGCGAGCCGGCGAGTTGTTTCGCTTCTGGGAGTGTGTCGCGGCGCGAGATTCGTCCCGCGTTCGTGCGCGCGCGGCTATCTTTTCTTTTTCGTGGGAACTTGTTGTTGGTGTAATGTGGTCAAGCATGGATTTTCGTCATCAACACACCACCTGATGTGCCAAGTGGGGAAACAATGACTGCCGAAAGCCGGGATATCAATGGTTTCGAGTTCGAATGGACGTGCGGTACGCTCTTTTGGTCTTCTCTTGCTTAAGTTTCTGATTAGATGTTTGCAACAAAACCTAACTGTCGCAGTGGTAGTGAGTATTAATTGTTTGATTTTGGCAATAGCTACAATGGTTTCCAATCACAAAACCAAATCCTATCATTGTTCAGGATTGCTCTTCACTCGCCGCGAGAAATATGTCCTTGTCAAATTACTCGAGACTTCCGTGTAGACTTTTTCATATCAAGATCGAGCACGTATGCTCACTTTAAAAGATGGCAAACTTTTTGCTGTGAGCTGTTTATTTGGCACTGTTGTCAGCGATTCACGCGTCTGTTCGCGAGGAGTGAAAATATGAGCCTAAATATTTTTCGATTAACTGAGGATGAGCGATAGAGCGATCCGCTCTGGTTTCCCGTTTCGTTTAGCAGTGACTCACTCCTAAATTTAAGTGATAATATTAAAAACGAATGGGCAGGTTCTCGATGAAGACTCAATACCAAAGAGCTGAGCTGTTTTTCTTCGTACTCATTGCTTAGTTTCCTTTAGTTGCAATTAAGACACCGTCGTCGGTCTTTACTTATATGCTTACTTATATAATCTAATTTGCAAGGACTCATATCATCACCTTCGTCGCACGTAACCTTAACGTTTTATCCTGTTTTGTTGTTCATTTCTTTGTTTCTCGTGCGCAAAACAGTGAGAAATTTCTCTGTATTTTCTACTGTCCGTTGAATAAAAATGAACGCAAAAGGACAAGCATTGCATATTTTTTGTGTATGTGTCACTTTCGTTGCTTTGCTAGGTTTCTGCTGCTTTGCTGCTGGTCTCGCTTTTCAGTCCTGGCTTGTGTGCGTTTCAACGCACATTAACCAGCATTGAAATGCAAAAACGAGCCACAAAGCAGCAGAAGCCTAGCAAAGCAACGCGCAAATTGGGCAAAAAAAAAAAAAAAAAAAAAGCTACAATATATATATTTTTAACTCTAGGTGGCGCAAGCTACCGCCCATCCATCCAAACACAATGGCGCTGCCGTGCAGTTTCGGTTTTGGTTTCGCTGTGCCGCCATGTTGATTTTAGTACAGCCACCAGATACCAGGGGATTCAAATGGCGCTGCGGCCTCCCAGGGTTTTCCAATTTGCGTTCCATGGGCGGTATAGGAAGTTGCACTCCTCTGGCCCAATAGCAACAGCCCACCATAATAAAGGTGTGCGGATTCTTGCCTAATACATTCGGCTCTATTTCATAATATACTGAATCAAGAGTGTGTTGGTTCGGGTCAAACAAAGAATCTTCAGCGCCAGACCTTCACAACTTCCAAATAGCAACGTGTGACGCCTACTTCCGAAAAGCTTGTTCTGTGCTTAGCTTCGCTGAAGAAATTTTCGCAGTGTTTGTTTTATTACGGTAGAAACAAGCCTCCACAAGTTGATATGCAAAGCGAATATCAAAATTGAAATAAAATCGACGAACTCACGTATGTTTTTTTCCGCAGTTAAAATATGTAAACATCTTAGATGCATCTCTGCAGAATATTTCAAATCCCCAGATCAAATCATCTGTCAAGTTCGAGCAGAAATAAGTGGTAAGACAGTATCGAACTTTTGGCGCTTCGGTAGCTTTTGTCTGCCTGAACTTGGTAACTTCATGCCTCACGCAAGGACCGCTTGAAGCGTGAAATCTTCCAGCCGCATTTTCGTGACCCAAAACGCCAACAGAGAACGGAACACCCTCCCTATAACGCGCTCTTGTGATTGAAAACTAATGACACACCCACCCGCAAAATATCTTCGCCGCCGAACAAAAAAAGAAAAAACACGAGACTTTTCACTGGCATTTCTGCGACCCAAAATAGCAACAAAGAATGGAACATCCACCCTAAAAATACCTTCGCCAGCAAAAAGAAAAAAAAAAATGTTTTGAGAGGCCTTTTTTTTTTAAAATCCCGACCGTCAACTCGATGATCTTGAAGATGCCAGTAGTCCGAGGCTCAATAACGCATTGCGCAATTTCAAGAGATAGTATTCACTACACGCTCATAGATGGCACCAGCTGACAGCTGGATTTCTGGCATTTTTTATGGGCCACAAACTTAGTTAAATTTTATCACAATGAGAATCTCTAAAAAAAAAAAAAGGTATTGTAAGAGATATATTCAAGAAGTCTTGGTCTTCAGTATTGTAGCGCCTGAATTTGTATTTAAACCCTGGTTTACTTTTAAATGTTCATGAAGAACGAAACGAAAAAAGGGCTTTTTCAAACAAGTTCTCGTAAAAAAAAAAAATTAACATTTAGATCGGGAAATGTAACGCTTCAATATTACTCAGTTTCTTTATTATCTTTCTAATAAAACCATTCCCAATTCAATCCGTTCGGTGGTTGCTGAGAAAAAATATCAAAACTTTGCCATTGGAATTCTATAGGGCTTGGGAGCTGCAAATCGCGAGAAATAAAGAACCTGAGTGCTTCTCTTTTTATTATGTGTGTTTTCGCGTATCTTTGTGGACTACCTTTCGGGGACCATTACATAATCCGCGAACGTGTACCGAATATTCTGGCCTCTTCCCCGCGAGCTTTTAGTTGACTCAAATAATAATTAAAAAAGAAGTAAAGAAGCGCGTAAAACATATAAGAAAGCATTATGACAAATAAACCCTTCCGAAAAAAATGGAAAAAAAAAAAACGCGCCCTTGGTGCGCTTTTTTACTTAGGGATAGTCGATGTTCGCACTCTGGGTTGGGTAAGGGTGGCGATGTGGGTTAGTTGGTTCATACTGACGAAAAGGCAAACAGCGCACAGTAAACGGGGACTAAAGGAAGTGCAAACAGGACAAGCGCTTGTCCTGTTTGCACTTCCTTTAGTCCCCATTTAGTGTGCGCTGTTTGCCTTTTCGTCTGGGTTGGGCCACGCTTGCGGCTCAGGTCTTAGCTTTCGACGGCGATTTGCGCGTACAAGTCCCTCGAAGCAGAGACAATGTAACGATCAGAACTCGATTGTAGTTGGCGATCAAGACGGTGAGTTTGTGTGAGCTCTATATGCTGAACCTAGCAAAGATCCGCGCTTTTCAAAACTGACATCCGTCTTGTCGGTATTGACAGATCGTTTCATCGACAAGCAACGTTTTATCGACAGATCGTTTCATAGACAGTGTCTTTTTTGCGACAGGGCCTTAGATATCGACTTTTTGGTGGCATTTATGTCGCTGACTTGTGAAGAGGGCTTCAGGAGCGTCATCAACGCGGCGGTGGCGCATTCTCCTGATTGCAAAATTCTAGTTTACTAGTTACTTCAGGATCCGCGGTTTCGACTAGGCGGGGTTCCTACTCTAGCATGAGATTAAATTAAAACTCCCTGAGCGAAGTCGAAGTTGCCTTCACGATGCATGACGGGCGCACGACTATGCCTCCGACGCCCGATCGGGCGTCTTAGTTGTCGATTAAACGAGCGGCGGGGAAAAGTTGTTGATTAAAAGTTGTCGATGAAAAGTTGTCGATGAAGTGATACGGACCAAGCATTGGCAACTCACAGTGCTCCAAGTGAGAAATGCAGACCTTTGGATCTCTAATCGTCAAAGCCCAGCGCGGTCGTCTCGTGGACACACCAAGGTACTAATCGGCTCAGGCTGAACACACATCTGTGCTTTCACACGGGCCGTACATCAGAATGCCCCCACAATTCCCTGCGCCATGCGAGTTCACCTGGGGACTGAGCGATGCAATTCAGGCATCTCCAGAAGGGTCTATTCGTAGCGGAGCGAGAGGCCTGCCTGTTTTTCATGCTCTGAAATAAATACTGCATAATTTGGGGTTACGAGTTGAAGCAGTCACTTGTCTAATCCGGAGGTTTTGAGGGCGAAAAACGAACAGTGTAACGTCGCGAAGCCGTGAGGCTCAGACGAGCAGCGTTCCAACGAACGTATTTAAGGGCGCCCAGCAGGACCGTATTGCAACATGCTATAGGGTGTTTTCACTGAAGTAATTTCGTCCACCATTTTGTTGTTCTGAGCTATCTGGCGTGTGTCAAACTGTAGCATTCCAAGGGTTTACATGACCCCTCAAATTCGTAGAGCACATCAGCTTATGTCTTACCACGCTGACATCATCTCGACCGGTTGCGATGTAATCCATCAAAGTAGTAAATTTGTTTGAAAAAAACAAACTAACAACAAAATGGCGGATTGACGTCATGTGCCAACAACCTATACGATTGGTGCCTGGGTTGCCAGACCGACCAGCAGGCTCTTCCGTTACACCCTCCCTTATCTTAGGGTAAGGCTGAAACAATAGTCATGGCTGTTGCTAAAAAGCTTTGTCATACGCCAGCTTCTGATGCGCACGCCGAATGCGCTATAGTGTCCCTCTAGCGGAGTCCAGCGGCGGCACAGTCCCTCGCACTGGGGGGATGGAGATGCTGAGTCTATTCTTGTAGGCTCGTTTGAGAATGAGGATGTGTTGAGATGTACTTCTTACTGGCCTAGATTGTCCGTTCCCGCTTCTGTGTTGAAGTCCTCGAGGGTTGAAAGGATGCGCCTTCTGTTCCTTCGTAGCGTTCTGCCTCTCTCAGAAATGACCCGATAGGATCTATGCGCCACCCGGTTTTGCACTTTTTGATTATCCTTTTTAACGATTTGTACGCTGTGGGGATCGCTTGAGGATTTGATCGTTTCCTGGAAACTGAGGTAATCGACCTTCAACCTTTCGGATGGGGGCACCCCAACGCCTCGCCCCGAGCATAGGGGGATGAGCCGCTTGAGCCCTTTTTAATTTTTGGCCCGGGAAGGAAACAGATATTCTTGCCCGTCGCCGCGAGGTAGTGGCACCCTCCCCGGCTTTGTCGTCACGGCGCTTTCCCAGTGACGGCTTGTCCAGTCGAAAGACTCAGTAATGGGCACGTTACCAGTAAAAAGTAACAGTGTTACAGTTACCTAGGGAGACAAAGTAACTCTGTTACAGTTACCGGTTTCAAAAAAATAACGTGTTACAGCTACAGTTACTGCAAAAATAGTCACGCCGTTACTTTCCCGTTACAGTACAAAAATTGGAAACAAGGAATCGCAAACCAAAACAGTATTATTTTATTTGTTACACTATAGTGAGAAGAAATGTAAACTGAGAAATTAGAAAAATTTAAACCCGAAGGGTGTTTTTTTTTTGCGTCATTCGCCGTTTCAGCATTTTGATGTGCATAATTTATTTGCAATAATTGTTATCATAGGCGTGCGCACAGGGGGGGCAGGGGGGGCGGCCGCCCCCTCTAATCATCAAGGGGGGGGGGGGGGGGCGCAAAGTTGGCCCGACTCGAGGCGCGACGGCGCCGGCGGTATAGGCCTCCTGCGCTGAAGCTTTGAACAAACTATAGCGCCCTCATTTTGGCTAGTAGAAGCTCACCTGATTGAGCATAACCGTACTTATGGCACGTTGGTCGAGCTTTTTCAATTCTATGTGGTGCTAAAGAGCGAAAAAACAACTTTGGACTCCAGAAATCGGCCAAACTCAACGTTGCAAGAGAATCGAAAGTGCCAAATTCATGACACCACCGCTAGGGCACGCGTCTCTTACCTCTGGGTGGTGACGTCACAACACCTGTGTCGCGACGCTTTACTTTTTTTTTTCTTTTTGATGTCTACTTTGGAACGCGTGAAACGGCATCTCTCGGCTCACGCTCTCAGCGTCTTAGCTTTGACGGCGTTCGAATTTTTGTTCTGTCTTTGCATTTTCATCGTTATCTCGCGCTCCGCACCAGAGCAGGCACGCTTCTGCATGCGTGACAGCTTGAGACGATAAATTTGTACTACCCAAAACAAGTACTAACAAGTCTTATTCGCAGCACCCTCTGGGCAGCGCAGGAGGCCCATGCGACCATGTTATGGTGGCTGAACCATCCAGGTGGCTCTGTAACGTTCGATTTTGCACGTGCCACGTTCGAATGCAAGCATCTGAAGATGCGCGATAACAAAACCTCTAAAAAAATAAGAATTAAAAGAAGAATTATGCAGCTCGCGGCCGCAGAGTCCTATTAAACATTCCTTTCATCTTTGCCTTCGTTCATAGCTTCCGCGAGCACGTATGTTTCACCTTACGTGATAGCGAAGCCGAAGCTACTCGCAAAAGCACGTCCTCCTGAAAGGTGCTCGCACTGCACGAGCGCGCGTGCTTGACAGGGACGCTGAAAGCTCGCAGCTCGCTCTTGTTGCCTTTGCTACACTGGCACTTAAAATGGACCGGAGCAGAAAATAACTCTAGTGGGGAAGCGTACTGACGAATGTTTGACACCCGAGCCAAATATTCTATTTTTGGCTCGCCTGGGAGCGCTGCTCAAAAGTTGAGAGCTACGGGCCTATCCGCTTTCCCAAAGGCGTTGCCATGCCGTCAATTATGGCGTTCATTTAGGCTTAGGAATGGCCAGAATCGAAAGACTATCCAAAAAGTGCGGCAAGGTCATTGCTCCTGCTTTGCGATTTAAGTGAGGTCACGCAAAGCGAAAGCCTCCTGCACCATTCGTTATTATGGAGTTTTAGAATAACGAACACAATTTTAGCGTACGCTACCGCTAGATTTAGCGCTTGCGTTGGCGCACGCTATGCAAGAGAGTTAGAATAGCGTTTCTCCGCCGTGACTCAAAAGCCCAAGCATCTCGCGCTTGCAACGCCACCAAGATAGTCACCATTTTTATTTCACACACAAAATTCTGTAACTTCAAAGAATTAGATTTGTTTATACATGAGAATGCGAGGCGAGCGGTCGACCGGTCGTGCCCGCTTGCGTCGCCTCGGCAAGAGAGGTCTGCGTCGCATGCATCAAGTTGCCGGTGATTGTCGCCCACCTTGCTGGGTTTTCCAAACTGAGAGCAATGTCGTCCCGTATTGGAAATCGCAGTCGCGAGGATGCCGCCGACGTCGCGCCCACGACGCCGCCAAAGCGGCCGCAGCCATGGGTCTGGGAGCCGCCATTTTTTAACTCTGCTCGTGCTGCTCGTCTTGGCGTTAGCCAACACCCTAAGAAAAAAATGGAGGATAAAGGTAGCAACGGCGCGTCTTCCTCCCTTCCACTGACGCGCCCCCAAGCGGACACGAGAAAAAGTTAGGAACGAAACGTTTTTCTCCTTCTCCAGGCAGACGGGAGAAAGCTTTCGCCCTCCCGACTCATCTCCTTTCAGTTTCGTTTTTCGAGCACGTCGCGAATGTTATTCAATAAATGTTGTTGAGATGACCGAGCTTCAGCGGTAGCGAAGGCCGCCTGTAATTCCGTCTTCTAGTCTAAACATGCAGAATATTTCGGTTGCATGGACGTTTTTATTACTAATTTTATCAAACGAGCAAACGAAGCCGCTAGAAGCAGCGAAGTTCTGGAGCAGTGCCAGCAGCGCTACGTAAACTGGGTAAGATGGCCGTCTCCGGATCGCTGGACCCACGGCGAACTACAGTAGCGGAACCACGCGGAACTGTGTCGACGTTTTCGACGTTAGGGAAATCGCAGGAACTGCGTCGAAGACAGGCAGGTTGTGCTGCCGTCTGCCTGGGTGCCTTCCGTGCTGAGTTCGGTTCTGTTTTCCGATGCCGAGTGCCAACCGTCGTTTAACGTGGTTCTGTATTTCTGCGTGTGGAGCAACATAGCAGCAACATCGTGATGGCAGTGTTGCGGGTTGTGAACAGAAGATCGGAATTATCGCCGGTGTGACCGTGTGTTCGCGTGTCAGTGGTGTAACAACAAAATGAGATGACGTAAACTGTCGGGCATTGATGCCGCTGGTCGGGCCGTGATCAGAGGGGGCGGGGTGTTGCAGGTTGACATTCCGCTTTACATTAAAAAGTTTAAGACCACTTGAGGGATTAGGTGGAATCGATCGATGTGCATATAGTCATGTTGGAACGCTGGTCTGAACAGTAAGCCCCTCTCGTATAGACCATTCCATTTAGCGCTCTCTGGGCGGCACCATTTTGTTCGACAGCAGCGTCCTCTGCATACATCCGGGAAATTCTGCGGGTTCGGCCAACACCTCCTAGAAATCGGGCCGTAGTGCTCCGAGTGGGCACGTCACAATGGCGGAGAGAGGAAGGCCATGGCGCAACTACGTGAGAAAATCCCGCTGTCGACGCGTATCGGCGCAGTAATGTTCGTGCACGTTTATCCTACGTTAATACACGTTTTAAAAGCGCAGTCTTGTACAATTTATTATATATATATTATAAACGTAATATACAACACGTTACGAAGGTTGAAAGTACCAAATTTATATTTATGATTATCCCCGTAACCGCGGGACTACGCGCAGTCCCGCAGCCCCCCACACTTTTCGAATGAACAGGCTCCGAATTTCCAATGCGACATCATCTTCCCTCGTACGTGCACTGATTCTGGTAAATTTACGTTGCGTGTGAGCTGCTGACTGGCTGCAAAGGTACGCTGAGACATTTCAGAAGGGAAAGGAACCGAAAAAAAATCCATTCATCGCCGCAGGGAGGGAGCGCACACGAGCAAGAGATGGGTAGACAATGTTAAGCCTCTGGTCCCACACTGCTGGTGCTGCTCTCGTGTCTATGTGTGTGTGGTTCTTTTGATCCTCCTACCTGTCGTTTTCTTTGTCGTCACCGCAGTCACGGGTAGATTCTTTTTTTTTTTTGTGTGTGTGTGTTCGCTTGATACTACGCATTTACGTGGATTCGCGAAACAAGTCCTGCTACGGTTTGAGTAACGTGTGTGGCAATTAGTCAACGATGACACTGGCCAATGACCTCTCTCTCGACACAGAGAGACTTCTAGAAGTTCGTGTTCAAATGTTTTCGTGATGGATCGTGTGGGACGTATGGATACGATCGACAGGTGAGGAACAACTTACTTACGGTCTTTCTTGGTCATGTAAGACGAAAGTAAACTGCTGCAGTCGATTTCTTTTTTAACATCGTGATAGAACGGAGTTTTGGTCTTCGACGTTATCCCTTTGCTATTGCGTCGACATTTGTAAAAATACGTGGTAATCTACTTTTTACTGGCAGGAAGTTTGTGTTACTAGTGAAAGTGTGTTGTTTGTGCTTATGTGTTTGTTTATGCTAATGTTATTTTGTTGCCTTTATCGCGCTTATACTAGAATTTTAACTGTATTAAGGGGTATTATTGTATACGAAATAGTTTATATTTTGTTCTTAGGCAGCTCGAGCCCATAGGGAGAATTAAATTAGTTGACTGTAAATGGTAAGTTTAGTACCCCTGCCACATAGAAAAGCTAATATATTTTGATTAAATCATACAGGATTTAATCAGCTCGCTCTTTTGAGTGATTATATGAGCGTCACAAGCTGATTTGCCGGCCCCATATTTTCATTCAATCGAAATTCTATTAATCTTAATTCAGTGACTGCACGCGATAACATTGCTTACATGATCGTAAGTGACACTTGTCGAACCTTGTCCGCGTTGGCTACGTCTACCTGATTTTTAACTGATCTGTATTGCTGTGTCCAATCACTGCTAGTCTCGCCATTCTGTCGAAATATTTCTGTACAAAATATGCATTCCTACAGCAATAATTGCGTGACTCAATATTTTCTACTTAAAACAATCTTTTTTTATAGACGTCTTCTACGCATACCTCGTGCCAATTCGCATAGATTATTTAGCAGTGTAATGTTTTGCCCGTGTAATAAAGTGTTTCTTAGACCGTTGCAATGGGCAGCTTTCATTTTAACTAATAAGACACGCGTATGTGACGAAAAGCGCGTTACGACGGTCGATCCACGCGCGTTGCCTTCGCTTCGACGCGCGCCCCCGATGGCCTTCCTTAGCGACGTCACGAGAAGAGCGCTACGGCCTTATTCCTGGGAGGTGTTGGTTCGGCGGGGTAAAACGAGAGACAGGGCACGCGCCCGACTCCGCTAGCAGACGACAAACTGGAAGGTTGCCATTCTCCATTTTTGGGCTGTACGGGCGGGGTTTACCGAACATCGAACTCTCGCTCGTGGCTGCCGTTGTGAAGTGGTTTTCGTTTTTAGAATAGTTATGGCTACTCCAAAATCAGCCTATAGCTCTCTGTTGTTCTATTTCGGTAAATGATCAACTAACATATCTTTTTTCAGTTACTTAAATAGCAGTTGAGTCCAGCCGGCAGTACTTCCCTCAACTGCTGCGTTTTATGCGGCACGACAGCACGTTTTATGTATTATATTAGACTTCCACTCATCGTCGCTAAAGGCCTACACCAGTACAAACTTTGTATAGTGAAAAGGTACAACAATCGATTTACTTTTTGCCGGAGACCGGCGAATCTAAAACAGTTTTCCCTAGATTTTTTTTTTTTTTTTATTTGCACGCAGGTAACAGCGAAATTGGGCCCTGTTAGTCTTTTTATCTAGCATAATATTACACCAGATCTGGCATACCAAAATCTGCGCATTTGCGCTTGAAATTTCTAAAATGACGCGATTTTAAACAGAGTTTGTCCGCCAGCCGGATGCTAGCTACAGCCCACCTGGCGGAGCGGACGACATTCGGGGTGAGAGTGGGGGGGCATTGTTTTCTCTCTATTACCCTCTCTGCTATGACCCTAATGGAACGGTCTATACAGTGGCCAATGTGACTCGGTTGTCTCCTCCCCGAGAGCGATTGCGCTCTGGGGAAAGGACTTTAGCATAAAAAACAATAGTAGGTAAAATCGAAAAAAAAAGCTACCCGTTATTTTCTTTTTAAATATACTACGGTTCTTGGAGGAACTGCCCTCCAAGTGGCGTGGTGGGATGAGCACTAGAAGTTTTCGAGCTCGCCACGGCGTAGCTCCGTACACTTAACACCTGCCGCAAGTCGCGGCTTTGACTGCATTCAAGTTGATCGAAAAGCGATTTCTCAGCCCGTGGAGCATCACTTCCAGCTGAGTGAATATCCGCTCTACAGAGATTAATTCAAGGTGGCAATTGCAGCCGGTCGCGAACAACACAAATAGAAAAAAAAAAAACACACACACACACTACAATAGAAATACAGGCTACGACTTGCCTTGCAGGGAAACAAACTCATGGCTTCGAACCGCATTGGAGCGGTTTGATTTAGAGGCTTGCAAATAATTAAAAGGAGATTCATCCCCTGAGCCATTCAATATACTTTCAGATGTATGATACTGCTGGGGAAAAAATCAAGACGCTGGGAATATTTTTTATTGCTCAGGTAGTCACCGAGAAATTAGTACGTGCAAAACGACCAGTATAAAAGACGGAAACAGTGTTCAGGCTAGTGTGCCGTTGTGTTGATGTTTGTGTGTGCAATAATAATAATATTAATAATAATAATGTATTTTTATTTCCCATTCTGGTTGGTACAAAAAGGGAGGACGTCAGGACAAAAAGCTGCGGTTGCAGCTTGACGAGGTCCTGGCGCCCTAACACACTTTGGCGGGAAAGCAGCATTGGAAACACAACGAAAACACAAAAATGGACACTAAAACACAATAACGACTATTCACACTGTTGCACTCAGCTTGAATGCATCAAAACAAATATTTTTATATTTTATAAAGTAGAAAAAAGTTTCACCACAGATACAAAAACTCCAGGCACAAGAGGCAAAAATTATGCTGTCTGTAATATGATTTTTGCCAACATCCGATTTGATGTCCCATAGATGCTGATACCATTGGCTTCGAGTTTATTAATAAAAGATGGTAATGCGTATTTTAATGATGTAAAGCCGTAATTCGTACGAGGTATTGAAACGCTCCAAATTTCGCCGTGACGTGTGAGATATTTATGGTCTAGTTTTGCTAAGCCCGAGAGTGCGAAAAGGAAAGAAATATTATGTTTTAATGCCATATTATACATCACCAGCAGGCGAAATTGGTACAAGTGGTCAATAGGAATGACGTTATGTTTAAGAAAAAGCTCCCGAGAAGGGTGCAAGAAGGGTACATTTGCGATGATTCGAAGAACCCTCTTTTGGGTTAGCAGTAGTTTTGTTATATTTTGTATCGTTGTTTGGCCCCAAACTAAATGGCAATACACGTAGTGAGTGTAAATCAAAGAATAATATAAAAGTAATTTAACACCTGTTGGAAAGACATCCCGATTCTTTTGTATGTGTATTCGCTCAATGTATGCTCGCCTGATGCTTGTAGTATGCGTAATGTGTCTGCATGTGTGTGTAGTAGAGGTCCCCGAAGATTCCGAAGCGTAATAATGGCCCGAGGAAATAAAAATATTTTTGTTTGTAGAACATGAATTGGGCGGTACCTAGCGCCATCTAGCCTAGCTACTTGCAATTACTCTGCTTGATCCTGCCAGGTGGTGGCAAGCGATTTAACCTTCTTTGACGCTACGCGATAAACAGCGGCTTCGAGGTTGTTCTTTTGACAGCGGCTTTTGGTTTCGCGGATTGGTTTTCCATTCCTCCGTGATCTGCGGTTGACGAAGGAATTGTGACTCGAGGAACAGCAAAGATAAGACGTAAAGAGCACGAAGTAACTGGGTATCGGTTGTCTCCGTTTAACATCGCAGTGCTGTCGACAAGAAGACTGAGTAGAGTTTTCGAAACGCAAGTTTCTGTACCTGCGGGGGAAATCTGGCTTCGGAAATAAACACGCTTTGCGGAAAGCTCGTGTTACGCTTTTATTTGCTGCCCCTCTCGTCCCGTACAAGAGACGTAGCGTCCTAGTTAAGCCCTACTGAGATCGATTTCCTCGATTCAGGGCCGCCATAGTGAGATGCAGGCGAGGGAGGAACTATTTTCTCCCCTGCTTCAGGGACGGACGTTTCTCCCTTTCTAAAGGCACGTGGTTAGAAGACCGTTCCTCCCCTTAGGGAGGACTATCAATACCTTTTTTTCTAAGAGTGAACTTCTCATTACGAATCCACCTTGGAGGAGCGCAAAGACTCTTTGCGTACGCTCGTTATTCCCGAGAAATAGCGCACGCAAAAATTGCGCACGCAAAGCGCAAAACGTGCTTAGCGTTCGGCGCATGCGCAGTGGCGGCGAAGCTATTCTTTGCGTACGCAAACATTTAGCGTGCGCTATTCTAAAACTCCCTACTGACTAACCCGCCCGGTATTGCAGCTACAACGACATGTTAGTTTCAAAGCGAACGGTGCTCACTGAGTGGGGCACCGCCATGTTTCCCCCGAGCCAGTCAGATGATTTCAAAATCCGTCTCCTAGGTACTGCGGCTAACTTTTGCACGGTTAGCGCTTCGAGCAAACGGGCCCAGATAACCTATAGTTATATATTGTCCTTGTAAGTAATTTTTCCTTTTAGGGCGCACCTCTTAGGCGCCTGTTTCCGGCTTGAGCGGTGTCGGCGTCGGCGTAACCGCGCGGTGCATTATGGGTAAATTTCTCCGCTAAATTTAGCGGAAAAAATTCCCCGCTCAATTTAACGTAATTTCTTTTTCTAAACGGGAGGCGAGCAGTACAGGAGGACGACCATGGCCTCCTCTTCGTACCTTCCTCTCCTCCTCCTCAAGAGCTGCGCTCTAATTCGGCGTTACAGGGAGTCGTAAACATCTTTCATTTTTTTTAATCAATTTCTTCATGTCCGGACTGCTTCGTGACCAGGGATCGGCATTTTAGGTCGCCCTCACTCACCCTCACCTTCACAGCCACACTCACCTAAGCCCCTCACTCACCCTCACCCTCACAGCTACACTCACCTTCAGCCCCTCACTCACCCTCACCCTCACACTCACCTTCAGCCCTTCACTCACCCTCACTGAACCTGACGGCCCTCACGCACTCACCGCCCTCACGGCCCTCACGCCCCTCACGCCCCTCACTCACTCATGGCCCTCACGCCACTCACAGCCCTCACCGCCCTCATGGCCCTCACGCACTCATAGCCCTCGGGCCACTCAGCGCCCTCACCGCCCTCACGGCCCTCACGCCACTCACCGGCCTCACGTCACTCAGCGCCTTCACGCCACTCAGCGCCCTCACGCCCTTGCGGCCCTCACCCCCCTCACGCAATCATGACCCTCACGCCACTCAGGCCAGCTTTAGATTGGGCGATTTCGCCCAGAAACTTTACGTCGCAACACCAGCAACACGGGCCGCCCGCGATCGCACGCAGCAACCAATTGCTGCAATTTGCCATCGTCATCATAAAATTTTATTTTTCTTGCACTATTTAGACACAATTACGCGTTATAAACGTGTTTTTATGCATTTAAACCTCGTTAAGAATGCAAATGCACCTTTCTGAAACAGTTCATTTCCAAAAAACGATCGTTTTCAAACCAGAACCAAGTCTTTCGGTGTTATAATCACCGGCACGAGGTATCACGTGAAAATTTTGCGTCCCTGATTGGATGCAGCCGCTTCAAACGTATTCGAATTGCTTCGAGTTGCTTGCTTATTTCGAGCCGGACCCGATCTCAGCAATTCGTGTCGATCTAGGGAAAGCTGGAGAAAAACCCGCCATTAACACAAAAATTGCTGAGAAAGATGCTCGATCTGAAGGGGGCCTCACGCACTCACGCACTCATGGCCCTCACGCCACTCACCGCCACTCACCGCCCTCATTGCCCTCACGGCCCTCACGGCCCTCATCGCCCTCACGGCCCCCACGGCCCTCACGGCCCTCACGGCCCTCACTCACCCTCACACTCATGAATTTTCCTGGTTCAGAAACTCACTCACCCTCACCTCACCTGTGAGGATGAGGGTGAGTGAGGTTTGTCGAGGTATGTTCGTGACACACCTTGAATATCCCTGCTTTAAGTGCGTTTGAAACTGGGCTTGAAGGGCCTTCAGAACAAACTCATAAAAGAGTCAGCGAAGCTGTTCGCAATCTCCACTATGCGCGTGCCCAATAGAGTGCACTGGTTCGCCGACTTCCTAAAAGAGTTAAATCGGAGAGCCTTTTGCAAAATTCCCAAGAAGAAGGGGTACACTGTAATATAATGCATTATACCCTTCTTTCTTGGGAGTACCTATAAATACTCCCAAGAGTGTATCCGCTCAGATGGGAGAAAAATTTTGTCGACACGTGGTGAATTCTTTGTTCAAACGAGTGATTTATTCAATCGAAGTTTATTGCTAAGCTTTATCGTCGTGCAAAAAATAACTAAATTATTTCCCAAAAAAAATAAAAAAATAAAGAAGAGCACGGTGAATAAAAGTTTTTAAAATATTAAACATGTACAACAAATTTTACAAACTAATAACACACAAAGGAATTACTCCGTTGAAGTTGAACTGTTGTTCAAGTTCATATCCTCGGCCTTTTGCTGTCAAATAATAGTGCATTTCAAATTGGCGCAAAAGTAACTTTCGTTCTCTTCTGAAAGTAACCGGAACGGAATATCGTTACGTTCTTAGGACGGTGACGAATCTCAGTAACCCGGCAAGTTTTGAGGATCTAACGAGTGGCGCTATTTTGTTAATATGTTCTGTAAGGGTACACCAGTGCTTGGGCCCCACAGGTGCCAGAAAGCCCAATACCCAATATCGGAGCACGGCCCCTTGAAGCTGACAGTGCGGTAGGAGCTACGCGTTTGCCGCACCAGACAACCGCCTCCCTTTCAGCGTTTGACCACGCCCTCTGGGTGGATATGGCTGGGTGCGCGGGTATGCTTCGAAAGATCGACGGATGAGTGGTCCAACAGGCTTGCAGCTTCTACCCCTATGCCGACTTTGGCCCTTTGCACCTGCCATCAAGAAAAACTTTTAGCGTTCAATAAAATTGGGTAAATAATTTTGAATGAATAAATTGCTAATTATTGATTTTAAAGGAATGGTTTCAAATAGAATCTTGTTGAGCATCAGCGAAAAATATTAAAAACACCCATGCTACAATGGTATGAGGCACGCGAAGCATTTTACGGCGTTCCAAAGAAAAGCTCAACTTGGACGCGTGTCTTGGCTTCCGTTTCTTCTCGGAGCGCATCTCCTCGCGGGCAATCCCGCTCCCCTTGTCTAAGACGGGCAACGCATCGCACGTAGAGAAGTATACATAAGAAAGCCTCTTCCGGACTGTCACATAAGATCTGGCTTTTTGACATCGGTGCCAGAGTGAAGACGCATCTTCACGTGCAATGCGTGCCGCGCAAGCACGTAGCACGTTAGACACGGGAGGCGAGATTGACAACGCGGAGATGCTCTCCCATAAGAAACCGAAAGCCAGATACGTGTCTAAATTGAGCATTTTTTTCGAAACGGCGTAAAATGCTGGGGGTGTCTAATGTATACCATTGTAGCGTGGGTGTATTTAGTAGTTCTCGATGATGCCGACCAAAATTATAATTGAAACCATGCCTTTAAAACTATTATTTAACAATTTAAGTACTCGGAATTTATTAAATATCCCATATATTCACCTCTAACAATTTTCCTTTGACACAGTCCACTACGGCATCAACCTTTTCTCTGTGCGATGCTTAGTGTTTGCAGGAGCGATTTTGCCCGTTTTTCCGGAAGCAGCCTGTATATATGTCAAAACAAATATTTTATATGCTTGGGAACAGGACTCAACCTCCACGAATTCTGGCGCATCAGGCAATAGTCACAACCACTGTACAGTCAGCGCAGATTAAGACATATTTAAATGGATTATGCATACGCAGTTTTTAGATACATGAATATACACAATGGAGTCAATTATGCCTTTAGTACAACAAATGTATATGATCTGTCTACTACAAGACGAATTTCGAATATTTAAAATCCTGACGAATTCAATATTGAAATATTCAAGATTGCTGCTATTGAAAGACCTTAGTTATTTTATAAGTTCGTCTATTTATGGTCATGAGTAGGCCGATTTGTAAGAAACATAAGTGACCCTACAGACAACCCAGAGGCTCCAGGTGCAGCACGGGATTAATGACTCTAAATTAATAAAAGGCTTGGCTTCAAGTATTTTCTTTTTCTTTCGTGTTTCTGTGTTTACGTATCTGTGTTTACGCGATAAGTAAGAGGCTGAAAGATTTTGAACCATGCGAAAAAACACTCTGCTGGCAAGTAGAACCCCTGCAGGTCTATCGCCAAGCCAAATGAACGCACATCGGTGCTCGAGTATTTCGTTTGAATCCCCTCCACAACTATGATGCACCGTCAGGGTTCTGATCACTTCCGATGTGTCTTCCGATGACTGCGTAAATTGGTATCAGCCGCAAATGCTCTACCGCAGGTCTCGCACTTGAACGGCTTCTCTCCTGTGTGAGTCCTCTCATGAACCATCAAACTGCATTTCTGTGTAAACGCATTGCTGCACGTGTTGCACCGGTACGGCTTCTCTCCTGTGTGAGTCCTCACATGAATCGTCAAATCGGATTTCTGAGTAAACGCCCTGCTGCACGTGCTGAACTTAAACGGCTTCTCTCCGGTGTGAATTCTAACGTGACCTATCAAGTGAGACTTCCGCGAAAACGTTTTCTCGCAGTCACCGCAACTGAAGGGCCTCTCGCCAGTGTGAGTCCTCTCGTGAATGGCGACAGCCGTTGCGGAAGGGCATGAGTGAGGACAGAAGCGGCACGGGTGCTTGCTCGGTCGTCGGTGCTTCTGCTGCTTGTCTGGGTCCGACCAGTTGGTATGGGGAGAGGTGTCACCCCTGCGGCTGTCACGGTCAAAGGTATCCACTTTGTCGCCATAGCATTCTCCTATCCAGTCTGTTGGGATGACACGACAAAGCAAGAAATGTCGGCGCGGTTATTACATTCTGCCGTTGCCGCCTAAGGTAGGTAATCATTCACTTGGGACGTTAAGAAGGTTCAATCGCGATGCTTGTAAAGGTCTACAGGCGATCGTTAAGAACTCGACTCTGGCAGCCCCATGGTGCCGCAGCTGTGGTGGCTTGCGTGTTCTGCTAACCAAGTGCGAAATGGGAGTGAAGAAATGGGCCGTTGCTGCCCAGTGTTAGCGGTAACCAGTGGCGTACGCAGGATTTCATTTCGCGGGGGGCCGGACCAACGAGAGTAAAGGGGGACAAGATAAAAAGAAAAGAAAGTTCAAGAGAAAATAAAAGCATGTTCATTTTTTCTAATTACTATGCATTCTTCTATTAAGTAATTAAAATAAAGTTGTCATATTGGTTTTGGGATGATTATGATACATAAAAATGATGCCCCGGAAATTTCCCACCAGGAAGCATTTGCATTTTACTTTTTTAATTTACAAGTCACGTCAAACGAACGCACCAGAGTAAGCAGAAAACAAGAATCATAAAAACAAATATTTTATGAAGCACGACTCCAATGCATAAAGCCTCCAGTCGTCGGGGCTGATAAAACAATGACGCATAAGTAGAAACGCGGAACATCTTGATGAATAGACGATAAGCACTGGAAAGCTGCTCCGCCATAAAGTACTCCCTATCTTAACCTGATCCAACCAACAAAAATCTCGCGTGATTTGTTCGTTGGTGTCGATTTCTAAGGTTTCCAAAGTCCGCTCACAAAAGAAAGTCAAGGAAGTCACACAACGCAACAAAGGGACGATGTAAAATGGTTTACACATTCATATATTGCACTTGGCTCTCGCCCTGAGGCAGCAGGTCGCACACTCGGGAGTCGCGCCCCTATCTCGCGCGGTTCTCAAACTGCCGATGACAACTTCCGTACTCGAACCTTGAACCGCAAATCCCGCGCCTTTAGGCGCCTATATCCACTTTTCTAAGATTTTTCCCGCCGTCCGAGGAGCCAATCAGATATCACTTTTTTTAGACCAATGGGAGCCACGCGGTACAAAACAAACACATACAATACAAAATCCAATTAAGAAAGGACACGTGCATAGACCCCCGAAAACTCCTAAAAACCTTCGCCCTAACTGTAGTAGACCGTCAGCCGGACACCGCTTCAAGGAAAAACCCTTCGTCGGGGTGCAAGAGCAATACCGACGCTTCTTCTCAAAATAAAAAAAGGCTGCCAAACATCGAGGGGCCCCGCTGCGCTCGAGCGAGGCACAGCGCATGGTACGCACCCAGAGCGGGGTCCTCGAGGAACATTTAAGACAGGGGACACGGGGGCCGCTCCGTGGCGATGACAAACCAGCCCTGGCGGTTCCACGAGAGGGATGTGAGGCACTCGCAAAGCAATAAAAGTAGAAGTAAAGGAAGATATTTGTTAATTGATTATTTTCCAGTCATATTAGATAAAAGACGTTAAAACTACACATTATTTATTATTTTTACTGTGTCATAAATGGCATATTGCATTCCCTTCCTTTTTTATTTCCTCTTTGTTTACAACTTCTCCACGAAGTTTGATATTGATAAACCCGAGAGTCAGTAACCTCGCCGACTCCCCCCCCCCCCCTTCCCCTCAAAAATTTCAGGGGGGGCCGCGGCCCCTTCGGCCCCCCCCCCCCTGTGTACGCCACTGGCGGTAACCTGTTACAAGTAACGTCGTCACCGTTAGCGCCTTACTTTTTCAGTAACGTGGTAACGTAATCGTTACTTTCCAAAACAGTTACGGGTAACGTACTTGCGTTAGTTATTTCAAGTAACGGATAACGTAATCATGTCACTTGTTACATCTTCTGAAAACTTGAAAAAGTGCACCCATATTTTTTGCCCGTTTCGATACTTCACTTTACCTGAAGTCCAGGCGCAGCTGATGCTACAAGCTGATGGAAATTATCAGAGAGAGGGAAAAGGGAACCATCATGGTGTTCTCTGTGTTTCTGTACGTGTTGAATCTTTGCTGAACCAACCATAAACGTTCATGGTCCATTAGCTCGTTGCGTCGGATGCGTCTAGATTCACGCTGAAACATAGTATGTGATCCCAGTAATTAATTATTGCACTGATTCTACATATTTTCTAAATATTTCCTCTCTTTTTCCTCCGCAAAAATGTCCACCTTAGAAAGTCTCCAGCGCCCGCGCCTGTCATCCCAGTGCCGAAATACGCTGTCGTCAAAAAAAAAAAAAAAAAGGGCTGTTACCGTCTATTTATAAAAAAAACGTAACGCAAAAGCTACGTGCGCTACTTTCTGTCGGTAACAGTATCGCGTTCCTTTATTTCGCAAGTAACGAGTAACGCATATCTTTACTTTCTTGAGGTAACGCCTACAACACTGCGGCTATACCTCTGCCAGTACGGAGCGCTGGGTGATAGTGTGTTGACATTCATAATGATCCTTACTGCGTATTAAGTAGCGCTGGAAGGGTCGTTCACACGCCCACAGATTATTAGGTTACACAATATAGCATTCAATAGGCTTGAAGATTAATCGTTGTGTGCCTTAGAAACTTGAAAAATCGCTAAGGTACGCAGCGAATATTTTACGAGCGATTTGAAACAGGGAGAAACGCGGTTCTATATCGACAATGATGTTTACATTTGCTAGTCTAGCTAAAGCTAAACTTCTAAAGCTTCAATCACTTTGAACAGTCAAACATCATTTGGGCTATTTCATGCGTCGAAAATAATTTATAGCATTTGTGAGAGCTACTCGATCAACCGGAACTGAAGGAAAAATACAAATTTGTAATATAAATACGCAAGTCAGCATGGTACGTTTCTCTGATATCAAATATGTGATATAAGTTTTCGGTTTTGTGCAGGCCGCATCTTAAAACTTAATGAAGTTTCCACGTGGGGAAAACTTTGTGTACCACATCAGACTCCTCACGTTTTCTACCTTCTGGAAAACCGAGCCTACAAAAAGATTTTCTATCCGTGTGGGACCGTTCATGCATCTATGAGGGTGTGAAGAGGGTGCGAGGCTGGAAGAGTGTTATCCCGTGCGCGTCTTATCGTACCTGATGTTGTTAGTTCTATGGGCACCATAAGATTGGGGGCAGAAGTCGCACCGCCGTCCGTCCTCCCCTCCAGGTCCATCTTCAATGGTTGCCTCTGCAATTCGGCTCCTTGAAAGGAGAGCTCCACCCCCTTGTCCTCGCAGTCCGTTCTCTGCCAATCGGAGTCGTATGCTGCGTGGGAAAGTTCGGTTAGGACTGAAGATCAAATTTTCTTTAGTTACTTTTTTTTATGCTATACCAATACATACCAATACCCAATTAGAACGAACTTAAGGAACAAGCAAACATACACACATCATGCTGATGAAGTAGAGAAATTCAGGGTTTTAGATCCCAATTGCGGTGAAATTCAAACAGTAAAATAATAATATCACGATCAAACACGCGCACCATAACTTGATACTGAATGCACCGAAAACGTCGATTGTAAAAATGCACGCGAATCAAACATAAAAGCGATCCTTCTCTATTTCTCTACAAAGACACAACGGGGTACGTCAAGGAGCATAGTTTAGTTACATCGGTCCTGCTCTCTAGTGCTGAAAAAAGGCAGGCATGCCACAATACCAACAACTTCATAGTGTATCACCGCCGCAGGTTGTGGGAATTACACGTTGACAAAACGGACACGGTGTGTCGGCGAATGAAGGTAGGGAAGGGAATAAAAATGGCGCGTGTAGTTGGCTGAGCTGTGGCCATTTCCTATTAGATCCGACTAGTTGGTTCCATTCATCTGGAGGAAAATGTAGACCACAGGTCTGGCACTGCCTAAGTTCAGCTGACTGGTGGCTGGCCGTCCTTCCTAGGCAGCGAAGGGTCGATCGCATTTGCGTTAAGAGCATTTCCGGTTAGCTCGGCCTGCAAAGTGTAGAAGAATGAGTATTAATAAACAGGCGCCAACACAAAGTTACTTTACCTGCCATCAAATATCTTTACATCCGATGAGCAAATCTAACACTGAAGGGTACCAGTGCTTGGAGTCGGTCTAGTTGGTTATTCATTAGTTCATTAAACTGCGCAGTAAATGATTACGAATTACGACGCAGAGACGAGAAAAAAGAAGGCAACAAAAAACGCGCATTTGCAGTACAGTTCAATAAGGTAAAGGACTGAAGGCCACTTTCGAGATTAAACAGGGCATGGTTGACAACTCCATTTATCAATAGGAGGGTACCTGCGAGAAATTTCAATCTGAAGAACACGAAAAAATTAAGTCCTTTGGGCCTATACCATTTCCAAGTGTGTATGTTTTAGCCAAATACTAATGACATATTTTGATTTCAACGAGAGATGTTTCTTTGTATATGTTTAGAGGTGCGTGCCTCTACATCACGTATTTTATTTACAATATCTACAGTTTGGCTTACGCCGTTCTAAATGTGGTCTCGCTGCTCGCGATCCTGGTTTTCGAGTCTCGTGACCGCTCCTCTTTCTTCTCTTCGTAAGCGGTCACTACAAGTACTCCCCCCCTAGTGAGGAGGCGGAGGTGACGAGCGTTTACGTCTCTGCGGAAGCCACTGTCGTGAGGTTTCCCAGGTTGTGTCCCGACTCAAGTTCCATGCATTGCCTGGCTGGAACTGAGCTTGTCGAGGTCTTCGGAACGGTGTTGCATCTTGTATACAACAATCGGAGTCAAGGTGGGCTGCCTTGACTCTGTCTAGCAAGACGACTTTCTCGTTGCCTTTTACCAGAAGTGTCACCGTTTTGTCACTGCGTCTCAGAACCTGAAACGGTCCATCGTATGTGGGCTGTGGGGGTTTCTTGACTCCGTCGTTTCTGAGAAAAACGTGTGTACAGACCAGCACATCAGCCGAAATGGACGTGTAAAGCGCGATCCAAACCAACGCTTCTTTTTGCGCCTGTAGGTCGTGCGGCTGCGGATGTGTCGCATTTCGTGGCGTTTTTGCTGTTTCCGGGCGCGCTTTTTGAGTCAGAACCGTGCGCTTTGGTTTGGACGGGCGAAACTTGGGCTCGAGCGCACAAGCAAAGTGCAACTGCGCCAGACCTGTTGACCAGACGGCGAGAGAAAGAGAGAGAGAGAGATCGCGTTGTCATGTTGGAAGAGAATAAAAGGGGGGGAGGAGAGGGCAGCCAGACGGCGAGAAACGCGGAGCCGGAACTAGCTTGCCCTCCACCGATTGGCCGGCACACAGGAGCGTCCTATCATGTCACCGCGCGTTTTTGTGCGCGTTGAGAAAGAAGTTGAAATCAACCAACTTTCTTGTGCGCGCCCGGAAGGAGCGAAGAAGCGGCGCGACGTCACGAAAATACGTCACATCCGCAGCCGCAAGACCTAAGGCGCAAAAAGAAGCGTTGGTTTGGATCGCGCTTAACGTGTCGACGGTACCCTTGTGTAGGTAGGTCGGAGGTCCTGCATGATAATACGGAGTCGTTTCACATAGTTTTCGGCACACTCAATTTCGGTGTCGCTTGATTGGCTGAAGAATTCTCCTGGAGACGGAGTGATGTACCGTACACCAACTCGGCCGTGCAACAGTTAATATTCGTTTTGAAAGCTGTTCGTATGCCGAGCATAACTAATGGTAGGGCTTCCGTCCACGCAATGCTCTTTGGCTGAGCCTTTATTGCTGCCTTGAGCTGACGATGGAATCGTTCTACCAAGCCATTAGATATCGGATGATAAGCTGTGGTGTGGATGTGCTTGGCTCCGAGAAAATGGGAAAGGCTTCGAAACAGTGATGATTCAAACTGTCGTCCTTGGTCGGTGGTGATGGTTTGGGGAACGCCAAATCGACTTACCCACATTTCAATTAGCGTTTGTACCACTGTTTGTGTTGTGATGTCTCTCATCGGAGCGACCTCGGGCCACCGCGTAAAACGATCTATGGCGGTCAAGATGTAGCGGTATTCATGCGATGGGGGAAGCGGTCCTACAATGTCAACATGAATGTGGGCGAAGCGGGCATCTGGTGGGTTGAACGCGCCTAATGGTGTGATGGTATGCCGGTGTATCTTTGCACGTTGGCATTGCACGCATGTCTTGGTCCATGCACGCACATCAGCGTTGATGCGCGGCCAGATGAATCTTGGCACAATGAGACTTTGCGTGGCTCTTATTCCTGGGTGGGATAGGTCATGAAGGGAATCAAAGATTGTCCGGCGTAAATGGGCGGGTATAAACGGTCGAGGTTGGCCTGTCGACATGTCGCATGCTACCGTGTCGTCAGAGCCATGGATCCGCACATCCTGGAAGACAAGTGTTGCTGAAGTTGTTCGGAGTTTTTGGAGTTCGGCATCAGCGCGTTGCGCTGGTGCAAGCTCCGCATAGGGGACCAGATGAGGTTCGAAGGAGCATCGATTCACACCGATCCTGGAGAGCGCATCAGCCGCAGCATTTTCTGTGCCCTTGATGAAGCGGATGTCGGTCGTGAATTCTGAGATGAAAGCCATCTGCCGCACCTCTCGCGGAGTGTGTGCTGTGCTGTTGGATGTTAGTGCAAATGTCAGTGGTTTATGGTCGGTGAGGACAAAACAATTTTGGCCTTCAACAAAATGCCGGAAGTGCTTAATTGCGAAGTATATAGCCAGCAGTTCCCTCCCAAAGGTGCTGTAGCGAACTTCTGTTGGTGAAAGTTTTCTTGAGAAGAATGCCAGGGGATGCCAGTTATCTTCCACCTGCTGTTGTAAAACAGCTGTCACAGCACCATCAGAGGCGTCAACCATAATGGAGATGGGTGCGTGTCGCTTGGGGTGTATTAGGAGTATGGCGTTGGCAATGGCATTCTTAACTGCCTCGAAGGCATGATGGGCAGCCTCATTCCACTGCAGTAGCGACGTTTTCGTCTTGTTTCCTTGCAGCATTGCGAAAAGTGGTTGACTTATATGGGCGCAATGGGGGATGAATCGACGATAAAAATTAGAAAGCCCCAAGAACTCACGGAGCTTCGTTGTCGTCGTCGGTGTTGGAAAGTTTTTGATGATGTCGACCGTCTCAGGCAGTGTTCGGATCCCGCGGCTATCTACGTGGTGTCCAAGAAAACTTATTTCCTCGACACCGAACTCACATTTTGTCGCATTGACGACGAGTCCGTAATCTTGCAACCGAGAAAACAGCTGTCGAAGATGGTTGGCGTGTTCTTCCGGTGTGCGACTGAACACCAAGATGACATCGATGTAAGCGAATGTGAATGTCAAGCCGCGAAGAACCTGATCAAGAAAACGTTGGAAGGTTCGCGCGGCATTTCGAAGTCCAAACGGCATTCTCAAGAACTCGAACAAACCAACTGGTGTGACGATCGCAGTCTTGGCAATGTCTGTCGGCTCGATGGGGATTTGGTGGTAGGCTTTAACCAAATCCACTTTGCTGAAAATAGTGGCCCCTTCTACCATGCCACCGAGGTCTTGAATATGTGGGATCGGGTAGCGATCTGGCACTGTAGCCTTATTTAGGGCTTGATAATCCCCACAGGGTCGCCAGTCTCCGTCGTTTTTTGGTACCATGTGGAGTGGGAAGACCACGGACTCGAAGAAGGCCGTATATACCCAAGTTCGAGCATGTGGTCAAACTCATCCTTGGCAATCCGAAAACGGTAGGTTGTTAAACGTCGTGGTCTTGCGAAAACCGGGGGGCCCTTGGTCTGAATGTGATGGGTGACGTTGTGCTTCACGCTTTCATCGGGGACCGGTGGGCTGAAGACTTGAGGAAACTCGTTGACAACGTTCTTCCATGGAGTGTCCACTTCCGCTCGTGGGAGAGACGGACTGAGAGGCGTCACCTTTGATAAGATAACTTGGACGCTAAGCTGCGTGTCGGTGTCGAAGAGCGAATTCCTTCTCATGTCAACTGTGAGGGCGAACCTTCGCAAGACGTCTGCTCCAATTGTGGCTTGTTGGACGTCGGCGATGGTGAAAAGCCTGCGGAACGTCCTGCGGAGCCCGATGTCCAGTGTCAGCGACTTTTCTCCGTACGCCTTGATTGAAGACCCATTTACTGCTTGGAGTGGCGGAGATTCTTGGCGTTGCCGACGTTCCTCCATCGTAAAGGGCACAACGCTTACCTCTGCACCAGTGTCTATCATTAAACAAACCTTCCTTCGGCGTTCGGTGACGTAGAATAGTTGACCTGAGGTGGGGCTCTCGACGCTGGCGGCCTTCAGCGCCTGCCCATGCCGTTTCCCGAGTAAGTACATGGCGGGCGACATTGTCTTGCGTGCTGTAGCGTAGCCTGCGGAGCTCTTGACTCAGTTGGTCCACCCTGACCTCCATGCGCTTGTTAAAGTCCATGATTGGAGTGAGTTGAGCTCCAACCTCAGATGGCGTAGGTGGCGGTGCTGATGCGCTTTGTTCCAGGGCAGAAATGCTGGACCCACCTACATCTATAATCTGGTCCGCCATACGAGCCAGAGTGGCGATCGAGTCTGTCGTCGTTGCGCTCAAGATCATGCGCACTTGGGCTGGAAGGCGTTGAAGGAACAGCTCCCTCAAAATTGCTGTGTCAATTGTTGTTGCCTTGTCTCCGAGGAGCTGTTCTATTCGTCGAAGAAATTCGGTAGGCTTTCGATCGCCCGACTCCTCGGAAGTCAAAAGCTGTTGCAGTCGGCGCGGTTCGGAGGCCGGATTCTCAAAGCGAACTTACGACGAAAAAAATGCGTACGACAAATTTGAGAGAAAATCCGTATTCTCGAAACGAAATTGTCGTAACTTTTGCGCAGGTTACGACAAAATCCTACGACAGCTCCGAAGCTGTCTTACGCACTTTCTACGATCAAATTAACATGGCCGACAACGTCGCTCAGTTGCTCGGTCGCGACGACCCAACGGACATTTATTGTTCTACCTGCTCTTCTTGAGCGTCCCGACTTCAAGCAGCAAGCAAAAATTAAGAAGTACTTGAAACCGACCACGACGAACATGAACGCTGGATTCACAGACACCCGGAAAAGGCAACAAAGGCGACGATCCCACCGACCAAGCGAGCTCGGCAGGATATATAGGCCTAGCAGGCACTCCGACCCGTTCCGCAGCGCAGCATTGCTCAGACGGTCCTTGGCCAAGACCGTCTGCCCACGACCGGCTGGCTTGCTGAATGTAATATGCCCGCGCGACCCTTGTGGACCCTCCCCGTGTGAATAGTTTGATAGCTGAACTAAATTTCAGAGGTCAACCGATTCCCCTTATCCTCTCGATCACCTTGTTTTCCGAGGCAGCGGTGACGAACGCTGTAGTCGAAAAGGGACTCCTCGATTCTATCTCCTTGTTTTGTGTGATATAGAGCTCAAATAAACGCCGTATGGATTACCTTCGCAACACGGTATGTACACTTTGTTATTAGTATGCCATTTTTAACTGTCGAGCTGTATCAGTTTGTGGGAGCTACGCGATGCCGGTCCAACCTTTCTTTGCCGAGTGTCACGTCAGTATCGAGTTGCAATCGTAGAAGATCGGTCCCGAAGCGCTTACCGAAACGCAGTCTGAATCCAGCACTTCGATCAAACGCACGCGTCCGCTCCGAGTGTGAACAGGTATTTGCGTGACTCTTGCTGACACTCTCGTAGTTCAAACTTATCTTTTTTTAACGTCGGCTCACTCCTGCATTTCTGAACGCCGCGGCGGTTTGTTTCCTTCCACGTCGCTTTGCAAACGACTGGCACGGGGCTTTTACCAACGATGACAGTTGTGTTGGCTTCGTAGCGATCGAGTTTGTAGCAGTCAACGAAGCGTTTAAATCGTGTTAGCGTCGATATACCACTGCACGGACACGAACCCCAGACAAGCGGTGGTGGAAAGGTCGCCCGTGTTTATGAGAATCAGCTTGAACACTACACATTTACACACAGACAGGACAGGACATACACGGAGCTGTCTATGAACGAGTGGTTAGCCTGTGTTTGTTGTTAGAAATCCACGTGCTCCGAACTATGCCTAGCTCTCTAATTGGTTGTTCGTTTTGCCGAAGACGCCGTTGCCATAGCAACAGCACCGGAAGTCATCGTTTCTCCGTAAGAGGTCGTAACTTTCCTCCTCTCACTTAAGAACGCGTTTGTGAATACCGTTCTCGCCTCATCTTACGATGATCGTAACTTTACGAACTTCGTAGCTAAGTTGTCGTAGACTCGTAGGTAAGAGGTTTTTTATGAATCTGGCCTCGGATTCCGTTGTGCGTCGTATCAGCTCCTCTCGTAGTTTCTCGTAAGGCTGATCGTCTGGAGGTGAGCGCAGTATATTCCGTACCATGGCCGCTGTTGCTTGCGGAAGAGCCGAAACCACGTAATCGAACTTCGTCGAGGGCGACGTAATTTTATGCGTTCGGAAAATGGATTCTGTCGTCAGAAACCATAGTTCAGAGTCGGCCGACCAGAACTCGGGAAACTCAATGGTCGTTGTCGTCGTCCCCAAGATGGACGGGGTCTGAGCAGAGCCGGTGTCATCGCCTTGACTCATGATGCAAGTAGAAAGCTGAGCTCACCGAAAACCAAGGTTCTGGAACTGTGTGGTTGGCTCAGGGCAGTTGTTTCTTGTTACCGGGTCACCAATTTGTAGAGGTGCGTGCCTCTACATCACGTATTTTTTTTTTACAATATCTACAGTTTGGCTTGAAGGTAAACATGTTTGAGAGAATTCTCTCTGGTTTGGCTTACGCCGTTCTAAATGTGGTCTCGCTGCTCGCGATCCTGGTTTTCGAGTCTCGTGACCGCTCCTCTTTCTTCTCTTCGTAAGCGGTCACTACATATGCAACGTTTAAAAGCTAGGGGAAGAAAAAGGTTAGCCGATTGCGTCAGTGCTGCATCCGCGCACCTAATGCTGTCATTTATAAAAAGATATGCAGTGCAGATCAAACAGTCATTCTCGCGTTTTGCCAAAAGCTAACATCCAGCTGGGCTCACTTAGAAAACATTGGTTTAAGCTGAGATACTTGGTTCACGTTCACGAGTTCCTCAGAGACTCGCATTGCTAAAGAGCCCTTTAGATCACCCAGTTTGTAACAAAATGTTATACTTTGGTAAATTGATCACCAGTATAAATTGATTAGCATTTATCAACGGTAAAAAGTTTACAGTCGCTATTCCAAGATAAATATCTTTTTTGTCATTTCCTCTGACTCAAGACGAGCTTAGAGTGGCATTCCCCTCTCCTTCGTCCCAATTAATCGGAAGCCGAAGCACTTAATTATTTTAAGAAATACCTCATTTCTTGAAATAATTAAGTGCTTCGGTTAATTTCAGCGTAGTTTAATCCGGTAAATCTCAATATTGCGTTCATTTTCTTCGAATATGTAACCAACGCGAGAAAACACGCAAAGCCTCCGACTGGTCGTTATGTCATAATAGGGAGTATTCACTGGACGCCATATTTGTGGGTGCTGTTTAGAGCGCACGCTCAGAACGAGCTCAAGTCAATAGGCTGCTAAGACCGGCACTCCTGATGGTGCGGAATGCACGTTGCAAAAAAACTGTGGAAGCTCGCCGTCAGCACGCACTCAGCATTCGCGCACACAGCTATGGCCGCCATTGAATATTCCCTATAGGATCTCTCGGCCCCCAAGCGCGTGTCGCTCGTGTGGCAGCGCGTGCAATCGGAAGCTTTCCACTACCCCGCAGTGGCACCAGTCGTGACATCTTTTCCGGACCTTTTTAAAAATAGCAAGTGTGCGCGTGCATAGCTTCGATAGGCACTACGCGAAAGCGCGAAAGATACGCGAAAGCGGAGATTGAGAAAGCCCCTTTTATGAAGGCACGCTCCGGGAAGGATGGCCTTGATCACCTCACGTCCCTTGAAACCAAAACACTAACGGCACATGGCGCCGTTAGTGTTTTGGTTTCACGGGACGTGAGGACGTGAGGAGCTCCGCAGTTTGCGAGCACATGTTTCGAAGACGTGACCGGAGAAGTGCCTCTGTGTAATTCCCGGAAGACAGAAAGTACCATATCGTAATCGTCGTGTGTGCTTTTAAAGCGAAGAGAGTCACAGGGTCCACGAGTGCGCAACAACAAGCCAAGGTTCACGACAGCGCTGCGTTGACTTCGGCGATCTCGTTCATGTTCGGGTCAACACGGCGATGCAAGAAAAAGCCGAAACGTTCGTGGTGTGTGGTTCGGTGCTTGGAGGTAGAAACCCACACTAACACGGAGCTCAAATTGGTTGTTGTGGGGTTGAGGTTCAATGGGTTCAGTCCCGTCGTTTTCAGCTGATCCGGTCCAGCTGGTCCGGGAGGACGCAGTAAAAGTAAACCCCCCTTCGTTCCGTTTCAAGATGGGGAAGATTCCTGACGCATACCGTGAGTAAAAAGCTGCGGGCGTTTTCAACAAAATTACGTCGTCTTAATTGAACAATGGACTTCAGATTGTTGTCCTAAATGCCGTTTTTATGTTTCGTGTTGTTAGACTGCATTTGCACAGCGACGTGTTTGCACAGCGACGCACACCGCTCGAGAAGATGATTCAGTCCTGCAAACGAGCGATTATACAGAATTTTAGGGAAACTGAAGTCACCACCGATGTTTTCCTGTAAATCTCGAGTGAGTTTGTTGCGCTCACCATGCGGTGTGAATAAATTAGGGCAGGATTTCCTACCCGCCCACAGTGCATGAACTGAAACCCTTTTTTACGTAGTGAACATAGTGTTTTTTCTTTACTTTGGGAAGAGGCGTTGGTGCATTTATTATGGTACAATCACTTGAGAGTTGAGAAATTGGGGAGAGCGAGCAAGTTTTCCCAACTTTGTCTCTTTTTTTTTTTGTCTCTGGCACTGCCCCTAGTTTCAAGTTCCAATTTTAGTAGGCATACCTACTAGCAGGTACAAACTGCTCTAAAGGAGGTAAAATACAGGGAGAGTCAGGACGGTACGGACTCCGTGTTTTGCGCTTTTCGCAAGGTGACTGGGTAAATGCTTTTGCGAGGTATGCGGAATGTGCAAACGATTTTGTTATGCCCGTCGTTTGCATCTCCAGCAAAACGAATAAGATGATCTACAAAGGCACAATCACAAGCCAAGATTTACGATAACAGTGCGTTTGCTTCGGTGGTCCGTGTAGTTGTACTATACCCTGCTATCTGCAACACCGTGTCATGACAAAGAGCTGGAACGGTCACGGCTTGTGCTGGGCTACCGGTTGACAGAAACCGCATCGCCCGTTGATGCTCAAGCCTTTCATCCGCGGCTTGTCGCCAGCTGATCCCGCTGCTCGACGATGAGGAAGCGGCGAGAGTGACCACCTGTAATGGAGGTCCCGGGTTCGATAGCCGGACCAGGCGGATTTTTTCGGTCGCTCACCATTCACCGAGCTGTATTTGGAAATTTGTGTTTGTCCCTTGTCGCTCTTGTTCCCCTTCTCCAGGGATTATTTTCATCCTTCTTGTCCAGCTCGCTCGCAGCTTTGCATTTAATTGCACTATAATAATAACCTTATATTGCAAGTTTCACCCTTGTTGGTGTTAGACTGGTGGCGCTTGATAAAACCCGTTTGCTCTCCTGACGTCTCGCCCCCTCACCCCCCCCCCCCCCCCCCTTCCCGCGATGCTGCGCGGACTGCGCAAACCAGGGCCTGGCTCGAAACTTTGTCGGATTCAGAACGTTTGTATCCGAGCGCCGGCAATTCGACATGTCGTTTCCTGTGAGTTGCCAATTAATTAAGATGATAAGCAGAGGCCCCAAGCGTCAAAGCGCACCGGCGCACCTGCACCCTCCTGACAACGCGGAGTAGAAGAAAAAAAAAAAGAAAAGCAACGAGGCTGTTTCCATTTGACAATGGGCTTTTGAGAGTAGCGACCTTCTGTCACGAATTTCTGCACTTTTTGTTGCTTTAGTTTGGTTGTGTCTCTGTTCAGCGCGTGTTTTTCTTTCTCACTAAAACCCTCATATGGAGCTCTTTGGAATCCATCCCTGTCGATTTTCGGTTCCACTTATCGGATTATCTTTGGAGGTGCCCGCCTCTCTGCCGCTAGGACAAGGCCGCCGGGCAGCTCATTGCCTCCTTCCTGAAAGGGAGAAATTGTAGACATGCGCTTTTGTCGAGGCCAGTCGTTTTTATGTTTTGCTCGGGTGGCTTGGCCCGAGTAGAAAATTATTTCCCCCGACCTCGAGCTCAGAGACCCTGGTAGGTGGCGGGAGAAGGGGGGACCCCCAGAAGGGCCGGTCAGGTTGGCTGGTCGCTCCTCCCGTCGTCTGTTCCCGTGAGTCGTACGGGCTTCGGTTTTTCCCTTTTCGGAAAGTGAGTGTGCGCGCGGGGCTGCGTTGCGTCCACCGCCGAGCAACCTGTCCACCACGCCGGAAAGTCAAGCCTTCGTCGTCCGTCGGACCCAAGACGCCGGTGAGTCTTCGGACTTCGTTTGAACCACGGTTGAACTTTCCCCTAGACTTTGGGTTCACCAGTGGAGCTTTCCCTTCCTCGGAACTTTCGTTTTCTATGCGCAGGCGAATGTTGTTCCCGGCTGCATTTGTGCCGCGAGCGGCGAGTTGTTTCGCGTTGTGTCGGGAATTGAGTGCTGTTTTATTGTTCTTCGTGGCCCCGCCGCCCGAAGTTTCGTCAGTGTGTTGCGTTTGTAACGGATGTTGCGTTTGGTCGAGTTTTTCGTGCGCGGCCGTGCGCGGCTTTTTGTCGCTTGTTATTAAATTTCTTGTTCTTTTGTTTTTTTATCCCTGCGTGTCTTCGCGTTTCTCAACGTTACACCGGGCGTGGACCTATCGCTTGTCACCGGTCCGAACCTAGCATTTTTATTATTTTTCAATAAGAGGGCTTCGGCCGACCTGAGGGGATTAAACGTCGCCACCCCCGAACAGAATAAAAAATATAAAAAATACGGAGATTCAAGCACGACAGAAATATGAAACCCTTCCGCGTGCCTTAGGGGGATTGGTCTTTGAGGGTCATTACTTTCCTTCGAGCACCCTTTCCAGGCGAGCTGCCTTCGAGCTACCATTAGCAGTTCCTAGTGGTAAAGACTACGGATTACCAACTCGAAAAACCTTTGGTTACCATTTCCAAGAATTCATTCATAGAAACGAAAAGAGAGGAGCTAGCGTTATTGTGAACAATCTCAAAGTTATTGACTGTCACTTTAACCTTTTCAGGTCTCAGCGTAGGGACATTCAAATAAGGTTTGGCTTAGACGAAAGTGATAATGGCCACACTGAATGGCAACGAGCAATTGAATTTTATTTTCGTAATTTGTGATTAGAGTGTGTTTCTGTATGGTGTCTGAGCCAATCATGTCTCGCTTGCCCGTTTCGAGCATATCGGATACATCACATGCAGCGCCGCGAAAATGGTAAGCTTTTTTTTTATATTGCCCTTAAGTTATTTAGTGCTCGTTGCTCTGTTAAATTATATGTTAAAACAACCAAGTCAGGCTAAAACTGTACTGAGGATATAATTTCATAAAAAATATTCTAACTTATTTCGTAGGCCTTATTGTCTCACGCATTCTGGTGTAGAGTTTTTTGGCAGATGTTTTGTCACATAATAGCTGACGCACAATTTTTTTTCTTTCCTTTACTTTACTTCATCCCGCAGATTCTGTGTTCTTTGGTGACAACGTTTGGCGTTGGACGAAAAAACGGGGTTTATCTGAAATTATGTTGAAGAAAATGTGGGTGCGATTCCTCAATCACCGTGGAATTAACATTCGCGTGACCCGAATAATCGAAAGACATCCCCGTACCAAGAAAAAAACAAAAACAAAACAAAAACACGAGAAGTGGGGATTTACGGCAAAACCCAGCTTCGCGGTCAGTTCATCGGAGGCAGTGTTTTGTGCCAAAATAAAACTGTAGATGACGATTTTTTTTCCGCAAAGTTTTTTTTTTTTTTTATTTAAGGACCGATTTTGATAAACCCGATTTCGGGTTTAATTTTTGTGGTTTATCGGGGTGTACTGAAAAACCCAAACATAGTCTTAGTTCGTGCGAAATGGGTACAATGTTAAAGGAGCTGTGCGACGATTTTAGGGTTGAAAGAATTGGCATCTTCTTTTGACGTTCGTTATCTTGTCTTAAAGAACAGAAAACCCCTCTGTCCTTCGAAATGTTGCGATTCCGCCGCGTAATCGCGAGGCAAAAATTAGAATATTCCGCGACCTGCATCCGCGAGCGGCTGCCATGAGAATCACGCGGCATGACGTCAATGGGGGTCTTGTAGAAAGATAGCAATTTGTTCGAATACCTGCTCGATAAAAGGTAAGTTTCCTATGAATCTCGTCGCTCCAAAATAAATATAAATCCGTCAAAAACCTGGTATCATCGAGAAAACTTTTATTATACGGAGTTTTAGTGGCGCCATCTATCCTAGGCCCACAAAACAGTCAGCTCTATCTGCTACCGCGAACAGCCGCCAGAAGAAGCAGGTGGGGGGAGGGGGGGGAAAGGGGGGGGGGGGGGGGGGGGCAGAGCCGGACGGAGATGGCCGGACCCGGATGAGACCTTTCCTCCTTTCACCATATCATTCGCGCTGCGCCAGCACGTGGTCACGCCCTCGCTGATGCTCGAGGGCATGGGTCTCAAACACGTGGCCCGCGGGCCGCATGCGGCCCGCAACTCGCTCGCACGCGGCCTGCAGTCCCGTCCCAGTGTCTCAAGCGCTAGAAATGTCATGCGCCCTTGTGATCTCATCTCGCTGATTCATATTCCCTCGAAAATTAGCCCTGCTCTTTTAACGTATTCACATAGTTTACATTCATCTGTGTTCATTTGCCCTTTGTTTCGCATAATGTTTTTGCTTCCCAGCTTTTTGTAACATACAACAATTCCGCTACTAGACTGCAAGCGGAAACTATTCATTGAAGGAAGCATTTCGGCTGCGCAAACTCTCGATTAGCAGGAGTAACTGGCAAAGATAAAGCTACGAGCTCGGGATTCTCGCCTTCCTTTTTCTGATTTGGAATCCGCTATTACAATATTGGCACATTGATGTGCCTCTCTGTAATCGACTGGCGTGAGAATTATTTGTGCGGAAACAGTGTCGCGGCGTGTACTATTAAACCAGTAGACCAGGTGTCACGCAACTGTTTTCTTTTCTCAATGTCTAAACCGCCCTCCGCTTCCCTTTCGGTCGTGGCCCAGGCGAAGGAACGGCACGGGGTTTTCCGCAGTTCACCGACCGTCCAAAACATGGTCGGAGCACACACGACTGCTCTTCGATGGCAAGAAGTCGTTCCTGTTTAAATTCGCCAGCCACCGGCGTCGTAGGTCCAGAGCAGCGGGGAACCGGTGCAGCATAAACATGGCGCACCCACATTCATCCTGTTTGACAGCCTGGGTCTCGCGCACTGAATCGGCGTTTATTTTACGTTTTTTTTTTTTTGGTTATTCTTACAGCCAGTGCTGCCCGGTCGATTCTTTTCTTGCATAGGCATGTCACGCGCGAAAACACGCCATAATATCAAAGCGGCGCCTAACATTGTCGAAGCAACTTGCCTGCGTACACTGCACACGTGCTTTCTAACAGTCCACTCGGTGAAGCAGACGAGCTTTCGAGGGAAAGGGTAAGCGGAGCGTTGGCGCAGTGTTCTGGTTCGAGAGTGTTTTTTCCTTTCTGCATCGACCTACTTGGAATGGTGCATTCGTCTCGAGACCGAACCGTGCCGCCACCATGCGGCCGAAATTGGAAACGCGCGAAAGCGGGGATACCGCCGTGCGTCGTCTGCTACGGCCGCACGCTCAGAAGCATGGATCTCGACGACGCAAGCCCGTTTCAGGCTGAGCTTGACATTCCTTACTAAATGTTTTATGCTTTTGTTGTTGTTTCTTCTTACTGAAGGTTGTGTTGTGTCCTTTCAATGCGTAGAAATTCAGCAAAGCAATTATTAAGTCGGAAGCTTCCATAACCTTAGTGTGCTGGTTTGTATACAATCGCTCGTCTCACGTATTTTTGCTATCTCGAACAAACCGCGGCTTTCATAAAGCATTGAATGTTGAGTGGGTCTGTGGTTTGATTAGACAATTAACACGACTGATCGCTATCCTTCAATGTACTAATCAATCAATAGATCCGTATGTTGATTTTTCCCCGGTCATATTGCGTGAAAGACGTTAAAACCACATTTTTTACTGGTTTTACTATGTCATAAATGGCATATTGCATTACCATTATAAACTTCGCGTTGTGAGTCCTACATAAATATGAACACGGGAAGCCTTTTAAAATGAAGTATTTTTTTAAAATAATTATTTAAATAGTATATTCACCCTCGGCGAAATGATAAACGCCAAACCACGCTGAAGTGGTTTATCGTGCAAGCCTGTGTCACAAAAGAAGTAAAGACGTCAAAAATATTAAAGCAGGCATATTTTACTCCTTGTTGACTTTCTCCAGCACAAGACTCCAATTAACCGGCAAAAATATGCAATTAAAGCATTACTTGAATAATCTCAAACTGAATCGATGAACTACCCAGTCCCGATATACGTTAGGTGAGGGTGGAGGGTGATCGAACAGTTCCGTGAAGGTCGCTAGCCCTCATCAGTAAAAGAGTATCACTGCGGCCGACGCTGTCTGTGTCGTGGTGCGCGTCGTTTGTTTGGGTCGCAAAGTCTACCATGTTTGAATACAAGATTATTTAGCCAGAAATGTATAGTATTAGCCTCTTGCCATCCACGGCCATCACCAAGAAAATTGAAGCGGGTGAGCCCACACTACCGAGGAAAGCATTTAATAACAGGAACATTGCTGCGTTGCTCGATTACACTCGTTTATTACAGTCACGGCAGATATATTAGAACAGTTTGTTTCACTTGTTTCAGTTGTCCTGCCATCCGTGCAGTTTGCAGATCTTAAATGGGCCCTGCAATGACTTTTTGAATGGTTTTTAATTTGCACTGAACCTGAGCGTACTGAACCTAGTAACTTAATCCAACTTTTCTTTTCTCAAATTTCGCTTTATTTTAAAAGTTATAGGCAGATTAGAATTACAAAAACAAGCAAAAAATAAACTCCTTCATGACGTCGTAGGTCCTGCCTTGAGTGGCCTTGAACTAAAGGATGAGTAGTGAGCTCATCGAGCGCACACGACTGCCGCAGTCCGTGTCGACGGCTCGAGAGGGCGCCACTAAAGCACGTGTTGGATAGGCTGTATGAAGCGGGCGGCCAGGGCAGCTCGTATTGCATTTGCAGCGCGACTAAACACTAATTCGGCATAACGTTTATTTGGCCAGAAACGACAGCAAACACGGGGTAAAGATCAGTTCAGATCGGGAGCCACTTCGCGCTGACGCACCGCCAAATGGCCAAACCGCCAGCAGGGCACGCGCCGAAGGCCTTCGGAACGCTCGGAACCGGTCGGATTCTTGAGCCGGTATACGACCACAGCGCCGCCGCGTACATTCGGGACCTTTCTAGGCTCCTCGTTTGCCGTAGCCTCATCCCACTAGCCTTTTCTAGTATGCGCCGTTTTTTTCCGCCGCTTGGTGGCGGGTATGTCGACGGGTCCATTTCTCATTTCCGTACTTTCTAAACTGCATTTGTTTCTTTTCTGATCTAAAATAGTGAACAAAAACTACTTTCATACATAATTGAAACGGTTCGCGACACTTATATTTTGTATCTCGACTAAAAAAAAGCTCTTAGCGATTTTGACCAGTGGCAAGCCCAGGACCAAAGACGTCACATTTTGCGCGCTTTCGGTACCGCGTCTCGTCGGTGGAGGATGTTTCCGCGTCGTCCGGTTTAAATATGACGCACTAATATTTAGTTAGTCTCTCCGTGCCCGCTGGCTTGCCCCAACCCCAAGACACGTGGAAACCGAAAAAAAGGTAGACGCTTAAATATGATTGCAGGGCCCTAGAAGAGACACTCTCTCCCCATCGCAACGCAGTAGATGTGTTCAGACTCCAAAAACGTTACCCACACTTTGGCACAATAAAAGTGCAGAGGAACTCAATAGCATGGTAATTTCCAATACAGCGCTAACTTATCTTCATTCTAAATATTTATATTACTGCCAAAGCTAGACGTTAAAAAAGCATAGAAACTGCGATTTCACAGCCCACAGTACCAGTATTATCTTATGTGGGTTGGAATTTATTATTTATTTTTAATTTCAATGTTGATTAACCGATACATTCATTTTATAAGAAACAAATATTTAACATAAATATTCCGGTTCAGCTGGAGACAGACATCAGTCCTGGTGATCCATGCTTTCCAACGACTGCAGACGACGCACCCGCAGAAGCGATTATATAAATTTGGGCCGCACGCTGGCAACACGATTCGATCTTCACTGAAGCACCAAACAGTACTGCATCCTTTTTCCGCTAGAACTGTTTTCCCACCAATAGTATGCGACAAAATAAACGGAAGAATCTACGCCGTCTCGCGCGCGACCCTGGAGAGCCTATGGGGCGGCAGTTCTCCTATCCCCGCTTTGATAATGATAATAGCGCGACCGTAGCGCCACCTCTAGGTCGATCTCGAGGCCAATACTTCTTTTCAGCTTACGTCCGAGCGCAGCCAAAGTTACGTGTGGCCGGAGCCAATCACACGCCGGCAATCGGTCACGCGATCTCGCCTGCACTTTTGTATCACTCCGCTTTGCCGCTGTTCGTCCGCGCCGCCCGCGCTCGCCGAGTATTTCGTCTGCTACGGGTGTATCAACGCTATCGTCTGCTACCGGTTTAAAAAGTGTCCTTTCAAGTTCTGAAATTTAATCACAGGGGATGTCAATACGTAGGCTGTCCGCTGCCGTTCGTGTCCGAACTTTCCACCCGTCTGGCATAGTTTCGAGATGTAAGTACACATTGCAAGGTGCCCGATGACCCGGCCGTTGATGTTTTCTCGTATTGTCTGGATATACCAGGGCGGGAGGCGCAGTACTTTCCACCAGCATCTTGGCGTTCAATGTGATCGGCAGGTAAAGGGGTGCACTGATTTCGCCGCGTATCAGCGAATTGTAGTGGGCCGGACACTTTTCTTGTTTACAACGCATTCGCGGTATGACGCGGCCGGAGTCTCTTGCCGAATTTGAAAGTAGACATTCATCACGACCGCTCGCGCCTGACGCCCAAACGTGCCTTTGCGAAAGGACGTTCTGAAGCGACTCGGTGAGGAAAGCAGCGAAGCACATGATTCGGCCATTATGGCCGATTCACACGACGGACCAAATCGCGATTTTCGTCCGCGGACCGTGTACCACGTGACCGGTACGTCACCGATTCCTGCGATCCGCGCCTCCTCCGCGGAGGCGCGGACTGATAAAGTCGAGCGCCTTTTTCACTCGCGGACGTTTGGCGGCAGACTGACTTGGAAAGCATTTAGTCTGGCAACGGTACACGGTTTTCTTGGTATTTTGCTTCTGTGCGTTCAAAACAAAAATGGCGCGTCGTTGCGTTTTGTGCGTTTGTTGGTTCATTTTGTCGTACGATTCTTAGTTCCACGCGTGGGAGAAACTCCAGAAACTTTGTCCGGCTGACGCGACGCAGGTTCCGGTGCTCCTCCGGGTCCGTGTCAAGAAGCTCCCGTCAAAACTAGTCTAGCACGCCGCGATAATTCTTGCACGTCCAATCAGGATTTCACCGAGCAAGACCTCTCTTGTGTATGTGGTGTGCTTGAGTGTTGTGGACGAGCGCGGAGTGTGTGAAGGCATCTCCAAACGCCCCTCAGCCAGCCCAGAAGTTCGTCGCGTCTACGCCGAAGCTTTCTCGGGCAGGATCATGCCTGTGTCACTGTCATGCTTTGGGTTAGTAAAGTTAGTGGCGCTTCGCGCGAAGCCTGACCCGGTGTTTTGTTCTCGATCTGTACGTAGCAGCGGCGTACGATTCTTTATCGCGGTAGAAAACGTCGATTTCTCTCTTGGACAACGGTGCTACTGTGCGATGTTGGAGTTTCGCGGCACTGTGGGGTGCGAACAGGTTCGGTCCGTCTTCACTGGCGTCTGCTCGTCGTCTCCCTCGTGTGGATGCGCTTGGGAGACGGACGAACCGCGGATATGTCGTCACGTGATCAATCCGTCCGCGGATCAGTCCGTCGTGTGAATCGGCTATTACGGGAGCGAACGCGCACAGAAGAACCGAGCGCTGCAGCCGTGTTGCACAACATCTAGAATGTTGTGCAATGTTTACGCACAAAACAGTTCTTTAAAAAAAAAAACAACCTTCGCACACTACTTTGTGGTGCGTAGGAATTCTCTTCTCGAAACTGCGAACCGTCCTTCAGCCTTGGCTGCGCTCGGACAGAAGCTGAAACGAAGTATAGTTATACTATGGCGCCTGAAACGCGTTTCCGGCTGGTGTGTTTACCGCGTTTAAACAAGTGGTCCCTCGGTTTTCGCCTGGTGACGTCATAAAACTGTCATGCTGTCGCCGGTAAGGATCTCGGCGGTGTTCCAGCAGCGGTGGTGGATGTAGCAGGCGCCCGTTCTCCTGCAGACGGCTGTCGGGTGTGCCAGTCCACGGAAGCTTCGGCAGGCACAAGTCGGGACGCCATGACGACAGCGGCACTCCCGTTCGGTTGTGCTACTCGCAGCTTCTCGTTAGCATTTCTGGGACCAACCGCCAGGATCGCGACATCTGACAGCATGACACTCCGACTTCTGTGACGTCATTTGTTGCCACTTCGTGGCCACTTTTGATGTAAGGCCAGGATAGGACGCTAAAAACACATCATTCGAAGACGCTTGTCTGGTCTTTCTCGCTTCCTCGTTTTTTAGGCGCTTCACAAGTTAATCATGTAGCAACTAGCGCACCTATCCATATTACTGCAAAGACGCGTTCCAGGCGCCATAGTTATACTTTGTTTTTGCTTAAAGGGGCAGTGCAACGGTTTTAATGTTGAAAGAATTACCAGTTTGCATTTTGTATGTTATTTATACAAGCCCAAGTGACCAAAAACGCGTCACCTTTCCCCAAAAAACGGGTATTAGCCCCGAGAAGTTCGCGTGGCGCCCCCTTACGGCAAACCAGGGTGACGTCACGGCGAGGAGAGAATTTTTCCCCGACTCGGCCCGCTCGCCCTGTGGAGGCTGTGACGACGCTAGCTGACGGAGCGCTCGTTTCTATTTAATTTTTTTTTGGCGTGCTTTTCGTAGGAAGTGTAAAATTTTATATGTGCCTTTATTGAGGTACGTCCTGTAGCTACATACAAACTTCAACCAACATTTTAAGCATGGTTGACAGGGCAGGCAACGCATGAATCGCAGCTGGTATATGAAAATAAAGAAATATGGCCACAACCGCAGGAGCATCACTATAAATTTACATCTCGCACAATAAATGCTGCTGATGATCTGAATGAATTGGCAGGTTATGTATATTTTTTTTGTATCTCTGTTTTTAAACAAGATCGCCGAAGCAGAAAAGCTGCATGCTGCTCGAGCAACATGTTAAATACAGTCTGGGCCATGAAGAGAGAATCACAAGTAAGACAGCCCAAGTGCAGGGGCAAAGTAAAAAAAACAAGGAACATTTATTATATACATTGCTCGCATTTGACCTTTGCTGGATTCGGATAGTATTTCAATGGACTACACGGGTGGTATCTGTGGACTTGTTTATATCAACCCTCAAGTAATGTATAACAAACGTAAGCGAAGGTGTCTAGCTCGTTATTAGCCCCTTAAGCCCTAAAACTGATATTTTACTTAAATCGATTGTCCTGAAGCTAAAATACCAGAAACTTTTCTCACGCAGACTGTCGCCCTTCACGGGTTCCACATTTTCTGCTGCTATAGTGCTGCATCTACCACTGGACAGACGTTCGAATGCTTGCTTTTACTCCTCTTTTCCTCTGATGTCAGAGAGTCCAGCTGTATGGAGTTTGGAGGCTGAGGAAGCTTTTGGGGACCTGCAGCAGTGTCTCTTTTAATTGGAAATGACAATTCAGAATAAACGGTGTATTTTCGGAATACCCAAGGCTGGAATAAAGAATGTCAGGAAAAAGTATAAACATTCCGTATTACGGCACTATTGCAGTGCATAGTTCGGCAGTTCAATACATATCACACAGACAACTGGGGGCAATTCGGCCGTTTTTGCTGCTACCATACAAACTAATTTCCAGTAATTGTGCAGCTTCTAGAAACATGCCTGCATACGTGTATAAACTATATAATTAATCCACGAAGCAGCTACATTTATGTAAAACAACCCTGTTCCACGAGCACTTTCGAGATCATCAGACGCAGGGCCTTTAAAACATCTGCGAACCAGCGCATGCAGATTGGCAGCGCAGAGTCAGGGTCGCGAGCTAATTTGCCGACCACCCAAAGGCCCATGATATAAATGCCACTTCAAATGCCTTGAAAGCGGGGTGTAATATTGTCTTAAATCATGAACGTGCAAGGAACAGAATTCCAACGTCTGAAACACTTGCGCCGTGCACCGCTTCACCGACCCCTCGCAAGATTGCCTTGTGTCGTGTGGACGGACGGGGAGGTTCATCGGCTTTCGAGATTTGCAACCCAATTTTAAAGGTAAAAGGGACAAGCAGGCTTATAAGATGTACGGACGCACGTCAATATCGGCTTAATTCAACGTCTTGCACACCAGGTAAACGAAGTCCAGCTCCTCGAAGAGCTTGCGGCACACAACGCCAAACCAGGAAACCGGTGCTGGGAAGCGAGCCGCTGCGAGATCGCGGAGCGGAGTACTCCCCCTGACGTCACAGTACACCTCAACCAATCCGGGTGCGGCGACCGCAGCGACGCTTGTGTTCGCTCTCGGGGCTAATACTGCTTCGTAATCGCAAGGCAAAAAACGAGTTATTTGCCGATCTGCAGCCGCCGGTGGTGGCTACGGGAGCTAAAATGACGGCGTCTCTGGGGGATACGCGGAGGTCAACAAACCCCCGTGGCGAGCCGTCCTTTGTGTCCACCGCTCGCCGCGACCTTCGACGAGGCTAATCCTATGAAAGTCGACAGTCGCGGAGGAAGCGGCTGGGGTCTCTGAAGGGAGGGCCCAAGGGGAAACCACCTGAACCCCCAGAGACGTCACTCGAAAGTCGGCGTGGAGAGTTGAGAGGCACTTCGACCTTCGATTTGTTTCATTTCTTTTAAATAAGAACTAGCGCCCGCAAGAAAATGCGGCTTTCGGTTTTTTTGTTTCATAGGTGACGCAGATTAATTTCCGCAGTTAATTGGCCAAAGTCTGAAAATCGTTGCACTGCCCCTTTAAAGGGATACTGAACCAAAGAATTTAGTGCCCATAATAAGTGGCGCAGGTTCTTTACACGAGCCAGCAGCCGCCGGTGTGCGCGAGCGCACGCAACGAAAATGACGTCAAAGACCTCCATTCGCGCTTTAAGAGGACAGTGAAATGCGTGGGCTTCGGGCCAAAGGAGAATAAAGAGAGGCTTTTCATCTCTACAAGTGAAAGCTACGTGCTTGTTAGACCAATTAATCGCTTACCTTTTACACCAGATACCACTGTGTAGATGAAATACTTGTCTTTATTCTGCTTTGACTCGAAGCCCAAAAACTTCACTGTCATCTTAACCGCGAATGGAGGTCTTTGACGCCTTCTTTGTTGCGTGTGCTCGCGCACACCGGCGGCTGCTGGCTCGTGGAAAGAACGTGCGCCACTTATTATGGGCACTAAATTCTTTGGTTCCGTATCCCTTTAAAGGGTCGGTCAAACAAAATTTTGATTTGAGGAAACAACGTGAAAGCGCTAGGCGGGGGGCTACAAACCCGAAAGCATCACTCGTTAAGGGGCCCATGAAACAAAATTTGGGCTGAAATAAATCAATTTATATTGGGATTTTACTAATAGCACATCGTTCAGTGGGCCAAAAGAAAAAAAAAAGGCAGAAAGTCAAAAGCCTGACTTACCTCCTTCCCTCGGTATGTCTCTGCCAGAGATGTACAAATTAGTCAAAAAAGGTAGTTAAGTTACTGAGTATCGACGCCAGAAGTAATTGGAGTAGAGTAGAAATTACGCATTGGTAATAGTAATTGAGTAAACTACTAACTACTGTAAAAAAGTAGCGAGTTACTTTGAAGTTACTTTCGAAGTTGCTTTTTATATATGTGTGGTAGCAAAATGAACAGAAGTTTTGATCCGTGAAAAATCCTGCGAACCTAAAATAAATGCAGTAATTTTATGGTTTGCGTTTTCACTAAAATAGTTTATTTGCTCGCAGACGCAATTGTCTTTCAAAGTTCTTATCGCGGAGTTTTCCCCTTTTCCTCCTAAAGACATCCCCAGCCAAGCTAAAAAGACGTTCCACCGTGGCGCTGGATAGAACGGCAGCGTTGAATTTCAGAAACAGACTGTGCAGGGTCGGGTATGCGAGTGTCAGCATCTTTGGTGTCCATGACGAAACATGTGAAGTTTGTCTCGACCCTAGAGGGTCTTTTATAACACACTCTCCTCTTTTTTTATTTTTTCTTCGGCAAGTTGAGATTGTTATGACTGGCCCCTTTTATTCCCACGACTTTCGGAGAGTACGCTGAGTGAGTGCACCTGACCGTCATGGGGTAAAGTCTCGCGCCACGACGTTGAGATCATCCTCTCGTTCCAGTCCTAATGCTACGCTACTAAAAAAAAAAAAGTTTTTTTGAAACGAAGTATGTTTCGCCACTGACGCCGGGTCCAACAAAAGGTTCTCCCAATGGTGACTCGCAATGCTCGCCGGCGACTGCGGTATCTTGACACGCCTGACAAATAAATCGTTCTCACCAAAGAGGAGGTCTCCATGGCGTGGAAGTTCGGAAGGAAGCGAAGGATTACGTGAACAAGCATCCTCGTTCGTACAGTTGCAGGTCGAAGCGGAAACGTGCTTGCTCAAATGAACGGATTATCCGTGTCTGCATTTGTGCACGGGGGAGTCCGGCTTTCCAAGGGAGTATGCGCTGACGACGAGGCGACCATGGGAAGAGTTGCCCAGGTGCAAGGTCATTCCAGTGGCGTCTCCAGTGGAACCCCCAAACCGCTTGAGGTAGAACTCACTGAAAGCAAACAACACAAAAAAAAAACAACCTCGGAGTGTTTTTTCTTTTACGGTTGCCGCTGAAGTCGCGGCGCCTGCGTGCATTACCGGATTAGGTCAATACCCGACCAAGGCTTATTAAGCATCTCTTCCTGCGTTCGTGCGGGCCATTGTTATGTTTTGGCTGCTCGTCGCCACCTTGGCCCAAGGACGCCTTTGATGCAGTTTCTACGGCTGCCGAGTAGAAGTGCGTAGGAACGGAATGTAGAGGGGCCCCTTGTTCGGGAATGCCACTTCATATGCCGGCGTCTTATTTACTTCTGTGCTCAAACTTTTGTGATCAGCAAAACTCCACTCTAAGCCCGGTCCCACTTAGTAAGAGGGACATTTCTTCGATTTTTTCCCACTTAACTTTAAGGGGGGCGACAGACCTCTTAATATTACATGGAGATGCTCCCTCTTAATTAAGTGAGACACCACCCCTCTTAAAGTAAGCGAGGTGGCGTCTCCCTTAAATTTGAGGTCAGAGTCCCTTAGTAAGAGGGACAGTTTTTAGATATTTTCTTTCTTAAATTCGGAGGGACGGTGGCCCGCTTAAAATGCAGGGGTATAGTCCCCCTTAAGTCGGGGTCACGCTGCTTATACTTCATACAAAATACATTCTGCACACATGTTCCGAAGCGAGTCGCCTCGACATCCGCGCTTCGTACGCCACGAGGTAACCAATCAAGAGGTTACTTTGTCACGTGGCATACAAAGCACGGATGTCGCGGCGACTCGCATTGGAACACGTCTGCAGAATGTATTTTGTATGATGTATAAGCAGCGTGACCCCGGCTTTAAATTACCTCTGTTATTGTATCGTATACAATTTCTGCTCCTTCGTGTTTTGAGTGTCAGCTGACATGCTGCACTGCACTTCTCGCACTTTCGCTGATATTGTTTAACCAAAGTTAATCTGTGCTGCGTAGCAGAATTGAAATTTGATCTGTATATCTTGTTTGATAAACGGAATCAATGTGTTAAAGAAAACAGTAACAATCTTTAAGAGTAGACACTGTTTTATTTGCCATGACACAAGAAAATATTTTGATATGTCTTTATCAAAATAATAATTCTATAAAGATGTTCTGGTAGCTTTTACGAATAAAAAAGACTTAGAACTACGCCAGAAATCGGCGTTTCTTGGAAACTATCACACAAAAAATTTCGTGCTGCAAAGCGACTCATTTTGCCTTCCATATACACTAACAATACAATCGTGCTGGAAAAAAAAACTTTTTATAGCGGATAACACAAAAAGAAAAGTACATTCTAAAAAAAAGCCCGTGCGTCTACTTTCCCGCACAACACTTGGAAAGACAATCACCATAACTCTCGGAGGCAGCTCAGCGAATGTAGATGCCGAAACATATGATTATACCAAAAAAATGAGTTGCGACATTAAGCACAACAAGCGTGATGTTTTGCATTGGTTAATGTCAACACTCGGTCTGGCTTTTTTGCTCTAATCTTATGTTTCGGCATCGTGATTCGCTGAGCTGCTTCCGTGAGTTACGGTGATTGACTTTCCAAGTGCTGGCTCGGAAAAGTAGATCCGTGTGCTTTTTTTTTTTTTTTTAGAGCGTAGTTACCTACTTCAAAGCATTAAAAACGAATTATTCGGCGTCTCGTGCCATCAGCAGAAGCTCAGGATTTCTGTTGTTTTTGAACGGCCATAAGAGATTTTATGAGCATCTCCGACATAAACTGAATCGAAACACTTTATTTTCAACGAGCAGACCCTAGAGGAGTCCAGGGGTTTGTCCACATGCCACAGGGTAGGAGAGTCCCGTTATGTAATACACCCATAAGCACATGACTAGTGCCCCCTCCATAGCCGTGCTAGCGGTGAGTTTCACTGACCAGTTCCCTGAAACGGTCCCTTTCTCCGAACCGAAGAAAGTCTTGGGTCTTGGAACATTTTCGTCAGGGGTAAAATCGTCCTGCAAGCAGCAATTGTTAAAAAACAAAATTGCGTCAGCGTCAAACTTAGATTTCTATTTTTGCATTCGCTTTTTCACATACCATAGGTGATGAAAGAACTTCTGGCCAATGGAGGCCGGAGGATGGTCTTAATGTTCAAGAATGTTGTTGGGTTGTCTCCGCAGAAGGCCCCTTTTACCTCCTCCAGTTTTCCCAGCATGGTGACGATCGTGTTATGGAACCGAAGTTGTGCATCCACCTTTAGCTGAATGAAAGACCATATTGTTTTCCTTTAGATACAGAGAGTGGGAATTAGAATAAAGGTAATGAAGCGCTTTCACGTGTTATCAAGCAGGCGCTAGGAAACAAATGCGAAAATAAAGTGCAAACAGTTCAAAGATTCGGAACCCAATCTGTATACGATGAAATAGCGAGTGACATTAGCTTATGACGTAACTTCTGCTACTATTAATTTTTGGTACGAGAATAGACTGCAGTTTTAATTAATTTACGAGAATCAATCGTTTCTGTATTACCAAGACAAAACGAAAACGCATTTAGTAGTAGATGAACTTTAGAAGCCCCATGTGCTTTGGAAAGCATGGATTGCATTTGCGGCTCGAAGCTGCAGAAGTGATCTAGTGCATGTTTTAGAAAGCAACATAATCAAATAAAAAATTACATTTCTGTAAACATTTCGCCGCAAGCCATTCATTTATTTTTTTTTTTTTTTTTTCAGAAGCAGTGCATATGCCAACAGAACGTAAATAGAGCCTACCTACATACCGGAATACAAAAAGTTAATAATTACCTAGTTCGTTGTGAACCGTGTGCGGGTGGCCGCAGTAGGCTCACCACTCAGGGTGGTGCGTTCCACCGTGCAGAGGGTCCCGGTAGAGCTCTTTACACGAGCAAGGCGAGCGGAACCCCCGCCTGATTCCCTTCATGTCAACGTTCGTTGCCATTGCCTCACTCTGAAAACAAGATTGTTAATAACGGTCAGTCATTTAACGCCCATAGTCAACCTAGCCCTAAAGCGCATAAGAAAGAAAAAAAGAAAAAAAAAAAAGATAACTTCTGTTTATATACTTTTCGCGGATGTACAGAGCGCGACACTGTTAGCGCGAACAAGCGATCTCCGTTTTTTCCCGTTTTTTTCTTTGAAACCAAGAAATGTCTGCCAAGTTGCTATTCCTACGGAAAGAGCTCATTTAGTTCTATAATGTAAGCGATAAAATTTCGTGCTCGCTAATACTATTTAGAAGTAAAATGCGAAAATGCACCGATGTCGTGTTCGCGCTAACAGTGTCGCGATGTGTACGACACAGAAAAAAAAATATTCAGCCAGCTACAGAAAACAAAGAGCATAATAAACATCATAAAATCTCCAAAAACAAAAACATAGTCGGCGCCCCACCCCCCCCCCCCCCCCCCAAAAAAAAAAAAAAAAAAAAGCCGGTCGTGGTGCCGGCACGACTGTCAAAATATAACGAACAAAACAGTACGCCAAAGAAAAAAAAAATGTACTCCCTGGCCACCGCTACACCCTTCCCCGCTTTCCGCAGACGCCGCGACGCCGACGCAACGCGAACACGCGAAGAAAAATAAAACTTTTATTTCTTCTTTTTGTTTTGTGCTCGTCCAATCCCCCTGCCCTTTTCACAAACATACACACATATTATGGGTTTTTGCTCGCCGCCCACTTGAGAAAAAAATGTTCATAATCACTGCAACGCTAACTATGTCTACAACATAACGTTGCAGTGCAAATTGCTGTAATGAATTGTGAAGGCAAACAAACGCAAAATCTCCAACACTGTTTCTGTCAATCAACCCTCTCGGGCGGTCAACCTCAAGCATTTAGAGTGCACACCGAGAAACAAATTGGCGAGCCAAGCTTACAAACACTGACTGCCCCAGCTATAGGATGCCTTTATGCTGGCTTTGCCTTAGGGAGGGTGATGCCCTCCTTTGTAGTACTCGATGCCGACAGTGTACGCTCACGGATAAAATACAAGGAAATTGCCGGTAATAAAATGCCGGCGTAGCACTGCCAAAGCTAGCAGCTCGAGCTGGGAGAAGAACGAACGCGCGTTCGAAATTAAAAAGTAGACAAAAGCGTCGGACAGAAAATGGTCTGATATCACCAGCCTAAGACAGACGCGTACACATTGGGACACCCTAACCCGCTAAAAGTGTTCTGTGCGAAAGACAGCCCTGCGGCTCATGGCAGGGCAAGCGATTAGCGACGCTTTGTCCTAGCTGAACGAGCAGATCCAGGAAGCGACCGCGTCCGCGGACTAGAGCTGAACACTCTCACTCTACATGCAAAGCTCGTGCATCTCACAGCCAGCGTGAAAATATTGATGGCTCGTTATTCCCACCCGCAATGCACCCAAAACAAAAGCGCCAATATGACAGGATTACTCACCCGAAGGAAGTCAAACAAGCAGCATGACGCTTGCGACTCTCCGGCAACGATCGTTTCCAGCTCTCCGTGAATTGGCGCGAAGCCTTAGCACCGTCCGAACTCTTTGCCGTGGATTAGTTCGCCTGCCCCCCTCCTCCTGACCGAACTACATTGGTCCAGTTAAGAGGGACCAGTCCCCTCTTAATATGAAGGGACACGCGTGAATCTTTTTGTCGGTCTTTCCTGTTCAGAGGGACCAACGAAACGGTTTCCTTGGTCTCTCTTAATATGTTGGTGTCCCTCTAGATGTTGCTATTTTATTTTTCAATTTCCCTCTTAAAAAGAGCTGTCCCCCTGAAAGCATTGTTGACCCCTCTAAAATCAGAGGGACAGCGTTTTTTATGAGAGACCGGTTTTAGAGTGTACATTTCAAAAGTAGCTAGTAACTTGAGTAGAAGTTACCTAAGAAACGTAGTTAAATAAAAGTACTAATTATCCAAATAAAGTTGTAATTGAAAGTTACCAAGTTGCTCAGAAAAGTAGTTAAACTACAGTAGTTTGAGTAGAGTAGTTGAACTACGTCCAAGTCTGGTCTCTGCCTTTTCACTGGGAAACATCCGCGGACCCCGCAGCGCGTCACCGGCTCCAAACGCACGTCACACGACGCCGGACCTCACTTATTCCCTTCACCCCTAAAGGGGTGTCCAAACAGGACACTACAAAACGCACGACTCAGACAAATCGTGAAAATTGAAGCGGGCGCGAAGCAAGCGCGTCCGCTTTCATTTTCACGATTTGTCGGAGTCGTGCGTTTTTTAGTGTCCTGTTTGGACACCCCTTAAGCTGACATTGTGGTGAAAGCTACGCGCTTGCCGGACCGATCAGTCACCCCCCTTTCATCACCTGACTTCATTCTCTGCACGTGGATATGCGCGAGAGAGCGAGATTACGTGGCAAAAGTGTGGCCGGCTCAAGGAGCCCGTAGCTTCCACAGCACTGTCAGCTTCCGGGTGAACGGGGTGGCGAAAGCAACTTTTGTCCGAATTTTGAGCGACGGGCTAATCTTCTCGGGGGAGAATGGATCTGTCCGGATTACACAAACGAGAGTCCGAGCAAGGGGCTCCCACTTTCCGTCTTCTTGAACTATTTGGTAGAATGCGCGATTTATGAGTTGAGGAGGAAAGTTAAAAGAGCTGTGCAACGATTTTAACGTTGAAAGAATTGGCATCTTCTGCTTTTGATATTGTTCACCTTGTCACAAATGACAGAAAACGTGCCTCCTTTCATCGAAATGTTGCGATTCCTCCGCGTAATAGCGAGGCAAAACTTAGAATATTCCCCGACCTGCAGCCGCGAGCGGCGGCCATGAGAAACACGCGGCGTGACGTCAAAGGGGAATCTTGTAGAAAGATAGCAAGTTGTGCGAATACCTGCTCGATAAAAGGTAACTTTTCTATAAATCTTGTCGTTCAAACATATATATAAATGCGTCAAAACCCTGGTATCATCGACAAAACTTTTATTATACGGAGTTTTAGTGGCGTCATCTATCCTAGGTCCACATGCCGTCAGCTCTCTCTGCTACCGCGAACAGCCGCCAGAAGACGGAGGGGGAGGGGGACAGGGCCGGTCGGGCGGTCGGGCTTTGGCAGGATCCGTATGAGACTTTCTTCCTTTCACCATATTGTTCGCACGGCACCCGCAAGCACGTGGTCACGCGTTCGCGAGCGGATGAGTTCTCGCTGCTCACTGATGGCTCTAAAGAGAGAACTTTTCCGGATCCCCGCGCCTACCCCCTCAACGTCACTGCGCACGTGACCCGGAAGACGGCGTACGAGTTGAGAGGCGGCAAGAACCTGGATATTTTTCATTTTTTAAAATAAAAGCTAGGGTATCCAGGCAAAATCTGTTTTCTGTAGTTCACTTCAGAAGTGTCAGACCTCAACTTCCACAATAATTTAAGCAAAGCCCTGAATTTGTTGCACAGCTCCTTTAAACAGAAAAAAGTTGAAAAAGCGTTTCATGACTCCTTTAACTGATACTTCCAACGAGTATTTATATTTTTGTGAAAGAAAAGCGCGCTTGAGCGAGGCCAGAAAAGCCCGTGACGTCGCTTTTCTTGTTTCCTCCTTTTCTCGCTTTGTCTCCACAAGGACGCGAAGAAAGAACAAACAAGGCCGTTTCCCTTCCTCAAGAATTCTGCAGAAAACGCGACTTCGCGATTCTCACTCAATCGCATCCTTATTTTACGAAAATACGGCCATCCGTTCGAGATATCCCTTTATGAGTGGTGTTTTTTGGATTTAATTGTGGCGCCTTGTTGAACACCCCTGCTACCCCATCTTGTAAAATTCAAATTTCGTTTCAGCATCCCTTTAAGTCTTGACGCAGCCGATGCTACAAGTGCGAGCTTCGGGCTTTGAGTGGCCCTGCCAAGCGCGCCCGCTCGTGCAGTACAAGCACTGTTCAGGGCCAGATGCCCGCGCCTGTACCATCAGCTGAACTTAGGCTGAAGCGGAGTATAAAACTTGTCTTGGGTAGTACAAACTTGAGCGTCTCAAGCTGTCACACAGTAAAAGCGTGCATGCTCTTGGTGCGAAACGCGATCACGAGGAAAATATAAAGAAACTGCAAGAATTTGAACGCAGTCGAAGCACAGTTTAAAGCTAAGACGCAAAGACCGTGAGCCGAGCGTTAGGCACGAGACGGCGTTTCACGTTTTTCACGTGTTTCACGGTGTTCCTAAGTAAAAAGGGGAAAAAATAGAAATGAAAGTGTGGGGCGCCAGATATTCTGACGTGGCCACCCCCAGAGATAAGAGACACATACCCTAGACATGGTGGCATGGGTCTGGCCATAGCCTCTTCTATACAGACAAAGCCTGGCAGATTGCCACGAGAAGCGCCCCCCGAAATAGAAAAGGTCGCGCGGTAGACAACGGTTGAGAGGAGAGCCAGGTGACTGGCGACCCGTTGCGGCGAGATGCGGAAACGCAGCGTGTCGACACTGCCGCGAGGTTCTGCGGCGAGACGCAAGGACCCGGAAGTGTGTTTTAAGGTCCTCACCGCTGCAAAAACTGTGTGCTGACGTCCAGGTTCTCCGAGAAATGACTTTTTGATGCTCTGTGCTACCATATCCTCGCGCTCAAAATCTGCGACAGGACACTATATAGGGTTCCGTCGTCGAACTGCTAGGTTTTCTGAGTATTGAGGTGGCTATGGTCTGGTACTTTCGATTGTCTTATGGGGAGCTTAATGCTGAGCGCGTGCTGATGACGAGCTTCCACAGTTCTTTTGCAACGTGCATTCCGCACCATCAAGAGTGCCGGTCTTAGCAGCCTATTGATGCGAGCTCGTTTTGAGCATGCGCTGTAAACAGTACCCACAAATATTGCGTCCAGTGAATAATTCCTATGTACGCTTTCAGGCAGTTGTGGATGTTCGCCGCCATAACCGACCTTCCGTTTTTGTTCCGTCTTATTCCGATCGCTTCACTTCATCATTGCCACAGTAAGACAGGTTAATTATTGCTCCTTTAGATGCTATTGTGTCCTTCTCCCCAGCATAGGCCTTTGTGGAGGCTCGTCAACACCCGCTTCAGTAGCTCGACATCTCGGTAAAAAAACAGAAGGTCGGCAATGGCGGCTTAATCATCTGCATCAACATCGATATCACTCTTGACGCAAGTTAAAAGCAACTGGCATTCTCCTTTACCCTTCAGTGGGCATGTGAATGTATCAGCAATGCAGTCGTCTAATCCCTTTTGCTTCTTCATGCAGCTCGTGGCGCTTCTTTGTGCGGGCCTGTCTGCGTCACTCAAGGCCCATGCCGGTGATAACGTTCGCGCTCCAGCAAGCCTTGTGCTATTGGACTTTGGCTTCGGCAAAACAGTAAGAGGCTTCCTGGCAGTGTTGTGTCCATTACCGAAAATAAGTAACGAAATATCGTTACTCGTTAGCTTGGAAAAAAGCTAACGTCTTACAGAGCTCCATTACCATTTTGTGACTGCAACGATATACCGGTGTCCTTACTTGCCATTACTAAGAAATGTTACTTTTAGGCAGACATGTACAAACTACTCAAAAAAGGTGGTTAAGTTAAGTTACTAAGTATCGACGCCAAAAGTAATTGGAGTAGAGTAGAAATTACGCATTCGTAATAGTAATTGAGTAAGCTACTAATTACTGTAAAAAGTAGCGAGTTACTTTGAAGTTACTTTCGAAGTTACTTTTTATATTTTTGTTGTAGCAAAATGAACAGCAGTTTGATCAATGAAAAACCCTGCGAGCCTAAAATAAATGGAGTCTATTTATGGCTTGCGTTTTCGCCAAAATAGTTTACTCGCTCGCAGAAGCAATTGACTTTCAAAGTTCTTGATAGAGGAGTTTTCCCCTTTTTCTTCTAAAGACGTCCCCAGCCCAGCTAAATAGACGTTCCACCGACGGGCTGGATGGAACGGCAGCGTTGAATTTGAGAAACAGGCTGTGCGGGGTCGGGTAAGCGAGTGTCGGCATCTTAAGCGTCCATGACGAAACTTGTGAGGTTTGCCTCGGGTAGAGGGTTCCATTTCATTTCATTTATTAATCCTTAAGGGTCCTCTGTCGAGGACATTACATAAGAAGGGGGCAACACAAGAAATTATACAAGAAATGAAAAAAAAAAAAACATAAAAATTACATAACAACGCACACTCATGCAACGTAGCTAAAATTGCATAACAACGCACTCTCATGCAACGTAGCTAAAAAACTTAACTTGGTGTGGAAAAATACGACATGATGGAGCTTTTGAAAACCACAGGGTCAGTTATTGTAATGAGTGATTCTGGAAGACTGTTCCAGTCCACAATTGTTAGTGGGAGAAATGATTTGTTAAAGGCATTACTGGAACCCGATATACGTTGAAAATTGTAAGAGTTATTGAGCCGACGAGATGACCGTGCGGGAGTGCGCAGGAATGAGCTTCGAACAGTGGGATGGTAGTGGTAAAGTTTATGGAGTAAGCAAAGACGTGCAACCTTGCGGCGTACCTCCAGAGTTAGTAAATTTAGGCTCGTTTTCATGGCAGAGACACTGTTTTTATAGTCATAGTTTGATAAAATGTAGCGGGTTGCTCGGTTTTGAATTGCTTCCAGTCGGGTGATTAAGTAATTTTGGTGCGGATTCCATATTGTAGATGCATATTCCAATTTTGGTCGAATGAAGGTTTCGTATGCAAGTTTCCTAAGCTTTGGAGGAGCAGCATTCAAGCAACGCCGGATGTAACCAAGGGTCCTTGCTGTGTCCGAAGAAATTGTGTTAATGTGATTAATCCATGTCATATCGGAAGTTAGTACGACACCGAGATATTTATACCTATCGACTTCTTCAATGATCTCGTCGCCCAGCACATACTGGAAGGAGGAAGGAACTCTTTTACGAGAAAAGTGGATTAATTTGCATTTAGATTTATTTAGTGGCATCAACCAGGTGTTACACCACTGAGATATATTATCTAGGTCCTTTTGGATGAGTTTGCGGTCATTAGGTGAAGTGATCTCGCGATATAGAACACAGTCGTCTGCAAAAATACGTATGTGAGAAGAAATAGAATTTGGAAGGTCATTAATAAATATTAGAAAAAGAAGAGGCCCAAGGACTGTGCCCTGGGGCACGCCAGATGTGACATTAATTAAATCAGATTCGTACCCATTTAAGACTGTGTACTGCATTCGCGAGTCAAGAAAATTACGTATCCACATTAAGACGTGGGGGTCTAAATGAAGGCGAGAAAGTTTAGAGATTAAACGAATATGTGGGACACGATCAAATGCCTTGGAGAAGTCTAAAAATATTGCGTCTGTTTCGTTGCGGGATTGAAGGCTGCAATGAAGGTCATGTGTAAATTCAAAGAGTTGCGTCTCACAAGAGTAACCTTTGCGAAAGCCATGTTGGTGATGGTAGAAGAAGTCATTGTAATCTAAATGTGACATTATATGCGAATAAATGATATGTTCAAGAAGTTTAGATGGAACGGAAGTTAGTGAAATGGGACGATAGTTAGAAGGCAAGGAACGATCATCACTTTTGTGGACTGGAACAATCCTACCTACTTTCCAATCGGATGGGAGGCAACCTTCGGATAGTGACTGATTAAATATCAGTTGCAAAATATCACTAGACACAATCTTAGTATTTTTCAGAATCTTCGATGATATGTTATCTGACCCTGAGGATGATGAAAGCTTGAGCCCATCGATAAGAGTGGCAATACCGGCCGATGAAACGTTGATAGGGGCCATGGGCTCGTAGTGAACAGCGGGTAGCTCAGGCACATTTAAAGGACACTCGTCCGTGAAGATGGATGCGAAAAAGGTATTCATTACCTCTGAGCACATTTTTTCCTCAACTGGGTTGCCACCCTCATCGACAAGTTGAATGATATCATTGTTGTTTTTTGACGTGATATTATATTCCAAAACTTTTTGGGGTTGTCCTGAAGGATAGTTGGAAGGTCCTGATTGAAATATTTTCTCTTTGAAGCTTTTATTAGATGAACATAATCCTTAAGGCAATTATAATACTTCTCCCAAATATTTGAACAGCTGGTCAGTCTTGCTTTGCGAAAGAGGCGTTTTTTCTTATTGCCGAGTGATTTAAGTCTTTTGTTATACCAGGGCTGGCAACCATCACTTCGGATCCGCAGAGTAGGTACAAATGCCTGAATAAGGTCATTCAATTTATTTTTATATAAAATCCAGTTCTCATTCACACTCCTTAGATTAAAATGGATTTGGTACGACTGCAAGAAAGTGGTCAAATTTCTGTTCATTGACACGAAATCTGCTCTACCGTAGTCCCGTATCACCTTTTTGACAGGCATCTTCACCAAAATGGGAAGGGACAGCGAGATGTGCAAAAGTTTATGGTCACTGAATCCATTGCTGTAGGTAACGAATCGAACAAGATCAGGGGAGGACGTGAGTACAAGGTCAAGGATGTTATCCCCACGGGTTGGGCTCAAAACGACCTGGGTTACATTAAAAAGCAAACATAGTTCCAGAAACTCGCGAGAATCACGTGATGCATCGGCTGTTAGACTTGACCAGCTTATGTTGGGAAAGTTGAAATCTCCGAATAACAGAAGGTTCGCTTTTGGAAAACGTTCAGTTATCTCCAATAGGACTTTATGCAATTCACTTGTGAATGCAGAATCACTTTTCGGGGGTCTGTAGCAGACAACAAGTACAGTTTTAATTACAGCCGAACAAAGACAGACACAAGTAATTTCCAAACTGCATTGTAACTGAATGCAGAACGAAGTGATATGCCTTTTGACTCCGATAAGAACACCACCACCGCGTTGGAGTGGCCTGTCCTTTCGGTAGATACAGAGATTAAGGTGATCGGGAAATAGCTCGTCATCGCGAACATCTGGCTTCAACCATGTCTCGGTCAGCACAGCAATATCAGAATTACTATCTTCCAAAACACTGCACAGTTCCTCTCTTTTATGCATGAGGCTGCAAATATTAGTGAAAGAAACGTGATATGACGAACTTTTTGTTACCGTACGTGTTAATGAACTGGGAGCATTACGGGATGGGCTTATTACAGAGCGTAGTTATGCAGAAAATTCTTTTACACGGTCTGATGCAGCGTCATATACAAAGCATTTGTTTAGCATACGGAGTTTATCGAAACGAATCTTGAATGGGACGTTTTGTGGCGTTGCGAATTGAAACAGCTTACTCCGTGCTAATCGAACAGAGGGTGATAATTAAGTCTTCTCGGACAGCAAATTGGGAGCCCTTCAGTTTAGATCCCGATGCCAAGACTGCGGTTTTATCTTTGAACCTCAGAAACTTTACAATAATCGGTCTGTGTTTCTCGGGGCAAAAACGACCTAAACGATGAGATCGTTCAAGATTGTTGGCATCTAGCGTTAGTCCAAGCCTCTCCCTACAGAACTCTAGTATCTTCTCTTCTGATTGAAGCCAAGATTCAGAATGCGAACTGGGATGCCAAGAAACAAAAGATTTGACCGCCGAAGCCTGTTCTCTGCGTCGTCACACCTGGTCCTAATTTCCAAGAGCTCAGAGTTTACTGTGTTATCGTTGTCAATGGGTGGGTTCTGGGGTGCTTGTAACGGGACCGTCGCCAGATTGCGTTCGACCGCAGCGACCCTCTCCAACAGTTCATTGACCAGTGTGTCGGTCGTTTTTTGATTGTTTTGAAGCGACGTGATTGACGCTAGCATTGCGGACTGTCCAGCCTCTATTCGCTGCACAGCTGCTAGAATAGACTCTAGTTTATCGGTTTCTATGGGGCCGGGGTTTAGTTCTACATCACCCGATAGAATGAGAAGCTGCAATAGAAACGCCACGTAACTATAGTTCAGAACTAGACACAGTAGCTTTTTTTTACACAAATCAACCAGGTCGTTGGGGCACGACATCGCAAGCAGGCAAGGGTCATCATCGTGAAAACATGCGGTATTTTTAAAGTAACTAACCTGCACCAAAAACAAGGTCATCGTAGTTTCCGTGACGATGCCGCGCCCCGACTGGTAGAGCTGCGTTGAGTGCTTTTGAAGACATGCATCGGATATGGTTCCAGGTTGCCAGGCGAAGAAGCTTTCGTCGTTTAGTTTTGGCGGGATGTAAGCCGGGTCGTCGGGCGTATCCACCATGCAGAAGGTGCTCGCGTCCAAGAAGAAAGGGGCGTTGACGGTGAGTGTGCATCCAGGAGGGGCAGTTGGCTGCGCCGCTGACAGGGCAGCGGATAGCAGCATCTGCACCAAAAACAAGGTCATCGTAGTTTCCGTGACGATGCCGCGCCCCGACTGGTAGAGCTGCGTTGAGTGCTTTTGAAGACATGCATCGGATATGGTTCCAGGTTGCCAGGCGAAGAAGCTTTCGTCGTTTAGTTTTGGCGGGATGTAAGCCGGGTCGTCGGGCGTATCCACCATGCAGAAGGTGCTCGCGTCCAAGAAGAAAGGGGCGTTAAAGGTGAGTGTGCATCCAGGAGGGGCAGTTGGCTGCGCCGCTGACAGGGCAGCGGATAGCAGCATCTGCACCAAAAACAAGGTCATCGTAGTTTCCGTGATGATGCCGCGCCCCCTTCTTTAAAGGGTCTTTAATAACAAACTTTCCTCCTTTTTTTTTTCTTCGTCAAGTTGATATTGTTATTCCGACGTCGTTCTGAGAGTACGCTGAGCGAGTGCACCAGACCGTCAAGGGTTCAAGTCTCGCGCCACAACGATCAGATCATCCGGACGACTGCGCGTCCCGTCGTAGTGCTAGTGCTACGCTACTAAAAAAAAAATTGTTTTCGTTTAACAGAAGATGAACCGAAGTATACTTCGCCGCTGACGCCGGGTCCAACAGAAGTATCTCCCACGGGTAACTCGCAATCCTCGCCGGCGACTACGATATTCTGAGGCGCCTGAATCGTTTTTAACAAAGAGGAGGTCTCCCAGGCATGGATGGTCGGAAGGACGCGAAGGATTACGTGAACAAGCATTGTCGCTCGTATACAGTTGCAGCTGGAAGCGGGAACGTGCTCCCATGAACGGATTATCCGTACCAGGGTTTGTGCGCGGGGGAGTCCGGCTTTGCAAAGGCGTATGCGCTGACGACAAGGCGCCCAGCTGCGAAATCATTCCAGTGGCGCCTCCCGTGGAACCTACCGCTTGAGTAAGAACTCACTAAAGACAGACAGCACGAAAACAACAACTCTCAGAGTGCCCCCGTCTTTCACGGTTGCAGCTGGAAACGCGGCGCCTGCGTGCATTACCGGATTAGGTCAATACCCGACCAAGGCTTGTTCAGCATCTCTTTCTGCGTTCGTTCGTGCCGGTGCTATGTTTTGGCTGCTCGTCGCCACCTTGGCCCAAGGAACCCTTCCCGAAAAAGGGGGGCCCTTGTTCGGGAATGCCACTTTATATGCCGGCGTCTTATTAATTTCTGCGCTCAAAGTTTCGTGATGGGCAAATTAATCACTATATAATTTCGAAGTAGTTAGTAATTTGAGTAGAAGTTACCTGAAAAAAAAGTAGTTAAATTAAACTACTAATTACCCAAATCAAGTTGTAACTGAAAGTTACCAAGTTACTCGAAAAAGTAGCTAAACTACGGTAGTTTGAGTAGAGTAGTTGAACTACGTCCAAGTCTGCTTTTAGGTTAGTTTTAGATATTTTGTTTTTCATTGTTAGTATATGACAGCTGTTAGTATATGACTGTAGCGCCTCAACCACAAACGACTCCACACGATTGTCGAACCGTTCTTGAGAAACGGGAACTTGATGCATAGGGTCGATCTTCATATCCTTCAGCAAGGGCTGGTCGGGGCAATAGGTTGTAGTGTCGGGACAATAGGTTGTAGTGTCGGAAGATAAGGTGGCGTCTCCGTTAGCAGACGCAAGTGTTGCCACCGCTCTGTGAGGGCCGCCTAGAAAGATTAAGGGATTCTACTCTGGAGCTACCGCTGCCTCTTCAGCCTTGTTGTCTTGTTCAGGACTGGAGTTATCAACCGGCAGAAGTAGACACCTAAGGTTGTTCCTCAGCTAGAAAACACCAGAATTTATTAATCTCATACACGATGTGTCTCTTTAACAGTCGACCAAGGCAGTACAGAACGGCGAAGGAAAGAAGATTCACACAGCAGCCATTGAAATCTAAACAACATCTAAGAAGAAGAGCTGGGACGACTGACACCCGAAGATGCAAACGCAGCTGTACTGCGTTCACCCCCATTAATCTGAAACCTAATGGGTCGCATCTTCACACGCCTCAGCCCCAAACCAAGTTTTAATACTCAATTTGTTTTCGGAATACGGCGTGTCAAACTCACGAGAACAGAATTTCAATCACAGCATAGTATAGCAGGGGTTGAAGTGGACGATACATCTCGTGTACTGATTGGCTAGGTTGGCTCTGAATATTACCTGGTTGGGGTGATCAGTGCATACTCATCTCATTCAAATGTAAATCTTACTTGTACTCTTTCATTCCTCATTTGCGATGCTTGTTATTTTTTTTTAAATTTCGCACCCAGTTTCACCTTGCTGAATATACGTAGTTAAAGGTACAAACAATTATTGTCGCTTTCCGTTCCTCCCTGTTTATTAACCGTCGTCTTTCTAACCTTGCAGATCAAACTCGGCAGGAATTTGGACGCAGATGTGAACGACATTTTGCAGCTTTGGAAAGTTGGTCTGTCACCAGCCGAGTCCCCTTTCTGTGGTGCAACGTCTTTGTGCTACATTATGTCTTTACACGTATGCGACAGAGTCGGATCAAATGAGATGGCTACAGTTGAGCCTGCAGCGTGTAAACTTTCCATTGTCTGCCTTACCTCACTTTGCCTATTTAACGCCCTCACCCCCCCCCCCCCCCCCCCCCCACCCCTCCCACTCCTTTCAAAGCCTTTCATACATTTATTGATTGAATATGTATAATCCCTCAAAGTGTGCCTTAATGCGGACAAACTGAATTGTGTGTCTTACTTTTGGTTTATTATGTCGAATCTTGAAGGTGGTGTCTTATCTCTAATTCGGTGAAACAGCGTGCACTATCTGCGTGTTTGCTTTATTGTTTGCTCAAGTAAAGGCAGGTATACTAATTTCTTATTGCCATGCTTACAACCGCACATGCTTAAAACACTGGTGACTACTTATGACCTTCAGCGCAGCGGCCGGTCATCAGCAGTCACAAGATGGTTCACAAGCCCCTCCGGTCGTAAACAGTCACAAGTGTGTCAACTGCCGAACTTCGTTCCTTTATGACCGTACTCTCATATTGGGTCTTAAGAAAACTATCTGCAGACCTGTTCAAAGCACACATATGTGTGCTTTGAACACGTCCGCAGTCAGTTTTGGTAGGCCCAATATGAAATGACACGAGAAACAAACGAGCCTCAGATGGTATTTGCACACTGCTTTTTGCTTGGTGTACGAGCAGTGTTACCGGATCTTTACGGAGCGAGTCAAGAAAACGTCTGCAGATGACTAGTCTGCTAACTTAGGTGAACAACAGAATTCGGCTGCTACGAAGCGTCATTCGCAGACAAAGAGAAAACAAGAAAATGTTTTACGTCTTCCGTAAACGAACCGGAATAAAGGCAGCCGTCTGCTAAAAGGCGAGTGCCACGAGAAAGTGACACGGGACGCAAGCTGAAACTAAAATGGTCTGCTATACTTCCCGTTCAATGAGATCGACAACAAGCGCTCCCTCTGCAAATTTCCAGCCCCGCTGCCCTATATAGCTCAAATTCTTCTATGTAAGTAGTACACGGGACAAATACCTTAACTACCTCGAGAACCCTGTCACCATCCGTGTGTTAGTGAGAAGCTCTCACCACAAGGATTCGCGAACAGACTAGAGATTATCTAGTGACATGACTTCGCACTTGTCGATAACTCTCGCAGAGCAAAACGCTGAGGCGTCATGTCCAATCAGTAACCGAGAATGCTATCGCTCTCACCAGGTACCGAAACCGACCCCTAAAGTTGGTTTTGAAAAGTTGGGTGAACAGGGCTGAACAAAATCAGTAATAAGAGCCATGTTCCAGCCTGAACCATGCCCTCAGGGTCCGGGAAGACTTTACAGAGGAGGTGTGTAGAAGTTGTTAAAAATGCATAAACAAAACCTCAGATGAACTATCGAGGGATTCGAAATGCTGCTTAAAGCTATGGCGGTCTTGAAAATAAGACGTCTTCAAAGGGAAGCTGAAGCCGTTTTGTAATTGAGGAAACACAGTTAAATTGTCTTAATTTGCCCTCCAGGAAGCCCAATGTTGAAATTGTTTTTCAATTTCATGCACGGAGGCAGCAGAAAATAATTTTCAAAGTACCGCTGAAGCCCCTCCTTCCCGGAGCGTGCCATCATAAAAGGAGTTTCCGGGATCTCCGCTCTCACGCATCTTCAGTGCCTATCGAAGTTATGCGCGCGACTCTTGCTATTTTCAAAAAGGGGGAAAAAAAAGACGTCATGATTGCTGCCAGTGCGGGGGAGTGGCAAGCCTGCAATTGCTCACGAGCGACACACGCTTGGCGGCCGAAAGATCCTTTTATGTTGTAACGACTGGTCGGAGTTCTTTCGTGTGTTCTCGCATTTAGTTACATCTTCGGGGAAAACAAACGAAATCTTCAGAATTACGGGATCAAACAACGCAGAAATCAACCTCTATCTTATTTTTCGGAAGAAGCGTTTCACCTTCTCTTAAGATCAAGAGGAGAAAGCCACTCAAACTTGTCTTGAGTTGGAAGAAACAAAAAGGAGAAAACAAACATTTGCGTTGCAATAAGGACTGGAAACTTTGTACTAGTGTTGAATGGTGATCAATTTATAATAGAGATCCCTTAACCAACTTATAACGTTTTATGATCAAATTCTGGATGATCTAAAATGCTTTTTACCAATGCGGTTTTTTGGGGAACTCGTGAACGTGAACCAAGTATCTCAGCTAAAACTCGTTCTTCCTAAGTGGGCCCCGCTTATGTTACTTTTTGGCAGAATGCGAGCCTGAATGATTGATCTGCACTGCATATCATTTTATAAATGGTGGCATTAGTCGCATGGATGCGGCACAGACGGAACCGGCACACATTTTCCTCCTCGCTAGCGGTTTGACGCTGCATATGTAATGAAACATCTCTCGTGGAAATAGAAATGGTCAGTGTTATTTGGCCAAAACATTCACACTTGGAAATGGTGTAGTCCCATAGTACTTATTTTTTTCGCGTCCCTCAGATTGAAATGTCTGGCAGGTACCCTCCTACTGATAAATGGTGTTGTCATCCATGTCCTGTTTAATCTCGAAAGTGGACTTTAGTTTTTTACTTGATTAAACTGAACTGCAAATGCGCGTTTTCCCGTTTGTTTCCTTCTTTTTTCTCGTCTCTGCGTCGGAATTCCTAATCATTTACTGCGCAGTTTAATGAAGTAATGAATAGTCAATTGGACCAATTCCAAAAACTGGTATCCTTCAGTTTTAGTTTCACTCATCCAATGTGATGATATTTGAGGGCAGGTAAAGTAACTTTGTGTTGGCGACTGTTTATTAATACTCATCCTTCTAAACTTTGCAGACCGAGGCCAGCCACCAGCCCAGCTCAACTTTGGCAGTGCCAGACCTTTGGGCTTAGACTTCCCCAGATTAATGGGACCAACTAGTCGGATCCAATAAGGAATGGCCACAGCTCAGCCAACTACTTGCGACATTTCTTATTCCTTCCATGGCTTTGTTCGCCGACACACTGTATCCGTTTTTGTTGACGTGTAATTCCCAAAACCTATGGCGGTGAAATAGCGTACAGTTGGTTTTGTGTCATGCCTGCCTTTTTTCAGCATTACAGAGCAGGAGCGACGTAACTAAACAATGCTCCTTGATCATATCCAGTTGTGTCTTGCTCGATTTGTGTGGGATTGTTTCGACGTAATCTTTAGCGAGTGGTTAAAGGTGAAGTGAAACATTTGTAGTACGTGGTTAATAGAGAAGTATTGCTTTTAAGTTTTGTTCACGTGCATTTTTTACAATCGACCTTTTCGGGATGTTCAATATCCAGTTATGATGCGCGTGTTTGTTCGTGCTTTGATTATTTTAACTTTTGAATCACACCCCAATGCGAATGTAAACCCCTGAATGTCTCTACTTTATCTGCACGATGTGTCTCTGTTTGCTTGTTCTTGGCGTTTGTTCTGGTTGGGCTCATCTGTTGGTGTAGTATGCATAAAAAGAATGCATCCAAATAAAAGTTTGTCTTCACTCCTTACTGAAATTTCCCACGCAGCATCCGACAACGAATGCCAAAGAACGGACTGCGAGGACAGGGGCGCGGAGCTCTCCTCCCAAGGAGTTGAAATCCGGAGGCAACCGTGCAAGATGGACCCGCAGGGTGGGACGGACGGCGGTGCGACTTCTGCCCCCAATCTTATGATGCCCAGAGAACTAACACCAGGTATGCGAAGACGCACACGGGAAAACACTCATCCAGCCTCACGCCTTGTTAGCACACCCTCACATATTCATGAACGGTTGGTTCCACACGAATTAAAAACCTTTTTGTAAGCTTGGTTTTCCAGAAGGTGGAAAATGTCAGGAGTCTGAAGTGGTACACAAATTTTCCTCCCGTGGGATAAGTGGGTTACATTCCGAAGTCCGAGTACTACAACTATAGTGAAAGTAAACAAACAAGCTGGGCTCAACTGAAGGAACATTTAGTTCGAGCACTCCAAGTTGCAATTGATACATCTTTTTTGATATCGGAAAAATGTACCGTGCTGAGGTGCTTATTTATATCACAAAAATTATATTTCTTCCTTTAGTTCCGGTTGATCGAGTAGGTATCACAAATGCTATAAATTCTATTTGACGAATAAAATAACCCAAAAAAGGTTTGTCTGTTTCAAATGCTTGAATATTTTTTCACAACATTATTTGTGACACGTAGCTTTAGCTTTAGACTGGCAAATGTGCATTCGAATGTCGAATTAAAATAACGTTTTTCGCTGTTTCAGATTGCTCGTAAAATGATCGCTCTGTGTCTTCGCAAATTAAGTTTCTAAGGTACAAAACGAGTATTTTACGAGCCTATTGAATGCTATTTTGTGTAAGAAGGTGGAAACTCTAAAGAGTCAGATATGGCACATAAGTTTCTTTCGCGTAGAAAGTTCTGTAAGGTTAGGTTAGCGCCCTGCAACGAGCAGAAAAGTACAGCACAGCACAATGCAAAGTTTATTTTCTTAGGAAAGGGGAGAGGGGGTGATGAAGGAGTTATATTTTAAAGTCAGACGACAACTCAAGTGAAAGTAAACAATCAAACTGGGCTCTACTGGAGGAACATTCAGTCCGAGCACTCGGAAGTTTCAATTGCTACACCATATTTGATGACTGATATCCCAAAAATGTACCGTGTTGAGTTTATTTATTAAAAAAAAAGTCTTTTCTTTTAGTTTCGGTTGATCGAGTAGCTGTCAAAACACTACAACTGATTTTTAATGAATGAAATAGCCCGATAAATGTTCTGAGTTTCAAATGATTGAATATTTTCTGACAGCATTATTTGCGTCGCTGAAGTTTAGCTTTAGACAGGCAAATGTCCATAGCAATGTTGATTTGAAATAGCGTTTTTCGCTGTTTCAAGTCGCTCGTAGAATAATCGCTGTGTACCTTAGCGATTTTTCAAGTTTCAGAGGAACACAGCGATTATTCTACGAGCCTATTGAATGCTATTTTGTGTAACATAATAATCTGTGGGTGTGTGAATGACCCTTCCAGCGTTACTTGATACAGAGTCGTGATCATTATGAATGTCAACACCCTATCACCCAGCGCTCCGTACAGGCCGCGTTATGCAGCCGCAATGTTGTAGGCGTTACCGCAAAAAAGGAAAGATACGTTATTCGTTACTTGTGAAATAAAGGAACGCGTTACCGTTACCGACAGAAAGTAGTGCACGTTACTTTTGCGTTACTTTTTATTTAGAAATTGACGGTAACAGGCGTTTTTGTTTTATTTTGGTGACAGCGTTTTTCGACACTCGGATGACGGGCGCGGGCGTTGGAGATCTTCTAAAGTGGAAATTTTTGCGTGAGAAAAAGAGAGGAAATATTTAGAAAACATGTAGAATGAGTGCAATATTATTTACTTGGATCACATACTATGTTTCAGCTTGAATCTAGACGCAGCCGACGCTACGAGCTAATCGGACAAATCAATCAGCGTCAAAATCACAAGTCACTTGGCCTTGTGTGTCTATTTCAGCTAAGACTGAACACGTACAGAAACACAGAGAACACCATGATCGTTCCCTTTTCCCTCTCTGATAATTTCCATCAGCTTGTAGCGTCAGCTGTATCTTTACTTCAGGTAAAACGAAGTATAGAAACTGGCAAACATTACAGGTGTAAAAACTTGAGGAAGAAAACAAGAAGGGAGTGACAAACGTTTTCTTCCTCAAGTTTAATTGTCCCAGCAACCCGCTCGTTCTGTCCTAACATCATTTTTCAAGTTTTCGGAAGATGTAATAAGTAACGTAATTATGTTACCCACTAACATGAGTACATTGCCCGTAAATGTCTCGGAAAAGTAACGATTACGTTACCGTGTTAATAACAAAAGTAAGGCGTTAAAGGTAACGACGTTACTTGTAACACGTTACCGCCAACACTGTGCAGCAGCGACCGCGGCGGCTTGACTTCCCTTCCGCACTTGGTTAGCAGAACGTGCAAGCCACCACAGCTGCAGCACCATGGGGCTGCCAGAGTCGAGTCTTAAACGATCGCCTGTAGACATTTACAAGCTTTGCGAATGAACATTTTTAACCTCTCAAATGAACGAATACCCCACTGTAGGCCGCACCGGCATAATGCAGGTATTCTGGACCATGTTCAGAACAATTAAAAATCCGCCGACCTTTCTTGCTTTGTCGTGTCATCCCAACAGACTGGAACGGAGCAGGCTATGGCGACAAGGTGGATACTTTTGACCGTGACAGCTGCAGGGGTGACACCTCTCCCCCCACCAACCGGTCGGGCCCACAGAAGCCGCAAACGCACCGACGACCGGACAAGCACCCGTGCCGCTTCTGTCCTTACTCAACCACTTCCGCAGCAAATGTCGCCATCCACGAGAGGACACACACTGGAGAGAGGCCCTTCAGTTGCGGTGCCTGCAAGAAAACGTTCGCGCGGAAGGCTCACTTGATATCTCACGTTAAAATTCACACCGGAGAGAAGCCGTTCAAGTGCAACACGTGCAGCAGGGCGTTTAGTCATAAACGCACCTTGGCGGATCACGAAAGAATTCATACCGGAGAGAAGCCGTTCAAGTGCAACACGTGCAGCAGGACATTTATTCAGAAATGCATCTTAACTAATCATGAGAGGACTCACACAGGAGAGAAGCCGTACAGGTGCGAGACCTGCAGCAGAGCGTTTGCGGCTTATAGCAATTTACACACTCATCGGAAGATGCATCACAAGTGATCGAAACAGCAACGTGCATCATAGTTGTGCAGGGGATTTAAGCGAAATACTGGACCTCCGACGTGCGTTCATTTCATTTGGCGATAGACCTGCAGGGGTTTTACTTGCGAGCAGTGTGTGTTTCGCATGGTTCAAAATGTTTCCGCCTCTTACTAATCGCGTAAACACAGCTAAAAAATGTGAATTTACCTTAGAGTAAGCGACCAGAGTTCTTTTTTGTACACGAGAAAAAGAAAATAGTTGAAGCCTTATCTTGTTTTATTCATTTAGCGTCATTAATCACGTGATGCACCTGGAGTATATATGTTGTCTGTAGGGCCACATCTGAATTCTGATGACATCACTCAATGTGCTTGCTACAGGTAATACTCGTATGTACGTTTTCCTTTTGCATAATTTTTTTTTTTGCGCATTCACGAGGACGGTTCTCATCATTTAGGATATTCATACTTTTAGTGCTATTCATTTGGTGTTCATATATACTTCGTTTCACCTTAGGTACGAGCGCGCACAATGTTGTGAGCCGGAGGACCAATAAAACAGCGTAAATAGCGCAAAGCCATGGCCTGCTCTCTGCGCTTGATAGAACTAGCCGGTGGAGTAGCACGCAGAGAGAGATGGTGAATACCGGCTAGTCCTATAGTCCTATGAACTGCAGAGAACTCGTCATGGCTTTGTGCCTCTTTCGCTGTTTGACTGGCCCTTCGGCTCATAACATCGGCCACGCTCGGACCTAAGCTTAAACGAAGCATAGTTTCACTTGAATTCGTCAGGATTTTAAATATTCGGAATTCCTCTTGTAGTGGACGGATCATATGCATTTGTTGTACTAAAGGCATAATTGACTCCATTGTGTTTATAGTTATGTGTCTAAAACTGCATATGTATAATCCATCTAAATATGTCTTAATCTCCTCTGACAGTACAGTGGTTGTCATTGCCTGATGCGCCAGAATTGAAGGAGGGGGAGTCCTGTTCCCAAACGTATAAAATATTTGTTTTGACATCATACAGGGTGTTTCCAGAAAAAAAACGGGCAAAAGTTCTACTGCAAAAAGTACGCACGGCACAAAGTAGAATTATGATGCCGTAGCGGTCTGTCCAAGGAAAATTGTTAGAGATGAATATAATGGGATAATTAATAAATTCCGCGTACTTAAATTGTTAAATATTAGTTTTAAAGGAATGGTTTCAAAGATAACATTGCTCGGAATCATTGAGAACGACTAAAGGCACCCATGTTAAAATGGCATGAGGCACGCTAAGCATTTTACGGAGTTCTGAAAAAATGCTCAAGTTGAACACGTATCTCGCTTTCGGTTTTTTATCGGAGAGCATCTCCACGTGGGCAATCTCGCCCCCCGTGTCTAAAGCGCGCAACGTGCGTGCACCGCCACGCATTGCTCGTGAAGGTGCGTCTTCACTCTGGCACCGATGTCAAAAAGGCGGACCTCATGTGACTGTCCGGAAGCTTTCTTACGTAGACTTCTCTAGGCGCGATGAGTGGCGGCGCACGCACGTTGCGCGTCTTAGACACGGGGGGCGGGATCGCCGGCACAGAGATGTGCTTCGATAAGAAACCGAAACCTACATACGCGTCCAAATTGAGCATTTCTTCGGAACGTCGTAGAATGCTGCGCGTGCCTCATATCATTCTAGCGTGGGTGTTTTTAGTAGTTTTCGATCATAACAGCAAGATTCTATTTGAAACCAGGCCCTTCAAATCAATAATGTGCAATTTATTCATTCAAAATTACTTACCCAATTATATTGAACGCTAAACATTTTCATTGGTGGCAGGTGCAAAGGACATAAGCTGGTTTAGTGGTAGAACTTACGAGCACGAGGATGTCCGTGCTCCCAGCCATGTCCACGCAGAGTGCGTGGTCAGGAGATGAAAACGAGTTGGTTGTCTGGTTCGTCAAACGCGTAGCTCCCACCGCACTGTCAACTTCAAGGGGCCGTGCTCCGATGTTGGGTGTTGGGTTTTCTGCACCAGTGGAACCCAAGCACCGGTGTGCCCGTTACCGAAAACATGTGACAAAATAGAGTCACTCGTTAGATTAGGGAGTTGTAGTAGATCGTTTTTCCTCTCCGCTACGGTATCCCCGAGGAAAACGGCGCAGCTGCGCATGCGCGTCGCCAGCCTTCTTTGCATAGTTCAAGGTCTTGTGGCGGATCACGGAGCGCTATCCGGGTGCTTAGCGGGCTGCGGAACGGTCTACTACAATTCCCTATTGTCAAAACTTAACGGGCTACTGATATTCGTTACCGTCCTACGAACGTAACGATATACCGTTATGGCTACTTTCAAAAGTGAACGAATGTGACCTTTGCGCCAATTTGAATATCACTCATTCCACAGCGAAAGGCCGAGGATATGAACTCAGACAACCGTTTAACATCTTTGTGAGTTATTAGTTTGTAAGATTTGTTGCATGATCATTATTTTGAAAACTTGTTTTATTGACTGTGCTCTCTTTTATTGTCTATTTTTCCCAAATAATGTAGTAATGTTTTGCACGACCATAAGGGATTTGCAATAAACTAATTGAATAAAACACTAATTTGAGTGAGGTCACCAGGTGTCGACAAATTTTCTCCTCATCTGAACGGATACACACTTTGGAGTATTTAGAGGTACTCCCAAGAAAATGGGGTATAATGCATTAAATTACAGTATACCCCTTCTTGGGAATGCTGCAAAGGGTTCTCCGATTTAACTCTTTTAGAAAGTCGGCGAACCAGTGCACTCTGTTGGGCACGCGCAGAGTGGAGATTGCGAGCCGATTTCTCTGATTTTTTCATGAGTTTCTTTTTAAAGCCCTTAAAACAGAGTTTCAAGCGCACTTGAAGCAGGGATATTAGAGGTGGGTCACGAATCAGTCCGGGCATGAAGAAATTGATAAAAAAATTACTTACAAGGACAATATAATTATAGGTTATCTGGTGAAGAAATGTTAGGACCGAGTTTAGTGTAATTAATAGTAAAAGATGCGACGCTCTTATGGGTGAAAAGAAGGATAGATCTATTCATGACAAGGTGAAGCAGCGGTGTAGGGAACATGAACCAATAAGGACCACAGTAGGCTAACGACATATTCCGAACGTGATTAAGCGTGCAAACTGGGCTTAGGGACAGTTAGTAAAAAAAAAAAAAAGAAAGAAAATGGAGCACTGATAAGGACCTATCGACCCTAACTGTAAACGTTCGTGACGACCGCAACCGCAGAAAATAGTTGCTCTTTCAAATTAGCCCCAAAGAAAAAAAAAGAGCATCATATTTTTCGATATCCAGGACTTTATACCAGGACCGGGGATAGGCGACCCGAGACGCCGCCCAGGAAGCCATCAAAAGGGTTGCGCCGCTGCGCCCCAATTTGAAAGTTTTTTTAGCTTACTAATTTATTTAAACGCGGCGGTTCATTTCAGAAAAAAAAAAAATACTCGTTTTGGAACTCTACTCACATGTTTACTGACTACGTGATGTCGTAGAGAGGAGCGCACAAAAAGGCGAAGGAAACGGGGTGCCGGGGGCGTTACGGCAGGAGTTTGCCTATAGGGTGCTTGATGGGGTCGGCCCTTCTTTATGCCGTCCGATGCCCGTTGTTGATAGGATCGGAGGAATAGCACCTTGCACCAGACGCCCATTTTCACAAGAACAGAAGTTGCACAAAAATGGGGCGACTAGCAGAAAATTACTCGGCGGCACACACAGAGGGGCCACCGTGACGACCGCTCCGACCAGCTCCGGAAGACTGCTTTCGTGAACCGCCTGAGGCTCATACTGGAGAATTCCCGAATCGCCCTTCCCATTTGAACCTGTCCCTTTTCACCCCGTTCCCGAAACACCTTTACGTTTGCGCCCGTCCCGTGTAAGCACATTGGTATAAAGCCACGCACATCTCACCCTCTCCGCGAAAAGTCTCCATCGTTCTAACTCTGGTTTGTTCACATTTTCTCATTAAAAATAGGTGCCGAAATTTTGTTAATGCAATTAAAGCAAAGGTGCCGGCGAGCTATTTAGTTATGTTGTGAAATAGTCTTTATTGTCAACGTATTCTTAAGCTATACATCACTTTCAGACAAGCTCCAATGAAAGATATTTCTACTTGAACCACTTGAAATGTTTCTGTCAAGATGGTCCCCAAAATGTGGGACTACGAAACGCGACAACGTTACCGCGAACACGATGTAGACGATTGTTGAAATGTTACTTCGAAATGGTGTTAGAAGGTACCAAGTTGTATACCGCTTAGCTTAGTGGCCCAGATGAGCACTTTCAAAGACACTAATAATATTGATGGCAGTCATTTCATTCTTTGAGACAAACTGCGAAAAACTACAATCGCTTATTCGCGCTAGCAGTGTCGCGCTCAAGCACTTTGAGTAAACAAAAATTTGCGCTGCCTTAGGTTTTATAATCGCGACGCTATTTTTAGGTTTCCCAAAGCGCTTACGCACGTTATTCTAAAACTTCCTTATAGTGAACGGGATATGTTGAAGAGTGAGAAATTAGACAAGTTGACCGGGCATATGATTGCGACTTCATTTTCTTACGAGTTCAAACTCAAAACCCTCGCGCTCACAGGAAAAATCCATAAACTACAAAATGCTATCGCCTTTGTTGAGGACGTCGAGCAGGACAATCGCACCATCAGAAAGGCGACACTCCGATTTTGATAGTTCGCGGCTGTCCCCTGGCCCGCACGGCACCACTATTTGCAAGCTGCTGCAAAGGTACCCTTGTCAAGGTTGATTAACGTACAAGTTTGGGCTACAATTGATATGCAGACATAATTAAAAACAAAATAGCGCAACTACGATGGGCAAAGTAAAAGATAACCGACAGGACACAGTGCTGTATCCTGATCTTTGAATAGTTTGTTCTCGTATTTGCGTTGTTTTATTTTTAATTATATCTGGTGAAGGCCTCATCCCGTTTGATCAGATCGATAAAGCTATTAATGTTCGGGTGAGCTCTCCCTGACACAGTTTTTATCTTACGGTGCCGTGTCTCCAAGGTTGTTTCGGGAGAGGGAGAAGTGAGGTGCGAGCAAGGAGGACGGACATTGGACACTCAAACCTAACCAACTGTTAACGAACAATACAAACGAACCGACCCAATTGATAACGAATGATGGCCGAAGCGGGAAGGTTGTTTCGGGTAGGGCGCCTCCATGTGCGCATGAAGGCTCCCTAGTTTCGGGATATGACGAAATCGTCGAAATGGGAAAAGATGAAACGAGAAAGTCGTTTTGAGCCGAGTCGAAACGGGAAGGTTGAATTGGGAATGGGAATCGAAACGGGAACCACCCATCTGCTTACGCGATACAGTTCTACTTCCAAATAAAAAAATAAATAAATAAAAAAGCTCGCTTATTTTTTCTGTTTATCAGCGGACGGCTGACCCTAAAAGAACAAAGAACCCCCCCGCCCCCCTCTGACTCACCCACTAAGTCCTCCCACTTTGCAGCCTAAGAACGAAGGGCGAGGGTAAGAGGGGCCGGGGAGGAGGAAGCAGATGGAACGCTAAAGAGAGGAGGAGGTTTTCCCCTCTCTTCTCCAGCGTTCCGTCTGCTCCTTCCTCCCCGGCCCGTCTTACCCTCGCCCTCGTTTACATGAAAGCGACTTCAGCGCATCGACTCGACTCGTTCTTCGAATGAAGCCGACGCGGCAACGTTTACATGAATGCGCACCAAGCCCTACATGAAGGTGGCGCCACGCCGCGTCAAAGCTCGAAGTTATGCACTTCCGGAATTAAGCGCGAAACAGATGCACGACGAAACCGTCCGATCGGACGTCCGAGCAGGCAATACGACGGTCGAAGGCGAGGGTTTTCAACGCTCTCCGATGCTACGAAAACCCTCGTACCCCAAGGTCCTTCGGCAGTCCGCACGTCGGATCGGAAGGTTTCGTCACACATGTGTTTCGCGCTTTAGCCGCACCACGTTTTCCGGTGCATCGCACGTGGAGGTCTTTCGACGCATTCAGTGAACGGAAAGATCGTACCCGCTGTCTTCGGCGCTGTAGAAGAAGTTACGAGACGGAAGAAACATCCAAACCCAAGCGTTTAGGGCTCCAGGCCGGGCCGCCGGGTCACTCTGGACCAGAGGCGTCGTGTGTGCGCACGCTTTGAGGAAGCCTCCGCACTTCGCCGCGCCAGACCTCGCCGATCGCGACCGGACCAACCGGACCCCGAGTCCGACAGGCTCCTGCATAGCTAGGAACGGCACCGAGGTAGGAGCTGCTCGTTCTGCGCTACCATCCAGTGCTCTACAGTGCTCGGAGCTCTCGGTGTCGTTCGTGCTTGCGCCGAAGCCTTTGGGACCCCTTCGGACGCGCAAGTCGTACTTCGGAAGGCTTGGACTGGGGCCACCCTCACCGAGCAGCTCCGCTATATTCCGCTTACTTATGATGGCAATAAAGGCTCGCGTTTTTTCTCGGGAAAAAATTGCGGGCGGCCATACGGGACCGCTCTCCGCGCCGTCGACGAGGTTGGCCGCCGCTATGTTCTCAGCTGTTCACTCACACCCTCAACGAGCGCCTTCCCATAATCCTCCCCGCTCCAAAATGCGATGCGACCTCCGTTTACATGGGCTGAATAAATGCACACTCGCCATCTCGATCCACCTCTGTCTAGCGTCTTGAATGCGACGCGCTTTCTTTGCACATTATGTCGTTTACATGACTGCATTGAATGCGACAACTGGATTTAATGCGACTAAGTCGCATTCATGTAAACGCGGCTCCTGAGAGCTGCGAGAATGGCTGTTTATTGTTCGGTAGTTAAAAAGAGGATATCGGAGAGGGGTGTGGGCTTCCAAAGCCATCGCAAAGTGGGCCCTTTGTCCCATTCGTACCAGATAAAAAAAAAGAAGAAAAAAAACAACAAACAAACGAACGTTTTAATATAAGTTTAGAAAGAGTTATATACATAAAGACACCCTATAGGAACCGTGCGGATCTAATTCAAGCCCCGACCAGGGCGCCCCTAGCGGCAAACGGGTCCGTTGCATCGGGCATCTTCCGCCAGTCGCTGCGTTGGTTGTGCGTTGTAGTGGGTTAGCGCTGTAATTTCTGAGATGGCTATTCCGCACCAAGAAAGCCGCAACAATTGCTGCGTGGTCGGCAAGATCGCGCGTGGCACGAAGTACTACATCGTCTCTTGAAAGCCGTACGAGGCGGAGTACTGCGCGACCTGGGTACTACTTATGCGTCCATACAGGTTAGTGGTGTTTCTTACCTTCCAGTTCGCGCTTTGTTTAAGCTGCTGAAGAAATAATACAATTAACTTTTTTTCTCTTCTAGCGACGATGGAACAGCATCGACACCGACGGCAAACTAAAGTATGCAGCAAATACTTCACCGGAATCGAGAAGCGGAGTGCGGTCGCCCTCCTAAGCCTACCCTTGGATGTTTCCATCAGCCTACAGGAAGATAGTAAAGAGAATCGCGGAACGGCGCGAAAACAAAATCGCCCAGTTATTGTCAAGCTGATTCAGAAATAAACGTACATAATTACCGCAGTCCACTCAACGCCAACTAAAGATTTTGCGGGCGCGCTTCATTTTGTTTGCAGAGTACGGCGCTCCGTGACATCCACTTGCTCGTCGAAACGGACCTCCTTCACGTCGAACATGCGGCCAGATTCGTGAAACAGTTTTCTCTTCGTTATATTGGCACCACGGAAGAAGCTTTCTGGATTCGTAACCGCCTTAAACCCCGTCGTAATCACACCGGGAGCACTGTCCGCTGTGCTGCTATCGCCACTGCTTCCCCCCGATGATTCTGCACCGGCTACAGAAGAAGCTTTCCGGATTCGTAGTCGCCCACTGTCCTCTGTGCTGTTCGTTGCTAAAACTTCGCGATGATTTTGAGCCGGCGGCACCGGCTTCCGAAGGAACTTTCCGAACTCGTAACTGCCTTAAATTCCGCCGTAATCACGACGGGGACACTGTCCGCCGTGCTGTTCGTCGCCATTGCTGCCCGATGCTCCTGCGGCGGCTACCGCCAGGTCGCGGCGAACAATAGGCGACCGCCGCGACACGGCCGGCTTGCTCGCTTCCTATTGAAAATTCCATCAAGATACGCAATTTGGGACACTGACTGCCAGTCAGCAGCCTTGGTGGAACGTGATGGACCATCAGACGTCATCTGATGGTCCATCAGATGACGTCTGACTGCCACCGCCACGGGAATTTCATCAACAAGGGCAGCATTTATATAAGAGTAAAGCTATACGCACTCATAAATATCGCCAAATGCCTCCATAAAACAAAATGTTCGAGAAAACAAAAAGCAAGACCACCGCGGATCCAACCCGCGACCACTTGCGTACAAATCGGACGCCTTAACCCCTATGCTATGCCACCGCTTTGAAAACTCGATTTGACCATTCGTTTTATACGAGATGCTTCGGCTGCAAATGCAGTTAAGCCTTCAGCATGTTATGAAAAGCACTCGTAACTTCCTACAAAATCGCAGTGCCCAGCCCACAGCCCTACAGAATCGCGGTGCCCGTTTTATATTTACTAACTATCATAGCACATCTAGTGTCTCAACTATGAAAACTAATTTATCACTTCCTGCTCTTTCATTACGCCGAAAAATATCTCGTTTGTGTCTTTTTTATAAAATTTATCATTCCAATACTTCACTAAAAAACAAACTAATGTTAAATACTGTTTTCCTCTCGCCGCGCGTAGATCATCAATTTAAAGTCGGAATTCCTCATTGCATTACCTCAGCCTATTATAACTCTTTTATTCCAAGGACATCTTCAGAGTGGAATCGCCTTCCCGCGCAATTAGTAAACATACCGTCCTTTGACTTGTGTAAAAGTGCGTTGACTACTTACCTATGTTAGTATTTTTCTTTTTTTTTGTTTGCCTTGTTCTATACATTTCTTAAGTTGTTTACACATTTTTTTTAAACATTTTTCGTGCTTGGCTTTTAGTGTTTGTATATTGTTTTGTGTTCCAACTTTGTCTTGTACCACTCCCCTCTGTAATGCCTCAGGGCCTTGAGGGTACTTAGATAAATAAATAAATAAATCACGCGCCGTACTTCAGTTCTACTCACCTGCCATGTAGAGTACTTTCGCGCCGTAGAACAATCCTTTTGTTCGCGTGTCTCCACCCCAGTAGACCTGGTACACCTAGTCGTCTTCAACTACACCGCTAAAGTCCCTTACATCGTCGGAACTCACAACAGGCTGGGTCTTGTCGAGTAGAAATTCCACTAAAACGTAAGACATTGTAGAGCCCGGGCAGGATCGACAGGTTGGAGCAAGCGGGCAAACAAAACGAGTCGAGAGCGATCGTTCATGAAAGCTCGGCGAAGCCTCTATGGGCGAAGGAAGCGAAGTCAGCGAAGTGGGTGTTCGGCGGGCTTCTGATCAAGGTTGTCGGTCGGCTGCGTGTCATATCTCTAACATCGGCGGTTTTATGGGCTCACGTCCCGAAATCGCTTTCTCGTGCATAGATTATTTTTCGTATTCATAGATTTGACGAAATAGTGGTATCCGAACGAACTTTACGTCCTTTGACCGTACGTCTGTCTGCACGTCAAAGCTTTTTGATGTACAGTCAGAGCCAATCGATGTACAATCAGAATCGCCATCAAGACATCTTGATGGCATTTCGCGGCGGCCGACTGCCACGAGGAAACCATCCGAAAGCCCACAAGCGGGGTCTGACTAGAGTTTGACTGTCGGTCAGAGTAACTTGTTGGCCAATCAGACATGCTTGACGTACAGTCAGGCACAGTCAGCGGTCCACTAGAAAACATTGACTGCCAAACAGGGTTACATTGATGGATTTTTCCTTCGGGCAGGGGACGGGACAACACATCTTTCAACTTTCAACAGACAAATGATTTATTGCCGGACGCTTCGCCTTCGGAACTCTACTATGGGAGAGGGAAATTTAAAACGGGGGGAGAAGGAGGGGGGCAAGACAAGGCCCCGGGAGAAAACAGGGGCAAAGTAAACCGCAGAGACAGCGGGAAGGAAGGGAAGGGAGGAGGGCGACCCGATTCCCTCTCAGGAGCAAGAACCACTTGCCCGGCCTGCCAAGGTCGCCAAATCCGGTCTCAGAAATGTCACCTCTCTCTCCGACAGCGACAGCGAGGCCGACGAAATGTACTTCGAAGGAGTGTTGTGCCATAGCCTCCTCTATACACCAACTCAACTCTGTGACGTCACGGCGCGGTGGTGGCGCGTCGGTCGCACTTCCGGTCTGGGGCTGTGGGCAGAAGTCCCCACGCCAGACGTGTATTCCTGCGTTGTTTTGAAAGGAACCAGACAAAAACCTGCCTTCTCGTAAAAACGCCGCGACTGGGGCCGTACCAAAAGTGTCGAGAAAGGTTTGAAGGTCAGTTTTCACGTGCTCGGTTTGTCCGAAAATCTGGATGTGTGCCGTGAAAAGGGAAAAGCAGACGCCATCGGCCAACGATTGCTTGGGCGGGAAGCACTTTGGGTTGAATTCACGGATACTTGTGTTCATCAGATTTATTTGTTTTGTTCCAACATGAACGCCAGAAAACCGTGCGGACCCCCTGTGGACTACGTTCAGTGCGTCTTCAAGTTCAAACGGCCGCCTGATTGTTCGAATTGTCGTCTGCTCTTTCAAACGTTTCTGCTTGTCGTCTGCTCTCTTAGACGACGCCGGTCCGTAGACCAAATGTTGGCCCGGTACTTGTGATAAGAAGTGAGTGAAGGCTTCAAAAGACTTAAATTTGAAGGTTGGTAAGCAGGCTCGATGTAAACAGTAGATACAAGGAGATGTTGGTCATTGTTACCAGTGACCAACACCGACTTGTTATGCGTAATTCAGTTGGTCCGATTCTGTTTGTGATTTTCAGTATCGTCGTCGACCATCTCAGCTGCGGTTCACGCTTTTGCAGCCCGAGCGGCGTCGCGACTGAAAATTCCTAGCGAAATCTCATCATGCGAATCAGGCTTTAGCGTACAATCTGCGGCGTCCACGCGGAATGAATCGCCACATGTCACATTATTCACGCGAAGTTTTACGGTGTAACGAGCCTCGGTAATTTCGCTGACGCCACTCAAGATAGTCAGACATCGCCAGGAAGACGTACAACCAACAATTCGAACGCGAAAAAGGGCAGTGGGACTCACACCGACGCCGACGACATCGCATTTCAATGGTTTGTTTATGGGCGACGGCGAGCTTTTTGCCCACACCCCCATCGCGCATGCGCGGCGCCGGTGGCGTCCGCTAGGGGCGCTCCGGGCGCTCCGGTTTGTTTGTAAACATGAGTTGGTGTATACGGAGAAAGCCTGGCGCGTCGCGTGAAAAGACGGCCGCCGTAAGTGGGAAAGGAGGCGCGGAGAAACGGGAGCGGAGAGAACCTTGCCCGCTAGCGCCAGAAAAGAGCGAGCGGCAAAACGCAGAAACGATCTTTTTTTTCTCTCTCTCTCTTTTCTTGTCGCTATCGTGGAGAGGAGAAACTCACCGTCCACCCTTTCCCGTTTCTCCCTGCGCCCTTTCGAATCGCCGCGCCCGTTTCTCCCGGAGTACAAAAACGACGGTGACGAAAACACAAAAACAAGCGTGGTTCGGGGAGCGGCCGCTCACGACCCAAGCGCTCGCTGTCTAGGTCTGCCCTTTCTGCTCTGCGCTACCATATTGGTCACCGTTGGGCGCGCTCCTCCTCTCCTTTTTCCTGCGGCCGCGCGCTCTATGGCTCCGTCGTCGATGTGCCAGGCTTTCTCCGTATAGAGGAGGCTATGGTTGTGCCGGTTACCGAAAAGAAGTAACGAAATAGCATTACTCGTTAGTTTGGTAAAAAGTAACGCGTTATCGAGCTACGTTACTCTTTTACAAACTTAACAATATACCGTTACCGTTACTTTTAAAAAATAACGAACGTTACTTTTACGTTACTTTTCTGTTCGAGTACATATGTTTGACAGAGATGTATGATAAGCCTCCTTAACAAGCTTGGATAAAAATAAAAATTTACAGAGTGGTTTCATAGTGTTTTGATGCGCGAAGCAGCTTAATTTTCGGCATGCAGATTAGGCATTGAAACTGTAAATTACCTGATTCTGTCTCCTTTAGTTGATAGATTTCATTCAAACCTGCTGGTCATGGCGACGGACTTCCGTTATTCGTGCCCATCTCACGCGCAGAATGAGTCGGAGATGTTAGTCAATCGGCTTTTATAAACTACAGCCTGCGAACGAGGACTGCTGGAACACAACCAGCCAACCAACACCCCTCATCTGTACGCCGGTTTTAGTAACAGTCCGGTTCATACTATTACCAGAGACTGATTTACTTCACTATCTGGAACAGGACACCGGTTACCAGCACACTGGCTATAATCACTTGCTGCCTCTTACCAGCAATACCTCTTAGTTTTTTCTGTGAAAAAAAAAAAAAAAAGGTTTCGTGTTTGTAAGTTTTCTTTCCAGGTTTAAAACTTTTCTTTTAATTCATTATCATGACCTTAGGGAATTAAAGACTAATCAAGCGAACGATTCTTCTGTGTACAAAAATGGCCACAGGAACTTTCAGGCAGCGAGGGGGAGAGCGAGGGTAAAAATGTTCCACAAAGGATGTTTCTTTTTTTTTTTTTTTTGAAACTAGAGAAATGAGCAAATCGCTTCGCCACTGTTTGTTGTCCAGTTGTCCACTGTTGTAAACGGATGTCTCTCCACGGCTCCCCCCCCCCCCCCCCCCGTCTACTTCTGCTGCACAAAGCAGGGGGGGGGGAGAGGAGGGAGGGGAGGAGGCTGTAGCGCAGTCGTTCGTTCATGCCTTGTAAAAAAAAGAAAAAGAAAAAGGAGGATGAACGGAATTAGCTGGTAGCCGAAGGTTCTTTTCCCCTTCGAGAAGTGAGTTTTTTTGTTTGTTTTTTAACTTTACTGTGACGGATGCTGGTTCCGTGCAGCGATAAGCTGGTGCAGGATTTTGAGATAAGCTCGTGCAGGATTTCACCAGTTTTGGTCAAAAGTAACGAGTAACGAAATTGACAGCCGATACCGTAAAAAAGTAACGGAAATACTTTACTCGTTAGTCATTCAGAATACGAACGAGTACCGTACTGCGTTAGCGAAAAATGTAACGCGTTACCAGTAACGTCGTTACTAGTAACGCGTTACCTCCAACACTGCTTCGGAGCCTCTTTTATGGCGTACGCCTCCACGATCTCCCGCCGGTAGCGGTTTTTGTTGGCCCCCAGAACACGCGCGGACGGGAATTCATGGGCACAGGGAGCGCAAACCTTGAGGTGATGGGCCTTGGGGTGTTGTGAGTCTTCGTCGTTTCTTGCGTTTTAACCGCTTTGTTTTTCGGCTATTTCCGTGTTCCGAGATTTTTCGTACGATGCGATTTCCAAATAGCATGTAGATTGTTTATATCGTCAATACAAAAACGAAATATGCTATACATTTCTTTCATGGAGTTGTGTCATAATGTTGCAAAATAATCTACCAGAAGTCGGAATGGCATGGCGTCCAAAGAGCCTAGATTTCACCCCCGCGACTCTCTCGAAAGAGTGTCTGATCTCCTTGTGCAAAAAGAAACGAAATTAACCAGTTCGCGGTGCAATCAGCAGCCATGGGCGTACCAGCCGCCCCCCTTCCCCACTTCTCAGAGTGTGGGGGGGGGGGGGGGGCAAAGCATGTGTTTTGTCCCCCCCCCCCCCCCCACCCTGAAAGAGCCGACACTGGGCAGGGCAAACACTGACCGGCCGCGCCCAAGGAATACCAAGGGCACCGCCCCCCGACCCGCGGTGCCGTTTTCTTAACGCGCAGGCGATACACACCCCAGCAACGACGTTCACACCGGATTGGATGGTTCGTGGAGGTAAGCGCTGCCGCCGCCAATATAGGCAGCGGTTGCAACGCTCGTTTCCAAAGCGGTAGCGTATACCTTAGTGGTACGATGTGTGCTTCATACGTAACGGACCCGGGTTCGATTCACGGTGTGGGCTTACCTATATTTGTTTAGAGCGCAGCTCTTAGGGGCCCGTTTCCGGCTTGAGCGGCGTCGGCGTCGCCGTCGGCGTAACCGCGCGGTGCATTATGAGTAAATTTCCCCGCTAAATCTAGCGGAAAAATTTCCCCGCTAGATTTAGCGGAAATATTTCGCGAAATTAGCGTAAAAAATTTCCCCGCTATATTTAGCGGAAAAAATTCCCCGCTAAATCTAGCGGAAACATTTCCCCGCTAAATCTAGCGGGAAAAATTCCCCGCTAAATGTAGCGGGAAAATTTCCCCGCTAAATCTAGCGGAAATATTTCCCTGCTAAATCTAGCGGGAAAAATTCCCCGGTAAATCTAGCGGAACAATTTCCCCGCTAAATCTAGCGGAAAAATTTTTCCGCTAAATCTAGCGGGAAAAATTCTCCGCTAAATCTAGCGGAAAAATTTCCCCGCTAAATCAAGCGAAAAATGTTCCCCACTAAATCTAGTGGGGAACATTTTATGTTCCCCACTAGTGGGAACATCATATTTACTAACAACGTGCTGTTGGGTGCGGAAATAGGTAAAAGGAGGGGGGGGGGGGGGGGGCACGGCCGCAGTTTGCCCAGGGCGCTTGCTGCTCTAGGGCCGGCCCTGCTCAAACCGTAGCAGGACTTGCTTCGCGAATTCACGGAAATGCCGTAGTATCAAGCGAAAAAAAAAACCTTCTTGGGACTGCGGTGACGACAAAAAAAAAAACAAAAAACAAACGAAGGGTAGGAGGATCAAAAGATTCGCACACACACACACACACACACACACACACACGCACGCGCGCACGCACGCACACGCACACGCACACGCACATACACGAGAGCAGCACCAGCAGTGTGAGACGAGAGGCTTAACATTGTCTAACCATCTCTTGCACGTGTGCGCTCCCCTCCCTGCGGGGATGAATGAATTTTTTTTCTCGGTTCCTTTCCCTTCTGAAATGTCTCAGCGTACCTTTGCAGACAGTCAGCAGCTCACACGCAACGTAAATTTACCAGAATCAGAGCCCGTACGATGGAAGATGTCGCATCGGAAATTCAGAGCCGGTTCATTCGAAAAGTGTGGGGAGCTGCGGGACTGCGCGTAGTCCCGCGGTTACGGGGATAATCAGAAATATAAATTTGGTACTTTCAACCTTCGTAACGCGTTGTATATTACGTTTATATTATATATATAATTAATTGTACAAGGCTGCACTTTTAAAACGCATATTAATGTCGGATAAACGCGCACAAACATTACCGCGCCGCTCGAGAAGAAATTTTTTTTTTACGTCGATACGCGTCGACAACAGAAATACTCTCACGCAGTTGCGCCATGGCCTTCCTTCCTTTGACATTGTGACGTGCCCACTCGGAGCGCTACGGACTCATTTCTAGGAGGTGTTGGTAGGAAAAGGCATGACGCCAGCCGCGTGGCCTCCACAAGCCATGCTCCTTTGACGCCTCGCCTCTTTCTCATTTTCATCCTTACTCTCCTCACTTATCAAGCCAACGTGATCACATCACGTGACCGTAGCTAGCCTTCGTCTAGCTATGGGATATCAGAATACACCACAGTCTAGCCTTCGATGTGATAAAACCTACCGGACGGAGTGCGCGCAAGCCTGCAAGGAATCCTTCTACAATCAACAATCCATCTTACACGTGACATGTCACGCGCACCAATGGCCAGAGGGATCTGCGGTCACGTTGGCCACAACATCGTTTAAACTTTTTATGACTAGGCTTCACCAATATTGCAACGTGCCCCCTTCTAGTACTTCTAACCTCCTTGCCCTCCCTCAGAATTTACGGCGCTCCGTGGTGGTCGTCATATTAAAACTTTATATCAGTGTTGCTGCATCTGTAGGTGATATTGAAAGCTGACGTTGGAGCTGACAGAGAAAATCTGGCCACGGCGCAAGCGCAACGCCGATGTACGCTGGAAGCTATACTCCCTTTCACCTTATGTTGTACCGCAGCGAAGGCTAGGAGCGGAAGCTCGTAGCCTTGGTGGCCTTGGCTGCTGCCCTTAATGCACGAGAGCTTGTGCTGCTGAGATGTGCCCTAAAGCAAAGAGCTCGCGCTTGTAGCCTTTCCTGCGGTAAATCATAAGTTTGTTTGACCGGAGAAAATCTGGCTACAACGCATGGCGCCGCTAGTGTTTCGGTTTGACGGGACGTGAGGACGTGAGGAGCTCCGCAGTTTGCGAGCACATGTTGCGAAGACGTGACCGGAGAAATGCCTCTGTGATGTTCCCGGAAGACAGAAAGTATCATTCGTAATCGTCGTGTGTGCTTTGAAAGCGAAGGGAGTCACAGGGTCCACGAGTATGCAACCACAAGCAAGGTTCACGACAGCGCTGCGTTGACTTCGGCGACCTCGTTCATGTTAGGGCCAACCCGGCGAGGCGAGAAAAAGCCGAAACGTTCGTGCACGGTCCGGTGCTTGGAGGTAGAAATCCGCACTAACCCGGAGCTCAAATTGGTTGTTGTGGGATTGAGGTTGAATAAGTTTAGTCCCGTCGTCGTCAGCTGTTCCGGTCCAGCTGGTCCGGGAGGACGCAGCGAGCGTTTTTAAAAGTAAACCCCCCTTCGTTCCGTTTCAAGATGTGGGAAATTCCCGACGCATACCGTGAGTAAAAATCTGCGGGCATTTTCAACAAAATTACGTCGTTTTAATTGAACAATGAACTTCGGATTGTTGTCCTAAATCTGCCGATTTTATGTTTCGTGTTGTTGGACTGCATTTGCACAGCGACGTGTTTGCACAGCGACGCACACCACTCGAGAAGATGATTCGGTCCTGCAAACGACCTGTTATACAGAATTTCAGGGAAACTGAAGTCACCACCGATATTTTCCTGTAAATCTCGAGTGAGTTTGTTGCGCTCACCATGCGGTATGAATAAATTAGGGCAAGATTTCCTACCTGCCCACAGATGCATGAACTGAAACCATTTTTTACATAGTGAACATAGTGATTTTTCTTTACTTTGGGAAGAGGCATTGGTGCATTTATTATGGTACAATCACTTGAGAGTTGAGAAATTGGGGAGAGCGAGCAAGCTTTCCCAACTTTGTCTCAGGCACTGCCCCTAGTTTCAACTTTCAATTTTAGTATGCATACCTACTAGCAGGTACAAACTCTCTAAAGCAGGCAAAAGACCGGGGGTCAGGACGGTACGGACTCCGTGTTTTGCGCTTTTCGCAAGGTGACTGGGTAAATGCTTTTGCGAGGTATGCGGAATGTGCAAACGCTTCTGTTATGCCCGTCGTTTGCATCTCCAGCGAAACGAATAAGATGATCTACAAAGGCACAATCACAAGCCAAGATTTACGATAACAGTGCGTTTGCTTCGGTGGTCCGTGTAGTTGTACTATACCCTGCTATCTGCAACACCGTGTCATGACGAAGAGATGGAACGGTCACGGCTTGTGCTGGGCTACCGGTTGACAGAAACCGCATCGCCCGCATCGGCACCGAGTGCACTTGGGCTGTTGATGCTCAAGCCTTTCGTCCGCGGCTTGTCGCCAGCTGATCCCGCTGCTCGACGAAGAGGAAGCGGCGAGAGTCACCACCCGTATGGAGAGGTCCCGGATACGATACCCAAACCAGGCGGATTTTTTCGGTCGCTCACCGGTCACCTAGCTGTGTTTGGAGATTTGTGTTTGTCCTTTGTCTTTCTTGTTCCCCTTCTCCAGGGATTATTTTCATCCTTCTTGTCCAGCTCGGTCTCACCTTTGCATTTAATTGCACTATATTAATAACCTTAAATTGCATGTTTAACCCTCGTTGTTGTTAGACTGGTGGCGGTTGATAAAACCCGTTTGCTCTACTGACGTCTAACCCCTGGTTAGCTCGGTTGGTAGAGCGCTCCACCTGCAATGGACAGGTCCCGGGCTTGATACCCAAACCAGGCGGAGTTTTTCGGTCGCTCACCAGTCACCGAGCTGTATTTCGAGATTTGTGTTTGTCCCTTGTCGCTCTTGTTCCCCTTCTCCAGGGATTATTTTCATTCTTCTTGTCCAGCTCGCTCTCACCTTTGCATTTAGTTGCATTATAATAATAACCTTAAATTGCAAGTTTCACCCTTGATGGTGTTAGACTGGTGGCGGTTGATAGAACCCGTTTGCTAATGACGTCTCCCCCCCCCCCCCCCCCCCCCTTTCCTGCGATGCTGCGCGGATTGCGCAAACCAGAGCCTGGCTCGAAACTTTGTCGGATTCAGGATGTTTGTATCCGAGCGCCGGCAATTCGACATGTCGTTTCCTGTGAGTTGCCAATTAATTAAGATGATAAGCAGAGGCCCCAAGCTTCAAAGCGCACCTGCACCCTCGTGACAACGCGGAGTAGAAAAAAAGAAAAAAGAAAAGCAACGAGCCTGTTTCCATTTGACAATGGGCTTTTGAGAGTAGCGACCTTCTGTCACGAATTTTTGCATTTTTTGTTGCTTTATTTTTTTTATGTCTCTGTTCAGCGCGTGTTTTTCTTTCTCCATCCCTGTCGATTTTCGCTTCCACTTATCGGATTATCTTTGGAGGTGCCCGTTTCTCTGCCGCTAGGACAAGGCCGCCGGGCAGCTCATTGCCTCCTTCCTGAAAGGGAGGAATTGTAGACATGCGTTTCTGTCAAGGGCAGTCGTCGGGAGTTTTTATTTTTATGTTTTGCTCGGGTGGCTTGGTCCGAGTAGAAAATTATTTTCCCCGACCTCGAGCTCGGAGACCCTGGTAGGTGGCGGGAGAAGGGCGGACCCCCAGAAGGGCCGGTCAGGTTGGCTGGACGTTCCTCCCGTCGTCTGTTCCAGTGAGTCGTACGGGCTTCGGTTTTTCCCTTTCCGGGGAGTGAGTGTGCGCGCGGGGCTGCGTTGCGTCCACCGCCGAGCAACCAGTCCACCACGCCGGGAAAGTCAAGCCTTCGTCGTCCGTCGGACCGAAGACGTCGGTGAGTCTTCGGACTTCTTTTGAACCACGGTTGAACTTTTCCCTGGACTTTGGGTTCACCGGTGGAGCTTTTCCTTCCTCGGAACTTTTGTTTTCTATGCGTAGGCGAACTGGTAAAGATGTCGCTGGTCTGCCGCTGGCGTGGCCTAAGAAGAGGGGAGGGGGAGGGGCTATTGCGGAGCGCCAATGGCGAGGTGCGCGGAGGGGCGCGCGCCGGGAAGCAGGCACGGAGGCTGCGGGCTCCTATTTCAGTTGCTTTGTCGGAGTACAGATGGCGCTACGAGCGCGCTGTCGCGTGGAGTGGGGAAGACTGGGCAGACGGGCGCAGCAACGACGCAGACACCTCTTTGAGTTGCTTTGTCAGAGTACAGATGGCGCTACGAGCGGCGCAGTGCACTCGTGACGGTTGTGCGCCTTTGCGCTACGCGGTGAAACGGGCGCACTGTCGCACTAGCGACGCCGGCATGTTGTCGCAGCCCTGTCGTGACGGCTCTTCCGGCGCGCCGCCGTGTTTCGCTTGCTTTTGACGGCTCTGCGCTCGGTCGCGCGTCGTCGCTCTCTGGGCGCGCTTATGGCGCTGGTCACTTGATGAACTCGCGCTCACTTTTCTGCGCGCTTTTAAACTGCAGATGACGGGGCTCTGTAGCGCTTTTGAGTGTACACATTTGGAAAGTGATGGCAGTGAGGTCTTGTAAAATTTAATCGGAATACGTAAAACAATCCCTGATTGATAGACAGTTTGACGTCTATTTTTAGGTTATTGGTTGTCGTATCAATACTGCTTTTCTTCTAGCAGTCTGCTAGCTGAAAGGCTCAAGACAAACAAAGACAACGCACTGGGTACATGACCTCGCATTAACGGAGATGAGAGCGAGGAACAGAAATAACTCTCGAACGGTAATAAAGTTGTTATTTTTGCATGAAAAAGCAATGCTTGTAAATTGCGAAGGGAAATGAATTTCCTTATCAGATATTCCTGCTTTCTTTTCACAAATTTCTTTTTCTTTTCGTAGGTTTGTTAGTTTGTGCACGGGTATTGTGACTCAAAATTGGAGCGAGCAAGCCCAAAGGCACTACGGCGCAAAGCATCAGGGACTGGGTTAAAGAATTTTACATATATCCAATTTTTTGGACTGCACAATTAGTTCACATCTCTCGCCCACCATCAAACAACTTCTCACTCAGTGTATCAATAACATGAAGAAAAAAATACAGTAGAAATATTTCCCCTTCTGTAGGTTATCAACCCAGTATAAAAGGCTCTGGATCAACCAATCGAGCGAGCACGGAAATAGAAACCGGAGCAGCTATCATCCAAGCATTTCATACTTCGCAGTGTAGCAACTGCTGCCAGGCGAAAACAATAAAAATAAAGGAACAGCTGCACTGCGCGAAAAACCTGGCTCCCACGCCACAATGCCCGATTGGAATTTTTTTTTTTTTTTTTTTTTCGCGGTGGTGCGTAGATACGTGTTCCCACCAATACAAGTCTCGTCATCGTTCGTTCATTCGACCTAAGTTATAGAGTTTATTGAGGTTTTTTGTGTCTTGTTTTTGTTCCCGAAATACCTGTCAACGTGCTCTTGGCATTACTTGACTGCGCGCTGGGCAGGGGCGTCGCGGTGTTACAAAGTCCCTAGATAAGAGCTTCCTACTAGTTGCGACATTTCTTGAGGCGCCGACTGCGTGGCGGTGCAGTTTTAAGGAAGCGAATGGCGGCGCACAGCAGAAGACTGAACGGAATGGCGCCATTTTGTTCCAGCGGAATCTGCTTCGTCATTTGTGTACATGCCTTGAACCTACGTCACATGACGACGTTGAACACCGGTAACACCCATGCTGGTGGTTGAGTCGATGGTGATTCGCGGCAAGAGCCTTGGTAAACTGCGCCGCGCTCGGTTGTAGCAATTGCTAAGTGCCCTGCCCAGCGTTTCGTCGGCATGCCCCGCGACAGAGTAATCATCAAGTTAGAAAAAGTACGAGCAGCAGGAAAGGAATGCGGGCGCGCATTACTGAGTTTGCGGACGGATTTCATAGCGGCGAGCGACCGCACTTTTCTACCGTTGTTTGCGTTGGTGCACACCTTTGCATCTGCTTTCTCCGTTCGTCCTGTAGATACCCTTGGCCTTTCGTTTCATCACGCCGTTTCCACGCTTCAAGCGCACATTTGGGCTGTTTGCCCTGCCAGACGGCGATCGGTCAGCGGCGCCGCCGTGTGCACGCTCACAGAGGCGCCGCCGCCGGGGCATCGGCTTGTGCCGTCTGCGACACGATAACCTTTGCAAGGAGCGAAAGTGTGCACGTGAGCTGCTTAGGAAATATAATTTAAACCTTGATACAAGGAGAGTCGTCGTTCAGTATTTTTTTTCTCCTTTTTTCAGGGTTTAGATTATGACGGTAACCTTACTTTGCTTACCAGTACTTCGAAAGATCGTAAATGTTTTACTACAAGCGGCTCCTTGAGCCGTCCGTCACAATTGAGGGCGCGCAATGAAAAAAAAAAGATTTTTTTTTTTGCCGACAGGATGGTTTTTTTGCGTCAAAACTTCGTTGGCGGCATATGGAAACTTTTTGCTCATAGCGCAATCGCACCCACGCTAGCAGCCGCCTGCCGCTCCTTTTATAACGCCACATTTCTCCATATCGCTAGCAGGGAATCCCGATGGACAATGCCCCGACCAAAGCAATACACCGACACGCGGGCTTGACGTCACGGAGCTGCGGCGGCGCTGCGATCGCGCCGGAGCCGGGGGGTGTGGGCAAAAGCGCGCACGTTTCGCATGGGCGTCATAGCATTTCAGCATTGCGCGAAGCTGTGTTGCCGTTAATTTCACCGAAATGTACAAGAAAAGCAGCGGAGTGAGTTTTCACAAGTTCCCGGCAGACTCTGAAAGGCATAGAAGGTAGATAATATCCGTGGATCGAAAAGAATGGTCACCTCGCGCGAACGGCCGTTTGTGCGGCAAACACTTTCTTGGAGGCAAGTGCGGCTTCCATTTCACTCTCCGTCCCGAGGCTTGCTTATGTGCAGGGAAACCGTTGTCTGATCGAGACCACCCGGATTTTGTTCCCATGGTGTTCGCGCACAAAGCACAGGCCAAGCGCTCGTCGGAAGCTCGCTACGCCCGTGCTACCGAGCAGAAAGGGATCGGCGACAGAACGGCAGTGTTGTAGGCGTTACCAAAAAAAAAAAGAACGAAATACGTTACTCGTTACTTGCAAATAAAAGGTACGCGTTCCTGAGCTACGTTACCTAAAAATAAAAGGAACGCGTTACCGCTACCGATGAAAAGTAAGGCACGTTACTTCTGCGTTACTTTTTTAAATTATGATTTAACACATTTTACGGTTTTGACGATACACGTCATATATCAAGCAGAAACTGAACATAATTATTTAATCTCTTTTTACGGTTTCACCTAAATACTTACGAAAAAAAAAAACGCAAAGAAAAACATGGCTTGACGCCTAAAACACGGAAACAATTGAAGTGTAATTTCTTTAAGACTTGGGAAGTAGTAATGACTAACGTAACTGCGTTACTTGAAATAGTAACATAAGTACATTACCCGTTACTGTGTCAAAAACGTAACGAGTAGGTTACTACGTTACTGAAAAAAGTAACGCATTTCTGGTAACGCCGTTACTTGTAACTTAATTGTTACCGCCAAGACTGCAGAACGGACAAACCTTTACTGGTTGTAATACCTTGTGGTCATGAGGGTATGAAAAATATCATACCTTGACTTGAAGACGTTCTGTGTATTTAATCAATTAATGAATACACACACTTCCGCAGACCCACAGTCTGCTGATCCCGCCGGCAGTGCGGAAACCGACTCGATGTAATCGTAGGCCTCGAGAGACTGATCGTGTCGGCCGTGAACTGGCTTGGCGAAGAAACTAAATAAACGAAGACATGAGCCGCCGACTTCCGTGGCAGCAACTTTACGTCGGAAGTCCAGCAGCTAGGCCTTGCTTACGGCGTACGGATCCTCGTAGGCAACGCCGTCCAAGCACAGTTTGTTTCGATACCGCTACCGTTCAGGCTCGGGCAACGAGCTCAAATAGTCGGGCATAGCATACGACATACGTTATGAGGAAACACGACACACAAATAAAGATACAAGCGTCCCTACAACGTCAACAACGAGCGAACGCCATAGAGCTCAATGGCGAAAACAAGGAGAGCCGAGCTGCTTTTGCCCACATACCTACCGCGCATGCGCGGCCTTCCGGCCGTGTTGGTAAACAGAGCCGCTCCGCGTGTCGGTCTATAGGGCCATTGTCTCAATGTACAGCTATGCCTTTCCTTCTCCCTCAAACACCGCCATTCGCGTTAACCACACCCGCGCCGAGGGGCCAGACGTCCTTCGTCGCTGTGTCGCCATCGAAGTCCGGACGGAGGAAGAGGATAATCCATGCGGTAAGGGATAATCCCACAAACGCGCCAGAAGCTAGGAGAAGGCGGAATCTCTCCAAGGCTGTCGGGACGAACTTCGTCAGTCAACTCAATAATCCTTCGTTGGAGGCCACGTTGGCGACCCCAAGGCGCCTCTCGCTTTGCTTCCGGGCACAGCTGACCTGAGCCATCCGCATATTTTGTACTCTTGTCCCCGGCCACTTAATAAACGTATCCGGTATGAGCGACGAAAAAATAATAAAACGCTTCAACCTGTAAATAGTAAAAAAAAAAAAAAAAAAATAGAGGGGCGGCAAAACGAGAATGTGTGACGGCTACCACTTTTATCCTAAATATATTATATTGGCGTGGCGACGGCAAAACAACGTTTTCGCCGATACTGGGGCGCCCTTGTGAAAAGTGTCTATACTCCATTTCACTAAAACCGTGCAGTACAGCCAAAGTTACAGGGGAGAGAGCATGTGCCAACCTGTTCACGAGGGGAGAACGGGATTCCCTCCTTCCCCCTTTCCCTCCTCTTGAACAGGTCAGGGGTACACTCTCTCCTGTATCTTTGGCTTTACTGCACAGTTTTAGTGAGACGGGGTATAGTCACGCGATAACGCAGTCATGCGCACTTAATAATACTAGTAATAATACTATTAATAATATAATAATTATACATTTTTATTCATAGCAATAAACAAATACAAATACAGGTGTGCGTGAGCCAAGGGAGGCTTATGTTGCATGACCTTGCAGTACAGCCCATTCCTTGCAGAAATAGCAGGTAGCAACATAACTCACTAAATATCAACTGTACATTTATCACTTGCTGATATCATGTAATAAATTTTTTCAGACTCTTTTTGAACCCATGGTTAGAATAAGTTATCTGGTAGCTCATTAAAAATCTTCGGCGCGTAAAATTACCTAATGCTTTCCCTATAATGAGTATAAATACGAGGAATTTCAAAGCCGAGTAGTGCTCTAAATATACGTGGGGCCAAACTCTCAGTTTTAAAATCACTGCATCAAAAGTGACAAAAAACAACCGCCTGAATAAATAACGAATAGAAACAAGGCAATTTGAGTAAACTAAATAAATTATTACCTGAGGTGTTGAAGTAACACTTTTCAACATCCCCCTCAGAATGCTATCAATTCTGGCGTGCCATTGTCGAAAGCAGTTAAAAAATAGAGTGACACCATACCTAAGGACACTACACCAAAGAGTGCATGAGCATTTTTCTACTTGCAAACAGAAGGTACACCTTTAGGTTATGGAGCTAACAAGATACACTTGCGACCAATCTCCGATAGAGGCGTCCGCTTTCAAACGGCAAACGCTCCCCATAGTTTGAGTTGGACCCTCTCTACAATCTACGCTACAATCTAGGTAAACTCAGTTTTCCGAGGGACGTTTTTAGATTTCATTTGTTTATATGACTACTCTGGGCCCTGACTTGATGTGATAACGATAATTAAAATGACACCGCCCAGCCAACGTGCTCGCATTTTTAAAATAGGAGATCAAGTACACTGTCGTTCCCATCGCTCAATTCACTCGCGAATTAACCAAGCTCGATATGTCTCTATGAAAGAATCAGTTAATTTGGCAGTTCTTGCTTTTCCAAAGATTTTCATTACAACACCCATATACTTGTCTTTTCATGGCGATATACATTATATATATATATATATATATATATTTTTTTTTTCTTTTTAAGGCGAGAATCCCGAGCTCGCAGTTTTATCTTAGGCAGTTGCTCCTGCTGATCGAGAGTTCTCCGAGATGCATTTTTCAAGGAAGAGTTCACGCTTGCAGCCTAGTCGCGGAATTGTTGTACATTACAAAAAACTGGGAAGCAAAACATAAAGTGAAACAAAGGGCAAATGAACACAGATAGGGTATGTAAAAACGATGTGAAAAAGTTGAAAAAAGAGGGCCAATTTCCGAGCGAATTTGAATAGGCGAGACGAGATCACGATGGCGCAGGCCATTTCTAGTAGTCGAGACATGGGAACCGGGACTCGTAGCCGGTTGCCTGCGGGCTGCGTCTCGGCGAGTCGCGGGCCGCATGCGGTCCGCGTGTTTGAGACCCCCGATCTAGGCTATCACGAACAATAGGCGAAAGAAGCGATGCCGCCGGCATGATCCTTTCCTCGTTATGTCATCACTCTAAGTATCGAAGCCGATTTTATATAAAGGCATTTTGTCTCGTTTATAGGCGTTAGAAAACAGTTCCGATAACGCGTCTTGCTCTCTTTATGGCGCACAAAACAAACATTATTGGCCTCGAGACCAAGATTGGATTGTATGGAAGCGTGCTTTTGTTTACCTATCTCTATGAGGCATGTGGTGATTCCATCTGTCCACAATGCGGGTGGAGGCAAAGCATCCACACCAGCGGCACAGAGCACGGGCAAGGGTACAGAGCACGAGTTCTTAGCACTTGATCCCAGTGCGCGAGCGCTGCATTGGCGTCTCCCATGGGTTCGGCCTCACGTGCGTAGCATTCCTTTTGCTCCAAGTAAGTGTAAAACAAAGAGTAGTTCTGATTTTCACCGTATGAGCCGTGTCGATCGAATCTTGGGGCGAATAGTCGTGGTGACAGGCGAAGAGCGCAGTCGAAGCTCCGCCTCCAGCGCGAGCTTTCTCGTCTTGAAAGCGGAAGAGTGCTCACGCAGCTGCAGGGAGTATTCACTGGACGCCATATTTGTGGGTGCTGTTTAGAGCGCAAGCTCAGAACGAGCTCACATCAATAGGCTGCTAAGACCGACACTCTTGATGGTGCGGAATGCACGTTGCAAAAGAACTGTGGAAGCTCGCCATCAGCACGCGATCAGCATTCGCGCACACAGCTATGGCCGACAGTGAATACTCCCTATACACGCAGCCAAAGTACACTCTAGCCAAAGCGCTGCGAAAGACAAAGAGCGCGTGATGGAGGCACTGACTGTAAATGCCACTAAGATGGCCGCAATGCCATCAAAAGCATCTCTTTTTTTTTTTTTTTTTTAAGACCAGAAAAACAACTTTATTCTGCGACGTGCCGGGATCGTGGATTTGTACAAATTCGTTTTGTTAAACGTCTCACTTTCCTCAGTTATTCGTCGTTTTGTTACATGTCATTCGTAGTGATTGGATGCAAAAAAAAGAGAAAAAAAAACTGACAATTTTTTAACACTAAAATTGTTGCACTACCCCTACAAATGGGCGGTGCAAGGATATTCAGTTGGAATGTGTTTCACTTTACACGAGTTTACCGGCGCTCGTGGGACCCAGGTATACTCGCACGCAACACCACTGACCGAGAAACCTCTTTGTTGCAGTGCAATTTCAAGGATAAAAGCGAGCGTGTTCTTTCAGTCTATCCTTCGCAAAACTTGATGACGTAGCGTGGGGGTCGCAGTGTTGGTATAGTCCCCTAGTGATAATATTTAAATGCGGCTCATAGATTGAACCCGAGCATCGCGTGAGTACTCGATTTGGACTCGTGATAATCGATAGCTCGACAAGCATTCGGGTATAGTGGCTCGTGTGTCCGATCGCGGCAATCACCACGCCGAACCCAAATAATGTCTGAAACTCAGCGCGTGTCCTGTGCTTTGCCAACCTCAGCGTGTGGCTATGATCCACTCTGGCGGCATATCATCGGCTCCAGATCACTCGGCCGCTTGTTCTGACTGCGAGTTGAGAGAATGAACGCTGTTTTTTTTTTGTTTTTCTTTTATTATCATTCTTTTTTCTGCGACGTTCATTTCGTGCGGAGAAAAACGAACGCGTGTTTCATTAATCATAAACGTGCAGGGATTCGTTCTAAGCCAGGGGTTTCAAACACGCGGCCCGCAGGCTATCAGCTTCGAGTCCCGCGGTTCCGATGTCTGGACCGCTAGACATGGCATGCGCCGTAGTGATCTCGTGTCGTCGATTCATTTTTGCTCGAAAAGTACCTCTGCTCTTTTAACGTATTCACATAGTTCAAACTTATCCGTGTTCATTTGCCCTTTGTATTGTTTTATTTTTGCTTTCCAGCTTTTTGTAATGCAAGAGCGAGCTATTCGTTGAGGGATGCATCTCGGTTGCGCGATCTCTCGATCAACAGGAGCAACTGCCAAAAATAAAGCTAAAAACTCAAGATTCTCGCCTTCAAAAAAATATAAAATAAATATCACCATCAAAGGAGCCACGAAACGATTTTTGTACCTTCGCCAATCTCTACTTAAAATCACTCACTAACGTTAATAACTGAATAAACTTGACTTAGTTTTTCTTTCTAGGCAATGGGCAGTCGCTAAAAAAATTCGAGAAATATCTATATGCATCGTCTATCCCCTCAAATCTAAGCTAGAACAAGCGGCCACGTGGCCTCGTGCCAATCCTATGCCGTTAAACGGCTCCAGGAATCCAGGAATTGTTACGGCTATTCTCATCACCGCAGTGGGTCGACACGAGCCACGATCCGAGTGTCCGCCGAGGCATTGACTGTTACGAGCCGAAGTCGAGTGCCCACGCAGTTGTCGTGTCTAATCTATAAGCCTACACTCAAATGAGTTCGAGACCACTGTATTAATACCCCTGCCAGACGGGCACGTTAAATGACATTTGAGCAAAATGACATTACAGCTCGGCCAATCCGCGTGTTTAATAAGCCACGCTGCGCGTGCACCCGCCACATGCAGAACTATAGCATCACGAGCTGATTCGCCCAGCGATGAATGACATTCGATCAAAATGGCATTTACCTTCCCGTCTGACGTGGGTATAGGCCGTATTCGCGCAAAATACAGAATTTGTTTTACCGCCCCCCTTATGGGCTAGTTTTGATTTCGTTTTGAAAGAGCAACATATAATTGTTTTTCTCTTTATATCCAACGGTCGCATTATGAATTGTATTTGAAATGAATACGCGTATCTTGAAATAGATCCGACTTATGTGTGTAAAGTGCATCAGTTTATTCAGTGCGACTTAAAACTCTGTTCATGTTCATCGCAGAATAAAAAAATCTACTATGTTTCTCCTTATTCCTTATTTTACTCTTCTATGCTTTGTCTTACTTTCATACAGCTTTTTGTGTTTTTATTTGACTCTCCGCATAGCTGGGTAGTCTAAAAAACAAGAAAACATATCAGTCCCAGAGTGCCAGACTTCTGAACGGTACGTCCCTACGGTGGGTTTGTACGATTGACGTATGCGAGCCATGTCTGAAGAAGTCAACTGGAGGTGACGTGGGGAGAAACAATTTCAGAGTAAAAGTAGCGCAATGATTTTGGCTCAATAGCGTTCTGAACAGTTTGTAGTCGTAGATAGTAGTAATAGGGACTTTTAGCAATCCGCTACCGTGTTTCGCGTACCGCACTACCGGAGCCTCTGAAGCAAGCTTTTAAGGGCGCGCCCCGATGATACCTTGAGCGGACGGTAGCGCAGTACGCGGAACACGGTAACGGATTGCTAGAAGTTCCCAATATCAATGTAGAATTCCATTCTAACGGAACCTAACTCAGAATTCGCCACCTGTCCGAAGCATGTGCACTTGCGCCGCCGAACAACTGCGCGTTTCAGCACGTGTCAACGCGTTATGATCCCCCCCCCCCCCCCCCCCCTACACACACACACATTATCTGGCACTCCCAAAAAGCTGTCGTTAGATGGCTGTCCATTTTTCCATGACTCTCATTCTGCGTATGTATGACGGCTTATGAGTTGATGGGAAACTCGTACATTAAGATTGATCGAATTCGCTTGGCTTCTTTCGTGGCTTTGTCAGACTGGCACAGTTTCCGGACCTTCTGGTATCGATCGGCAAGCTTGGGAGAATGAAACAAACAAGGGCTCGAGATTGAGTATGATAATTGAGCTTAAAGGTGTCGCACTGAAAAGGGCAACGAGGATGTCTTATTTCTTTTTTTTTTTTTAATTTTGGTATTAAACTATTACGATACTTATGTTATGAAATTTCTGAAATGCTGTCATAAAGAAAGAGAAAGCAAGTGACTGCAAAGCAGGTGGGAGCCTTCCGGGAGCCGCGAACGAAAGTGTACGTCCACACGGCCACAGGCGGTCACTGGCGGTCACACGACAGCACGACAGTGACCGCGTAGCCTCCGCCGTGCATTGGGAGCGGCCGGCGCTTGGAGGACGGTGACATCACGATGTAGGGGACGCCCCGCTTCTTAACACTGTGAAGTCCCTTCATTATTAATTTTATAAGTAACGAGAACCAATCCAAATGACGGGGCCCATTCCGCTGAAAAAAAATGGCGTCATTCCGTTCAGTCTTCTGCTGTGCGCCGCCATTCGCTTCCTTAAAACTGCACCGTCAAGCAGTCGGCGCTTCAAAGAATGTCGCAGCTTGTAAGAATTGCTCTTATGTAGGGACTTTGTCAGGAGCACGTTGACAGGTGCTTTGGAAGCAAAAAACAAAACACGAAAAACCTCAATAAATTTTATAACTGAGCTCTAATGAACGGACGATGACGAGGCTTGCATTGGTGGGGAACCCGTATCTGAGCACCACCACAAAAAGCAAAATTCCAAACGGGCACCCTAACGTGAGGGCCGGTTTATCGCGCAGTGCAGCTGTTCCTTCATTTTTATTGTTTTCGCCCGGCAGCAGTCTGAAATGCTTGGATGATAGCTGCTCCGGTTGCTATGTCCGTGCTCGCGCGATAGGTTGATCGCGTACACAAGTCGAAATATCTCTACTGTATTTTTTTTTCGTCACTTGATACACCTTGTGAGAAGTTGTTTTGAAGGTAGGTGAGAAATGTGAGCTAATTGTGGAGTCCCAAAATGATATATGTATAATTCTTTAACACAGTCTCTGCTGCTTTGCGTAGTTGTGTCTTTGGGCTTGCTTGCTCCGATTTCGGATCACAATATCCGTACTGAAACTAACGAAAAAAATGTGAAAAGAAAACATAAATATGTGATAAGGACATTTATTTCCCTTCGCAATTTTCTACCGTTGCTTTTTCATTCAAAAATGATAACTTTATTACTATACGAGAGTTATTTCTGTTCCCCGCTTTCATCTGCGTTAGTGAGGGGGGGGGGGGGGGGGGGATCAGGTACCAGCGCTATAATGCGTTTTCTTTTTTTTATATTGAGCCTTTCAGCTAGAAGACTGCTAGAAGAAAAGCGGTATTGATACGACAACCAATAACCTAAAAATAGACGTCAAACTGTCTATCAATCAGGGATTGATTTACGTATTCCAAATTACTTTCACAAGACCTCACTGCCATCACTTTTCAAATGTGTACACTCAAAAGCGCTAGAGAGCCCCGTCATCTGCAGTTTAAAAGCGCGCAGAAATGTGAGCACGAGTTCATCAAGTGACCAGCGCCATAAGCGCGCCCAGAGAGCGATGACGCGCGACCGAGCGCAGAGCCGTCAAAAGCAAGCGAAACACGGCGGCGCGCCGCAAGAGCCGTCACGACAGCACGTCGGCGTCGCTAGTGCGACCGTGCGCCCGTTTCACCGCGTAGCGGAAAGGCGCACAACCGTCACGAGCGCACTGCGCCGCTCGTAGCGCCGTCTGTACTCTGACAAAGCAACTCAAAGAGGTGTCCGCGTCCTTGGTGCGCCCGTCTGCCCTGTCTCCCTCACTCCACGCGACAGCGCGCTCGTAGCGCCATCTGTACTCCGACAAAGCAACTGAAATAGGAGCCCGCAGCGCCCGTGCCTGCTTCCCGGCGCGCGCCCCTCCGCGCACCTCGCCATTGGCGCTCCGCAATAGCCCCTCCCCCTCCCCTCTCCCAGGCTCCTCCCCTCTTCTTAGGCCACGCCAGCCACAGTTTATCATACACAGTTTGCCCACTGCAGAATAAGCCTGTGGTAATCGCAAACCACGTGATCGAGGGCCTTGTGTGAATAAAAGTACATTGTAGAACTAAACTCATTACATATTACTCACAGAATATAAATTATATTGATAACCTAATAATTAAAAAAGAGCGAAAGTTCCTTAAACAATTATTTAAACTCGTAAAAGCGCCCTCTCACCACGGATGGGGTAACTAACCACATTTTATGCTTCTTTTTTATTGTTTTGCTTTTCAAGATGGCGGCCCCCATGGCATTTTGTGTACCCGGTTCTCGCGTCCGCTTGCGTTGCGCTTTCGCTTTATTGTGGCGTGCGCACCACTGGACGACAATCACAGGTAATTTATTCACACAAGAGTTATTTCATGCAAACAAATGTTTATTTTCGCTCTGCATAGTACAATTTATAAGAAAACGTTACAAACAGCACATGCAATGATGCGGTTGCTGACGGGTATTATCGAACATACACGGTAGTACAAACAGTTTGAACGTTAGCCTTCAAGCTATGTGCATAAATAATGATAAACCTAAGATCAACAAACATAGTCTAAACACGTAGAAGTAAAGTCGCGGTAAAGGTGTTTCAAAACAGCTATTCATAAACCATGCAAAAAAAAAAATGCACAGACGCGAGAGTTTTACATAACGAGTGCGATTACAAACCAGTTGCTTTAACAGTAACTGCAGGCTAATGTGGTAAAGAATAAAGCTGTGCTTGGAGGTGCATTTGACCTGCCTGTCCTTTCCCCCCCAAGGTGAATGTTCAACACACCTGGGGGTATGTTCGACGACAAATGTTTCGTTTCTCCTAAAAAGAAACGGAAGTGAAGATATTGCGTCTGATTGGTTAGAGGCTCAAATGATGAAAGTTCCCGCTTTCGTCATTTGAGCCTCTAACTAATCAGACGCGATATCGTCACTTCCATCACTTCCCTTTCTTCTTAGGAGAAACAAGACATTTGTCGAACATTGCCTCCCTGGTCAGTTTTCTATGAGATATATTGGATCTAGCCAGTCAAATGTTTCAGCACAATGTTTAGCTGTTAGGTTCGATGACAGCGCGCCTTTACAACCCTCCGTCTCCTGATCTGCCTAACGGGGCTACTGGCCCTTCGACAAAAATATCGCCTATCATCGACAAACCGTAAGCACCTAGAATGCCACTTTCCGACTGCAGCATCACCATTGAACATTGTAATCTATGGAAGCAACCTCCTGGCTCAGCATTCTTCACTCATCGCCCTCGCCAACCTCACCTAATCTCGTTATTGCTGATCACTGGTGAAGCACACCCGCCAGCAATATGAAAGTGAACACCTTACCTGGATTCTTGCCCGTTTTACGGCTCTCTATAGCTATATTAACTCTCAACGTCTCAAATAGTACGTGGCTTGGGGTCTAAACTTTGCGTTCTAACCCTCTTCTGGAACAGAGCTTGTTCCAAAACTTGCAGGAGCGTCAAAAACAAGAAGAGGGCTGTTCATCTTCATATTGCTCACCTTCATATTGCCCGCTCAAATCTAACATCCACTTGTGACGGAGTGTATTACCGACTCATTCGGTGCTGTGCGTGCGGGCACGTGTGGGTGTGTGTGTCCCACCGTGGCGTTCGCGCCAGATTACAAAGAATCCTCGCCTCGCGGCCAGGGGAAGAAAAGAGGACAAAGAAGAGGGACAGCAAAAAAAGGGCGGTTTAGCCATCGCAAGCCTTCGGACGGAGAACGTTGTACCAGTTGTCCGTGTTGCGAACTAGTCCTGGGTACTGTCTCTCCTCAACGTCGGGGCCCGACGTTGAGGAGAGGCAGTACCCAGGACTAGTTCCGGCACATATAACTTTATCTAAACTCGGCTTGAGTTCGCGACACAGACAACTGCTACGACGTTCTCCGTCTGAAGGCTTGCGATGGCTAAACCAAACAATGGAGCCCCCGCCAATATGGTTTCCGCCCGGCAGGAGCTGGGAATCGGCCCTTGCAGCTTTCACTTATGCACTCAGCACAGCCTCGACAACCGAACTCCGTGCGAGATCGTCCAGTTAGACTTCAGAAAGGCTTTTAACAGCGCAGACCACAGCTTGTTCCTATCCAAACTCCAACAGATGGGAATCTCCGGCATGAGGAATTAAAAATTTACATTTTCACACTACCTTATTCTTCAAGGGCTCTTTTCGTGATTTAGCACAAAGGGGCTTTGAGAAAACCAATTGAAGAACACTTTGTCCAAGCTCAAGAGAAAAAATCTTGTTCTTGACCACTGGCTAACACAACATGATGGGAGCAACCGGTTATTGTTTTCTTCCGGTGACTTCAGAACGAGGTCTACTGGCACGACAACCAGCTGTGGTTGTCGTGCTGATCTCTAAGACAGATCGTGATGAGGAAGAGCTAGAGATAAAATTTGAAAGCACAAACAAGGACGAGGACAAAAAGGAAGGCGAACAGGACGAGCGCTTACTCTCAACTGAACATTTAGCGCTTTTAAATTTTATATCATGAACCAACTCGCCCGCTTCGCCACTTTAGTAAAAGCTAGAGCCCTCCCAGCCACTGTTTTTTCCCAGATATGCAGAACTACCTTTACTGCACTTACCCAACCATTTACACAGTTTGTTATATGAAGAGTTGCAGATTATTGTCAAGTGACCACTTGTGGCTGCGACATTCATAATTGCATAAGAGATCATAGAATAGATGCCAGAACCCACATGAGGAATGTTATGCCGCAATGTCAATTTTGGTGGCCCTATTACAGCTATAATCTGTTTCAGCCTAATTTTACAAAGAAAAGCACTGCCGCCTTTTGGAGCTAATCAGAGCAACGAAGCAAGTTTTGTGAGAGCTCTCCGTAGGAGGTGTATACTCCCACAATATGTTGTCCCGTCCCTCAGCCAAATGTTCCGGTTGTCTCATTGGTGCCGTAGCTTTGGTAATGCCCTGTAAGCTGCAGAAGGATGAGTCAACCTAGTTCCAGTAACAGTTCACCTCACGTACGAATATGACCAGAAAATGCTCAGCCACCCAAGGATGAGGGTCGACAAATTTCCCAGCGTACAGTCTCCGATTTTCTTCTTGTGGCCCAGATGATGAGCTGCCTCTTGAGTTTCCTCACTTCATCCCCCTGGTTACTGATGGTCCTAGTCTCTGGTGTCCGGCCCTTGCAGCTTGCTTCCACATGTTTGTCGCCCTCGTGGTATTCTTTGTGACTCTCCGAGGAACCATCGTACTGGAACAAGAAAGTAACAGTATACAGTGAATGAACGAAGCGAGACACACCTTATACTCAGGGGCACATCCAGAACTCCGTTTGGGGGGGGGGGGGGGGGGTGGGGGCAGAAAGTTTGTAAGGATGCTATTCTCCCCTTCTTTCGTGTGCACCGGGGGGTCCAGCCATGTCAAATTGCCCCCCGAGATGGGGGCAGGGGGGGGGTCGAATTTTTTTGGCGGGGGGGATGGGGGGGGGGGGGGCGGCCGCCCCCGTCGCCCCCCCTTGGATCTTCCCCTTGGATCTGTCCCTGCTTATACTTCTAAATTAGATAAGTACTGTGGGTCTTACTGCATGACGTGCCAAGAGGAGATAAATAATGTCTGGAGCTTGACGGGGGGAGGAGGGGTCTCGACCCATGCTGGACGACAGGTGCCAGATGCTGCCATACCCACAGGGTATCCTGACGAGAGAGAGAAGACAGGCGTGAGTCCAGGAAATTGGCATGTTTGAGCAACACGTTTTTTGGAGGTGCCTTCCCGTTAATTCCCTTCAAAGGACATCCATCTGACTAGTTAATTCAGAATTATGTTCAATGTACCCAGTCAACTTGCTTAGCCAAATGCAAATATATAACAAGTGGTAAATTCACTTTTTATAATGTTGCGTGTTTTTTTGTTTTGTTTTTTATATCTTATGCTATGATGCCAACTTCTCTTTTATGATTTTACAGATTAGCAAATCCAAGGTTCGGTCCTGATCCGCGTCATTTGCTACGATATTTATATTTTTCCAGTAAAGTGGTGTGAAAGTTTCGATACGTGGAGGTTGCGCGTGAACAAGCAATTCATTACGTTCGACCGTTTTACAAGTCACGTCCGACGTACATACGACTAAGAAATTAATCGAGTCACATACACAGCGTTGGAGAAAAGACGATCGTGCCATGGTCTGACGCGAAGGACAGCACGAGCACATTAAAATGTTTGCACTCACCAGCAACGAACTTGAAGCGGAATCCCGGAAACTCGAACGGCGAAGTGAGTCCCCGGCTTTTTGGCTTCTTGCCTGAGCAGGCCCATTTAGAACACATTCATAGCGCGATTCGGTAACTCATGTGACATTAAAACGCCAAGCGAGGATCCAACCGAAAGGGAAATGTACTAGGAAAGAGGAATTCGCAGAACAGCAACACCGACAACGCCGACAACGCGACCAGCGACATGGCTTCGGTTAGGGCAATGAACTTTTTCAAGCTAACGGTCACGGCTCGATTTTTTCTTTCCATGTTGGTTTATCATTATTACCTAGCTTATTATGTTTTCTAAAAATATTAACATTAACGCACTCAATTTAGTCAATTGCGATTCTTTTTGACCCTGTTTTTTTTGTTTGTTTTTGTTTTACAACTTTAGTTGTCGCCATCCGGCTTGAGGAGCGCTGTGTATGCACGATTACCGGAAGTGGCCTTGAGTGGGACCACTGGTTATGATTCCACTGTGACGCCAGCGGCAGACCAGCGACATCTTTACCGCCGGAGGTATTCCGGGAGATCGACGAGGAGGGCAACGACGGCGCCAACACATAGCCGACAGCACTGCGGGCAGGGCATGGCAGGGGCGCAGGGGTCCACGGCCCATACTGCCCATGTTGCCCATACTGCCCATACCACGCTGGGGAGTGGGATCCCCCGTTACAAAGGGGTTAGCCGTATTTCTAAAGCCAAAGTCAAGCCACTGGCTAAGCCCGGATAATACTTTTCCCGCGTAAAGTTTGTATTCGCGATGTTCGCATCGATTCTTCGTTTTTTTTCGCCAGTTTCTTTTGCAGTTTTGTTTCCGTTCAAGTCCGCCTAAGTGTTCCTTTTCAATCGGGGGGATGGCGTCGGAAGCGGCAGATGACTCGGAACGTGGTAAGTGTTCTCTTTCTCGCACTGCACCATTCACATAGCCATTGTAGCCCAATGATGTCGGCCAGAGCGCGGGTTCAGCGGAAGATGATCCGGCGCGTAAATGAGTGTATCGAGCTAAGTTTACCCAAAGATCCAATTTGTTCCACTGCTGTTGAAGATCAACGCCCGTCTCTAGAAGCAACGGTGTCTTCTGCATGCGATAGCACTCGACAGGACCATTTGATCGCAAGCGCGCTGCAAGGCACCACCTTTGGCAGCCAATCACGGTCAGTAGTTTGTGATGATCAGCCTACTGGGAACGGCACTAATTCCTATACCCGCAACGAAAGTACGCCTGTGCATAACGATATCGCACTGAGCGAACTCTCCGATATACAAGACCACGTGTTGCCTTTCCGCAGGCAGCTGCAAAGGTGGGCGGTCGAATCGGGCAGCTCTCACAATGCAGTGTACAAGCTTTTGATCCTGTTGCGCACTCATTCGTGCTTTTCTCCTCTGCCTTGATCAGCGAGAGCGTTGCTCGACACGCCTAGAAAGGCCTTGGGAATCGAACGTATTGGCAGGCCTGCGCAGCCGTAGCTTTGGCTATTGTAACGCGCTCCCCGACGGCTGAACGAGCGAAGGCGCGAGGAGAAAAGCACAACAGAGTAAAGCCCTTCGATGTGTTTGCGTTTGACACAGAGCACAACACAGCGCCCCCTTGTTTGTACAGCGCTTAAAACAAAACTTTTTGTTTTTCTAAGAATATCTGCTCCAAAAGCCACTTTTGCTGCTTCGAAACACTCTTTTGGCTGCTCCAAAAGGTGCTCCAAAATGGCTTAGGCCAATCACATCACTGCATCAAGCTAAAACCCGGTCCCTCTAAGGATCTGAAAGAAAAACAAACGCCCAATATGATTTCATTACTTCAGGACCCTGGTGACCGCTCAGTTAGACTCGAGGAAGGGCAATCCCTGCTTCTTGACACTGGGGGTGCCATCAAAAACAATCTGCTGTCAATTGAAAATAAGGTAACCGACATCCACAGCAGACTCGCTACCGTAAAACAAAATATATCCAGCGTCGACACCGTTCAGCAGGCATTAAATGCTATAAGCCAAACCACTGAGATAACTTAATATTTTTTATGGAATCCCCTTCATTGCCGGAAATGTGGCCGATGTCAGATATCAAAGTATGCAAAATAATATTAATAAAAAAAAAAAGCTTCACCTTCACATTTTCTCTGAAAGTTTTGTCCGTGCACATAGGCTTGGTCGTGTTTTTAGCTTCGATACGTGCTGACCGATTATTGTAAATTTTTTGTCTTTTAAGCCTTAAGAAAAACTTCATTTCTACACCCGAGCTTCGTGGTACTAACATTTCCATTTCCGAGGACTTGTCCATCGAAACACGCTATGTCAGAAAAATATTAATTGAGTCCGGTAAGGCGAGTAATGAACCTTTTAAACTATGCAATACTGAGCTATATGTAAACAATCCATGCTATTTCTGCTGTCCCAACGGTAATTGCGTTTTTGAACTACGACTTGATTACACTCCGAGTAACGAAATTCCTGACGTTGAAGTTACAAATATTTGCATGGCATCATCATCAAGGTATAAAACAAAATAATCAGCGTGATGGCCTCATTCATTTTGCTAGAGAAATCCAAGTTTTACTAACTAATATCTGAAGTGTCATTGGAAACCGTGATGATTTGGCGTCGCTAATCGATTCGTCATCTAGTGATATTGTGGTTTTGACCGAAACTTGGCTTTTAGTACAGTTCACAACTCTGAAATTCGGAAGTGTGAAAAGTGCTTTAACTTTTATCGTTGTGACAGGTCATTGAGAAGAGGGGACGGGTTTTTAATAGCAGTGAACGAACCTCTTGAATCTTTTTATGTTAATTTTGCTACCTCACTCGAATTTGTCTGTGTGCGACTACAGTGTGCGTATAAAAGTGTCATCCTGTGCGTATGTTATCGACCGACTGAAAGTCCTACGAGTTTTTTTTGTGCATTTACATGATGTTGTTTATGCCATTTGGGGGGGGGGGGGGGGGGGTGCAGCGGTGTCAAACCCAGGAGATTCTGCAGTGTAAGCTTTCGCTCCACGCTTCCAGCGGAGACCCATTAGGTCAATGATGTACTGCGGATGTATCATTTCTACTTTAAGGTTTAGCGCTGCGTGAGCTTGATTTTGCAGACAGTGTTTGCTTGTTTACAGTGCTGCGTTAAGAACATAGAAAAAGTACTTGAGTAAAGTTCAAAGTCAATTACTTAGAGCTTATGTACTTCAAGTATCGTAAGCACACCAAGTGCGATGTACTTGAAGTAAAGTACTATAAATAGAACATACTTTTAAATTAAAGTACAAATACTTTTTAACACAATCTTTTATGACGCCCTTTAATACCACATTTTTCTTATTGTATTTTATCTGGTATGCATTGCTCCAGGGGTAATCGGAGGAGCATCAGTTTTTTTTTCCCGGAAATTGCGGCAAATATTGGATAAAATCAAGCCGCCACGGAGTAGTTCTTTTACTCTGGCTGACAAACCATCACGAGACATTTATAAGGCACTTTTTTTTATCGGTCTCGTAGCTGCCATTATGTCACTGAGAGAAATTACCAGATGACGTCTCGAAAGACGATAGCGCGTTTTAACATGACGATACACGCCATTTTTTGTTTCCGAATTTGTGGAATGCACTTTATAAAGTCCGGAATTATACATTCTTCAGAAATTACCAGAAAAAGCACCGTAGTAAAGAACCAGTACAGGCACAGAGAATGTATTTCAAGTAAAGTACATGTTTTCTAATCCTACTTAAAATAGTACTTTAAGTATTCCGTGTGTAAAACACCTCCCGATTCAGCTTTTTTTTCAAAAACGTCGCATCGTGAAAGACCTGCATATTCTAAGTCTTGGGAGTAAAGGCAACGCAAAGAGATCATGACATCTTTGCATTGCCCTTTTAGCATGCTATCCTTCAAGTACAGCACGAACTACAAAAGCTTCAGAGCGGGTGCAGCATTTTGTTGGCTCCTTTGGGGGAGACTGCAGCGTGTACACCTCGTGTAGTGGGTGAGAGTTCCTACGTTGGGGAGAAGTTGGGACTAGGGATGCCGCAAACTTTTTTCGAACCGAAGTTTCGATGATCGAATCAAGTGGTTTGAAAGTTTCGAAAGATTTTGAATTTTCAAATTTTCTATATCGTAAGATTTGACTGAAGTCGAATTTCGAACTTGTTAAGCTAAGAAGTTCGACGCTTTTCGAACCGTCGAACTTATTACGGTAAAATATTCTATCCTTTTCGAACTTTCGAACTTATCACGCTGCAAAATTTGATGCTTGTCTAACTTCCAAACTTGACTGACCAAAATATTTGATCATTTTCGAACGTTCGAACTTCTTGCACTAAAAAGTTGGAAGCTTTTCGAATTTCCTATGCTAAGGAATTCGATAATTTTTTAACTTCCGAACTTATTTATCAAGAGAATTGAAAAAGTTTCGAACTTTCGAATCCTGAAAAGTCAGAAGTTCGACGAACTTCGAACTTTTAGGGTAAAAGTTCGACCTTCGTCGAACCTCGAAAGAGCGGTTGACGACTTCATTTGAATTCAAGTAGTGAGGTACATTCCTAACTTTTTTTCTCGAACTTTTACATGCGGTGCTGCGTTCCTTACGAAAGACAATGCCGTTTATTTCAATGTTCTGGCATGCTTAGTTTTAAAGAAATAAATTCCCGAAGGGGCGAGGAAGGACGACGGGTTTTTGACGATTATCTTTTGTGCCAGATTTGAAGTGCGCTGTAGCCGAAGCTATTCATGGTCGAGATGTTAAACGTTTTACGAATGATCTATGTGTAGCCTAGATAAGTGTCGTCTTAAGATGTGATTATTGTTATTCAAGGTGAGTTTCGAAGAAATGTCCAAACGTGTATCTACATGCAATTATGCCCTAAACTTGGTATTTATTTTCGTCTAAATTGTTTGAGGTATCGCATTTGAATTAACACCACAGACAGTACATATCATTGCCATCTGCAGAATACAAAATAATGTATTTATTGTTTTTTCATGTTAAGGAATAAATTAACTCATGGGAGAAGATTTCTTATATTCCTCAAGTTCAGCATGTCATTAAAAGAAAACATTTTTTTTTTCGCTTCAAGTTCCTGGGACGTGTTTCTTTTAGCCTGTACACATTTTGGAAGGAGAAACTTGTTTCGAAGTTCTGAACTTCTGAATATGCAAGAATACAACACTTCCGGCAAATTCTTGATAGTTTTTTTTTCTCCAGATTTTTCTCCCCGCATTTATTAATGTTTTTTTTTTTACTATTGGCACAGTTATTTAGGTCGAAAAAACATAGCTTTGAACTTCCGAACCACTAAGCATGTGACGAGTAGTGCCTTCTGACAATCAGTTTCTAACAATGACCATCCACGCATTCTTTTATGCAGTGAAGAGCAACAATAGCTATTTATATGCATAAATAATTTCAGATTAAAATATGGTTCGACCACGCCCTCTTTCCCCGTATTGTTTTCCTTACAGAAGGGGGGAAAGGGGGGCTGAAACTCCCCCTCCCCTTCCCCCCCCCTCCCCCTTCCTCTCCCCCCGGCCCGTTTTTCCTCTCCGACGCCACTTGTATGGTCGAACGCTCCTCGACCTCGAGTTGTGTAGGGTTCTGTGCTTTTTGCGAGGCGATTCCTCCGTCCCAGAAAACAAACCTCCAGGACAATTACAAACTTAACTTACTATATGCCAGCGTCACTCGGGCGGCGTTCGATCGGATTACTACCAGCGTTCAAGGGATGGGGAGGTAGTTTGCCAGGTCACTTCAAGGCTTTTCTGAGCCTCAACCTCCTGCCCGCCCGTGGCCGTTTCGAACTGGATGAGTATCGTAATACAGTGTGTTTGTGTGATCACTACTGCGTGATGCAGGTTAAAGACGCCCCCCCCCCCCCCCCAACCCCCCCGGGTCGGCAGTCACAGTTACTGATCTATGGCCACACGTCACCCTGCACTGGCAAATTTTGGGGACACTCGTCGTCTCCTTTAATTGCCTGACCAACTTCGCAGAGTCTAGATATCGCACCCTAACTTTTGTAAACTTGATTTCATGAAAACCAGTGAGTCGTGGCAACGTTATTTGAAATTGAAACTGTGGAGGAACTTGAAAACCGGACTTCGAACTTTGAAAACTTAGACTTGAATAAAATTCAAAATCTTCGAAGTTTTTTTTTTCCGAATTTAGCGTTAAAAAAGAATTGAAACCTTCAAACTTTATGCAGAAAGAAATTGAAATCTTAGAATTGTTCGAACTTCATGTTTATAAAAATTCAAAGCTTTCAAAGTTTTCGAATTTTATTTCCAAGGAATTTCGAAATCTTCGAATTTTTCGAACTTCAGATCCCAAGAAATTAAAATTTTTCAAATATCTCGAATTTCAAGTTAGGAAAGTTTGAAATATTTGAATTTATCGAACCTCAAGTCACAAAATATTTGAAATATTCGAACCCGAAATTTTCGAATTTGAAACTCCACTGTGTTCGAAAGTTGTGAATTTTTGAAATTCAAACCTCGGTCGGTACGAAAATATCGAAATTTTTCAAAATCAAACCTTAGTTCGCTTCGCAAATATCGAAACCTTTCTAAATCGAACCTCGGGTGGTTCGCGACATCCCTAGCTGGGAGAAACCTTTCCTTTAAATACGTCGTCTCCTTGAGCTTCGAGGCACACAAACACAAAAAAGCCAGTCTTTGGCGGTAGTTCCGCATTTACTGGGTCTCAGTTGCGACGTGTCTGTCCGCTCCCCGCGCCTTGTAGCAGAATTGTAGCAGTGGGGGCGCTTGGCTCGTAAACATTTTAGGGGGTTTCGGGCCATCTAAACCACTTCCCCCCCCCCCCCCCCCCCTTCCTGCCCACACAACATGTTTCCGCCTCTTCGCAAATATCGGCTGACCTTCCAGCATCTTATCCATTTTTGTGGAGGAATGTTTGTTACAAACAAACCTACCACTAAAATTCGAAAGTTACGCTGCGTGTTCTTTGGGTTACCCGCGGTTCCTTTTCACGAGTGGTAATGCTCAATGACAATAACAGCGTGATGACCTTATAAAAGATTGAATATAAGGTGGCATCTCCGTTAGCAGACGCAAGTGTTGCCACCCACCACTCTGTGAGAGCCGCCCAGCAACATTCAGGGATTCTACCCCGGAGCCACCGCTGCCTCTTCAGCCTTGTTGTCTTGTTTTTCAGGACTGGAGTTATCAACCGGCAGAAGTAGATACCTAAGGTTGTTCCTCAGCTAAAAAACACAATTTATTAATCTAATACGTGATGTGTCTAACAGTCGACCAAGGCAGTACAGAATGACGAAGGAAAGAAGATTCACACAGCAGACATCGAAATCTAAACAACTTTTAAGAAGAAGAAAGAGCTGAGACGACTGACACCCGAAGATGCAAACACAGCTGTACTGCATTCACCCTCATTAATCTGAGACATAATGGGTCGCATCTTCATACGCCTCAGCCCCAAACCAAGTTTTAATACTCATTGTGTTTTCCGAATATGGCGTGTCTAATTCACGAGAACAGAATTTCAATCACAGCATAATATAGCAAGGGTTGCAGTGGACGATAAATCTGATCTACTGATTCGCTAGGTCGGCTCTGAATATTAACTGGTTGGGGTGATCAGTGCATACTCATCTCATTCAAATGTAAATCTTAACTGTACTCTCATTGCTCATTTGCGATGCCTGTCTTTTTTTAAAATTTCGCACCCAGTTTCAGCTTGCCGAATATACATAGTTAAAAATACAAACAAGTATTGTCGCTTCCCGTTCCTTCCTGTTTATTAACCGTATTCTTTCTAAACCTTGCAGATCAAACTCGTCAGGACTGGGGACGCAGATGGGAACGACACTTCACAGCTTTGGAAAGGTGGCCTGTCACAGGCCGAATCCCCCTTCGGTGGTGCAACGCCTTTGTGCTATATTATGTCTTTACACGAATGCGACAGAGCCAGATCAAATGAGATGGCTACAGTTGAGCCTGCTGCACGCAAACTTTCTATTTTCTGTTTTACCTCACTTTGCCTATTTACTGCCCTCACCCCCCACCCCCCCCCTGCCCCTCCCACCCCTTTCAAAGCCAAAAATGTTCCAAAAGCCGGGTGAATTCATGATTGAAAAGGTTTACTCCGACTTAACATAACAAATTAATAACAAAAGGTACAGACGTTTCGCCACCTATGCAGGTGGCATCTTCAGTATACACTGACACAAATGAGGTGAGGTCGACCAGTCTACTTATCACACACGTCCCCGTAAACGTCCGGCAGGGGGCCACGGTTGGTGTTGCACACCGATGAGTCACGGCGAATGAACCAGGACTCGACGAATTTTCTTTGCCCCCGCCTTTGTTCTCGGGCCAGCGTCGTCGCTTGTCCAGGTCGAAACTGTGTCCTGTCGTCCAGCAGTGTTCGACAAGTTCCGTCTTGGACCGCGTGGCATGGGTGGCCTTGGCAACGTCCCTTTGGTGTTCTTTCAATCTCGTTGCCCTCTTTCTACATTTATTGATTGAAACTGTATAATCCCTCAAAGTATGCCTTAATGTGGACAAATTAAATAGTGTGTCTTACTTTTGGTTTATTATGTAGAATCTCTGAAGGTGGTGTCTTATTTCTAAAACGGTGAAACAATGTGTACTATCTGAGTGTTTGCTTTATTGTTTGCTCAAGGCAACTGTACTAATTTCTTACTGCCATGCTTACAGCCGCAGATGCATAAAACACGGGTGACTACTTATAACCGGCGGCGCAGCGGCCAGTCGTCAGCAGTCACAACATGGTTCACAAGCCCCTCCGGTCGCAAGCAGTCACAAGTGTGTGAACTGCCGAAATTGGTTCCTTCATGACAGTACTTTCATCTTGGGCCTAGCAAAACTCTCTGCAGACATGTTCCTAGCGAACACATATGTGTGCTTTGAACACGTCCGCAGACGGTTTTGTTAGGCCCAGTATGAGAAGACACGAGAAAGAAACGTGCCTCAGACGGTGTTTGAAGGTTGTCTTCTGCTTGGTGTACGAGCAGTGTGACTGGAACTTCATGGAGCGAGTCAAGAAAACGTCAGCAGATGATTAGTCTGCTAACGTAAGTGAACAACGGAATTCGTCTGCTACGAAGCGTCATTCGCAGACAAAATGAAAAAAGAAAATACTTTCATGCCTTCCGTTAACGGACCAGAATATAGGCAGCCGTCTGCTAAAAGCTGAGTGCCGCGACAAAGTGATGCGCGACGCAAGCTGAAACTATAATGATGTGCTTTACTTCCGGTTTGATGCTATCTACTCCTGTATAATAGCTGAAATTCTCCTATGTATGCAGTACTCGGGACAAATACTTTAACAGAGCAAAACGCTGGGATGTCATGTCCAATCAGTAACCGAGAATGCTATCGCTCTCACCAGGTACCAAACACTGACCCCTAAAGTTGTTTTTGAAAAGCTGGCGAAACAGGTCTGAACAAAATCAATATGAAGAGCCAGGCACGTAGTGCGGGGGGGGGGGGGGGGCGGCCTGGTCCCCCCCCCCCCCCCAAAAAGAAATGTTTCATTTTGCTGAGACCTTCTTTTCCCCCTCCCCCTCATACAGCATTTTGTCATAGGCGGCCCCCCCCCCCTCCCCCCCTTCCTTTCCCCTCCCCCGAACCAAAATCCTGGCAACGTGCCTGATAAGAGCCATGTTTCAGCTTGAACCTTGCCCTCGGGGTCCAAGAAGACTTTAGAGAGGAGGTGGCTAGAAGTTGTTAAAAATGCATAAACAAAACTACGAATGAACTAACGAAGGATTTGAAATGTGTAAAGTGATGGCAGTCTTGAAGATGAGACATCTTCAAAGGGAAGCTGAAGCGGTTTTGTAATTTAAAAAACAATTTAAAAAAAGATCACTGCTCTGTTGTGGAGATATTGAAACAAATCCGGGTCCCATGAATGCGGAGCAAGCTCAGCAATTTTCACAAATGTTCCAGTTATTAAATGAGCTAAATTCCCGGTCACAGGGGTTTGAGGCTGGCCAAACAGCGCTAATCAGTTCCGTGGACGAAATAAAGCAAAGTCAAAAATCTATTGAAGAAAAGGTTACAAAAATCAGTACAAGGCTTGTATCCGTCGAAAAAAAGACAACTGCTTTTGAACAAGAGATACAAGGCCTACGAAAGGAAATGGGAGAGCAGAGGAAAACGAATACTGCTTTACGTCATCGTTTGGATGAACTTGAAGATAGGTCTAGGCGAAACAACGCCTTTTTTATGGTATCGCTGATAGTGCTGCGGAAACGTGGGCTCAAGTTGAACAAAAAATAAAAAGGGCTTTGTTTGACTGTTTCGATGGCGAAACTGACCTGTCTTTCGACATTGAGAGGGCTCATAGGCTTGGCCAGTACACTATCAGTAAATGTAGGCCAGTCATCGTTAAATTTTCTTCTTTCAAGGCAAAAGAGCAAGTCATGGTTTTAAAGGCGAAACTGAAGTCAATGGACGTCAGTGTTAGCGAGGATTTTTCTTTTGCAACTCGTTTGGCGCGAAGGAAGCTTATTGAGTTTGGAAAATCAAGCGGTACTACTTTTAAACTTAATTATAACAAATTATTTCTAAATGAAAAATGCTATGTATATGACCATGACGCAGGGCACGTCACCGAATTACTTCGACCGCATAGCTCAAGCAGTGTTAGACGCCGTGATGCAGCCGATTCGGCCCCAGAGGGTGCACTTGTTCCTGTTTAGCGGTTGCAGAGGGGTGGTGGCCGTCTTGATTCTTCGTCGAACTTGTCTATCCTTTTTACGAATATACGAAGCTTAATGAATAAACGCGAGGATATAAGCTCTGTCATAGACACTTGCGATGCTAGCATTATTGTATTAACCGAAACATGGCTCTCGGCCAAAGTTAGAGACGCAGAGTTGTTTCTCGGACTGAAACAGTTCACTACTTATCGGCAGGACAGGGAGTTGCGAACGGGTGGAGGTGTTCTAATTGGAGTTATTAAAAGTATTCCGTCCTTTGTTGTAAATATTAACAGTTCTCTAGAGATAATTTGGGTGTGTATGATCATTCAACATCAAAAGTTTGTATTAGGATGCTGTTATCGCCCACCTTCTTATGTTACTGATTTTACAGATAAGCTACATGATGCGTTGAATGTAATTTCAACGCGTTTTCCAAATACGCCCCTGCTTTTAATGGGTGATTTTAATTATCCTAACATTGTTTGGGGACCGAGTGACCCCTGCTGTGACCCATTTTCAACAGACTGTGCAAAGTTCTTAAGTGTACTTTCTGATTTCCATTTCATTCAACTAGTTCACAGCCCAACGAGAGTAACGGCTACAAAGTCAAGCATTTTAGATCTGATTTTTACTACTACGCCCAACCTAATTGGTCCAATTACTTACCTTCCTGGCCTCAGTGACCACCTGTTATTACATTTTACCTTGTGCATTCGTTCAACTTGTGTCATAAATCAAAAGAAAATTATCAGAGATTATAGCAAAGCCAATTTTGATGCCATTAATATTGAATTTTCTAGCTTTTTAGATGCTTTCTTTGAGAACGTCTCGGAGCGCTCTGTTGAAACTAACTGGACGCTTTTCAAGGAAGCGGTGATTTCGCTCACTAAAAAGTATATACCTTTGAAAACCATAATTGTAAATTCTACTTCACCATGGTTCAACAGGGCGCTTCTGAGGTTATCGAACAAAAAGAAACGTTTATTTAGAGCTGCCAGGCTCACGTCCTGCCCAGTTCGTTGGCAGAATTACTTCAGTGCTTCTCAGTGTTATAAGAGTGCAGTTCAGAGTGCTAAGGCTAATTTCCTCCAGAATTTGCTACCATCTATGTTAAAAAATAATCCGCGTCAATTCTGGAATGTATTGTCCCACCGTGATAGACCCTCATGTATTTCACTTAAAACACTAGACGAAACTCTGATTGAGGAATCTTTATGCACCCCCATCTGTGCTAACCCAAGCTATCATGTTGATTCCTTCCCATTAATGGATCCTATCATCATTTCTCCAGATGGTGTACTGAAGATCATCAATTGTCTTAAGCTATCCTCAGCGACTGGAATAGATGAGATTAACTCAAAATTTCTTAAAGCTACAAATCAGTACTCTTCCGTAATCCTTGCACATATTTTTCAGCAATCACTTGAGACCTGATTGGTACCAGCCGACTGGAAAATTGGTAAAGCTATTCCCTTGCACAAATCAGGTAATAAGCACGTTCCTATCAATTATAGACCCATCTCACTAACCAGCGTTCCCTGTAAAAGTTTTGAACATATAATCTATACGCAGCTCGTTAACTTTCTAGAATCTAATTCATTTTTTTCACCAGCTCAACATGGCTTTAGAAAATATTTATCTTGTGAAACGCAACTTTTGTCTATCACCAGCGACTTTCATTCGGCGCTTGATCAGGGATCTCAGGTGGACTGCATATTTCTAGACTTTGCCAAAGCATTTGACAAGGTATCGCACCGACTTTTACTGCTCAAGTTAAGTAAACTTAACATCGACTCTAACGTGTTTAACTGGCTAGTTTCGTTTCTAACGAATCGGTCACAATTTGTAACGTGTAATGGTACTAACTCCTCTTCTGCACCAGTTTCTTCCGGAGTACCTCAGTGGTCCGTTTTGGGACCTCTACTCTTTTTAATATATATTAATGACTTGCATGCGGTGGTCTCTTCTTCAATTAAACTTTTTGCTGACGATTGTGCTATTTATCAAGTAATATCTAATGACTCTGACTCACAAAAACTGCAATATGACCTAGATTCCATACTACACTGGTGTGAACTCTGGTCAATGGAGCTCAATATTAATAAATGTAAAATAATGCGCATAACACGTAAAGCCAACTTCAATTTTGCTTATAGTATTAATAACACACCCCTAGAACTTGTAAACTCATACAAGTATCTGGGTGTGATTTTAAGTGCTGACCTTTCCTGGAAACTTCATATCAACTATGTGACTAACAACGCCAATCGAATGCTTGGTTTCCTCAAACGTAACTTTTATCTCTCCCCGTCATCATTATAACTATTTCTTTATAAAACACTAGTTAGGTCCAAGCTAGAGTATGCAGCTTCCATCTGGGATCCCTCTACTCTTTACCTCGTTGATTCACTTGAAGGTATTCAAAACAGAGCTGCACGTTTCATAATGGCGAACTATAACCGCACCGCAAGCGTTACATCAATGAAAGATAATTTGTTACTCCCAAGCCTCGCACGTCGTCGCACAGTCTTTCGTATTTGTCTTTTTCATAAAATCTATCACCATATTCCTCAGCTTAAATCCCAACTAATCATCCCCCCCTACTTTGTTTCAGCACGCCTTGATCATCGTCACAAAGTCGGTGTCCCATTTTGCCACTCTAACGTTTATTATGACTCTTTTATTCCCAGGACTTCCAAAGACTGGAATAGCTTACCTGCATCGCTCACATCAATTAATGATCACACACTTTTTTGTACATCTATTGCCAATTTCATGTTCCCTGTTCCTTAAGTATTGTATATTTTGTTCCAATTGTTTATTATGTTTACTATTGTTCCCACTCCCCTCTGTAATGCCATGTGCCCTGAGGGTAAAATAAATAAATAAATAAATATAAATCCACACACACACGAAAAAAAAAAAACATGAAATTAAATTTTTAAATAAATTTGTATTCCGTTCCTTGGGGAGATCACCAAATGGTAGCTCGAAACAAAATTATGAGGAGTGCGTGTGATACAGCCCGAATTTACGATAGTAGTATTTTTATTGCAGGTAAAAAATAAATACTACGCTGAAGATCTACACTAGCATACTCACACAAGCGTATGCGAGGCACAAAAGCTTAAAAGGAAATGACCTGAGTGTCGCCATGGTGCAAATACGCGAAATATGACGTATTAAAAAAAATCATTTCATGGGAAGTAAAACATTTTACTTTCATAATCATGATAATAATACTAACAAATAAATTCAGTACTTGCGCATATATACTGTTTGGCCCCTTTAGAGAAAATGCAGGAATAAACGTCGGCGACATTTTAATGTGCTCATCCTGGTAGTGCGGTCACATAGCTCAGAAAGCTTTTGAATTTCATGCTTACTCGCAATGCAATATGACCAGTGCTCATAAAAGTGGTTGCCTGCAGTATTGGTTAAAAATAAAAGCTTCTCCCGCAGCGCGAACCCATTCAGTTGGGAAGCGAGCGAGCGGGACAGTCAAACTTGCCAACAGGTCCAGGTTAGCAGTCAAGAGCCCACTTTTATGCTTTCGACTACATCTCCAAAATGTTTTTCGAAATGTGAGAGTAGCGTGATAATGATACAGCGTAAAGTAAGCGAGCGTTCACCTTTGCTTTTTAGCACCGTTGCCTTTAACATTCATGTGCGAAACGAAGTTGTCACGTCGCCTGGCTCTTCTGCACTTTGCATCAGCCTTAATCGGTTGTAAAAGACCTACTTGAGCGGGAAAAACAAACGCAAAACAGTGTATATGAGCGGTGTTGACCGGACCTTCCCGTTGCTCTGCACGAGCGAAGCTACGATGCTACCCAACATCAAGTTACCAAAAAATCAGATAAAATAATAGATGCTTGCAGATGTTACATACAATTATCATGAGCCTTTCATGCCATCGTGGAAAGTGTCATACATTAATGAAATGTTTAGGAGCCCTTTAAAAACAACACTAACGCCGCAGGTGCTCTTTTAGGGAGCATGAATAGCACAGGAAAGTGCTACATCTATTCAAACGTTGGCTATGATACCTTTAAAAAGAAAAACAATACAATCCGAATGTTTGCATCGGTTGTTTTTAATTTTATTTTCTCGTTGAATACGTAGCGGAACAGAGCAGTCATGCGGTTGCTGCGCGCCACTCACGCGCTACAAACGGCCACAGCGCTCTGCCATTCGCCTCAAAGATGGCGTCGGAAGGAAGCTTGGCGCCACGTCCGACAGATGGCGGCCGAATCTAAATAAGGTTTATTGCTCACGAGCGACTCGCGCTTGGCGGCCGAATGATCCTTTTATGACGTAACGACTGGTCGGGGTTTTTTCGTGTGTTCTGGCGTTTAGTTACATCGTCGGGGAAAACAAACGAAATATTTCGATTTATGGGATAAAACTACGCTGGAATCAACCTCTATCTCATTTCTTGGAAGAAGTGTTTCAGCTTCTTTTTAATGAAGACGATCAAGAGGAGAAAGCCACTCAAGCTTGTCTTGAGTTTGAAGAAATAAAAATAAAAAAAAAAAAAAACATTGGCGTTGCCATAGGGACTAAACTTTATACTGGTGATGAATGGTGATCAATTTATACTGGAGATCACTTAACCAAATTATAACGTTTTATAATCAATTTCTGGATGATCTCAAAGGCTTTTTACCAAGCTATGGGGAACTCGTGAACGTGAACCAAGTATCTCAGCTAAAACTCGTTCTCCCTAAGTGGGCCCCGTTTATGTTAGTTCTTGGCAAAATGCGAGCCTGATTGATTGATCTACACTGCATATCATTTTATAAATGATGGCATTAGTCACGCGGATGCGGCACAGATGGAACCGGCAAACATTTTCCTCCTCGCTAGCGGTTTGACGCTGCATACGTATATAATGAAACATCTCGTGGAAATAGCAATGGTCAGTGTTATTTGGCCAAAACATTCACTCTTGGAAATTGTATGGTCACATAGGACTTACTTTTCCCGCGTCCTTCAGATTGAAATTTCTCGCTGGTACCCCCCCTGACAAATGGTGTTGTTATCCACGCCCTGTTTAATCTCGAAAGTGGCTTTCAGTTTTTTACTTGTTTAAACTGAACTGCAAATGCGCGTTTTCCCATTTGTTGTTTTCTTTTTTCTTGTCTCTGCGTCGTAATTCGTTATCATTTACTCCGCAGTCTAATCAAGCAATGAAGAGCCAACTAGACCAATTCCAAGCGCTGGTACCCTTCAGTTTTAGATTTGCTCATCCAATGTGACGATAATTGAGGGCATGTAAAGTACCTTTGTCTTGGAGACTGTTTATTAATACTCATTCTTCTCAACTTTGCAGGCCGAGCTAACCGGAACTGCTCTTAAATGTGAGCAACCCTTCGCTGCCTAAAAAGGAGGGGCAGCCACCAGCTAGGTCAACTTCTGCAGTGCGAGACCTTTGGGCTACATTTTTTCCCAGATGAATGGGACCAACAAGTCGGATCAAGTAAGCAATGGCCACAGCTCAGCCAACTACATGCGACATTTTTATTCCCTTCTGTACCTTCATTTGCCAACACACCATGCCCGTTTTGTTGACGTATAATTCCCAAAACCTATGGCGGTGATATGCCGTACAGTTGTTGGTTCTGTGGCATGCCTGCCTTTCTTTCAGCACTACAGAGCGGGAGTGACGTAACTAAATCCCGCTCCTTGATCGTATTTAGTTGCGTCTTTGTCGATTTGTGTGGGACCGTATTGATGTAATCCTTTACCGTATGTTCAAGGTGAAGTGAAACTTTTGAAGTATGTATTTAATAGAGAAGGATTGCCTTAATGTATGATTCACGTGCAATTTTTACAATCAATTTTTTCGGGATTTTCAGTATTCAATTTGATGCCTGTGTTTTTTCGTGATATGATTTTACCCTTTGAATTACACTGGAATACGAATGTAAACCCCTGAATTGCTCTACTTCATATGCATGATGTGTCTATGTTTGCTTGTTCTTTAAGTTTGTTCTGATTGGGCTTCTGTAATGGTGTAGTATAAAAAAAATGATACAAAAAAAAATTTGATCTTCAGTCCTAACAGAACTTGCCCACGCAGCATTCGACTCCGAATGGCAGAGAACGGACTGCGAGGACAAGGGGGCGGAGCTCTCCTTCCAAGGAGCCGAATTGCAGAGGCAACCATTGAAGATGGACCAGGAGGGGAGGACAGACGGCGGTGCGACTTCTCCGCCCAATCTTATGGTGCCCACAGAACTAACAACACCAGGTATGAGAAGACGCACACGGGACAATACTCATCCAGCCTCCTTAGCACCTTTTTGTAGGCTCGGTTTTCCAGAAAATGGAAAACGTGAGGAGTCTGATGTGGTACACAATGTTTTCCCCACGTGGAAACTTCATTAAGTTTTAATTAATGGCCTGCACCAAACCGAAAAAAATATTGCAACAAAATTTAATGTTTTTTTTTGTTTTTGTTCTTTTAGGTAAGGGGGGGTGTTACATTCCAAAGTCCAAGAACTACAACTCAAGTGAAAGTAAACAAACAAGCTGTGCTCAACTGAAGGAACATTCAGTCTGGGCACTCGAAGTTGCAATTGATACATATTATTTAATATCGGAGAAATGTATCGTGCTGAGTTGGTTATTTATTACGAAATTGTCTTTTTCTTTAGTTCCGGTTGATTGAGTAGCTCTCACAAATGCTATAAATTATTTTCGACGCATGAGGTAGCCCGAAAAGGTTTCGCTGCTTCAAATGATTAAAGATTTTAACGTTAATTTGTGTCGCCGAAGTCGCTTTAGACTGGCAAATGTCCATATCAATGTCGATATAGAACCGCGTTTTCCTCTTTCAAATCGCTCGTAAAATATTCGCTGTGTACTTTAGTGATTTTTCAAGTTTCTAAGGTACACAACGATTAATAAACGAGCCTATTGAATGCTATTTTGTGTAACCTTATAATCTGTGTGCGTGTAAACGACCCTTCCAGTGTTACTTAGTACACAGTCACGATCATTATGAATGTCAACGCGCTATCACCCAGCGCTCCGTACTGGCAGCGGTATGCAGCTGCAGCGTTGTAGGCATTACCAAAAAAAAAAGTAAAGAAATATGTTACTCGTTACTTGCAAAATAAAGGAATGCGATATCGTAATCGACAGAAAGTAATGCACAACATTTGTTTTTTATAAGAAGACAGTAAGAGCGCTTTTGCTATATTTTGGCGACAGCGTGATTCGACACTGGGATGACAGGCGCTGGCTTTAGGGTTTTTATAAAGTGGAAATGTTTGCATGGGGAAAACAGTCAAAATTTAGACGCAGCCTACGCTGCAACCTAATCGGACAAATCAATCAGCGTCAAAATCACAAGTCACTTGGCCTTGTGTGTTTATTTCAGTGATGACAGAACACGTACAAAAACAGAGAATACCATGATGGTTCCCTTTTCCCTCTTTCTGATAATTCCCCTCAGCTTGTAGCATCAGCTGCATCTGGACTGCAGGTAAAGTGTAGTATAGAAACTGGCAAAAAAATATAGGTGTACTTTTTTTCAAGTTTTCAGAAGATGTAACAAATTACTTAAATACGTTACCCGTTATTATGGTGCCTGGAACGCGTCTCCGACTGGTTTGTTTAGCGCACTCAAAAAAGTGGTCCCTTGATTTCTGCCTGGTGACGTCATACAAGTGTCATGCTGTCGCTGGTCGCGATCCTGGCGGCGTCCCAACAGCGGTGGTGTTTGTAGCAGACGCTTGATCTGCTCAAAGCCGCTCTCAAGTGTGGCGGTCCACGAAAGTTTCGGCAGCCAGAAGTTGGGACGCCATGACGACAGCGACACTCGTGTTCGGTTGTGCTACTCGCAGCCTTCTCGTTAGCATTTCTACGACAGCCGCCAGGATCGTGAGATGCAAGAGCATGACACTTTGGCTTCGGTGACGTCATTTGTTGCCACTTCGGGACCATTTTTGATGTATGGGCGGGATAGGACGCTAATCAAACCAGTCCAAGACGCGCTCCAGGCACCATACCATTACTGTCTTGGAATAGTACCGACTACATTATCACGTTACTAAAAAGGTAAGGCGATACTGTTAACGACACTACTTGTAACACGTTACCGCTAACACTGGGCAGCAGCGGCCGCGACGGCTTGAATTCCATTTCGTACTTGGTTTGGAGAACGCGCAAGCCACCACAGCTACGGCACGATAGGACTCCCAGAGTCAAGTCTTTAATGGTCACCTGTAGGCCTTTACAGGCATTGTGAATGAACATTTTTAACATCTGAAATGAATGAATAACTACTTTAGGCCGCAACTGCATAATGTAATAGCTGCGCCAACCTTTCTTGCTTTGTCGTGTCATCCCAACAGACTGCTTCGGAGCATGCTATGGCGACAAAGTGGATACCTTTGTTCGTGACAGCCGCAGAGGTGGCACCTCTCCCCAGACCAACAATTCTGGCCCACACAAGCAGCAGACGCACCGACGACCGAAGAAGCACCCGTGCCGCTTCTGTCCTTACTCATGCCTTTCCGCAGCGGCTGTCGCCATCCACGAGAGGACTCACACTGGCGAGAGGCCCTTCAGTTGCGATGCCTGCGAGAAAACATTCACGCAGAAGCCTCACTTGATATCTCACGTTAAAATTCATACCGGAGAGAAGCCGTTCAAGTGCAACACGTGCAGCAGGGCGTTTAGTCATAAATGGAGCTTGGCGAATCACGAAAGAATTCACACCGGAGAGAAGCCATACAGGTGCAACACGTGCAGCAGGGCGTTTACTAACAAAGGCAGTTTGGTGAATCATGAGAGGACTCACACAGGAGAGAAGCCGTTCAAGTGCAAGACGTGCGGTAGAGCGTTTGCGGCTTATAGCGATTTACTTAATCATCGGAAAATACATTGCAAGTGATCGAAACCCTTACATGCATCATAGTTGTGGATAGGGTTCAAACGAAATACTCGAGCACCGACGTGTGTTCATTTGGCTTGGCGATAGGCCTGCAAGGGTTCTACTTGCGAGCAGTGTGTGTTTCGCATGCTTCAAAATCTCTCAGCCTCTTATTTATCGTGTTAACACAGATAAAAAAAAAGTGAATTTACCTTAAACGAAGCGAACATAGTTTTTTTTTTGTGCACGATAGAAAAAGAAAATACTTGAAGCCAAGTCTTTTTTTATTCATTTAGAGTCATTAATCACGTGCTGCTCCTGGAGTCTCTCGGTTGTCTGTAGGGTCACTTACGTTCCTTACAAGTCGGCCTACTCATGACCATAAATATACAAACTTCTAAAATAACTAAGGTCTTTCAATAGCAACAACCTTGAATATTGCAAATGTTAGAAGGTATTCGAAACTATTTAACACACTGAGCTGGAAACTAATGCTTTGCTCATAGGACTGCAACAGAATATACATGACTCGAAGATTTAGAAATGCAGTGTAATTTCCTACCTCATTTCGTTATATTCTTCGTCCTTTTTCTTTTTGACCGATTTGAGTATCTGAATTCTGATGACATCATTCAATGTGCTTGCTACATGTAATACTCGTATGTATGTCTTCCTTTTGCATGATTTTATTCTTTTTTGCACATTCACGAAGACGGTTCTGATCATTGAGGATATTCATACTTTAAGTGCTATTCATTTGGTGTTCATAAACATTTCGTTTCATCTTAGGTACGAGCGCAGACAATGTTATGAGCCGGAGGACCAATAAAACAGCGCAAAAAGCGCAACGCCATGGCGTGCCCTCTGCGCTTGATAGGACTAGCCGGTGGAGGAGCACGCACAGAGAGATGGCGACAGAGAACTCATTATAGCTTTGTGTCTCTTTCGCTGTTTGATTGGCCCTTCGGCTCATAACATCGGCCGCGCTCAGACCTAAGCTGAAACAAAGTATGGTTTCACTTGAATTCGTCAAGCTTTTAAACATTCGAAATTCCTCTTGTAGTAAACGAATCATATACATTTGTTGTACTAAAGGTATAATTGACCTGATTTTGTATTCATCTATCTAAAAACTGTATAGGCATAATCCATCTAAATATGTCTTAATCTGCAGTGACTGTACAGTGGTTGTCACTATTGCCATATGCAGCAAAATTGATGGAGGTGGAGTCCTGTTCCCAAGCGTATAAAACATTTGTTTTGACATATACAGGGTGTGTCCGAAAACGGGCAAAATCGCTACTGCAAAAACGACGCATCGCACAAAAAAGAAGCCTGTTGCCATAGTGGTGTGTGTCCAAGGAAAGTTGCTAGAGCTCAATATAATGGGATATTTTATAAATTCCGAGTACTTAAATTGTTAAATATTATTCTTAAAGGATGGTTTCAAAGATAATATTGTTCGGCATCATTGAGAACGACTAAATGCACCCATGTTATAATGGCATGAGGCGCATGTGCAGCATTTTACGGCGTTCTGAAAAAATGCCTTATTTGGACACGTATCTGGCTCTCGGTTTCTTATCGGAGAGCATCTCCGTGTGGTCAATCTCGCCTTCCGATTGCCCGCGTAGAGATGCACTCCGATAAGAAGCTGAAAACAAGACAGGCGTCAAAATTGAGTATTTCTTCAGAACGCCGTAAAATGCTGCGCGTGCCTCATACCTGTAGCATGGGTGTTTTATCATAGTTTTTGATGATGCTCAGCAAGATTCTATTTGAAACCATGCCTTTAATATCAATAATTAGCAATTCATTTATTAAATATATCACTCACCTAATTTTATTGAAGGCTAAAAGTTTTTCTTAATGGCAGGTGCAAAGGGCCTAGAGTGGCAGGGTGGTGGAAACTACGAGCCCGTTGGACCAGTTTTACGTTGATCTTTCGAAGCATGCCCGCGCTCCCAGCTATATCCACGCAGAAGGCATAATCAGCAATGAAAGGGAGGCGGTTGTCTGGTCAAGCAAGTATGTACAGCAGTTCCCGCCGCACTGTCAGCTTCAAGGGGCCGTGCAAAGATATTGGGTATTGGGCTTTCTGGCACCTGTGGGACCCAAGCACTGTTGTGCCTGTTATAGAAAACACGTAGCAAAATACCGTCACTCTTTAGATCGTCAAAACTAAACGAGTTCTGAGATTCGTTACCATCCTAAGAACGTAACAATATACCGTTACGGTTACTTTCAAAAGAGAACGGACGTTACTTTTGCGCCAATTTGAATATCACTCATATTCGACAGTGAAAGGCCGAGGATATGAACTTAGACAACAGTTCAACTTCTACGGAGTCATTTTTTTGTGTGTTATTAGTTTGTAAGATTTGTTGCATATGTTTATTATTTTGAAAACTGGCTTTATCGACTGTTCTCTTTTTTATTTTCTCTTTTTTCGCAAATAATTTAGTAATTTTTTGCACGACCATGAGGGCTCAGCAATAAACTTCGGTTGAATAAAACGCTGGTTTGAACAAAGAAGTAACCACGTGTCGCCAAATTTTTTCTCCATTTGAAGGGATACACTCTTGGGAGTATTAATAGGTATTTCCATGAAGATGGGGTATAATGCATTATATTACAGTATACCCCTTCTTCTTGGGAATGTTGCAAAAGGCTCTGCGACTTAACTCTTTTAGAAAGTCGGCGAACCAGCGCACTCAGTTGGGCACGCGCAGAGTGGAGATTGCGAACAGCTTCACTGATTCTTTCATGAGTTTGTTTTGAAAGCCCTTAAAACCCGGTTTCAAGCGCACTTAAAGCAGTGATATTAAAGGTGTGTCACAAAGCGGTCCGGACATGAATAAATTGATAAAAAATTACTGACAAGGACAATATAACTAGGGTTATCTGGTGGAGAAATTTTAGGACCGAGTTTAGTGTAATGAATAGTAAATTAGGCGACGCTCTTATGGGCGAAAAGAAGGATGATTCTATTCATGATAAGACGAAGCCGCGTTGTAGGCAACATAAATTACTGATGACAACAGTAGGCTAACGACACATTCCGAACGTGATTAAGCGTGGAACAGCGACAGTTAGTAAAAAAAAGAAAGAAAATGGAACACTGACAATGACCTATCGACCCTAATCGTAAACGTTTGTCACGAACGCAACTGCAAAAGATAGTTATTCCTTCAAATTTGCCGCAAAGAAAAAAAGAACATCTTATTTTTTAGACTGCCAGGTCTTTATACCAGGACTGGGGGTAGGCGACTGGGAGGTCTGCAGGGAGCCATTAAAAGGGTTGCGCTGCTACGCCCCCATTTGAAATTTTTTTTTAGCTTACTAATTTATTTGAACACGGCAGTTTTCGTCAGAAAAAAAAATAAAGCTTGTTTTGGAACACTACTCGCATATTTACTGACTATGTGATGTCGCAGATAGGGGCATATAAAAAGGTGAATGGGATGGGACGCCGGGGGCGTTGCGGCAGTAGTTTGCCTAGGGCGCTTAATGGGCCGGCCCTGCTTTATGCCGTCTGATGCCTGGTGTTGATAGGATTGGGGAACTAGCACCTGGCACCACACACCCATTTTCACAAGAACAGAAGCTGCACAAAAATTGGGCGACTGACAAAACATTCAATCGGTCGCACACACAGAGGAGCCACCGTGACGAGCGCTCCGACCAGCCCCGGAAGACTGGACTGCTTTCGTGCTCCGGCTAAGGCTCAAACTGGAGAATTCGATCGTTTCATCAGGAGGTGTGTCGCAAACTTCCAACTTCCGGCGCAACGTGATACAACGCCAGTGCGCTAAAGAGCCAACATTAGCCTTCAAGAAAAATAGGAAGGGCACGAAGCTGGAATGCAAGAAAAAAACTCTAGTGCTTCTCTTTTTATTGTGTTTGTTTACGACCACCATTGCTGCCGCGCGGCGTGGTCGTAAGAGGCTCGAAAACCGGTTGTGTCAGACTTTGTCGTAGTTGGTCGCAACAGTGTGAACCAGCCTTCAAGGTGTAAGAGAGTACATCTGTCATACAGCCCCTGCTAGATTGCTCATTTGCGGGTTAGAGATATGTAGCCTCTTGGATGGGTGACAAGCTCATTGCTATGTCTGAGTATTCACAAATACCACTCAGATTTGTGCTGACTGCATACAACTCATCATCTTCATTTTCTTTCTCTCATCTTCCTTGTATAATGGAAAAATACCAAGCGGGAGATCTCGTATTTGGTTGAACAACGAAGTCCCAACAGCGACCCCCGCAGGGGGCACCTGTGAAAGCAGGTGTTTGGAGAGTGGCGTCTCCACGGACCCTGAGCCATGCGGGTTCGCCCGCCCACGTCTGGCTGTGCGTGGCTTTCCCGTGTCTGGGGGAAAGGGCATCCTGGTGGTTGAGCCAAGCCCGGAGTATGTTTGGACCCTTCGGGGCTCCCCGGGCGAGGCAATACACCACTTCAGCCTCTGCTTCTCATAGACGGGAGTGCTGGTAAGGCCGGCCAGAATGATTCTGTCCTAGTCGCCACATCTACTATCCCCTCCCTTCTTTCACACTTGTCTTCTCCTTCTTTTCACTGTTCTCATTCTCTTCTTTCCTTCCTCAACTTCTTTGGCGGCGAGGGCTAACTTTGGGTGGCGACAGACCCCTTGTCCAGAACCACACTCGGTTATAGTTCCTGGGCAGTGCTAATAGCATAACGTCTCCAGCAAAGCCCTTTTTGTTATGGTGCGTTATCTATTCCTTGGGCTCCGTGGTGGGCGGCACACCACAGGTTCCGAACAAACTTCGCCTCTTATGGCAAACCCTCAAACCAAAACCCCCAGTTCTGGACGTGCCGTTAAGAGGCATCGTCCCGAATGAACAGTCATAGTAAAAGATAAAGAAGATAAAACTTTTTCAAGATTCATGGTGATCCAGTTCGAGGTCCCCGACAAACATCTCCCTAAGATGTCACCGTTTCTTGTAGCAAAGGTTCTCGACAGTCAGCTTGGTGCTGATTACAAGGCAAAGAAACTGCATTCCGGTGATCTGCTTGTAGAAGTTGCCAAAAATTCCAGAGCATTACGCTTCTAAAATTGACATCCCTAGGTGACATACAGGTAACAGTGAGCACACATAGAACCCTCAACAGCAAAGCCTACGGTACAGCCTGGCGTTTTGGTACACTGAGGGACTTGTATGATATGGGTATCCGTGGTCGAATGCTTCGTACCATTGAGAGCTACCTCAGCAGGCGTACCTTTCGTATTCAGATAGGAACAGCTTTATCTAAAGTGCTTGTCCAGGAATATGGCATTCCTCAGGGAGGCGTTCTTAGTGTCACTTCGTTTATTGTCAAAAACTCCCTTGCATTGGCTATCCCCCCATCACCGCAATATTCACTCTATGTAGACGACCTTCAGATCTCTGTGTCGTCTTGCAATCTGTCACTGTGTGAGCGACGAATTCAGCTAACCATCAATAAGCTATCAACCTGGGCCAATCAAAATGGGTTTAAGTTTTCCTCAGATAAAACAGTTTGTGTGTGCTTTTCTTGGAAACGCAGACTACTTCCAGAACCTATTCTTGCACTAAACAATTTCACAGTTTCTGTGAAGCCTGAGTACAAGTTTCTGGGTCTTGCATTTGACAGCAAACTAACCTTTGGTGCCCATATTAAGAATCTAAGATTAATTAAAAGCTCACAAATCACTTAATATTCTTAAAGTCCTTTCCCACCGATCCTGGGGTTCTGACCGGACGTGCCTTTTGAGGATATATCGCTCGATAGTGCGATCACGACTGGACTATGGCAGTATTGTTTACGATTCAGCGAGGCCTTCCATTCTAAAAATGCTCGACCCTATCCATCATCTTGGGTTGCGATTGGCGACGGGTGCCTTTCGCACGTCTCCTGTGCCAAGTCTGTATGCAGAGGCCAACGAGCTGTCTCTTGAGAAGAGAAGATTATCGCTGGGCTTTATGTATTCCCCGAGAGTCAGGTCCATCTTTGATCACCCTGCGCGAATGGCTGTGGAAGACATGCGCTCTGAAAGGGTGTTTCAAAACAAAGCCACAATTGTGCCTCCCTTCTCTTTGAGATTGAAAAGTGCCTGTGAGAACATGGGACTCGATTGGAGGCCTCCGGTAGTGCAGTCTACTGTTGCGGGAGCACCTTGGGAGCACCCTGTCATTAAGTGTGACCTTTCACTCACGCGATACAAGAAAGCTGATACTCCTAATGGTGTTTCTTCAGGAATTCTTAGCACTGCGAAGTCAGTATTCCGAATATGTAAGCTTCTACACAGATTGTACAAAGGCGGAATCTGCTGTTGGGTGTTCCACGATTGGCTCGACAGTTCAACTTGTTAGGCAAATCAACTCTGCTTCTATTTTTACAGCAGAGCTCTATAGTCTGCTTCTTACCATAGGCTTCATACTTGATAAAAAGCTCTCTCACTCCATCGTATACACCGACTCCCTCAGTGCATTACATGCACTGTCTTCACTAACACCCGTCAAGCACTTCCTGCTTCTTGAACTGCGAAATAAGGTTGTTGCTGCCTCAAGACAGGGATACGAAATTGTATTTTGCTGGTTTCCCAGCCATGTGGTCATTCCGGGCAATTAGGCAGCAGATCGTGCAGCAAGTACTTGTGTAAAGCGAACAGTTAATCTCCACAGCTTTCCTTATGCAGACTACAGAGGCCTTCTCAGGCGTCATGTTAAGTGCAAATGGCAGGCTGAATGGGACCAAGAAATCGGCAACTAGTTGCACATGATCAAACCTCTTTTGAGCGAATGGCAGAGTGCACGCCACCAGGAACGCTTTTTTGAGGTTGTCCTTTGCCGGCTCTGAATTGGTCACACTCGTCTGACTCATGGCTACCTCTTTTGTGGGGAAGATGCCCCCACTTGTGAGCTGTGTGACAATGCCTTAAGCATTCTTCATATTCTAGTTGAATGTCCTGCTTATGAAGAATGGCTTTTGCATTTTTCGTAACTGTATCAAGAACAAGTCCCACTACGCCCAGCTCTGCTGTTAAGTGATGATTCTCTTGTGACATTGTTTTCAAATTTTTAGATAGTATCGGCCTTCTACACCGATTTTAGCTTTCTTAACCTACAGATCATGCCCATCACCCTTTTACCTGTTGGCACCCCATTACCATCTTTTATCTAATCACTGGTTACTAAAGCCTCTTTTTCTCTCCAAACCTTTTCCAGCAATAGTCTCGTTTTTGGTGCTTTATGGCCTTAGTAGTTTTTGCGCCATAAACACCAAATCAAGCAACCAACAGCGACAAACTTGTCTCCCGAATGAAGTGTCCGAGAGTGTGGACTGGGGCCTCCAGACACACAGAAGAGCTCTATTGGGGCGTCTCGAATTTGCGAAATGGCAAAAACTTTGTATAAAAAGAAAAAAAAAAGTTGTACACTATTTTAGCATGAAAGTGCGGATGCTCGACTCTCCAGATTCGCGTAAATTGGGACGCAAGAAGGTAAAGCACTGCTCAATCTACATAAAACCAAATAAACTGCCTGCAAAAGAAAAAAAAAGTTAAAGGTTGAGCAGCGACACTTGCTCTTCGATTAAACACAAGGGGAAAATAAGCAGGCCTGCATTCTTTTGCGTCTTGCGATCGCTCGAGGAGAAAGGTCCTCCAAAAGTTGGGCAGAAAGCGGGCTCACGATGCTATATGCGTCCCGGTAACGGCGACTTGACGACTTTACGCGCGACTTGTGGGAGCGATTTTTGCAATCGAGAGGGAAGTAGGAAATGATGGGGAACGATGACGGCGCATGCGCGGCTCGTCGCTGCGCTATTTTTTTTATGCAGCGTGCCGCAGCACGCCACAGCACGCCGGCTTGCGTCTTGTGCTTAGTGTCCCCTGCAAAAACCGACCGTGGCTTCCCCAAGCCCTTGGCTCCAGGCACCATTGCGGTACTCTGCTCCGCAAGCGGAGCATATACAGTTACTCAACGCGCCCCTCCCCTCTATGGGTGAGGCCAACTCTGCCCAGCGGCGCCGCTGGGGAGCCGACATGTTATAAACACTTGTTGAACTGGATGCGTGTGTCATACCTCCCTATGTTCAGCAGCCAGGCAAAACTGCTGCACGGTTAAACTTTGCATATGTAATTAAACATTTCTCGTGAAAATCAAAATGTGTCACTGGTATTTGGCTAAAACATACGCACATGGAAATGGTATAGTCTTACTGGATTTAAGTTCTTAGTGTCCTTCAGATTGAAATTTCACGCAGGTACTCTCGTACTGACAAAGGGTGCTGTTATCCACGCCCTGTTTAATCTCAAAAGTGGCCTTCAGTTCTTGACTTGATTAAATTGAACTGCAAATGCACGTTTTCCCTTTTGTTTCCTTTCTTTTCTTCTCGTTTCTGCGTCGTAATTCGTAATCGTTTACTCCGCAGTGTAATCAAGTAATGAATAGCCAACTAGACCGATTCCAAGCATCTGGTGCCCTTCAGTTTTAGATTTGCTCAGAGAATGTGACGATATTTAAGGGCAGGTAAAGTAACGTGTTGGCGGTTGTTTTTTAATACTCATTATTCTAAACTTTGCAGGCCGAGCTGACCGGAAATGCTTTGAATGCAAATGTGAGCGACCCTTCACTGCCTAAGAAGGAAGGCCAGCCAGCTCATCTTTGGCAGTGCCAGACCTGTGGGCTACATTTTACCCCAGATGAAGGGAACCAACTAGTCGGATCAAATAGGGAATGGCCACAGCTCAGCCAACTACATGCGACATTTCTATTCCCTTCCCTACCTTCGTTTGCCGACACACCGTGCCCGTTTTGTTGACGTGTAATTTCCAAAACTTATGGCGGTGATATACCGTACAGTTGTTGGTTCTGTGGCATGCCTGCCTTTTTTTCAGCACTACAGAGCAGGAGTGACGTTACTAAACCACGCTTCTTGATCGTATTTAGTTGTGTCTTTGTCAATTTGTGTGGGATTGTATCGACGGAATCCTTTACCGCATGTTTAAATTGAAATGAAACCTTTGAAGTATGTATTTAATAGAGAAGGATCGCTTTTATGTATGATTAACGTGCAATTTTTACAATCAATTTTTTGGGGATTTTCAGTATTCAGTTTGATGCCTGTGTTTTTTCGTGATATGATTATATTACCCTTTGAATTACACTGCAATACGAATGTAAACCCCTGAATTTCTCTACTTCATCAGCATGATGTGTCTATGTTTGCTTGTTCTTTTAGTTCGTTCTGATTGGGCTTCTGTATTGGTGTAGTATAAAAATTTGATCTTCACTCCTAACAGAACTTGCCCACACAGCATTCGACTCCGAATGGCAGAGAACGGACTGCGAGGACAAGGGGGCGGAGCTCTCCTTCCAAGGAGCCGACTTGCAGAGGCCACCATTGAAGATGGACCAGGAGGGGAGGACAGACGGCGGTGCGACTTCTGACCCCAATCTTGTGGTGTCCACAGAACTAACAACACCAGGTATGAGAAGACGCACATGGGACAATACTCATCCAGCCTCGCATCTCCTTAGCACCTTTTTGTAGGCTCGGTTTTCCAGAAAATGGAAAACGTGTGGAGTCTGATGTGGTACACAGCTTTCCCCACGTGGAAACTTCATTAAGTTTTAATTATCGGCCTGCACCAAACCGAAAAAAAATATCGCAACAAAATTTAATGCTTTCTTTTTGTTTTTGTCTTTTTTTATGTGAGGGGGGGTTATATTCCAAAGTCCAAAAACTACAACTCAAGTGAAAGTAAACAAACAAGCTGGGCTCAACTGAACGAACATTCAGTCCGAGCACTCGAAGTTGCAATTGATACATATTATTTAATATCGGAGAAATGTATTATGCTGAGTTGGTTATTTATTACAGAATTGTATTTTTTCCTTTAGTTCCGGTTGATTGAGTAGCTCTCACAAACGCTATAGATTATTTTCGACGCATAAAATAGCTCGAAAAGGCTTCGCTGCTTCAAATGATTGAAGCTTTTTTCACAACATTAATTTGTGTCGCCGAAGTTGCTTTAGACTGGCAAATGTTCATATCAATGTCAATATAGAACCGCGTTTTTCCCTCTTTAAAATCGCTCCTAAAATATTCACTGTGTACCTCAGCGATTTTTCAAGTTTCTAAGGTACATAACGATTATTCTACGAGCCTATTGAATGCTATTTTGTGTAACCTAATAATCTGTGGGTGTGTGAACGACCCTTTCAGCGTTACTTAATACACAGTCACAATCATTATGAATGTCAACACGTTATCACCCAGCGCTCCGTACTGGCAGCAGTATGCAGCCGCAGTGTTGTAGGCGTTATCTAAAAAAAAGTAAAGAAATATGTTACTCGTTACTTGCAAAATAAAGGAACGCAATATTGTTATCGACAGAAAGTAACGCACGTTACTTTTGCGTTACATGTTTTTTTATAAATAGGCAGTAACAGCGCTTTTGTTTTATTTTGATGACAGCATGTTTCGACACTGGGACGACAGGCGCGGGCGTTGGTATTTTTCTAAAGCAGAAATTTTTGCGTCGGGAAAAGACAGGCAAAATTTAGAAAATATGTAGAATGAGTGCAATAATTAATTACTTGAATCATGTACTACGTTTCAGCTTAACTCTAGACGCAGCCTACGCTACGAGCTAATCAGACAAATCAATCAGCGTCAAAATCACGAGTCCCTTGGCCTTGTGTGTTTATTTCAGCGATGAGAGAACACGCACAGAAACACAGAGAACACCATGATGGTTCCCTTTTTCCTCTCTGATAATTTCCATCAGCCTGTAGCGTCAGCTGCGTCTTTACTTCAGGTAAAACGAAGTATAGAAACTGGCAAAAATTACAGGTGTTCGTTTTTCAATTAAAATTGAGGAAGAAAAGAAGGGGGTGACGAACGTTTTCTTCCTCAAGTTTAATTGTCCCACCAACCCGCTCGTTCTGTCCTAACATCATTTTTCAAGTTTTCGGAAGATGTAACGAGTGATGTAATTATGTTACCCGTTATCGTGAGTACATTGCCCGTAACTGTCTTGGAAAAGTAACGATTACGTTACCGTGTTACTAACAAAAGTAAGGCGTTACCGGTAACGACGTTACTTGTAACACGTTACCGCCAACACTGTGCAGCGGCGACCGCGGCGGCTTGACTTCCCTTCCGCACTTGGTTAGCAGAACGTGCAAGCCACCACAGCTGCAGCACCATAGGGCTGCCAGAGTCGAGTCTTAAACGACCGCCTGTAGACATTTACAAGCTTTGCGAATGAACCTTTTTAACATCTCAAATGAACGAATGCCTACTATAGGCCGCACTGGCATAATGTAGGTATTCTGGACCATGTTCAGAACAATTAAAAATGCGCCGACCTTTCTTGCTTTGTTGTGTCATCCCAACAGACTGCATCGGAGCATGCTATGGCGACAAAGTGGATACCTTTGACCGTAACTGCCGCAGAGGTGACACCTCTCCCCAGACCAACAATTCTGGCCCACACAAGCAGCAGACGCACCGACGACCGAAGAAGCACCCGTGCCGCTTCTGTCCTTACTCATGCCTTTCCGCAGCGGCTGTCGCCATCCACGAGAGGACTCACACTGGCGAGAGGCCCTTCAGTTGCGATGCCTGCGAGAAAACATTCACGCAGAAGCCTCACTTGATATCTCACGTTAAAATTCATACCGGAGAGAAGCCGTTCAGGTGCAACACGTGCAGCAGGGCGTTTAGTCGTAAATGCATCTTGGCAAATCACGAAAGAATTCATACAGGAGAGAAGCCGTTCAGGTGCAATACGTGCAGCAGGGCGTTTACTCGGAAGTACAAATTGGCGAATCATGAGAGGACTCACACCGGAGAGAAGCCGTTCAAGTGCGAGACCTGTGGTAGAGCGTTTGCGGCTGATACCTATTTACACAGTCATCGGAAGATACATCGCAAGTGATCAAAACCCTCACATGCATCATAGTTGTGAAAGGGGTTTAAACGAAATACTCGAGCACCGACGTGTGTTCATTTGGCAGGGGTTCTACTTGCGAGCAGTGTGTGTTTTGCATGGTTCAAAATGTTTCAGCCTGTTATTTATCGCGTAAACACAGATAAAAAAAATGTGAATTTACCTTAGACAAAGCGACCAGAGTTCTTTTTTGTACACGAAAAAAAGAAAATACTCGAAGCCTAATCTTTTTTTATTCATTTAGAGTCATTAATCACGTGATGCACCTGGACCTCTAGGTTGTCTCTGGGGTCACTTACGTTCCTTAGAGGTCGGCCTACTCATGACCATAAATGTACAAACTTATAAAATAACTAAGGTCTTTCAATAGCAGCAATCTTGAATATTGCAAATGTTAAGAAAGTACAAGAAAAACCGAGTACCTAATGCGGAGGGGTCAACATAATTTTAGGATGTAAAAATAAAGCTACAAGAAACTTTTTAACACACCAAGCTGGGAACTAATGCTTTACTCATTGGGCTGCAAGAGTATATACATGACTCGAAGATTTAGAAATGCAGCGTAATTTTATATCTCATTTCGTAATATTCTTGGTCCTTTTTCTTTTTGACCGGTTTGAGTATCTGAATCTTGATGACATCATTCAATGTACTACTTGCTGCATGAAGTACTTGTATGTAAGTTTTCCTTTTGCATGATTTTATTATTTTTTTTGCACATTCACAAAGACGGTCCTGATCATTTAGGATATTCATACTTTTAGTGCTATTCACTTTGTTTCACTTTAGGCACGAGCGCGGACGATGTTATGAGCCAGAGGGCCAATAAAACAGTGCAGAAAGCGCAACGTCATGGCGTGCTCTCTGCGCTTGATAGGACTAGCCGGTGGAGGACCACGCACAGAGAGATGGCGAATACCGGCTAGTCCTATGGTCCTATAAACTGCAGAGAACTCGTCATGGCTTTGTGCCTCTTTCGCTGTTTGATTGGCCCTTCGGTTCCTAACCTCGGCAGCGCTCAGACCTGCGCTGAAACGAAGTATAGTTTCACTTGAATTCGTCAGACCTTTAAATATTCTAAATTCTTCTTGTAGTAGACTGATCATATACATGTGTTGTACTAAAGGCATAATTGACTCCATTGTGTATTCCTGTATCTAAATACTGTATATGCATAATCCATCTAAATATGTCTTAATCTGCACTGAGTGTACAGTGGTTGACACTATTGTCTGATGCGCGAGAATTGGTGGAAGTGGAGTCTTCTTCCCAAACATATAAAACATTTGTTTTGACATATATACAGGGTGTTTCCAGAAAAACGGGCAAAATCGCTACTGCAAAAACGACGCATCGCAGAAAAAAGAAGCCTGATGCCATAGTGGTGTGTGTCCAAGGAAAATTGCTAGAGCTCGATATAATGGGTTATTTAATAAATTCTGAATACCTAGATATTTAAATATTAGTCTTAAACGGATGGTTTCAAAGATAATATTGCTCGGTATCATCGAGAAGACTAAATGCACCCATGTTATAATGGCATGAGGCACGCGCAGCATTTTACGGCGTTCTGAAAAAATGCTTAATTTGGATACAAATCTGGCTTTCCGTTTCTTATCGGAGAGAATCTCCCCGTGGTCAATCTCGCCTCCCGATTGCCCGTGGGGAGATGCACGCGATAGGAAGCCGAAAACAAGACAGGCGTCCAAATTGAGTATTTCTTCAGAATACCATTGTAGAGTGGGTGTTTTTCATAGTTTTTGATTATTCTCAGCAAGATTCTATTTGAAACCATGCCTTTAAAATCAATAATTACCAATTTATTTATTAAATAAAATACTCACCCAATTTTATTGAACGCTAAAAGTTTTTCTTGATGTCAGGTGCAAAGGGCCAAAGCTGGCAGGGTGGTGGAAGCTACAAGCCCGTTGGACCAGTCATACGTCGATCTTTTGAAGCATGCCTGCGCTCCCAGCCATATCCACTCAGAGGGCATGGTCAGCAATGAAAGGGAGGCAGTTGTCTGGTCCGGCAAATATGTAGCTCCCGCCGCACTGTCAGCTTCAAGGGGCCGTGCAAAGATATTGGGTATTGGGCCTTTGGCATCAGTGGGACCCAAGCACTGTTGTGCCCATTACAAGAAACACGTAACAAACTAGCGTCACTCGCTAGATCGTCAAAACTTAACGAGTTCTTAGATTCGTTACCGTCCTAAGAACGTAACAATATACAGTTACGGTTACTTTCAAAAGAGAATGATCGTTACTTTTGCACCAATTTGAATATCACTCTTATTCGACAGCGAAAGAACTTAGACAACAGTTCAACTTCTACGGAGTCATTTCTTTGTGTGTTATTAGTTTGTAAGATTTGTTGCTTATGTTTATTATTTTGAAAACTGGTTTTAACGACTGTGCTCTTTTTTATTTTCTCTTTTTTCGCAAATAATTTAGTAATTTTTTGCACCACCATGAGGGCTCAGCAATAAGCTTTGGTTGAATAAAACGCTGGTTTGAACAAAGAGGTAACCACATGTCGCCAAATTTTTTCCCCATTTGAAGGGATCCACTCTTGGGAGTATTTATAGGTATTCCCATGAAGATGGGGTATAATGCATTATATTACAGTATACCCCTTTTTCTTGGGAATGTTGCAAAGGCTCTCAGATTTCACTCTTTTAGAAAGTCGGCAAACCAGCGCACTCTGTTGGGCACGCGCAGAGTGGAGGTTGCGAACAGCTTCGCTGATTCTTTCATGAGTTTGTTTTGAAAGCCCTTAAAACCCGGTTTCAAGCGCACTTGGAGCAGGGCTATTAAAGGTGTGTCACAAAGCGATCCGGACATGAATAAATTGATAAAAAATTACTGACAAGGACATTATAACTAGGGTTATCTGGTGGAGAAATGTTAGGGCCGAGTTTAGTGTAATGAATAGTAAATTAGCCGACGCTCTTATGGGCGAAAAGAAGGATAATTCTATTCGTGATAAGACGAAGCCGCGTTGTAGGCAACATAAATTACTGATGACAACAGTAGGCTAACGACACATTCCGAATGTTAAGCGTGCAAACCGGGCTTAGCGACAGTAAAGAAAAGGAAGAAAATGGAACACTGACAATGACCTATCGACCCTAATCGCAAACGTTTGTCACGAACGCAACTGCAAAAGATAGTTATTCCTTCAAATTTGCCCCAAAGAAAAAAAGAACATCTTATTTTTTAGACTGCCAGGTCTTTATACCAGGACTGGGGGTAGGCGACTGGGAGGTCTGCAGGGTGCCATTAAAAGGGTTGCGCTGCTACACCCCCATTTGAAATTTTTTTTTTAGCTTACTAATTTATTTGAACACGGCGGTTTTCGTCAGAAAAAAATAAAGCTTGTGTTGGAACACTACTCACATATTTACTGACTACGTGATGTCGCAGATAGGGGCATATAAAAAGGTGAATGGGATGGGACGGCGGGGGGCGTTGCGGCAGTAATTTGCCTAGGGCGCTTGATGGGCCGGCCGTGCTTTATGCCGTCTGATGCCTGGTGTTGATAGGATTGGTGAACTAGCACCTGGCACCACACGCCCATTTTCACAAGAACAGAAGCTGCACAAAAATTGGACGACTGACAGAAAATCTATTGGCGGCACACACAGAGGAGCCACCGTGACGAGCGCTCCGACCAGCTCCGGAAGACTGCTTTCGTGTACCGGCTGAGGCTCAAACTGGAGAATTCGAATGTTTTGTCAAGAGGTGTGTCGCAAACTTCCAACTTCCTGCGCAACGTGATACAGCACCAGTGTGCTAAAGAGCCAACATTAACCGTCAAGAAAAATAGGAAGGGCACGAAGCTGGAATGCAAAAAAAAAAACACGAGTGCGTCTCTTTTTATTGTGAGTGTATTCGAGCATTTTTGTGGATCATTTCTGGGGGACCATTGTATAATCCGCGAACGTGAACAGAGCATTCCAGAAACCAGATGGCACTGGGGAGGAAGCTTTCTACCTATCTGCTTACGCAATATAGTGCTACTTCTAAATAAAAATAAAGAAAAAGCTTGTCTTTTTGTTCCGATTATCAGCAAACAACTTGACCTTAAAAGCCCCCCCACCCCTGATTCCGAGTCAAGAGGTCTAACGAGGCAAGAACGATCCATCATTGGACCTTCTGACTCGGACCTTTTGACTCGTTGGACCTCTTGACTCCCTGTCCGATCACCGGAAAAGGGGGGGGGGGGGGGGGCTTGGAAGAAAGTTTGAACAAGAAGAGCAGGAAAAGAGACAAAAGCGGAAAAGCGATGAATGGCGGCTTTCGCGTGGCAAGGGGGGACGTGACAATCACTCCAGTGCAACGGGGTAGGATCTTGCGAATAATCACAAAGCAATAAAAAAAGGGAGATGAGAGAAAAGGATACAGTGACCTCGGGGACGAGAGGTTTTGGGATCCTGAATGGCTGACTGTGTCACGGTGTTGTGCGTTTTCCATTTCAATCGGCTGGTGACCAACGCCATCTCTTCTTCCGGTATGCTCGAGTACCGGAGGAATTTCCCGAGAGTTGTGCGCGCTGTACGGTCGAGGGGATGCAGGTTGTTTCTTGAATTTAGAAACCAACGAACAGTTAGTCGGTCACTTAATGACGAGGCGCGTATACACAGCATGAGCTGAACTAGCAGGAAATTTTGGGCTATGTGGATGATTTTGACAGCATAATGTTTTACAGTCATCCTGAGGGTCAACATGCCTTTCCGCAGTATATTGCCAATATGGCCAGTGCAGCATGACTGCTAACTCGCACCACGCTGCACGGAGAACGAGCATCGGCGTGCGTTTGTGCAATCACTACAGCGTGGTGCACGTAAAGACCCCTAATACTCCGTTTCACCTAAGGATTGACCTCAGCCTATGCTAGAAGCCGAGGGCATCGCAGGACATCTCGCTTCGCGGGACGCCGAACCGGTAGGTCACGTGACACAATGTCGGTGCAAAATCGGTTGCGCTGACTGGTTCACTGACCTGCGTGAGTCCGACCGCGTCCGCCTGCAGCAGCCTGCGACGTTACATATTTTTACGGGTTGCTATGGCAGTTTACGACCACCATTGCTGCTGCAAGGCGCGGTCGTAAGAGGCTTGAAAACCGGTTGTGTCAGACTTGGTCGTAGTTGGTCGCAACAGTGTGAACCAGCCTTCAAGGTAGAAGAGAGTACATCTTTCATACAGCCCCGGCTAAATTGCTGATTTGTTGGTTAGATATATGTAGCTTCTTGGATGGGTGACAAGCTCATCGCTATGTCTCAGTATTCACAAATACCACTCAGATTTGTGCTGACTGCGTATGGTTCATCATCTTTATTTTCTTTCTCTCATCTTGTATAATGGAAGGATACCAAGCGGGAGATCTCGTATTTGGTTGAACAATGAAGTCCCAACAGCGACAAACTTGTCTGTCAAATGAAGTGTCCGAGAGTATGGACTGGGGCCTCCAAACACGCAGAACCGTCATTGTTTTGCTTGCGGCGCTCGCTGAGTTAGCTTTTCGCACAAGAGAAACATGAGTCGTACATCACCTACAAGGTGATCATAGCACATCATGGTAGCGAGAGTGAACGCGACACAACCGCGTTTCAAAAACGTGCGATGGCCGTCATATTGCATCGCCATGGTGGGGCCTTTTTCTGTAACGAATAGACAAATCGATCAAATGATTTTTTATTGAAATTATATGCGCACTCTGTGTGGGTCTTTTTGTATAAACTAGTTTGCTATCAAAAATCAACCCTACCGTAAGCTGTACTTTGACATGCACGGTATGTAGTAAGCTCGTTAGAATGTCTTGAAGCCTGCATTCTTGACCTACCTATTATATCGCGTTCATCGGTAATATCATGGATTAACCGGCCCCCTTACGTTGAGTCTTTAGAAAGTTTGTTTTATAAGCGCACTCTTAACATTTCGTGGATGGTTTCTCCAACTCGGGCTATGTGACTGTAAGGTTGTGTGGCTAAACCCCATTTATTTTCCTTTCAAATTGTTTCATGTTCTATTAAGCAGCGGAATGCCAAAGAACGAACTTGGCTCGAACTAACGGGTTTCCTCGAAGATTAGCCTGGTGTCCGGTGTCATCCGCTCGCTAACTAGAGCGGCCATCTGGAACCTGGGTGGCCATCTGGAACCTGGGGACCGTTCGTGTGAATTATGATTGGGGCGCAGGCCTCGCCTCACCAACGCGACACCTCCACGGCTCCCCGGACCCCACGTGCGAGGAAACGGGTCGTTGTTATTGTATTCTTGGAAGGCTCATTCGCCACTTGCTTTGGTTCTGTTGTCGCGTGCTTCGCTTTTAGAAGTTTGTTTTGATTTTGTTGTCACTTGCTTCGCTTTTAGAAGTTTGCTTTGGTCTTCGCCCGCGGAATGAGTTAGTCTGGAAAGCTGAGAGAGACGGACTTGTCAGCAGCACCCTCCTAACCCACACCTCGGCAACAAGTGCGCCGATATCTGGCACCATACTATTTCTGAAACCTTGCTCGATTGATAGTCCTTACTTTTATTAAATTACTTTCCATCTATACAAACGTCTGAGTAGTTTGGTGGTCTGCCAGCGAAGTCACAGGTGTGAGCGGAATTGCTGGACATCCGGGAGCTTCTCAAGAAGCGACGCCCGGCAGCGACGAAACATCCATCGTCGACAGAACAACGAAGCAAAGAACTTTTAACTGTGACATCTCCCCATGGCTTTCCTCCGTCTGGCGTACCCAAATTCGCCGACCAACGTTGCCCGCTGACCATAGTTGCCAGACTACCGCTACTCCGGCGGGTGTGTGAGGGAAAAGGGAAAAAAAGTAGTTGTTTCAGCAAAGAGAGGGGAAGGAGGCAGAGGAGGAAATGCGTGAACAGGGAGAGAGTTTCTAAATAGGGGGGGGGGGGGGGGGGGCCTGCAGGGGAGCGTAACCCATTTACTCCGCCACCAGCGTCGGGCATAGAGTTATTACAATAAATGCTAGAGGCTCGGCTGGCGCTAGTGTCTACGGGACTTCCGGTTGCAAATTGAAGCAGACAGCATGCAGTCTACTTTTCCAGTCTTCCTGTGTATTCCTATGGAAAAACACGCGGGAATTTTGTCTCGTCGCCGGAAAATAACATGAATAACTTTTGTTATTTCGGTTGTAGCAGGTAGTATGTACCTTTATTAATATTGTGAAAGTAATTGCTTTAGTTACAGCATTTTTCCTTTACCACTGAACGATGCTAAACTTCGCTATATTTCAGGCCCAAACCTCTGATCCATGGCAGGTATGTAGAAACAAGCGACGATTTTAAGCAAAATAACGATCGAAAGGAATGTAGAGTGTGTTCAAAGTTTGCCAGCATTCCGTTGGTACTTATATATTGCTAATATGTCTGTCCTCTCACTGTATCAAAATGACCCCGTCGTGCATCTTTACGAGTGGTTAAGAAAAACGTTTGAAACATAAAGAATAAAGGACGTGGACTACGAAAGGTGTGTTTTCTTATTATTTCCTATGTTGGGCCTAGCGGGCACCTCGATCGGGATTCGAACCCGCCACCTGGGGATGTGTAGTGTGTGTTTGTGTGTGTGTGTGTTCTCACTCTACATTTCAGCCTCATTTTTCTTTTAAAACATTTTGGGTTACGGCCCTGTGTACAAATTTGGTATATGTGTGCATGTGTTTTTTTTTTTTCTTTTTCAAATCCTGGGTGGCGGGCTGGCAGGCGCACTCGCGTACGGGTTTTAACCTTTCTGCACAGCCATGCACGCCACTCAGGATAAGATTTTTGTATGCAAATAAATATTACTATTATTATTATTATCGCGCACCTGTCCTCTGGCTTCCCCTATTTGCAAAGATTTGGAGCGTGCGGGTGATGATTTCAACACAGAACAAGAATCTTCGCACATATTCATGAGCAGAAAGAATAAAGCAGTACTTATTTATTGCAAATCGGTCTATATTACGTGACTTTCAATTTATTTTGATCGTCTGCAAGCACAAGGAATTCCTTACTCAGTGTTACTGCGTAGTTCTTGCTGTCTCTCTTGTCCACATGTCCTTCGTTCGTTTGGCACATATATCCCCCACGCTGGAAAGCTTCGACGCCGTGTTCGCGCTAACAGTGTTCGACAGTGCACATAAATACACGTACGAAGCGGTTTTAACACCGTTTTTACTGCCGCGAATTTCAAATAAAAATGCTGTAACTGACCAATTATTTCATCTGCGTGACTGAGAAATGTTCCTATTGGCCTAGTACGTACAAATTATTCGTGATATTTGCTCTTATAATCAAGCGCAGAGAGAAAATGCGCTCGCTTTTTCCCATAGAAATGCATTACCGGAAGTCAATTTCTGATTGCATGCTGTCTGCTTCAAAATGCAACAGCACACTAGCGCCAGCTGGGCCTCTAGCGTTTCTTGTAATAGCTATGGCGTCAAGTCGCTGGTGTCGATGACGCTTGTTCGCATTGCGCTCGCGCCATCCTCTTTGCCTCCTGCTTAGAGGCGCTGGCATCATTTGCGCGTTTGTGGACGTCGCCGTAAAAACGTGCTCGCTCCGCGTACGTGGGAATTTGTTTAGATGACCCGTAAGAATTACTTCCTTGGTTTACCTGCAGCGATGCAGCGATAGGCTCAAGAATACCAATTGGTGCTTGCAAATAAACCCCAAGTTCTTTTTATACATAATTACAGGGACTGCTTGAACTGGAGTGGGTGGCCCTAAAAAGGGCCGTTTGCTGGGCGTGTTCAGGCACACGGATACCCTCCGGCCGATGGCATCCACAAGCCTGAGGAAGGGGTCCCTAGAGCACTATATAGCTCCTTCTGAGCAGAGTACCTCAATCTAGGACGCCATCTCTCGGTGACTAGCGGTGAACTCCTAGAGGTTCCAACTCCGGTCAGAAATGCATGGGGAACGTTGGAAAATCGCTGTTTCTTCAAAATTGTGGGGATGTACGGAATGACAATAGTTTTTGACATAATAATGGAACATTCTAGAATAATTTACGCGAAGTTCTGTGCCACGTAAGGACGTAACTTTTTTTAAAAATTGCCTGAGTGGCATCATGCAGCAGATGACGGAGCGATGTCACACCGTTCACGTGACCCGCTTCAGCCAACCCCCCAAAAAGCCCATCTCCGCTGCGCAAAACAATCGTCTGCTTTAAACGCCATTGCCTTGGAAATTGCCTTCTCACAATTTTCACACGCATCCAATATTATTAAAACTTTGATAAAGTGTTTAGAGCTTTACCAACTTCACGACAGACTAGTTTCGAAAAATGTGAACTTGCTGTTTATTTTTTAATCAGCCGTGTTGAGTGGATCTCCCATGTATTCTCCCATAAGGCGGGCCGCCTCCTGGGACCCTGAGTACAACGTGACACGCGCCGAGCTGCTCAGTCGGCCATCTTGTCGGCGAAGCACGCGGATCAAAGGATTGCGCTACTCTGCTCCGTAGGAGCTATATAGAGCTCTAGGGGTCTCTGCACCTGGTTTGGCTGTGTTCCAAATCTTACCTAAATAGATCCGAGTTACTCTGGCAGATTGGATCACGTGACAGCGCAGATTGAAAAACGCAGGACGCGGGTGAGTTTTAGAACGCCAAGGGTACAAAACCTTTACCCTGGAGTAAGGTCCAGTAAATTTTGGAACACGGCCCATACAATATGTCCCCCACTGATCTCTATTTTAGTAGGCTGGATTGCGGATCAGGAGCCCGTCGGTGTCAACGTTATTAGAACCAACTCAGTTCTGGAACTCCGCTCCGGAGGGGGGTCCCTTTGCGTGGCGGCTGTTAGAGGGCGCGCGCTTCGCATTAATACTCGCTATCATCATCATTGACAGCGCGTTTGTGTCATCTGGCCTACTGCTTACGGATGTTAGTGGCGCTTTTTCTGACAGTAGCAGACGACTTTCAAATTGCTTCTGCTGCAGTTGGTAGTCATCGGCACATCTACTATTACAGTATGTACAAACTTGCCCTGATTGTAGCCACCGGATTGTGGCGCCGACGAATTTGGGTTGTTCGAAACGCTTTGTGCTGTCAGCACAGCTAAGGCAGCAGCATTTTACAGTAATGCAAAGCGTATGCCAAGACAGTCGTAGCGCTTTTCATGCACGAATTGTAATTTTTACTGGCGAAAGGGCAAAAATTAACCAAAAACCATGCTGAACCTCGAGAGGAGTTGGGACTCGCAGCAAGCCGCAGCGCAGTAGCGGACGAAAACGCGTGGAATAATGCGCCGGCAGCGCCACCTAGCTGCAAAAGAATCGGACCCGGTTTCGGACCCCCTCCCACTATGCCCTCCCATGTACAGCGTCTATGGGAAGTTCCATAACTGAGTTGACCATTCCATTTAGCGCTCTCTGGGCGGCACCATTTTGTGCGACCGCAGCGCCCTCTCCACACATCCGGGAAGTTCAGCGGGTTCGGCGGGGTAAAACGAGAGGGAGGGCACGCGCGCGACTCCGCTAGCAGACGACAAACCGGGAGGTTGCCGTTCTCCATCTTTGGGGTGTATCGGCGGGCTCTAACGAACATCGAACTCGTGGCTGCCGTTGTGAAGTGGTTCGCGTTCTTAGAAGGGTTGTGGCTACTCCAAAATCAGCCTATAGCTCTCTGTTGTTCTGTTTTGCTAAATGATCAACTAGCATATCTTTTTTCCGTTACTTAAATAGCAGTTGAGTCAGCCGGCAGTACTACCCTCAACTACTGCTTGTATTGTGGCAGGAGAGCACGTTTTATTTATTATTTCAGACTTCCACTCACGGTCGCTAAAGGCCTACACCAGTACGAACTTGTGTATAGTAAAAAAGGTACAGCCACCGGATTTACTTTTCGCCAAAAAGACCGGCCAATCAGACACAGTTTTCCCAATATTTTTTTTTTTTATTTGCACGCAGGTAACAGCGCAATTGGACCCCGTGAGTCTTTTTATCTAGCATAATATTACACAACTGGCATACCAAAATCTGCGCATTTGCAATTGAAAGTTCCAAAATGACGCGATTTTAAACAGAGTTTGCACGCCAGCCGGACGCTACCTACAGCCTACTCGGCGGGGCGGACGTCATGCGGGGTGAGAGGGGGAGTGCATTTTTTTCTCGTTTACCCTCTCTGGTATGACCCTAATGGAACGGTCTATAGTAACGGTGCGTCGGTGTCGCCACCGGCGGCCATTGCTTGACACCAGGCAATACACGCAAGTCTATGGGAGAAACGCACAAAAGTAAGAATATTGAAGCGTGTATGCTGTGCTGGAGGCGAGTATTTTATGGTGCACTGCGATCCTTATGTCGGGTGTTTGGAGATTGAATCGGTATTTGTCAAAGGTTCGGTCGTCGAATAAAAAAATCAAACGTACCGGAGCACCTACGGCTGAGCTGGCAAGCTTGCTCTCGTAGTGTAGTAAACAAAGGAACTTGCCGTCAATGAGACCGTCCTTGGGGAAGCCCAGTCGTTGATGAATGACAAAGAAGTTCCATCTCGACAATGGCTATCCGAGAGTAAGCGAATTCCGCGTAGCAAAAGCCTTTGAGCTTGTCGTCTGCTAAACCCAAACCAACGAAACCGCCACCGACTCTGCGGTAACTCTCGCCTCATTGGGCTGCACTACAGCAGAGTCACTCTCAACCTCAAAATATTTATTTATAATAACTGCGAGGGGCTGTCAGTTTTAATGTTCGTACGCAAGCTATTTGACGCAAGCTATTTGAAATACAAAATACAATTCAGTTGATAGTTCAGCGCTGTGTGAGTGTATTTTTCTGTGTGTTTGGTATTTGAATAACTGTCTACTTGCGCTGGTTCGTGATGATGCCTTACCAACTCGCCCAATCTGCAGTATTAACTATTTGACGGGCTTATTGAAAAGTATCCAAAAAGTTTCAGTGACGACCACAGCTCAGAAACGGGGGAAACTGCACTTTTTCTTTTCTTCCCATAGAGTCCCATGCATTGGCTGGTGTCAATCAATGGTCGCCGGTGGCGACCAGTGGTGGCGACACTCGGCCCTACCTGCTGAGGCCGCGGTCCACGATCCAGGCTACTACAATGAAGATCAGTGGCGTCCCTTGTTTGGAAAAAGACCTTTTATTTACTTTTAAACCGTTTTTGATAGCTGCAAGATTTTGGTGGCGCTAGCTACCGCCTAATAGTAGGAGAAGATCCAGTGTTGGTCTAGTAGAATCTTACTATCACTTATTTATTTATCCATACCGTTTTGGTTTTCCCGCTCGCGTTGGTCAACCGGCGGACTCTTGGGACTCCAATTGCAGACGGCAGCGCCAAATCTCCCCTAACGGGCGTTGGGTTTCTCCAAAAGTAATAAAAAATAAACAAAACAATACCAGCGCCGTCGTCATGGCAACCGCTTGGTTATGGGAGGGGGTGTGAGAAGTGTGCAACGAGGTTGGAAGTGTGGTCCCTCCTCTCCCTCTCTCTCACCCCCTGCGACAAAAGCGACAAAAGGATGCGAGTTCGTTCGGAGTTCGGAGCAGCCTCCGAACTCCGAACTAATTTGCATCCTATTGTCGCTGATACTGAGAGAAAAGGGAACTGCTTCCATTGCCGCCGTCTCGTTCTTCTACAATACAATGTGTTTACCTTTTTTTTTGCGAATGTCCAACGCTCAGAAATGATTGCACTTGACTTTGCGTCGCTCGATTGATATCAGCTTGGCAACAGTGCATGTTCAGTGACAGCCAGTTCTCATAAAATGGTCACTCAATGAATGCAAAGTACGCCCAGCCGCTGCTGTTTAGCGGCTTAAGATGGGCGCACATCGCCAGTCTGAGCACAAGTCCAAACTTCTTTTGCAAGTTCTCTTTTTATTAGGCACGCTCTTTATACAAAAAAAAAAGAAAAAAAAAGTGCACTGCACGGCACAGCAAAGTAACAAAATCTACACGAAACTACTATTCAAGTATTCACAGACCTGCAATAACACATTTAACTTTGCGGTAGTTAGCGACAGTGATTCGATCGCCACGGTCTCTCGCAGGTTCCTTCTGCAGCGAGCTGCTCCACGCACGAGCTGCGGTGCTATAACACCGATACCGCCCACACCGCTCATTTTAAGATACATGCGCTGTCCCTTGTGACCTTCTACAATAACTCTACCATAAAGAAACATGCACCAGCAAGTTTTCGGCAATCCGAAACTGTATAACCAAAAGTATAGCAGCCCGTCTTTGCCTTTCGTCACTCGACCGGGAACTCAAAGAACTTGGCAGAGATGTTGCCACTGGAATTAGAGCACCACTGAGTCGAGCAATAGACAAGGTTTCGTTTCCTCCGTGTTTTGGTAGAAGAAATAGACCGATAACTAGTAGGTCAATGCCACTGCCCGCTGCTGCAAACGAAAACCACCACCGCACCGTTGGCACACGCGCCGTCAAGCAGCCGACGCGCAACTGTCCTCAACGGTCAAAATACAAAAAAAAAAAAAAAAGAAAAAACCGGCCAATGAGAGCAAAGTATGAGGGCAAAACTTTAGCTAACCAAAATATTTGTTTCATCTTACCAGGATAATTTTTGTAATCTGTAAGCAGCAACAATAACATGTATCTCATCCTATTAAATAAACTTTCCGGCGTAAACCGGAAAGACTTAATAGAATACCAACGAATAAGAGATGGCGCTCAAATAGCTAAACGGAAGTCGCTCGAAGTGTCCGCCGGTTGCGTTGGTCTTCTCGCGGCCTCGCGCCTCGCTTTGACGTCCTCGGTGTTGAACCTCAAGATAAAAAGGCCGATCTGTTTCCGAAATGGTGAGTTCCTCCGCGTGTAAATATTGGTTTTGTACGTGAGGTACGGGTCCACCTTTCTGAAACTCGCGTTCCCATAGGGGTGAAACAAAACCACGGAGTCTTGCAGCCGAGATGTTTTGTATTTAATGACAACGGTCACACTTGTCAGTTCCCGTTCGCGTTTGACGTTCTTACGAAACCTGATTTAAGCCCTTGTGTTGTATTTCGTCGCAAGCCAACTGATAGCGCGGCCCGTCACTCAGAGAGCTCAAGAGAGCGCCTCTCGCGTATTTATGCCTACGGCTGACCTTGTGTAATGGCAAGCGGTCGTGGTGGCTTGCATGGGTCTGAACTAGTAGTCCCCTACTTCAGCCCACGACCAAGTCTATTACTTCCGACCACTTCACCCGGAGCCCGCCTTCGGGGAGCGCTGTCCCCGGATGCCATGGTCTCCGAGATCCCGAAGCCATAGAGTTGTTACAATAAACGCTAGAGGCTCAGCTGGCGCTAGTGTGCTGTTGCAAATTGAAGCAGACAGCAAGCAGTCAGAAATTGACTTCCGGTAATGCATTTCTATGGGAAAAAGCGAGTGCATTTTCTCTCTGCGCTCGATTATAAGAGCAAATATCACGAATAATTTGTACGTACTAGGCACATTGGAACATTTCTCAGTCACGCAGACGAAATAATTGGTCAGTTACAGCATTTTTATTTGAAATTCGTGGCATTAAAAACGGTGTTAAAACCGCTTCGTACGTGTATTTATGTGCACTGTCGGACACTGTTAGCGCGAACACGGCGATGACGCTTTCCAGCATTGGGGATATACGTGCCAAACGAACGAACGACATGTGGAAAACCAAGAGAGACGGCAAAAACTACGCAGTAACACTGGGTAAGCAACTCCTTGTGCTTGCAGACGATCAAAATACGTTGAAAGTCACGTAATATAGTCCGACTTGCAATAAATAAGTACTGCTTTATTTTTTCTACTCATGAATATGTGCGAAGATGCTTGTTCTGTGTTCAAATCATCACCCGCACGCTCCAAATCTTTGCAAATTGGGGTAAGCCAGAGGACAGGTGCGCGACAAAAACTGCCCAACATAGGAAATAATAAGGAAACACACCTTTCGTAGCCCACATACTTTATTCTTTACGTTTCGAACGTTTCTTTTAACCGCTCGTAGAGATACACGACGGGGTCATTTTCATATAGTGAGAGGACACGCATATTAGCAATGTATAAGCACCAACGGAATGCTGGCTAACTTTGAACACACTCTACATTCCTTTCGATCGTTATTTTGCTTAGAATCATCGCTCGTTTCTACATACCTGCCATGGAACAGAGGTTTGGGACTGAAATATAGCGAAGTTTAGAATCGCTCAGTGGTAAAGGAAAAATGCTGTAACTAAAGCAATTACATTTTCACAATATCAATAAAGGTACATACTACCCAATACAAACGAAGTAACAAAAGTTATTAATGTTATTCTCCGGCCACGAGACAAAATTCACGCGGGTTTTCCCATAGGAATACACAGGAAGACTGGAAAAGTAGACTGCATGCTGTCTGCTTCAATTTGCAACCGGAAGTCCCATAGACACTAGCGCCAGCTGAGCCTCTAGCGTTTATTGTAATAACCCTATGCCCGAAGCCCGCGCGCGCGAAGTCTTCTCCAGCAGTCATTCGAGTCGCTCTTCAGCAGAAGAGTGTTATTGCGCAAACTCCATCGCTCGCCGCAAGGCGCTGCTGTCTGCCCAGTCATAACAGAGCCGTATATGGGGAGAGTTTGGTCAGTCTATGATCTCGCGGCCGTAACGCTCTCCTCCCAAGTGAGCGAATCAGCACGCGGCGTAGAGCGAGAGGCATGAGTGCATGCGCGTGAACTCCCGGCTGCTCCCACCTGAGTGGGGAGGGCCACCATCTTCAATCATTCTCCCGGCGGAATGCGTGGGGTCGGCATCTAAATCTTGATTGTTGCCTTTTATATCGCTGGCTCTGGCAAGAAAGTGACATTCTGTTATTCCTCGGTGGGTTAAAAAGCTAATGTAGCTAAAGTAGCCAGAAAACACACCTCCTTATATCGAAATGTTGCGATTCCTCCGCGTAATAGCGAGGCAAAACTTAGAATATTCCCCGACCTGCAGCCGCGAGCGGCGGCCATGAGAAACACGGCGTGACGTCAATGGGGGAATCTTGTAGAAAGATAGCAAGTTGTGCGAATATCTGCTCGATAAAAGGTAACTTTTCTATAAATCTTGTTCCAACATATATATAAATGTGTCAAAAACCTGGTATCATCGACAAAACTTTTATTATACAGAGTTTTAGTGGCGCCATCTATCCTAGGTCCACAAAACCGTCAGCTCTCTCTGCTACCGCGAACAGCCACCAGAAGCCAAAGGGGGAGGGGGACAGGGCCGGACGGGTATGACCGGACCCGGATGAGACTTTCCTCCTTTCACCATAATATTTGCACGGCGCCTAACAGCACGTGGTCACGCGGTCGTGAGCGGATGAGTTCTTGCTGCTCACTGATGGCTCTAAAGAGAGAACTTTTCCGGAACCCCGCGCCTACCCCATCAACGTCACTGCGCGACCCGGAAGACGACATACGAGTTGAGAGGCGGCAAATGCCAGGATCTTTTTCATTTTTTAAAATGAAAACTAGGGTATCCAGGCAAAATCCGTTTTCTGTAGTTCACTTCAGAAGTGTCAGGCATCAACTTCCATAATAATTTAAGCAGAGCCCTGAAATTGTTGCACAGCTCCTTTAAGAAAGGGTTATTGATGCGGTCTGCAAATTTCCAGTCAAATCGAAGTCTATCAAAAATCGGTGGAGTTCCCCTTTGACCATAGCTATCTGTTTTTCTTCCATCCCCTCTGCCGCCCCCGCTCCATTCTTTCCTTCCAAATTGCTCCCCGCGACCCGAGTCCTCTACAGCCAACGAGCCCTCGCCGCTCAAACCGACCATCTCTTCTCCTCGTCCTCAGTTCTACCCGTCGCCCAAATGTAAACACCAGCCAAGTCAACTTTGCTCGACAGCCCCGGCAGCCGACTTCTTCGCCGCAGCTGTAACCTTACCCCTCACCTCACAAACTAGCTCCGCTCTCGCCCTCGCCTCTGCTGGCTGACATCGCCTCTTCGCCTCAGTATCCTCCAAGCCAATGTTCCTAGTTGCTTTTGCCCATCCTACTGACTCAGACAGACCTTCCTTTTCCGTAAAAAAAACAGTTATATTTAACTTTAAACTTGTTCCTTCTTCCTGGGCCCTCACACTATCCATGCGTTGGCAGGTCGGCAGAAAGGATTGCCACAACAGCGATGCCACCGTGTCGTTTTTTCAACCCTAACAGAAGATAAGACTTTTGTTCCAGGATGCTTCAGGTGGTCCACTATTCTCGAAAATTCCAAATGCAACTGCCTGCATGATCTTCAACGAGGTAACCTACAAGGAAAGTATGTATCGTCCTTTCATGCAGCAGCGTGGGCAAAGTTTCATGTTGAAGACCCCACCTACAGATATAAGAATATCAGCTCATTCCACCGTGACGTCATGCGATCACTGTTGACAGGAGCACCCTTATTGGATAGGAGCGTGGTGACGTTTTGATGGGATTTAAGGTAACATGGAATTTATTTAGAGGTTGAAGTCTTTTCGCATAACTCGTCCGACAGACATAATGTCAGGGAAGGGACCGCGGTCAATCCTTGATGGAACGTTTCTTGAGCCTACTGAAGACTCCTCTTCGTCTGGAATCACTACCTTCAAGGCGAAGTGCAAAGTTTCCGGGCGAGTAATTTCGGGATCAAAAACTTCCGCTTCAAACTTCATCTTAGTTGGCGTCTGAAACAAATTTGAAAAATGTATTGCAGTACCAGTATTTCAGTATTTGTATTTCTGCCGTCCCTAAAATTTCTGTATTTGTATTTCTAAAGAGTTTTAGGGGCGACGCTCCTTAGGGTTTAGCCTTGTCCATCTGTTTGGCGTCCGTGCTCACATCGATTGCACTGCCTCCAAAATCAACCCACTTAGAAAAAAAAAAAAAAAAAAAAAAAAAACGAACTCAGGATTGGTTGTTTACGAGGCAGACATCTTAACCACTACGGTACACTCTTTTTTTTTCCTTTATTGAACCACTACGCTACACTCCAACGTTGCATGTAGCCGCTCAACGAGGAGAGGGCGCTGCGGTCAAATGTGTGTATAATCGCGTTAAACTTTGCATGCATTGGCTCAATGTTTATAGACAAGAGGGCGCTGCAGTCAAATGCTCAACTGCGTATATAACCACAATCCATATTACACATTCTCTTTCTGACATGGACCGCTGATTTAAGCGGTCGAGATGCGTAAAATAAAATCAGTATCGTCAGCACCACCAGAGCTTCGCCCCAATCAACATCATTCACCACGTGGAGATGCGGCCTCTTTTTGCATATTTTTATGTGTATTTCTGACATGTATCGCAATACGATTTTACAGATATATTTTAGTATCAGTATTTTAGCTACTATTCTCATGTATCCTAGTATTTGTATTTCCAAATACATTTTTGAGTATTTCTGCCCAACCTTGCCTTATCTCGGCCAGGGATGTCTTTTGCTGCATCTGTGGCGGACTGCGGCTCCACGGCGATGGCACGACCGGTCTCTGTTCCACCGGAGCCGGGCCAATGGCAAGAACGGTGACGTCAGCAGGCCCCGGCGCGTGGACGACCCGGCGGAACATCGAGACGCCATCCGGTGCTTCGGCACTCTGCTGGCCCAGGCCCTGTGTTTGCTGCCGCCGCCCTGACAGCAGCTGGACTTCAAGGGGCGGCTGCTTCGGCCCCGGCAACTTGCCACCGAGACCGCCAACGTTGCCCACTGAAGACCAGGTCGGACCTAATGGACTCCAGGACCTGATCGACGTGGACATGGACTATTGACCTTGATCTGCTGTAGCCTGTAGACCGCTGGGCAGGGACGACGACTTCGAGCCCCTTTAAGCTCAAGTAAGCCTGCTGTTCCTTTTTTTTTTTTTTTTTTATGAGTGTCGGTGGATTTGTTTTTGTATGTCCGGTAGGCCGACCACGTGTTTTAAGGAGGGGGCGATGTGGGGACCATTGGTGGCCCTTCCCCGATGACCGGTATAACGGCCGTGGTTCGGAACGCTCTGCTCGGCTGCCGTGAGCCCCAACCTGTTTGTGAAGCGTAGGAGAGCCGCCTGGGCCTAGGGGGCTTTCCTCTTCACTCTCTGCAGGAGGGACCATTTTCCATCCCCCCCGCTCATCCAGGAACGTAGTTATTTTGGGTGAGGATGACACCCGCGGGAGGAGGAGGTTGACGCGTGATTAGGGAACGCAGTCTCCTCTTTCGGAAGCGATGGAGATCGGACGTGTGGAGAAGGAGTTTCTTGGCTCGCGATGGACAAAAGCACTGCACGGGCCCGGGCCAGCCCGAATGCCAGAGCCCAGGCCGGGCTCGGGATCGAACAAAACAATTTTTGGGCCGAGCCGGCCCGGACCGTGACTGGGTCAGTTATGTGCCGCAAATTCTATTTTGTTAATAACAAAAAGTGTGCTCATTGATCTTTTAGGTTCAATAAAAACAAATAAGCAAAATGCAAAATCACTACGACACCGTTAGAAAAATAAAAGACGTCTTGCACTTGGAAAGCTTTTACGTGGATTGAAGGAAACGTATATGATTCCACCAGGGTAGTGGGCGTGTCCAGTCAAGAAAACGAGGGACTTCAGTCGCAGGGTACAACATGAATTGTTTTTCCACTGACTTTCAAAATAAAAAAAAAACATGAGTGATTTTGGAATTTGTGAGGGGGCATGCCACCAAAGATAAGCTAACTACCCTAGAGAATTCTATGCCTATAGAGTGTAGACCGCATATAACGTATGTCGCGGGAGTCGCAAAAATCCGCACTATAAGCAGTACCACGCTATAACCAAAACATCAGTTTTTCAGGCCAAAATACATGCCATCAGACAAATTACCTTTGTAAAAGATTTTATTTTATGTTAGATGAAAAATAAAGCTTAGTTTGAAGAAAGTCTTTATTTCACCAGACTAGTACACTTCTCAAGTGTGTCACACATTTTGAAAGAAATGAACGACTTTTGCCTGGCACAGCCTTTTAATGGCGTCGTGGGTTGCGTACGGACGTTGCGAGCGTTCAGGATTGCTAACCCTAACCACTTTTCTCTGGCGATGAAAACGCGTGAAAATTCGCATCCTTTATACGGTACGCGCCAATAATACCTTCAACTTGAGCACAGGCATGAAATGCTCCAAATAAGAAAGCCGGGCGATGTTCGAAAACACAAATGCTTAGAAAGCACCACTGTAGTCGAAGTAAACAAACACGGACGTTTCTGCCGTCTTGAGAGTGCCGCCACAACATCGCCGCATGAGTAGGTGGATCTTCCCTTCTAGTACGTGCTGCTTTATCATAACGACACACAACGTAAATTCACAGTCAAGGATAGCGCTTTTACGCGGAACGATGAGCTTCTACCACGCCGTCTACGTCGACGATCAAAACCGACGCCATGTTTGCGGATAGAAGCAGCCGGCCGGCCGGCCTGCGACGGGCATGCAATGCGTGCGAACACTTCTCCTCGACCTGCGATTGGTCTGTCGTTGCAGTTGTTTCCAACCACACTGTAAAAAATTTTCACCCCATTTTACGGGCAAAAGTTGCCGGTTCAATATTGCCGGTATGGTTTGCCGTAATCTAGAAACGGGACTGTCTGTAAAACCAAGGCATATAATTCCGTAAAATGACGAAAGGTCCGTAGTTCACTTTACAGACAGTTATCCGTTTTCCATTTTACGGGTAAAAGTTGCCGGTTCAATATTGCCGGTATGGTTTGCCGTAATCTAGAAACGGGACCGTCCGTAAAAACAAGGCATATAATTTCGTAGAATGACGGAACGTCTGTAGCCCACATTACGGACAGCTATCCGTAGGAAATGTGAAAGCTGTCCGCACTAAATACCGAAGGACTATACCTTTCCGAATTATATAAGGCCAAAGCCTCGAGCCATCCGTACCACCTGCACCTCCGATACATCAGGCGACTCACCTGGCAGAGCTCTAGATCTGCCAGGGGTGTCACCTGACTTATCAGAGGTGCAGGACTGGTGCGGATGACTCGTAGCTTTGACGTTATATAATTCGGAAAGGTATAGTCCTTCGGTATTTAGTGCGGACAGCTTTCACATTTCCTACGGATAGCTGTCCGTAATGTGGGCTACAGAAATTTCGCAATTCTACGAAATTATATGCCTTGTTTTTACGGAGAGTCCAGTTCAAAAAGACGTAAATGTCAAGTGTTTCATTATTTAGTGCAAAAAGCTTCCATATTCAAGCAAGCCTAGGTCACATGAAGCTTTTGGGGTAGATTGGTATGGAGAGTTCGTAGCTCCGTCATTGTAGATATGAACTTGAATAATCTTTCATCCTCAGCCAAAAAGTTCATGTTTTGCAAAAGAGAAAGAGCACACGACCGGTACTTCTCACTGCCAGGATTTTGTTTGTGTGAGCTCAGCTGTTCCTATAGATGACAGCTCAACAAACGAACCAATTAAGAAGTTTCGCCACAATACCTTTATTGGAAGAAGGCATGCCTTGCTTTAACTTTGGAGAACATTTACATTATAGTTGTCCTTGTGCTGGCCATTTAGATGCCCCTCCATGCTTGTGCTTGAAGTTATCATTCAATTGAAGACCTCCTCGGTATCTTCATGGCGCATGTAAGGGCAGCTTGAAATAAAGAGCAGAAGAGGATTTGCATTCAAACACAATCGCAACAAATTGTATATGACATGCATGGTTAAAGTAAGTGAGCAACGTGCTTACAAACTAGCCTAGCTCCTACTAAACATGACATATAAAATAAACCCCCCATAAATTGAACCAAAGTAAAAATTTGCATTGATTTGAATACCGAACAGATCAAGTGCTTGAGAAATAAAACTAGCCAATTAAAATTGCACAACTATTCAGTGATGTTAAGCATATTGGATTGAGCCAGATCTCCCTTAGTATATACAGTAGGCTCGCGATAATTCAAACTCGGATATCTAATACTTCTGGTTAAGTCAAACAAATTTCAAAACTTTGGTTGACCCGCTACGTTTTCAATGTATTTATAAGCCGCTTAACTCGAACGATGTTTTCGTGTAATTCATACTTTTTGTTCTCGCAGCACCATTGAGCGCACTTCTTTCGGAGCACCGGTGCACTGCGGAGAAGCAACACCCGTGGAGCTTGCTTCCGCTGGTGTTGCTTTTCCGCAGTGCACCGGTGCTTGGTAAGAAGTTTGTTTAACGGGGTTAAAGCAGAGCAGAACCGTGTATAAACTGTTTTACTAAAAGAGTGCGAGAGATAAAAGGGGAAAGGGCTATCGGCGCTTTCCCCCTTGCTGGAGCGTTAAAGACAGTGAAAGCTTCAGATGAGAGGCTTTGCCAGTGTTCGGTGTAAGCATTGCCCGAACTTCGTTCGTGTTTTGTTCTCTGTTTTAAACTCCCAAACTTAATTAGAGCCACGGGCTTGGATGGCAACAGTCCCCCGATCATCAAGACACCATTGCTCAGTTATACGGTGCACGAATAACGACAGAAAGCGTCGAATACTGTCCGAGAGCCTGTGTAGCTTGCACGAAATCCGGCAAGGCGAGTGTGACTGCAGTGTCTTTAAGCTCCATCGCTTTCCACATGACCCCGATTTCCGGCAGTAGTGGCTTGCGTCCCTAAATCGAAAAGACTTTTCCCCAACGCCATCCTCTCGACTGTGCTCGGAACATTTTGTGAATGGAGTGGGCATCACATTTAACGCTGTACCGTCGATGAACACGGGGTGCGCTAGCAAGGTGTGTGCAAGTTTTCTCCTGATATTTGCTTTCAGCTTGTAACATTTTGGAACTGAATTTATTTTAGTATAGATATTTCGAAGTGGTGACATTGACTCAATTTTATTATCTACAGCACTTAGTTGAAGGCTGATTTTCGTCGCCAGGTGTGGCTGGCGATTGTCAAAAAGTTAGTTCTATTGCTTTGCCTGAATCCCAGTCTCCTGCGCAATACCAGAGAGCCATGAGCCCATGCTGACCGTCACAATGCGACTAGATTCTTCTTATTTTCAAAATTAGTACATAATGTAGCTGGAAAGAAAATTAAAGTTGAAACATGCTCATGCATCACTGTTTATAAACATAGAAACATGCTCATGTATCGGTGTTTATAAACGTTTTATCTGAGGATCCCGTGCCAACGAGTGTGTCTTTTGTCGAGAACTGAAAACAGCAAAGTCGAGATGGGCCTTTTGCCGGAGCAAGTCGGTCAATGATTCAACGATTCGAAATTGATGCATGAGCATATTTCAACTTTCAGCAACAGAAATTGAAGGCTTCTTCCCGGCTACATTACGTACTAATTTTTAAAATAAGTATCTAGTCGCATTGTGACGGTCAACATAGGTTCATGGCTCTCTGGTATTGCTCAGGTGATCGTGATTCAGGAAGACCAATAGAACAAGCTTTTCGACAATTTTCAGCCACACCCGGCGGCAGAAATGAGCCTTCAACTCAGCGTTGTTGATAAAATTGAGTCATTGTCAACACTTTGAAATATCAATATTAAGATAAATTCAGTTAGAAAATGTTACAACCTGAAACAGCCATTATCTCGAGAAAACTTGCACGCACCTTGCGAGCGCACCCCATGTTCATCGACGGTACAGCGAAGTTCGGTGTGCGCTCCATTCACAAAATGTTACGAACACGGTCGAGAGGATAGCGTTGGAGAAAAGTCTTTTCGGTTTACAGAAGCAAACCACTGCCACCGGAGATTGGGGTCATGTAGAAACAGCCGCACTCACCTTGCCGGATTCCGTACAAGATACATAGGTCCTCAGACTGTATTCAACGCTTTCTGTCGTTATTCGTGTACCCTAAAACCGAGCAATGGTGTCCCGATGACCGAGGGACTGTCGCCATCGATGCCCGTTGCTTGAATTAAGTTTGGGAGTTTAGAACAGAGAAGAAAGCGCAAACGAAGTTAGGGCAATGCAGATGCCTAACACCGGGACGCAAATAGAGGGCTTGACAAGATCTCTTGGCCAACCAGAAGCCGAAAAGAATCTCCTAGCCGTGGTTTGGGATTGGAGGGCAATGTTAAAGAGCACCTCATGTTTAAGAGAAAAAAAAAAAAAAGCCGCTCACCTGATGTGCATTTCTGGAAACAGGCTTTGACTGGCAATAAATTATTGCCTCAGGAATGAAGTGCTGCTTCAGTAATGGTTCCTGCACAAACAATTCAAGTGTAAGAACACAAGCCCCAAAATTTTCTTGCCATCCTCCTCCGTCTACTTTTTGTGCATCTAATTAATTTCATCCCTTGGCAAATCCTAAAGATTTCGAAGTGCTTATCCTACGTCTTTCTCTTAGAGCCTAGTTCATGTTGCAGAAACTTGGCTGAGTGGATAAGCTGGAGCGTTCATTGTTCATTGAGACACTTTTTCTTTCACCCCATCCTGTTCTTGAAAGCAGAAAATCCTCTCCCTTGACCACGGTCATTAAGGACTTTTTACAGATCATACACAGGAGGTTGGCATTGCCAAGACAAACTCATGTCTTTACTTTGAGCATGGAATAAATGTATGTCTGATCTACGGAAAGTTCCTGTTATACCAAGGCTCGTACTATTCCGTTGTCAAAGGAGCAGGCATTGTTTATAAAAACTTCGCTTCATTACATTGTTTCAGAGAACAATTGTTCTTTTTTTAATAGGGATCAATTAATCATATTAGGACAATTGTCAAATAATGACAGATTCACGCGATGGATTGAATCGCAATTTTCATCCGTGGACCGTTTGTCACGTTACCATCATGTCGGCTATTCCTCCGATTTGCACCTCGTCAGCAGACGCCCAGACTTAAGGGCAAAGTGCCCTTCCATGCCCAGATTTTTAGCGGGTGTGTAAAGGCCCGTTCACACTCTTGCGACCGAGTTAGACCGAAAGAGACCAGACCGGTTTTTAAGCCTCTTGCGACTTCTTAGGACCAACTCCGCTGCATCGCATCCGGTCCTAAGAAGTCGCAAAAAACTTAGAAACCGGTCTGGTCTCTCTCGGTCGAAGTCAGTCGCAAGAGTGTGAACGGGCCTTAACAGTAAAAGCGTTTACCGTAGAGCACCAACAGCAGGGCAATATTTTTGGTTTTCGAATGAGCCAAACAAAGATAGTGCACTGTACTTCGTCCATTCGCTGTTTCATTTTGTCGAACCATTCTTATTTTCCACTCGGGAATAGGTTCAGTTTGTCCTCGCTGTCATCTGCTCGTCTCCTCCGTATGGATGTGCTTGGAGGACTGATGTTCCGTGGACGTCTTGTCACTTGATCAATTTATCTGCGGATAAGTTCATGTGAATCGGCAATAAGTGGACAGCGGAGTCTGCGGTGACATAAAGGGGTTATAACACGAAAATTAAACGGATCTATTATTCTTGAAATGGATTGCTCATAGACTACTTAGTATATACACCAAGTTACGCAATTTTAGAGCTCTGGTAATTGCACTATTCAATTTACGAATTTGTATCATTTTCATCTGGCGACCAGGCAACACTGCCCAAGTTAGTCACATCATGGTGCCCATAAAGCATGTGACCATGAACGCTCTTTCATTCTAGGGGCCCCCATGATCGCCCAAGCTCTCCTCGCCGCGGTACGATCAAAACCGCTCACGCAACTCAGTAACCCAAATGCTTTTCTCGCTCTCGCCGCCGGCCCGTTGACCTTGCACCCTGCATGCGCCTGCGAGATATTCCCGGGCGACAGTGACCACAACGAGTTCGTCCGTAACTCGCCGTCACTGGAGTTTGTCGCCAGCGGGTCGCAGTCAAAATGAACAGCTTTCAACATCTCTTGATAGCAATTATACTCATCGCTGCTGCAATCAATGTCGAACACTCTGACATGGCGAGCGATGTCGTAGACGTAATCATCACAAACCGCATGCTCGAAACGTGGAAGGTAAACGAGAAAACTGAAGCTCGAGACGCCAAGATAGCCAAATCTGTCAGTGCGTGCAAGGAGACATCGTGCTGGAGGCTGGCTACAAAGCCAGCCTCCAGTTCTGCTTGGATCCGCCCCTCTGAGGGATTCACATTTAAGTGGATTTATCCACGAAACTACTGCGCCATTCTCAAAACAAATCTAGCAGGGTTACAGGAACATACAATGGGTCCTAGCAGTATAGCTATCTTATATTGTATTTTTGGCGTGTCATTTCACGCCAAACATTTCTGTTGACGTTGCCTGCACGTCATAAAAGTGTGTCTCGTATCCAATTAGACATTGTCGAAGGAACGAGGAAACTGCATAATAATGTCGCACACTGTTTACCTTAACCGTTTCTTTTTTCTTCAGTTTTTGATCCTAAGTTGTTTTTTCTATATTTATTGCACGTACAGCCCAAGCTGCACATGTCTCCACAATCAGTCGCCATCCTTAAAAATGTGTACAATAAAAAAAATACATGCTGCCATCTCTGAGCAGCACCGCAAACTATGATCGGAACAAGCCTGCGATGTCCAAAAAGAGTCAAGGGGCGAGGTATAGTGCGCGGATGAGTTACACCCATCCTAAACGGTTTAGGAACAACCCTAGGTGGACGAGCGAGGCTCGTCCAAAATGGGTTAAGGTGCACCAACACCTTCCACGTTGTTGAATCTTATGTAGTAGTATATGATCCTAAATTACCAGACTAGGTTACAGAAAGTAAAGAGTAAGAGGAGGACGGGACGTCATACCTTTTCATGTTCTCTTTTTTCGCCAGTCCTGTATTAAAAGGTTTTCATAGTAAAAGTGACGGTTGTATTTTATCTACCCTTTTGTTTCTCGCAATCTCCTGCCTACCAACTCAACCAGCAAAGTAATGCCCCCCCCCCCCCCCCCCCCCAAAACACATCCAACCCACAATAGATATTTTTGGATACAAGATGCCATGAATGTGCTATGCATGTGAACCAAGCTGAAGGCAAATTTGCGGTCTGAGGGAATAAAGAGTTACAAAACTGAAAAACATGGCAGTAGCATACTTTTCACTTTTGCACATGTACAAGAACCGCTAATTTCTACTAGAAAAGCGGAAAAGCCCAAGGCTATCAGGTTACTCACCGACAGCAACTACCAGGAAGAGAAAGGGGGGGGTCATGATTGTGAGGGCAGCTGGCCTGTAATGCTTGTGCTTTCCTGAAAGTTGCAAGTAAGACTTTTAAAGAAAAATGACCCAAACAATTGCAACAAAATATTCTTTCATTTCATTTCTCATACCAAAAAGGTTGGCATGAGGAACTTTGCCCAATTGACACGACGCAGAATCTGGTACTCATCTGCGTCGAAAAGCTTCTGTAAAGACGCGTCTACCACGCCGCAATCACTTTGAATCTCCAATCAACCTTTCACCCAGCAAGACCTTTCTTGTGGCTGTGGTGTACTGAAGGCACAAGTGCAAAGTGAGTGGAGGCATCTCCAAATGCCACTTAGCAGGCCCAGGACTTCACCGCCTCCACGCCAAAGTCTCCTCGAGCAGGACCATGCTTGTGTCTCTGCCATGGTTTGGTTTAGTAAGGCTAGTGGCAATTCGCACTAAGCCTATCATGGTGTTATGTCTCACTCCGCACGTAACAGTGGCGCACAGTTCTTGTTCAAAGCAGCAAATGTCGATTTTGATCTTGGACAACAGTGCCACAGTGTGGTCACAAACATGTTCGGCTCGTCCTGGCTGTCATTTGCGTGTCTGCTCCTTCGTGTGGATGCGCTTGGGAGACGGACGAAACGCGGACATGATCAATCCGTCTCTGGATCAGTTCGTCGTGTGAATCAGCCATCAATGAAGAGTGCTGTTCATTTTGAACTTGATATAAATAGCCCTTTTGCAAAATCCCCCAAGCACGAAGATTTGTGCGAGACTGTCCCTCGCCTAGCCGCTCTGCCTTGAGATTGCATTGCCTTGTCGCTTGCCTCCTCTTAATCCTCTGCTTTTCGATTCCATTACCTGTCCTTATCTATTCCAATGTATATTTTATTGCTTCTAAGCATAGGCATAGACTTCGGGGGCGCATCGAGGCTCGTGCCGCCCCTGGTGAGATCCGCGGGGGGGAGAGGGGGGCAGGGCAGGGCCCCACCCTCGGGCCCTGCCCTGCCCCCCTAAGATACAGCGGTGTGCTGTATCTTAGTTAAGTAAGCGGCAGTCGAAGGCATACGCTACAGTGCGAGTAAATGGAGCGAGCGTGGGTGGCCAAATCACAGCGCGCTCGGCTCTCGCATCACGATAGTTGATTCAGAGCTGTGCCTATCCCTATGACATGTGCGCGGCTGTTCATAAACGGCTCCTCTCGACTGTACGCGGGTCTAATTGAACCAACACAAACAGCTAACAGTACGATAGGAATTTGTAGCAATGGTAGTACTCATACCGGGAAACGACGCGAAGCGGCGTGTTGTCCGTCGGCTCTCCCATCGAAAAAGTCAAAATAAAGACACAAATACTATATATATACAAGAAATACTGTGCACAGAAGAGAATAGAAACCCTTAGAAGCGATAAAAAATACACTGGAATAGATAAAAATATGTAATGGAATCGAAAAACAGGATTAAGAGAAGGCAAGCGACAAGGCAATGCGATCTCAAGGCAGAGCGGCCAGGCGAGGACAATCTCTCCCACAATTCCTCGCGGGCGGGCCGGGGCGCTCGAGAAAATAGCGAATCGTCTATTAACCGAGCAGCACCTTTCTGTAGAATGGCTAACCCAACCTAAAACCCCTGGATATGTTTGTGTTAGTTTCTTAAGTGGTGTCAAAGTGCCAGTGCACGAGGCCCATGCAGCACTTGGACGCAAATGGCAGTGTAGCCCTGAAATGAAAGGCATTTGGAAGTGAGTTGCATGTGTCTCTCGCGTTCATACAATTCAAGCTGAACCGTATGTACGCGATTTAGCGAGCGACGGCAATGAGCGACGGAGAGCTCTCATTGCTCGGTTTTTGGATTTCTAGAAAGCTTTGCTCATCGCCTCGGTCGCTTGCTCCCGTCGCTTTCATGTGGCTTGCCTCGTCGTGCAGCTGATCGAGCGATAGCAAAAAGGGTCGCCATCACTTTTCTTGTTGCTCGCTAAATTGCTTACATGCGTTTTATACTTTATAGTTGTTGGCACTTGCCAAAATGTGAAGCATGCATTTTATTCAGGGCTTTGCCCTTGCTGACTCTCAGACTGCTGGGATAACTTTGGGTTCCAGTGAAATACGACCACGTGATTTCTCCCTTTGCTTATGAGCTGAGGAGGAAGTAGTTTAAAACACTTTTTTTTTTCTGTTTCTTTTGACACTAGTCAATGCGCGTTTTTTTTTCTCTCCTAACCTTTACAGTGAAGTACTGCCAGAGGGTTAGTAAATAAGTGCACCATACACAGAATTTGTTTTTATAAGAAGTCAGTGCCCCAGTCGAGAGAGAACTCGTTTATACTCTTTGCAAGCAACATCATCAATACAGACCTTACTTCTAAAGGCGCACGTCACGCAATGTTTCGAGTAGTTTCCGAGGACGAAAATCGAACTTGAATCTAACCTCGCACAGTGGAAGCGAATACAAGCGCCATCACACTAACGGGTACCTTTAGCAGTCATGGGTTCCGCAAAACACACCGCCTAGCTGTCTGGTACCAAGCCGCCACCCGATTTGCAGAAATCAAGCTCCCTGATACACTCACCAATTGTCTCGCTTGGCCCCCCTTGCCTCCGGTGGGACTTTTGCCTTTGGTTGCGTTCCCGCAATCTGAGTGCCCGTGCAGTGACAGGTCGGTTCCGTGGCTTCCTTGGCAAAAGCTCGAGGGTCATCCAATGCGGAAAGCACCTGTGCGACAAGGAACCGCACACGCTAGCTTTCACGCCGACTGCACACAAAAGGATCACGTTATAAACGCTCCGAACAGAAAGGACTCAAAAAGTAAAACGAGTGAGCGAGCACTCACCAATTAGACTCATATCCACAGCTGGTTTTATGGGCACGCCGGCACCTAGGACACTTCCTTTTTCCAAGAACGTTCTTCGATGTTTGTTCCTAAAGTCTGAAAGCGCCCGAAAGTTGCGAAAGTTTTGAAACTCGCTTCGTTTTTGAAAGTTTTTGCGTTTTGTTACGATGGCGATGGCGATGCGGCGATGCTCGTTGGTTCCGAGTTCCGACCAAGTTTATTTGACGCAACGTGAATTTGCTTGTTTTATTCGACTTAAGTTAAAACTTTAGGTATAAAAAATTGTTTTAAGATTTATAAAATATTTGTAATAAAGCATGTCGAAGCGCAATGTGTACTAAACTGGAGCTTGGCTTTGTCAGCTTCGTTTCAATTTGACATGGCGGCGACCACTATTGTGCCGTGTACCGTGCTCGACCTATTTGCTGTGCATTGGTTGTCCTGTTATCCACTTCTTGCGATCCTCATCAGCCCCAAGCATGCTGTCTAAGTATTGTGTCCTCGCCGGAAAGAATATCCAGCCTTCTTGGAAGCGTTGCTCGAATGTCGTCGGCACCCACGAACCGACTCGGCAAGCCTCACGTCGTTGCTTGGTTCCTCCGCGTTTCCGGCGATGGATCCCCCAGCCCTTGCCTCAGCCCTACAGGACGTAGCCGGTGAAAAACAATCTACGACAACGCGGTGTCTTTGGAATGCGATTGCTACGATCAGTGGCTCTTAAAACCTCAGTAGCCCCCCTTCAATAGTGAACTCTGCGATGTGAACGCCCTTACCTTCAGTGTCCGGAGACTGCTGCAAACCTCCGACGAGAGCGGACGTCTTCTCCGGGCTCCGCAAAGCCCAGAGAACTGTACGCGACTGTACGTGATCCTGGTATAAACATCGCCGCGCTCCGTCGGCCCGCCGCAGCACGTCCGCCGAGAGATCGGTTCGCTCGAGTCTCGTTCTGCGAGCGGCACGCCCGTTTCTGCTTCGAATATGGCTACAGCCGACATCGCCGCTTCGCAGCTCACCAATATCTCTGCGTCCATCCTGAGACAGGACATGAAAATCTCTCTAGAGCGAGACGACCAAGGTGGGAAATGGATCACCCCCGAAAGCCCCGCAAATCTCGTCTTCCGGCCGACTTTGACCCCGAACTTCATAGTGCATCTCCCAGTCCGTCCTGCTGGCGCAGCTGCGCTGCCTCTCGACAGTTTGCCGGCGTTCTTGCAAGCCGCACAGCTCCTTGCTCATACATGTACCGACGTGTTGCTCCACCTCCGGCAAAATAACCGTCCTCCGCACCCATCACGAAGCGATCGTCAACTGGCTACTTCGCATCACCAATATCACCTTACAAAACATTTCCCCTCCCGTCCACTCCTACCTACCCCCGACGAGATCATCAATGATCCGCAGTCTTATCAAGGTGACATCCTTCAAGCAAGGCGAGTAGGCACAACAGGTTCAGCCATCTTCACCTTCATCGGAACCCATGTCCCTTACACAGTGTACTACCGCCGCCTTGAATTTCGCTGCCGTCCCCACAAACCTCGAGCTTATCATTGCAACAGCTGTGTCGAGTACGGACACCGCACTCTGGCCTGCCCGGGCAACCAGCGACGCTGCCCCCCGTGTTCCACCACCCTGGCCCGCCCAGACAAACCCCATCCCTGTACTCCCTGGTTTGCGTTGCTTCAACTCGCAGTGTGCTTCTCAAGCAGGGCACTTGGTCCCGAATAAGCTGCTGCACCTTCACTCACTCCATGAGACGCATCCCTGAACAGTTCTAGCGGCATGTAAAGCGTGGATGCAGGATTCGGTTTGTGGCAGTCACCTTGACAATTGCTACAGTGGAGCACACTGCTTACAGAAAGGATCGTGCTAAGAACTGTAGGGGTGTGCTGGTCGTGGTACCTTTTCTACTACCCTTTTGGCGATGCCACGACCTGGAGCTGGAACCTCTCACAAGCATGGCAAGGGGCTGCTATACTGTGCATGCTGCCTGGCTTCCGTGAAAGCTGAGTCCTATGACCTGCCCAGCGAGCCACTGGTGCTCATTAACACAATTTAATTAAATGTGTGCATACTAGACGTCTTCAAGTTGAGTCGCTCGGAGTGCAGTGTATACCATGGAACCATTTCCAGTGGCCCCAAATACTCGACAGTTCGACGGTACAGTGTGCTCAGTCCACTTGTTCTCAACATGTTTATTAATTGTGATCCCTGCAATCAACTCCACTGCTGTTACGGACGACCTGATACTGGTGCCGCTTATCAGGTGGCCCCAGAAACCACCAGGGTTTGCGGAACAACATCGACAAGGTTTACTATAAACAGCCAGCTGTGCTTCTTCGCACAGCCTGACGACAGTTTTGTTCAAAACGTGCGGAACACTGGGTTTTGTACTGAGCGTGTCCAGTAGACCAGGCCATAACAGACTTACGTGCCTTTCACCAGTTGCGTACCAACTTGGTTTTGAGGGGGGGGGGGGGGGGCAAACTAAACCCCCTTCTCCTCCCCTCCTCCCCCCCCGAAACCGAGGAGCAGTGCCCTTGGTATCCCTTGGGCGCTGCCACCAGTGTTTGCCCTGCCCAGTGGTGGCTGTTTTAGGGGGGGGGGGGGGGGGGGGGCAAAACACATGGCTTGCCCCCCCCCCCACTCTAAGAACTGGGGGACAAGCGCCCCCCTTGACCACCCGGTTGGTACGCCCATGCCTTTCACAGCCCTGGTCCTGCCACACCTAAAGTATTGCAGCTCCATATGAGACTCCTGTGAGGTTGATCTTGTAAGATCAGTTGAAAGTGTTCATCGAAGGGCAACTATACACTATTCTTCGGCAGCCAAGCTCACTCCGGATCACTCACTGCTTTGACATTGGCTAGAATTCTGGCCCTTCAATGGACGACCAGAGTTGATCTCAAGTGTGGCCCTCCAGCGGGTTGTTTTATTATGCCTCCTAAACAGCGTTGTGGAACTGCAAGTTCATGAGACAGCACTGAAGGGAGTTGTTTGCAAGAATCGGGCTCGTGCCTTTCAACCGTTTCGTACTGTAGAGCAACAGCCTTCCTTCTTGGTGTGGTCTTCACTGTTCTGGCAATCCCTTTATGTGCACTCACGCAGAACCCCCCTAACAATCATCACAAGCTCGAAAACATCTGTAGACAGGAAACTCGCTACCTTCACTCCCACTGAGGTAGAGCAGTGCCCATGTGCTTTAACGTGAATTGCAGACTTTTACTTGATTTCTATTTTTTGTTTCCCCCCACTTTTATTTGTTCCTTTTGCAGGGTACTGCGGGTTTCTTGGTATAGTCTTTGGCCTCTTTACTATAACGAATTGCTCTTAGCAGGATTAGACGATAAAAGCACTTCTAACGCTTTTATCCTCTACTAGGCTACTCTTTGGCACACAACTGTACTATTTTATTCAACCTGACGAAAAACGGGTTTTATGTCCGTTAAGTAAGAAACGGACACACTGTCCGTCAGAATTACGACAAATTGTTTGTAAAATTACGGAAATTTTTTACAGTGCAACGCAGCGGGGGGACGCACGCACGTGAACGACACGTGCATGCGTCCCTCCGTCGCTATGGCAACTGACGCCTCTCTCTTCGCTTCTCCCCGCTTCTTCGAGCAACCTCCTTGCCCCGTAAGTGCCGCTTGCGGTTCGCGCCGTTATCTAGTGTCGCACAGGGAAGCGTGCTTTCTGCGTCGGTCAGTTGGCGCGGTTGCCGGGCTGTTTCGAAAACCGCACTATAACCGGTATTTCCCTTCGCGCGCCTGCATTTTAAGTGGTATGTAATTACATGGAGTTCTATGGGAGGCGAACCGGTGGTTTAAAAAAGCCGCGCTATACCCGGTCCTCCACTATAAGCGGTTACGTTGTAAGTGGTCTATACTGTACCACCTTTTGAAGATACACAAGCGTGATTGCGATTGTTTCTTCATAAAAATACATGTGGTGAGGAAAGTTCTCTATGAAACGAATTGAACAACGAAAAGTTCGATCTCTCTTCAAGAAATGCATACAGTAAAAAATATTGCCCACTTTTTTTTTTTTGTCAGAATCACTTACGATGTGCATATTTCGCCTCTATTCTCGAAAATACATTGTCGAAGTCAGGATATTTATCAAGTCGAAAAAAAAAACTCTGTTAAAGTTTAAAATAAATTTAAATCAAATATGCTCGCTTTATGCTTAGTGTTTTGGGCTCATGTATGTAACCTGTCTGGCCCAAGCTAGGCTCAGGCTTACATTTAAAAAATATTTTTTCAGGCTCGGGCAGTGTCCCTTCCGGGCCGCGCCGGGCCCGGGCCGGGCCTCTACCGTGCTGCGTCGGGCCGGGCCTGGAAATTTCGGCCCGTGCAGCGCTCTACTCTGGACTACGCTGTCGGAACGGTGTAGCCAGGGTGAGCCTTCCATTTAACCTTTTCGGCGCTGGGGTTTGGGACAGTGTTTTTTTTATAATAAACACTGTTGGACCCAGTCCTATTGTGGTACGTGTTGCTTCTTTTTAGAGAAGCGATCCTTTGTGCGGCTGACTTTCGGACCCGCCCATAGCGGTGTTCTCGGAGAGAAAGCTGCGGGGTGTGGGAGTAGGCTTGGCGCCTCCCGATTAGAGACGCCGCTGAAGTCGTCGGTTACCACCACCTGGACCATCTCATGTGTATGAAAACAAGTCTGTCAAGCAGACGACACGGAAGACTTGTTTCGTCGCGTGGTTACTAGCGGGATGCCGGGGTTAAACCATCTTCGTGCAGCATGGCAGACGAGAAAACCCGACTACCCTGGACACGCGCTAATAATGGCAAAAAAATTTTTTTTCTTTTTTTTTTGTAGCCGCGGCGATAATGGACGAAGTAGAAATTTAAAATTGTTTTGCTGGCAAACTTATGTATCCTTGATACTAGTACGCCGTAACGAGGGACTTGTCTCTTCGCTGAAGATGTGAAATTTAGCCAGTGCAGTACAACTGCTAACCTGGGTTTTTTAACGTGAATTGCGTAGTAGCGATTACACGAGCGCGTGCCGTGACGAAACTCGTCCAGATTGGAACGATACAAACCCATAAGATTCTGCAATGCAAGCCTTCTCTCTACGCTGCGGACTGAGACCCATTAGACCACTCGGCCACCGATCCCCCTTCCGAAATCTCAGCAAGGTGTCGCCTGTAAAGTTACCGCTGTAAAGCAATTGTTGTCGATGGATCTGGAGTAGAGTGCCTCAATGTTGCTTGCTGGCTTCGCCTCGCAAGAGTGGTGACATCCTTTGGGAGGGCAAGTGCCCCCTTTTCCCTACTGCGGCCACCAGTATGCCTCCTCCCTTCTGACAGACGCCGAAAGCAAACACATACTTGATGGAATTTGTAACGCTGCGTGTTCTTCAGGTTACCCGGTGCCTTTTCTCGAGTGGTAATGTTCAATGACAATAACAGCGTAATGCGCTCATAAAAGACTGAAGACAAGATGGAGACTCCGTAAGCAGACGGAAGAGTTATTACCACTCTGTGAGGGCCACCCAGCAATATTTAGGCGTTCTACTGTGGAGCCACTGCTGCCTTTTGAGCCTACACTGTTAGCAAGTCCCGTGTATATGGTGAACATTTGGGGTGAAAAGCACGCTGTTTACACAAATTACCATAAATTTACACGTTGAGTAATAGACAATTCGTTCAAAAATCATGCGAGGTTGTAAGAGACGTGTTTTGGTTTGGTCATACACGCCTAACCGTGTAGTCGACCTGGAAAACACGGCGTCACCCCAAGCGACGACCGCAGCATTGCCGGCTATCGAAGCACCGGAATGCTTGGGGACACAGCTAGAAATGACCGTGGAGACAAATGCCACGAAAAGAAGCATGTCTCGGAGACAGACATGCACCAAAAGCAATTATGCCATGTAGCGGGGCAAAGCTCGCGCTCACCGAGCTTCTCGCCTCGCTGCCATTGATTATGGTCGATGGCACTGCGGCTTCCCTCATGTCGCCCATGTTTGTATTTATTTTAGGGGTTCTGATAATAGTTTCCTATGCACCACAAATAAAGTTATGGGTCTAATTACTCGTTCTAAACAGTTAAAATGGATATAAAAAGCGTGTCCTCGATCTGAACACATGACCTTGCAGTTGGTTTCGGTTTGGCTTTAACCCTTCAACTGCAAGCAAAATGGCCTTGTAACACCAGGACGGGGGGAAGGTGCCGCCGCTTGCCATGCACCCTCCTCACAATTTAAGGCGCTCCGTAATGGTTGCCATATTAAAACTTTATACCAGTGTTGCTGCATCTGTAGGTCATCTTTAAAGGGGCACTGACACCCCAAAGGTCGTATTCTTTTTTATTGTCTAAAACGATGCAAGTTGTAGTCATAGACACGCAAAAAAAAAAAAAACGCATCGCGAAAAAAAATTTTCCCGTGCGCGCGCGCCTTTTTATTTTTGGCGTTTATATCTCCCGCACTCACCTCCTTGCTTCTTTTGATTGGCGACGTCAAAAATCAGGAAATTTAGAAGCTTTGTAGGCGACATTTCTATAACATTTAATAACGGCAATCGTAAAACATGTTTTTTAATGCAATCGCGAACGCACAATGGCCTTTCTTTTTGAAATACCAAAAATCAGATTTCGGTGTGATGTCGCTTCCTGGATTTGTATCCTCCCTTGGAAAACTTGGCGACGCTTGAGCAAAGGATTATCGGCGAGTCGGGGAAGAAACCGGTTTTTTCCTGCGCCGGCACCCTTCTATCCCTCCCGCCTGCTCACCTCCTCCCCGCTTCAGGTCGCGGTAGCAACGGCGCTTTGCTTCATGGCGTGGAGCGGAGGTCCGAAAGAAAGTCGAGTCGCAGGAGACCGCAAAATTTGACTCACTGCACTGGCGCAGATCGCGCGGGAACTTCGAATTCAGCATTTGGAAATTGTTTTTTTTTTTTTTTTTAATTCAGAAATTCTGAATTTCCAAGTTTTGAATTTCGAGGGTAATGTCATGCCATCATTTTCAATCGTTTCGGATAATAAAATAAATTATGATTTTGATGTGTCAGTGCCCCTTTAAGTTAGAGCTGAAAGAGAAAATCTGATCACGGCACAACGCTGATGTGCGCTGGAAGCTAGAGCCGGTTTGCTCTCGTTGTTTTTGTTTGGCCGGGGAAAATCTGGCAACAACGCATGGCGCCGCCAGTGTCTTGCTTTGACGGGACGTGAGAAAGTTAGGAGCTTCGCAGTTTGCGAGCACATAGCGAAGACGTGACCGGAGAAGGGCCCCTGTGATGTTTCCGGAAGACGGAAAGCATCATTCGTAATCGTCGTGTGTGCTTTGAAATCGAAGGGAGTCGCAGGGTCCACGAGTGCGCAACCACAAGCCAAGGTTCACGACAGCGTTGCGTTGACTTCGGCGATCTCGTTCTGTTTGGTGCAACACGGCGATGCGACAAAGAGCCGAAACGTTCGTGGTATGTGATGCGGTGCTTGGAGGTAGAAACCTACACTAACACGCAGCTCAAATTGTTGGTTGTGGGGTTGAGGTTCAACGGGTTCAGTCCTGTCGTCATCAGCTGGTCTGGGAGGACACAGCGAGCGCTTTTAAAAGTAAATCTTCCTTTGTTCCGTTTCAAAATGGGGAAGATTCCTGACACATACCGTGAGTAAAAAGCTGCGGGCGTTTTCAACAAAATTACGTCGTTTTAATTGAACAATAGACTTCGGATTGTTGTCCTAAATCTACCGTTTTTATGCTTCGTGTTGTTGGACTGCGTTTGTACAGCGACGTGTTTGCACAGCAACGCACACCACTCGAGTAGATGATTTGGTCCTGCAAACGACTGGTTATACAGAATTTCAAGGAAACGTAAATTGCCACCGATATTTTCCTGTAAATCTCGTGTGAGCTTGTTGCGCTCATCATGCGGTGTGAATAAATTAGGGCAAGATTTTCTACTTGCCCACAGATGCACGAACTAAGACCATTTTTTACGTAGTGAACATAGTGCTTTTTTTTATTTTGGGAAGAGACGTTGGTGCATTTATTATGGTACAGTCACTTGAGAGTTGAGAAATTGGGGAGAGCGAGCAAGCTTTCCCAACTTTGTCCCTCTTCTCTCTGACACTGCCCCTTGTTTTACTTTCAGTAGGCATGCCTACTAGCAGGTACAAACTGCTCTAAAACTGGTAAAAGACTGGTAAGACTGGAAGTCAGGACGGTGCGGACTCCGTGCTTCGCGATTTTTCCAAGGTGACTGGGTAAATGCTTTTGCGAGGTATGGAGAATATGCAAGATTTTGTTGTCAAAGTGTTGAAGATGTCCAATGTGTACTGAGGGCAGAAACTAAGAGCGTTTTGCCTTGCTTTTACAATCGAAACCAGAGCAGCAAGATAACTGCCTTGCGTACACCAAAATGACGGAAGCAATAAGTTAGAACAGGTCCAGTACGTCGCCGCGGATGTAGGCGAGAAGGTGCACACTGTTTAAACGCTTGCAGTATCCACGAGTGCTACCGGAAAAACGGCGTCGACAGAGGAGGAGCTCGCGATTCAGCATAATGCAGTGCTACGGGCTCGTGAATTTTCAACGTTCGGGGAAATGGCGGTATAAAAAATATTTAAAAATGCATCAGAGCCTCATTAGTGATCACGAATAACACTGGTCCTAAACTCCTAAGCCCCGCCGCTCCACTCGACACCGACACGACATACGACAACAAACTGCATCAAAACGCCCCAAAAGTGAAGGCGTCTGCTCCCGTACGCATACTGCAACTAACGGAAGTGAAGTGTTGGGCTGATGTCCTTCGCAAGAATATATAAAAAAATGCTTTGTGCAAGGATAATTTCCATTGATTATTGAATACATAATGATAAAATCTCAATAATTTGTTTCTCTGTCTGATTCAAGCTAGTCGGACCGCTCATAACACTGGTCGAGCATGAAAATAACGAAACTTTGAACTTTTTCGTGGCCGGTTTAAGATTTATCGTTAATACGTCGTTATTTTTCGCAACGAACTGACGTTGTAGATTTTGCCTCTATGCTTTTTAAATGTAAACAGTTCTTACATACGGCTGTTAATTGTGCCATGTTTTGTGTCTTCTGCAAATCTGTAACAGTCAACGACCAAAGAGCTCACCCGCACATGTCAAGCTTATATACGTCGCGGGGAGAAATGAATATCGAGTAGGAAGTGTCCGGCGCAGTGTCGTTTATAGTGTTTGTGTATATATCCATGTCAGTGCTGTGTAATATGTGGTGCTCGTGCTGTCTGCGATGCGATGTATCTAGGGTTGTGATCGTTCGCAGCGTACAAACAGACACGCTTATGTTTTTTATAGGCTGCTATAAATCTCCCTAGGTGGCGCAAGTTACCGCCCGACTCCAAATAGTTTTGCGCGAGTTATTTATCCATGTAAGTTCAGCATTCGTTTTTCGGTCTAGCAGTTCCGTCGTAGCTAGCTACCGACGCCACTGACCGCCAACGACGCACGTACGTACCTTTGCACGTAGCTATGTCCGCCGCTTAAAGACTGTTTACTGTGTGTAAAAGACATTGAACGAGAACAAACGCGTCCTGTGTGCTTTCAATTCGGCTGGAAGGCGCGCGGCTCGCTGGGCTCGTCTCTTGCATGTTCTCGGCTGCTGGCCACCATGTTTCATAAGGAACACACTCGAAACGTGTTTCGCGGAAGGCAGACACAGTGTAGCGTGTTAAGTTTACACGGCACCTCTTGTGTAGACGAATAACACAGATGGCTGCGTGTAAAACGGACATGTTTTGACGTGTCCACTATGGGAGAACGGTTTACACGTCTGGGTGTGTTATTTTTGCTAACACCCCGCAGGGGGCACCTGTGAAAGCAGGTGTTTGGAGAGTGGCGTCTCCACGGACCCCGAGCCATGCGGGTTCGCCCGCCCACGTCTGGCTGTGCGTGGCTTTCCCGTGTCCGGGGAAAAGGGCATCCTGGTGGTTGAGGCGAGCCCGGGGTAGGTTTGGACCCTTCGTGGCCCCCCGGGCGAGGCAATACACCACTTCGGCCCCCGCTTCTCGTAGACGGGAGTCCTGGCTTGGCCCGACCAGGATGATTCAGCCTAGTCGCCACTTCTACTATCCCCTCCCTTCTTTCGCCCTTGTCTTGTCATACTTTTCACTCTTCTCATTTCTCTTCTTTCCTTTTTCAACCCCTTTGGCGGCAAGGGCTAACCTTGGGTGGCGACAGACCCCTTGTCCAAAACCACACTTGGTTATAGTACCTGGGCAGTGCTAATAGTCTAACGGTTCCAGCAAAGCCCTTTTTGTTATGGTCCGTTAACTATTCCCTTGTTGGGCTCCGTGGTGGGCGGCACACCACAGGTTCTGAACACTCTCCGCCTCTTATGGCTGCCCCTCCTCCTAAACCCAGCTCACGACAGCCCTGGAAAAGGCGCTGCTTTGAGCACAAAACCATCGAAAAAGACCCTCCTGTGGAAATCTTTACCAAGTTCTTTGTTGTTCATTCTTTAGATGAACAAAAACCCGTTGCAAAGATATCTCCTTTTATTGTGTCGAAGGTTCTGGAACACCTTATCGGGTTCTCGTATAAGGCCAAGAAACTGCACTCTGGAGACCTCCTTGTTGAGGTGGATACAAAACTTCATAGCGAAGCATTATGTAAGCTCACAAACATTGTAGATGTGAAAGTGTCGGTGAGTCCTCACCGCACACTCAACACCATCCGTGGAGTTCTTTCCGAGGACGACCTTCTGGAAACAAGTGAAGAAGAACTCCTTGAAGGACTTAAAGGCGCCGGTGTTGTCGCCGCAAAACGCATAATGTTTCGAAAAGATGGCAGAGAAACCCCATCAAGACACGTCATCCTGACCTTTGAGAAACATGCTCTTCCCGCAACAATCAAAGCAGGCTACCTGAACTGCCGCATTCGTCCCTACATCCCCAACCCGCAACGATGTTTCCGCTGCCAACGATTTGGCCACAGTTCACGGAGTTGCAGAGGAAAAGAGACTTGTGCGAAGTGCGGAGGGCAGGACCACGTCGCTGACATCTGCGACGCAGTGGCCCGCTGCAGTAACTGCAGTGGACCACACCCAGCCTACTCTCGCACCTGCCCTCTGTGGAAACAAGAAAAAGAAATTCTTTCACTAAAAGCCAAGGAAAATATCTCATATCCTGAGGCAAAGAAAAGGTTGTCGTTTCTCTCAAAGGGAGGCTATGCCGAGGTGGTGCGCAGGGGCCCTGCACCACGCTCGGTGTCGAGGGCCACCCAGGTCTCGCCAGAGATGCTGGCAGTGGCCCTAAAGGCCCCAACTCCTGAACGCAGGCAGCTGCCCCCTCAGACACCTCGAGGGAGCACGCAAGCTGCCCTCTCGCAGAGTGGGACGGCGGCAGCCGTGCCCACTATCCCTCCTGGACCCTCCCTGAGGGAGGAGCGAAGCCCTCGCTCCAACTCGCTTGGGAGGGGCTTTTCTTCTAGGGAGCGGCGCGACTCTCGTACCGCCCCTGGCTCTAATGGAGTGGAACCGATGGAGCAGGACAATCTGCCCAGCTCCTCCTCCACTCCTCCCTGTGGATCGGGCCGAGGGCGGCAACCGCCCTCTCGAACACCCGATCAACCGAAGCCTGCAGGCAAACCTGCCTGCGAAACTAGGGAGATGGAAGTAGCAGCTGAGGCTGCTGATCCATCCACAAACCTGTCTGACTTCGAAGACACGGATTGGCAGACCCCAAATCCCAAGAACATAGCAAAAACGCCTGTTAAGCCTCCGAAATGAACCCTCTACCCAAGGCATTTAATTTCACCCCATGCATTTTTCTTCATGTATATACCCCATATATTTTAATTCTGGAGCTCTCCAATTTCACATTGTCTACTTTTTTATGTGTATTGCATTGTGATAAATATTTTGAGATCAGAATGAACTTGCTTTTTAATATTAATTTTATTATTCAGTTTTAGCGATTTCAAAATTTGGTCCACATTCCTAACGCCCCTTTTAGCTTAGCACATTTTTATGGCAGGAGGCTTTTTACAGTGGAATTGCAGAGGACTTTTTCACAACCTGGATGATGTTTACTCCTTGCTTCAGGAGTACACACCCTCTGCAGTATGTCTCCAGGAGACATATTTGGGACCATCGAATAGTGATTTCCTGCGATCATTTCAAGTCTTTCGCAAAGATCGCATAACAACGTCTGGCAGTTCCGGAGGAGTTGCCATTGTTGTGGACGGAACGGTACCAGCTGTTGAAATTTCTTTGAACACTTCTCTGGAGGCTGTCGCAGTACAATTGATGTTAGATCGCCTTGTTAGCATATGCTCCCTCTACATACCCCCTTCATCTTCCCTGACGCTGACCGATCTTGAACGCCTTGCAGACCAGCTTCCAGAACCCTATGTTCTCCTAGGAGATTTTAATGCCCACAATCCGCTCTGGGGAAGTCAACGGGTCGACAGCCGAGGATCTGTTATAGAAAGGTTTCTCTCCCGAAGAGCTGCCAGTCTCCTAAATACTGGTGAGGCCACATATTTCAGCTCAACTCACCACTCCTTTTCCTGCATTGACTTATCCATTGTTTCTTCATCCATGTTTACAAATTTCACCTGGACTGTCCTGAACAACCCACGTGGCAGTGACCACTTCCCTATCCTTCTCATCCCCACAGAGCCCCCACCTATTCTCCCCTGTTGCCCTCCTCGATGGAAACTTTCTATAACAAACTGGGAACTTTTCCAGGAATGTGTACCGTCTTCTGTCCTGCCTGTAGCACACTCTATTGAAGAAGAAAATGAAATCATCACTACCGCCATTGTTGATGCAGCTCTTGCTGCTATTCCACAAACCTCGGGTAAGCTACCCAAGCGCCCAAAGCCTTGGTGGGATAGGGAGTGTCGAAAGTCCAGAAATCGCCAGAATTGCGCTTGGGCAAAGTTCCGGCGGTATCCCACCCCCACAAACCTTCTCGCATTCAAGCGCCTGCGAGCAGAAGCCCGACGCGTCAGGAGACAAGCGAAACGCCGTTCCTTTCACTCGTATACTTCCTCCATTAATAGTTTTGCTCCAGCCAAAATTGTATGGGACAGGGTAAGGCGAATGGATGGTGATTACGCCCACTTTTCAATCCCCCTGCTATCAGCCGACGATGGAGAGGCGTTTTCATCTTTGCAGGAACAGGCTGATGCACTGGGTAGACATTTTGCGCAGGTCTCCAGCTCTAAGAATTATACGGAAAAGTTTTTGCGCTTTAAAACCAAAGCTGAGAAGGTCCCAATCCGCCGATCTGATAGCTGTGCCGAAGAATATGACCGGCCTTTTACTCTTACTGAGCTGCGTCGAGTCATTGCCACAGCAAAAGCAACATCTCCCGGGGTTGATGACATTCATTACACTATGATTTCCCATCTGCCTGAAGCATTCCTCGTCATTCTCCTCCAGTTTTTCAATAGAGTGTGGGCAGAGGGGAAGCTGCCGAGCGTGTGGAAAAAGGCTATTGTCATCCCTATCTTCAAACCGGGAAAAGACAGAAGTAAAGCCTCCAGCTATAGGCCTATAGCCCTGACTAGCTGCCTGGGAAAGACATTCGAGCGGCTGGTTAACAATAGGCTTATCTTCATTCTTGAACGGAACTCGCTTTTAAGCAATTTACAGTGTGGCTTTCGTGCCGCCAGGTCCACTGCCGACCACCTCGTACGATTGGAAACGGCCATCCGAGAGGCCTTTATAAACAAGCAGTTCTGCCTTTCAGTATTTTTTGACCTTGAAAAGGCTTACGATACCACTTGGCGGTACGGTATCCTTCAAGACCTTATCAAGATGAATATTGGCGGGAATATGTTTAATTGCATCGCAGACTTTTTGCGGGATCGCACCTTTCAGGTGCGATTGGGAACAACCCTTTAGTCATGTTTCATCCAGGAGAATGGAGTTCCACAAGGATGTGTCCTGAGCGTTACCCTCTTTCTTATTAAAATCAACTCTTTGTCCCGAGCAATACCACCTTCGGTCTCCTACTCGCTTTATGTTGATGACGTCCAGGTCTGCTTTTCGTCATGTAATTTAGCTATCTGTGAGCGCCAAATCCAAGTAACCATTAATAAAATGAGTAAATGGGCTGATGAGAACGGTTTCAAGTTTTCTGCTGAGAAGACCGAGGCTGTTTGCTTCTCCCGGAGAAGGGGAATGTTTCCCGAACCATCGCTTCACATAAATGGCACATCCCTCTCCGTCCGACCGGAACACAGGTTCCTCGGTGTGACGTTTGACAGCAAGCTTACTTTCGGCCCCCATATCAAGGCACTGAAACTGAAATGCCAGCAGAAACTAAACATTTTAAAAGTTCTTTCACATCGCACCTGGGGCGCGGACAGGGTATGTCTTTTACGAATTTACAGGGCTGTAGTGCGCTCTACCCTGGATTATGGAAGCCTTGTTTACGGATCTGCGAAACCATCCACCCTCAAGATGCTTGATCCTATTCACCACCAGGGGATCCGTTTGGCAACGGGGGCATTCCGTACGTCGCCGGTACTTAGCCTGTACGCTGAATCGCATGAGTGCTCGCTCGAGAGACGTAGACTTTTTCTCGCTGTTCAGTACTTTCTAAGACTCCGTTCTTTTCCGCAAAATCCTGCTTATGAAATAATTAAAAATATAAACTATGAGCGCTTATTTCAGCACAAACCATCTATAACCCCTCCCTTTGCACTACGTGTAAGAATTGCTACAGAACAATACAATTTTGATACTCTCTCTCCTGTCCTTGAAATTCAACAAAGAACTGCACCCTGGAAAGTTGCCAATACTTGTTGTAATCTTTCTTTGACCAAGCACAAAAAAGATACAGTTGACCCTAGTGTTCTCAGGCAAGAATTCCTAGAGCTGTGTACCTCGTACAATGGCTACAAGCACTTCTTTACTGATGGATCAAAAACCACAGACTACGTTGGCTGTGCTGCTATCGGCGAGGGCTACAGATCTGTAAAAAGGTTAAACAAGAATGCTTCAATTTTTACTGCTGAGCTTTATGGTCTGATAACTGCAGTTGACCACATTGTCAGACATCGATATAGAAAGTCTGTCATTTTCTCCGACTCTCTGAGCTCACTGAAAGCACTCAACTCTCCAACATCTTGGAAGCACCCTCTGCTTGTGCAATTTTGTAATACACTAACACAAGCACTGGCAAAGAAAATACAGATAGAATTCTGCTGGGTCCCTGGCCATATTGGCATTGAAGGCAATGAGCTAGCTGACCGTGCAGCTTCTGCGTGTGTAGATAGGACAGTTGACCATAACAGCATCCCTGCTACTGATTACCGAGTACCACTAAAAAGGCAAATAAAATATGCCTGGCAGAGGGAATGGGATTCCCAGCTGCAAAACAAACTCCATATGATTAAGCCCATCCTGAGCGAGTGGCGCAGTGCCAGACACCGAGAGCGTTTTTATGAGATAGTTTTATGCCGATTGAGAATAGGACATACCCACCTTACCCATGGCTACCTCTTGCGTAGGGAGATTGAACCGACCTGTGACTTCTGTTCTGAACCATTAAGTATACTTCACATTTTGATAGTTTGTCCACACTTTGAAGAGAACCGTCGAACCTGTTTTTCTATATTCTATCGGGAACATGTACCATTTCACTTGGCACTTTTACTGGGTGACGAGCCTCTTGTCCCAGTCTCACAAGTTTTCAATTTTTTGGAAGAAACTAATATTCTGCGGAAATTATAAGTCTAGTTCCTAGTAAGGTCTGCTTTGAGGCTTTAGTCAGTCCTTAAAGAATGTAGGCTTCCTTTACACAATGTTTCTGGCGCACTATGGCCCCGATGCTGCTGCGCCAAAAAACCCCAAAACCAACCAACCAAAACCAACCAATTTTTGCTAACAGTGTAGTTGTCACGTTGTCGAGGACTGGAGCTATCAACCGGCAGAAGTAGACACCTAAGGATATTCCTCTAGCTAGAAGGCACCACAATTTATTAATCTCATACATGATGTGTCTCTTTAACAGTCGGCCAAGGCAGTGCTGAATGACGAAGGAAAGAAGATTCACACTGCAGACATCGAAATCTCAACTACTTCTAAGAAAAAGAAAACGCTGGGATGACTGACACCCGACGACGCAAATGCAGCTATAATTCGTTTCATCTTCATGCACCTCAGTTCCTAATCAAGATTTAATACTCATCCTGTTTTTGGAATAAGGCATGTCAAATTCACCTGAACAGGATTGCGATCACAGCATAATATAGCATGGGTTGAAGTGGACGATATATCTCATGTACAGATTCGCTAGGTTGGCTCTGAACATGACCTGGTTGGGGTGATCAGTGCATAGTCATCTCATTCAAATCTAAAGCTTAAATTTACTCTTTCATGCATCACTTGACATACCTGTTTCTTTTTTCTTTTTTTTTTATAATTTGGCACCCAATTTCAGTATTGCTTAACATGCGTAGTGAAAGGTACAAATAAGTATTGCCGCTTTCTGTTCTTTACTGTTTATTAACCGTCGTCTTTCGAAACCTTGCAGGACAAACTAGGCAGGAATTTTGACGCAGATGTGAACGACACTTCGCTGCTTTGCAAAGGTGGCCTGTCACCCGCCTAGTCCCCTTTCAGCGGTGCAAGGCCTTCACACATATGCCACAAAGCCAGATCAAATGAGATGACTAATGTCGAGCCAGCTGCGCGCAAACTTTTCATTGTCTGCCTTACATTACTTTGCCGGCCAACCGCCCCTTCCCCCTCTTTCTGAGCCTATTGGAGGCTTTCATACATTTATTTATGGAAACTGTATAGTCCTACTAGGTATGTCTTAACGCGGAGCAACTGAATAGTGTCTCTTACTTTTGTTTTATTATGTCAAAATGTCTGGAGGTGGAGTCTTATGTCTAAAACACTTAAACATGTGCCATATGTTTGTTTGTTTCATTCTATATTGAAAAACAGTGCGAATAACACACAGACATTAGAAAGTTGGGCTAGTTGGTCTTAATCCATATTGAAAAACAGCATGAATAACACACAGACAAAGAGAACACACAGGACGAGGCACTGCCTCATCCTGTGTGTTCTCTTCTCTTTGTCCGTGTGTTATTCGCGCTGTTTTTCAATATGGATTAGCCTCGTCCTGTGTGTTCTCTTCTCTTTGTCCGTGTGTTATTCGCACTGTTTTTCAATATGGATTATGACCTACTAGCCCAACTTTCTATTACAGCAGGTTTGATTTATTGTTTGCTCAAGTAAAGGCAGTTATATACACATTTCTTCCTGCCATGCTTACTGCCGCAGATGCTGAAAACACTGGCGACAACTTATGACCGGCAGCACAGCGGCCAGTCCCCTTACAGTGATGATCTTTGACATTTTATTGAAAATGTGTTGACTTCTTGTTGACTTTGATTCTTTTTTTTTTTTGACATTCTGTTGTCACGGTAAACAGAAAGTTTTTTTCCTTTTGTGCTGAAACTTTTCTGGTGATTTTCTTCAGTCCGAGTCAAACGAAAAGCTGTTGGCTTTCTAATTAACTTTACGCTGATTTTTTTCTGCTGACTTCCTATTGACAGTGTCATCAGAATGGCTGGAGTTACGTTTACTCCGTATTGAAAATGTGCCGTTCACTCCCTGTAGCCAGTCTCTGGACTTTTTATTTGAACATAGTATATCTTGACTAGCTATGTCAAAAGTTTCTTTCTAAATAGTCTCCGACAAGGTGACAACGGCAGGAAGCAACGTCAGTGTTGCCGCCTCCAGCGCGAGCATCCTACCCTTGACAACGCGTTGGCGTTCGTGCACCTTGAATGCGCGCATGCAGTGAAAGCACGATGAAAGGCGTGGGGCGTGTGCTGGAGGCCAGGCGTTCGAAAGGCATGCCCTGCCATTAGGACTTTGTAAGTGACTAGTGACTTTAATGACCATATTAAAGGGGTACGGAAATGAAAATTGAAACATACAAATTTCGTTCTGAAATGGAGTCCAGCATGATGGATAATGAACGTAAATGATAATCCCACATCTGAATTTTGAATATACCTCCGCATACCTCCGTTTGCTGTTGGTGGCATTGTGGCGGCATCAATGTGCTACAACCGAGCCGTTCGAAGTACCCGTGGGGTGACGAGCGTTTCACGTGTGAGATCAGTCGTGCGCGTCGTGTTCGTGTGGCCCATTCTCAGAAGGCTAGCCACTCGCTCAAAACTCGGACAAAAATTGCTTCCTTCTAAGCTTACAGTGAGGTGGAAGCTATGCGCTTGCCAAACCAATCAGCCGCCTCCCTCTCATCACCTGCCGTATTCTCTGCGCGTGGGTCTGCGCGAGGGAGCGTGATAATGTGGCGAAAGTGTAGGTGGGGGTAATGATGCCGTAGCTTCTACGGCACTGTCAGCTTAGGGGTGAACGGGGAAGGGAAAGCAACTTTTGTCTGAGTTTTGAGCGACGGGCTAATCGGGAGAATGGGCCACACGAACACAACGGTAATTTTCACACGACGCGCACGAAGTTCGTCACCCCACAGGTACTTCGAACGACTCGGATGTAACGCGTTAACGCCACCAACGGCAATGCTTGTAACCACTCCGGCCTTTCTACATCACAAATGCTGTGAATATATATGTATGTATTTTGCGCCGGATATTTAATAATGCATCGCGTCCTCCGTTTGGGACGAAAAATATAGCCAGTCGTTCAAAATACAAACGTGCGATTATCATGTACGGTTACTATCCGTCATGTTTCACTCATTTACGAACGAAATTTGTATATTTCAATTTTCGTTTCTGTGCCCCTTTAAAGTAGTAAACTGGTAAAGAAAACCAATATAACTATTTTAAAGTGGAGCAACTGCCTTTACTCCCTTCGTCCCGAGTGGTGCTAAGCAGGGAAGCAATAACATTTGTTCTAGGAGCTGTTTTTAAGGATGTTGTTTTTGCGACTGTGCCAAATTATTATTAGTTGTACCAATACCTTTTAGAAAGAGATAAAGACCACAAACTTTATAACACTGTTTTCCCTTTGACAGACTCCCGAAAAGGATATCGGACACTTGGAACCTTAATAAGTGCTGAGGTGGTCACCGGCAAAATGATTAGCTTCAATATATAGGCTATATAAGGCTCTGGAGCAGTCAACGAGACTGTGTATCTGGTGTTGAGTGCTTCTTGGTTTTGTGTTTGTTTCTAATGTGTATTTGTGGGATATGTAAAGTGCGTTCAGATGTCACAGGGACATTGTTTCCTAACAAAATCCAAAATATATATTTAGGAAATTATCGAGTCTCTTCTTTTTTTATGCTATTCTGCCATAGAATGCATGCCTTTTACCCTTGTTGGTGTTAGACTGGTGGCAGCTGATAAAAACTGTTTGCTCTACTGATGTCTAACCTCTGGTTAGCTCATTTCGTAGAGTTCTCCACTGAAAATGGAGAGGTCCCGGGTTCGATACCCGGAACAGGCAAATTTTTTCGGTCGCGCACCAGTCACCTAGTTGTGCTTGGAGATTTGTGTTTGTCCTTTGACCCTCTTCTTTCCTTCTCCAGGGATTATTTTCACCAGTTTTAATCAGGAAGTAAGTGAGTTGTCAAAATAAACTCTGGGAAACCTCAACAAAGTTTTAAACAAGTTTCAATACGATTCCAAAAAACGCTTAACAGAAGTTCAGAAGAATTTAACTACAGATTTTTGTCAGGGTCATCAGCAGTCACAAGTTGCTTCACGAGCAACCCCGGTCGTAAGCAGTCAAGTGTGTGAACTGCCAAAATTGGTTCCTTTATGACAGTACTCATATTGGGCCTACCAAAACTATCTACAGACGTGTTAGAAGCGCACACATATGTGCGCTTCGAACACGTCTGCATTCAGTTTGGTAGGCCTAATATGAGAAAGCACGAGAAAGAAACGTGCCTCGGACGGTGTTTGTGCACTGCCTTTTGCTTCTTGTATGAGTAGTGTGACTGGAACTTTACGGAGCGAGTCAAGAAAACGTCAGCAGATGGTTAGTCTGCTAACGTAAGTGAACAACGGAGTTTGTCTGCTATAAAGCGTCATTCGCAGACAAAAAGAAAACAAGAAAATACTTTCAAGTCTTTGGTTAACGGACCGAAATAAAGGCAGCCGTCTGCTAAAAGCCGAGTGCCACGATGAAGTGATACGGGACGTGAGCTAAAACTATAATGGCCTGCTATACTTCCCTTTCGGTGCAATCGACAGCGAGTGCTCTCTATGCAAATCTCAAGCTCTGCTGCAGTATATAGCTGAAATTCTCGTTTGTATGTAGCACACTTGGGACAAATGCATCAATTACCGCGAAACCCCTCTCACCGTTTGTGAGTTAGAAGTTCTCACCAGAAAGACTCATGAATCAACTAAAGATGTATCATTGGTCGATAACTCTCGCACACCAAAACGCTGGGATGTCGCATCCAATCACTGACTGGGAACGTGATCGCTCTCACCAGGGACAAAACACCGACCTTTTAAACTCGTTTTGAAAAGAAAGGACGTTATCTTGTGGCCTAGCTGGCGAAAAAGGCCTGAACAAGATCTGTAATAAGTGCCATGTTTCAGCCTGAACGATACCCTCAGGGTTCGGGACAATGTTACAGAGGTGGTGGAGAGAAGGTGTTGAAAATGCGTAAACAAAACCAGAAACAAACTAATGAAGGATTAGAAAAGTGTTCAGCGATGGCGGTCTTGGAAATGAGACGTCTTTAAAGTGAAGCTGAAGCGTTTTTGTAGTTGAGGAAACACACTTAAATTGTCTTAATTTGGTCTTTAGGAACCCCAATGTCGAAAGTATTTTTTAATTTTGTTGTTTTCGAAGTACCGCTCAAGCCCCCCCTTCTCGGAGTGTGCTGTCATAAAAAGGGTTTTCAAAATCTCCTCTCTCGCGCATCTTCAGCGCCTATCGGAGTTATGCATGCACATTTTTGTTACTTTTACGAAAAGGTCAGTAAAAGACATCACGACTGGTGCCAGTGCCGGGTAGTGGTGAGATTGCAATTGCACGCGCTGCCTCACGATCGACACGAGCTTGCAGGCCGAAAGATACTCCTATGATGTAACGACTGGTGGGAGGTTTTTCGTGTTTCCTCGCGTTTAGTTATATCTTTGGGGAAAACAAACACAAAATTCAGATTTGCGGGTTAGAACTACGCTAGAATCAACCCCTATCTAACTTTTTGGAAGAATTGTTCCAGCTTCCCTTTAATGGGGACGGAGGAGAGGGGATTGCCACTCTAAGCTTGTGCTTAGTCGGAAGAGAAAAAAAAAAAAAAAACATTGTAGAAGGGATGGTATATTTACACTGGTGATCAATGGTGATAAATTTATACTTGTGATCAATTAACTAAATTGTAATGTTTTGTAGTCAACTTCTGTATAATCAAAAGGACTCTTTAAACATTAGAATCTCGGGGAAACTCGTCAACGTGAACCAAGTATCTCAGCTAAAACCAATTCTTCCTCAGTGAGCCCCGCTTATGAATTTTTGGCAAAACGCGAGATTGACTGATGGATCTACACTGAATATCATTTTATGTATGATAGCATCAGTCACATGGATGCAGCACTGACGGAACCGGCACACATTTCCCTTCTGCACTGCAGATGCGTGTTTTCTCTTTCGTTACCTTCTTTTTCTCGTCTCTACGTCGTAATTCGTAATCATTTAGTGCGCAGATTAATCAAGTAATGAATAGCCAACTAGACCAATTTTCAGCACTGGTACCCTTCAGTTTTCGTTTTGCTCATTGAATGCGATGATATTTGAGGTCAGGTAAAGTAACCTTGGGTTGGGGACTGTTTATTAACACTTATTGTTATAAACTTTGCAGGCTGAACTATCTGCAAATCCTCTTAACGCAAGTGTGAACAACCCTTCGCTGCCTGGGAAAGAGGGCCAGCCACCAGCCAGGTCAACCTATGGCAGTGCCAGACCTTTTGACTACATTTTTCCCCTGATGAATGGGATCGACTAGTCGGATCAAATAGGGAATGGCCACACCTCAGCCAACTACATGCAACATTTCCATTACCTTCCCTACTTTTAATGGCCGACACGGCATGTCCATTTTGTTGATCTGTAATTCTCAAAACCTATGGCAGTGATACACCGTATAGTTTTTGCTTTTCAAGCATGCCTGCCTTTTTTCAGCACTACGAAGCAGGAGCGTTCTACTTAAACCACGCTCTTTGATCGTACCCAGTTGTGTCTTCCTCGATTTGTGTGGGTCTCTATGGACGTAGTCCTTTGCCACATGTCTAAAGGTGAAGTAAAACCTTCGAAGCACCTGCTTAATAGAGAATGATCGCTTTTATGTTTGGTTTTCAAACATAAAGAGAGAAATTAAATTTTTCAAGATATATTTAGTATCTAGTTAGGATGCTTGTTTTTTTGTGATGTGATTATTTTAGCTTTTGAATATTACACCGCAATACGAATGTAAACCCCTGAATTTCTCTACATTATCTGCACGATGTGTCGCTGTTTGCTTGTTCCTTGAGTTTGCTGGTTGGGCTTCTCTGTTGGTGTACTATATACGAAAAGAGAGCAACTAAGCAAAATTTAATCTCCATGCCTAATAAAAATTATTATTACTTTCTTAGTACACTCTCAAGGATTCGTGAGCGGTCCCACACGGATAGGAAACTTTTCTTGGCTAGGCTTCCCAGGAGGTTGAAAATGTGAGGAGTCTGATGTGGTACACAAGGGTTCCCTCACGTGGACAGTTCATTAAGTTTTAATTAGCAGCCCGCACCAGACAGAAAAGTTGTACTACAACAAAATACAAAGTTATTTTTCTTAGGAAAGGTTGAAGGGGGGGGATGGGGTTATATTCCAAAGTACGAGAACTGCGACTCAAGTGAAAGTAAACAAACAAACTGGGTTCTACTGAAGGAACATTCACTTTGAGCACTCAATCTCAATAGTTACATATTATTTGATATCAAAGAAATGTACTGTGCTTACTTGGTTATTTATATTACAAAATTGTATTTTTTCCTTTAGTTTCGGTTGACCGAGTTGCTCTCACAAATACTATGAATTCTTTTTGACACGTGAAATAGCCCAAAAAATGTTTGGCTGTTCCAAATGACTGAAGCTTTTCTCACAACAATATTTGTGTCGCCGAAGTTTAGCTTTAGACTGGCAAATATCAATGTCGATTTAAAACATTGTTTTCTCTGTTTCAGATTATTTTACTAGCCTTTTGAATGCTATATTGTTTAATCTAATACCGTATTTGCACGAATATAACGCGACCACGAATATAACGCGAGGGCAGGTTTTGATGCTTCCCAAAAGAAAAAAAAAATAATATTACTATCATAACGCGAACCGAAGCAGCATCAATTTCTCGCACTCGGGGGCATAGCAGAAGTGAAAAGTCAATGGAAATAAAAGAAATATCAGTTTATGTTTTGACTGCACTCATCCTCACTGCTCAGGTCCTTCCGTTTACAATTTGCTTGGCCACTACGCAGCTTGTCTGGTAGTTACTTTTTCTTCCGTGCGAGCTCCTCGGCAGCCCACAATGCAAAAAGGCACAAAGCAGAAGCACCAACACACAAACACTAGAGGACTAGACCACTCTGGAGCAGAAACTAAACAATGCTCAGGCAGGAAAAAGACTGCTGAACCGATACCATCACACTTCTTGTTCTGGTGCCTCTGCATAAACAAATGCCTCGTGTTGCACGATTGCGTAAACGCGGTCGGTGGTCTTGGCTTGGCTTGTGTTGACTTGACTTGGCCCGGCTTGGCTTGGCTTGAATTGGCCAGCGCCCGCACTCCCGCATGGCGGGCGTGCGCTGAGTTTCTGCGGCGTGCGTGCGTTGTACAAACACAAAAGCGATAAAAATGCTTTTTTTGTTTTCTATTCGCACCTTCACGTAGCCCAATAGCTAATACATTCCCTTCCACAACCCCCCTTCTTTTCCCACTGGATCTTTTGCATTGAGCCGGAAGAATGGCTTTCTCCTTTGGCTTTCTCTAGACTCGCGTGCCTCGACTCCGAATATAACGCGAGGTGTGTTTTGGAGCACGTAATTTCGAAAAAAAAACTTGCGTTATATTCGTGAAAATACGGTCATCTGCACCCTAAAAGAAGCCAGTGTGACTACTTTCCTGTACAGCACTCGGAGAGCCAATCACCACAACTTACAGGGGCAACTCGGCGAATGACAATGGCGAAACACAGGTTTAGACCAAAATACGCTGTCACAGTTGTGACATCAAGCATTGCAAAACGTCACGCTTGCATTGGTCAATGTCACAACTCGGACAGCGTATTTGAGTCTAAACATATGTTTCGGCACCGTCATTTGCTGAGCTGCCTCCGTAAGTTGCGGTGATTGGCTCTCCGAGTGTTGTGCGAGAAAGAAGATGAACGGGCTTTTCTTAGAGTGTGTGGTTGTAAGGAAGACTCTTCCAGTGTAAATTAATATACAGTCGCAAACATTAAGAATGTCAACACGCTATCACCAAGAGCTCCGTACTGCCAGCGTTATGCAGATGCAGTAGGGAGTTTTAGTAGGCCGTTTCTGCAGCCCGCTAAGCACCCGCATAGCGCTCCGTAATCTGCCGCATGACCTTGAACTGTGTAAACAATGTTGCCGGCGCGCATGCGCAGTGGCGGTGTTTTCTTTACGGATACCGTAGCGGAGGAGAAAAACAATGTTTTACAACTCTCTAGAGTTCTAGGTGTTACCGTAAAAAAGTAATGGAACACGTTACTTGTTACTTGCAAAATAGAGGAACGCGTTATTGTTACCGTTATTGACAGAAAGTAATGCACATTGCTTTTGCATTACTTTTTATTTATAAATTGACAATAACAGCGTTTTTTGTGTTTTCTTTTTTTTTTTTGTGAGAGCATTTTTTGACAGTTGGATAATGGGAGCGGGTGTTGAGGTTTTTCTAAAGTGGAACTTTTTGCTTGGGGAACGGACAGCAAAATTTTGAAAATATGTAGAATGAGTACAATAATTAATGATTTGGATCATATTCTACGTTCCAGCTTAACTCCAGACGCAGCTAATGGGACCAGTAAAGCAGTGGCAAAATCGCAAGTCGCTGGGTCTTGTTTGTTTATGATTGGTTCAGCGATGATAGAACACGTCCAGAGACACGGCGAGCGCCATGATGGCGCCCTTTTCACTCTTTCTCATTGGCCCCGTCATCTTGTAGCGTCAGCTGCGTATGGACTTAAAGGGGCCCTGCATTCCTCATTAAGCCTTTTTTTGCGGTTTTCACGTCTCTTGTGGTTCGGGCAACCCAGCGGGCGCGGAGAGAGTAACTAAAGATGAGTGCGTTCTATTTTAACTGGACGTCATGGAAGTCTTCTCCACCTACAGGGGTGCCCCATGGTGCTGAGCACGCTCAACATGTGACGACATCGTGACGTTTCAGGTCCTGGCCAGCTTCTGCCTTACGACTAATGAAAGCCGCTAAAAGCTTTATTATTATTTTTTTTGTCGAAATACAAAATATAAGTGGCACAAACTGTTTCGATTATTTATGAAAGTAGTTTTTGTTCAGTATCTTAGATCAGAAGAGAAACAAAGGCAGTTTATAAAGTATGGAAACAAGAAATGACCCGTCGACACAACCGCCACCATACGGTGGAAAAGGCGGCGCATACTGGGAAGGTGCAGTGGAATCGGGTGCCGACGCGTGCGGCGCACTGCTGTGAAGCGGCAAGCGTAGAAAGGTCCTGCATGTACGTGGTGGCGCTACAGAACTGTCCTTTACCTTGTGTTTGCGGTCGCTTGTGGCCAATGAAGTGTCATGCCGCCGCCTGCTTCGTCCAGCCGATCCAGCACATTCTTTAGTGGCGCCCTATTGAGCCGTAGGCACGGAGTGCGGCGGCCGTGAGAGCTCGTTCAGCTCACTACCCCTCCTCTAGTTCACGGCCACCCAAGCCAGGACCAGGGACGTCATGAAGGAAGTTACTATGTTCAGTGTGCTCATGTTTGGTGCAAATTAAAAACCAGTCAAGAGGTCGTTGCAGGCCCCCTTTAAAGGGATACTTCAACAAAATTTGATATATATCCGTCGTGTTCAAAAATACGTTGAATATAATCCACAATATCCGTAAATGACAATCGCACATTTGTATTTTGAGCCTGTTGGCTCTATTTTTTGTTATAAATGGCCCATTCTGGCAAGCGCTCGGAGAAGGCCCAGCTTAGAGCACGTGACATCCGACGCAATCGTGACGTAGGTCGTCTCGGGATGAGCAAAGCTACCGCGAGGCTGACGTCGAGAGGATGGCCTAGTCGTCCCAGCCACCGAAGCAGCTGCTTTTGTAAGAATTTTGAGTGATGGGTTAATCTTTTATAATCTTGTAGAGGGACAATAGCGACTTCTGGGACACACAAAAGGAATTCTCGGGAAGAGGGGAGTTCCTCCTTCCCCTCTTCTCTCGTCGTGGCCGGAGGCGAGACAATAACCGTCACTACCTCTCAAGGATCCTAGATCGGCATTACAAACGATGCGTTAGCGACAGCCACCAGGTGCTCTTTGCTAATCGTTTAATTTGTTTTAAAATTCCTTTTCGTGATTTTTTTAACAAGATATCGGTGTGTTTGATTTGATACTGCTCCTTTGAACACATATAGACCATAAAATAAGCGCTGAAATTTCGTTGTAGTACCCCTCCAAGGTAAAACCAAATATAGAAAGGCGCAAAAAATATAAGTACTTTTTTCAGGTTTTCGGAAGAATATGTATCGGGTAACGTCACTACGTTATCCGTTACTTGAAATAAGTAACGTAAATATGTTACCTGTTAGTGTTTTGGAAAAGTAACGATTACATTACAAGGTTACTGAAAAAAGAAAGGTGTTAACGGTAACGACGTTACTTTTAACACGTTACCGCCAAGTATGGAAGGGAACTGAAGCCGCGGCCCCCCTAGCTTGAGTTCCCTTCCGTACTTGGTTAGCAGAACGCAGAAGCCACCACAGCTTTTGCACTATGGAGCTGCCAGATTAGTCTTTAATGATCGCCTGTAGACCTTTACAAGCATTACGAATGAACCTTTTTAACATCTGAAATGAAAAAATACCTTATTTAGACAGCACTGGCATGACGTAGGCATTCATAACTATGTTCATCTAGGTACTCATAATTCATGTTCAAAGCGATAAAAACAGCTCTGACCTTTCTTGCTTTGTCGTGTCATCCCAACAGACTGGATCGAAGCATACTATGGCGACAAAGTGGATACCTTTGACTGTGACAGCTGCAGGGGCGACACCTTTCCCCCCACCAACTGGTCGGGCCCACAGAAGCCGCAAATGCACCGACAACTGGACAAGCACCCGTGCCGCTTCTGTCCTCACTCAAGCAATTCCGCAACGGCTGTCGCCATCCACGAGAGGACACACACTAACGAGAGGCCCTTCAGTTGCGGTGTTTGCGAGAAAACGTTTGCGCGTAAGGATTGCTTGACAGCTCACGTTAGAATTCACACCGGAGAGAAGCCGTTCAAGTGCAACACGTGCAGCAAGGTGTTTACTCTGAAACGCACCTTGGCAGATCACGAAAGAATTCATACAGGAGAGAAGCCGTTCAAGTGCAACACGTGCAGCAAGGCGGTTACTCTGAAATGCACCTTGGCGGATCACGAAAAAATTCATACAGGAGAGAAGCCATTCAAGTGCAACACGTGCAGCAGGGCGTTTACTGAGAAAGGCACCTTGGCAGATCATGAGAGGACTCACACGGGAGAGAAACCGTACAGGTGCGAGACCTGCGGTAAAGCGTTTACGGCTAAGAGCGGTTTGCACAGTCATCGGAAGATACATCACAAGTGACCAAAACCCTCACGTGCATCATAGTTGTGGAGGGGGTTTAAACGAAATACTCGAGAACCGACTTGTGTTCATTTCGTTTGGCGATAGACCTGCAGGGGTTCTACTTGCAAGCAGTGCAGGTTTTGCATGGTTAAACATTTTTAAGCCTGTCGTTTATTGTGTAAACACAAATAAAGATATGATTTACCTTAAAAGTGACCAGGGTTCTTTATTGTATACGAAAAATAAAAATACCGGAAGCATAGTATTTTTTATTCATTTAGTCATTAATCAAGGTGCTGCAACTGCAGTCTCTGGGTTGTCTGTAGGATCATTTATGTCCTACAGACAACCCACCTACAGTCGGCCTACTCATACACAAAAGGTATGAAATAATCAAATAACTAAGGTTTTTCAATAGCAATAATCTTGGACCATGTAAAAGTTAAGAAAGTAAGAAAAACCGAGTAATGTGGAGAGGCCAACACATTCTTAAGATATAAACAAAATGATATTGAAAACTGATTAACACACCGATCTGGAAACTAACGCTTTGCGCATAGTACTGGAATAGAGTATACAAGGCTCGAAGAATTTTTAACGCAATGTTATTTCCTATTTTATTTCTTAATAAATATTCTTCGTCCTTTTTTTTTCTTTTCGACCGGTTTGAATTGCTGAATTGCGATAACATTATTATAGGCACGTAGCCAAGATTTTGTTTCGGGGGTGAAGGGGTGGGGTGGGAAGGGCTTGCTCATGACAATGCTCTATGAGGGGGAGGGAGCAGAGGAGGTCCCAGCAAAATGGAAGATTCGGGGGGGAGGCCGGGCCCCATGGCCCCCCACCCCCTGGCTGCGTGCCTGCATCATTCAATGTGCTTGCTACATGATATACTTGTATGTATGCTTTTCTTTTGCATAATTTTACTCTTTTTTTTCACATTCACTAAGACAGTCCTTGATCATTTAGGATATTCATACTTTTAGTGCTATTCATTTGGTATTCATCAAGTTTCACTTGTATTCGTCAGGCCTTTCTTTGCTCGAAGTTCCTCTTCTAGTTGATGGATCAAATATATTTGTTTTACTAAAGGCATAATTCACTTCATTGTGTATATCCATGGATGTAAAAACTGTATAGGCATAATCCATTTAAATATGTCTTAATCTACGCTGACTTTACATTGGTTTTCACTATTGTGTGGTGCGGCAGAGTTGCTGCGGGTGGAGTTATATTTCCAAGTGTATAAAATATTTGTTTTCACATATGCACGGTGTCTGCGCAAAAACGGGCAAAATCGCTACTGCAAAAAACTAAACATCACACAGAAAAAAGCTTGATGCCATAGTGGTCTGTGTCAAAGGAAAATTGTTGGTGTTCAATATAAATGGATAATTAATAAGTACCTAAATTTTTTTATACCGTATTTATTAGAATATAAGTCTACCTTTTTTTTTCGGAAATGTCAAAAGTTAAGAGTCGACCTATAATCGTGACCAAAGAATTTCGACCTGCATATGAGAACAAATTTTGCGACTCTACCGAGGGCTTGGACCTATCGAGTCACTGAGCTGGCACTGCCATAGAGCCGCGCCGCTTCTTGTTTCAAAAAGCTTTTGATGCACGAACACAACCGAAACAGCAGCAACCAACAGCCCCCCCCCCCCCCCCCCCCCCCCACTGTGGCCGCCGCTCGCGCATATCCCTTGGGCGTCGGATTTCGCCATCGCGCCTGTAGCGTTCCCCTCGCTAAGCAAGGGGGAAGGGGAGGGAGAGGAACACGATGGGCAATGCACCTTGCCTCCATTCCTCTCCTTCGCAAATGCGCACAAAGAAAGAAAAGAAAAATGGAGGTTACTTTAGCTTGTTGCTTGTGGCGCTCGTGTGTTGCTCGCGGCGCCTCGCGGCGTTGATAGCTTCTTTGAATTTGGTCTTTCGTCGCTTCGCCCGTCTCTACCCTTCATGTCGTCATTTTACAACAGTGTCGGTGAGGTATTGCTGCGAATTTGCGAGGATGTCTACCAAGCTGACGAAGCTTCGGACGACGATGACGTGTCCAAAAGTTCTGACGATGATTAAGTTTTTGGCATCGCCCTGCGATTTAGCTGAGAGGGCTGTAAATAAAGGTTTGTTTCTTTCTTTTGTCCTAATTTCTCCTGTTTCTAAAAAAAAAAAAAAAGTTCACCTATATTTGAATTATTATAATCTTTTATTCTCGGTAGGTTCAATAAATTGGGGTCGACCCATTTTCGTGTTTCGTGGTTGACCTATTTTCGGGTAAAACGGTAATAGTTTTAAAGGCGTGGTTTCAATTATAATTTTCCTCGGCATCGAAAACTACTAATCACACACACATTACAATGGTATAAGGCCCGCGCAGCATTTTACGGCATTCCGAGAAAATGCTCATTGGACACGTTTCTGGGTTTCGGTTATCGGAGCGCATCTCCGCGCGGGCAATCTCGCCCCCCCTCGCAACGTGCGTCCGCCGTTACGCATTGCACGTGAGGTGCGTCTTAACTCTGGCACCTATGTCAAAAAGGCAGACCTCACTTGACAGTCCGGAGGCTTTCTTATGTAGACTTCTCTATGTGCGATGCATGGCGCCACACACGTGCGTCCTATGGTGAATTCCACTCGTAGATCCGGATTGCTTTCCAAAATTCTGCAAAGGAGGCAAAATTCTGCTCCGTGGGACCCGCTCCTAAACGACGAGGGGAAGAGGAGCTCGTATTTTTGGAGCGACCTCCCCCCCCCCCCCCCCCCCCCCCCCCTCCCCCGCCTGAACTTGACAAGCCCACCATCGCCTCAGCCGACTGATCTTTCCGACGACCAGTGACAGCTGTCAGTGCTTAGCTGCAGAAATAAGACACACGACACAGGCCGGGCAAAATATACGTACCACCCAAGGAGCCCATGTCAAAAACAACGAGAAAGACGTCCGCGTTCGCCACCGTCGCATTCCTTTCGGCCGCCTCGAAGCGGTGGGGCACGCACACCGATTGCCATCAGTAAAGTTAAAATTTCTGGTACGACTTTATTAAACACAGAGGTAACAATCCATCACTTGCACGGTTGTCGCCTAGTCAGTTTTTGGTTTATTGCACGAAAAAACGCCGGGGGCATGCAGTGTAAAAAAGTAAACAATCGGTGGCGGCAAAATGAACGGGCCTAACCTTGCATCCACCTTCAGATTTTCGGCCTTTCTTTTTCTTATTGTTCCTCTCACGATCACAGATGACAGCGCTTGTGATTTGCACCGCTTTAGTCCCGGCTTTGGATTTGTTATCTACGCAAGGTAGATACGCTCGGGCCGTCACAATCCCGCATAAAATGACCGACGCATCCGAGTAGATCCAGCTCGACCGACTCAATGCTGTTGGCGGTGCGGCCGGTCGGCTCACCCCCCCCCCCCCCCCCCCCCCCCCCCGACCTCTTCACGCATGTGCCACGGCCAAGTTAAAGGAGATGATGTGGTGCGCTCTGCCAACTTCCGCAAAGATCTCCGAAATCCCACGGAGCAAGTTCGGCGGGGTTGGAGACGCTGCATGGAGCGGGCGCTGCCAGAGATGTTCGAGTGAAAGATGACCAACTCGAGCCAGATCTGCGAGCAGAATATGCGAGCTCCAAAGGGAGCGGTTTTGGAGCGCTCGAGATCTGCGAGCGGAATTCACCATTAGACATGGGGGCGGGATTGTTTGCGAGGAGGTGCGCTCCGATAAAAAACCGACACCATTTCTTCGGAACGCCGTAAAATGCTGCGCGTGCCTTTTACCATTGTAACGTATGTAGTAGTTTTCGATGATGCTCACTAAGATTCTATTAGTAACCATGCCTTTAAAATCAGTCATTAACAATTTAATTACTTGGAATTACCCAATTATGCTGGCAGTAGTTTTCCGTGATGGCACGTGCAAAGGGCTTAAGCTGCCGAGGTGATGGTAGCTACGAGCCCATTGGAACACTCGTACCTCGATTTTTCGCCGCATGCCCGCGCACCCACCCACATCCACGTAGAAATCGTGGTCAGGCGATGAAGGGGAAGTGGTTGTTAGCTTCAAGGTGCGTGCCACGATATAGGGTATTGGGCTTTCTGGTACCAGTGGGACCTAAGCAGTGGTGCAGCCATTACAGAAAATAGTAACAAAATAGTGTCACTCTTCAGATCGTCAAAAATGAACGGGTTAGTGCGATTCGTTACCGTCCCACGAACATCAAGATATACCGTTACAGTTACTTTCAAAACCTAAGGAACTTTATTTTTGCGTTAATTTGAATTGCATTATTATTTGGCAGCGAAAGGGCGATGAGATGAACTTAGACAACAGTTCAGCTACTACAGAGCAGTGTTGCGGAATGGGCACCCCCATTCCATTCCAATTCCCTTCCGGGGAATTAGAGTCTTCGATAATTCAATTCCTTTCAACTCCTAGGAATGGGGACACTGGGCCCATTCCCACTCCTGGAATGGCTGAATCGTTCCATTCTATTCCTCTAATTCCTGAACGTAAAAATTGGCACTTGACAGCTGCATTGTTTTGCAGGGTTGGGCAGAAATAGTCAAAAATGTATTTGAAAATACAAATGTTGGGATAGATGAAAATAGTAGCTAAAATACTGATACTCAAATATATCTGTAAAAATGTATCGCAATACTTATCGGAAATACATTTTCAAAAAAGTCAAAAAGTCTTTGGAAAATCAAATACAGGAATACATTTTAAGGAGGGCAGAAATATAAATACTGATAATGCAATACATTTTTCAAAATTTTTTGAGACGCCAACTGAGATAAAACTTAAGTTTAAAGTGGAATTTTTTTTTTTTTTTATCTCGAAATTACTTTCTCGCCTTAAAGGTAGTGGTTCCGGTCAAAGAGAAGTCTTCAATGGGTTAAAAAAAAAAAAAAAAGAAACGTTTCATTAAGGATTGACTGCGGTTCCTCCTCTGGCATCCTGTCTGTCTAACCAGTGATGCGAAGTAAGGGCGCCCCTGTCAACACTGATCACATTGCGTCACGGCGGAATGAACTAGTATTGTATCTGTAGGTGTTACCTTGAACACGAAACTTTACCCACGCTGCTGTATGAAAGGACAATACATACTTTCGTTGTAGGTGACCTCGTTGAAGACCGTGCAGGGAGTTGCATTTGGAATTTTCGAGAATAGGGTGGACAACCTGAAGCATCCTGGAGCACATGTCTTATCTTCTGTTACGGTTGAAAAATCGATACGGTGGCATCCCTGTTGTGACGGTCGTTATCTGCCGACCTTCCACCTCCAACGCATGAATGGCAGTCTTCAAGTTTCGGCTAGCATCATCCAAACAGAGAGAGACCTGTGGATTGCGACTTGAGATGGTCGGCACAGGTGTGAGCTCTCCGAGAAACAGCGCGCTCGAGACGAGTCGCAGGAGTACGAAGTCTGGGTCGGCACAGCAAGGCCACGTCTGGCCTCCTTCCTGGGTATCGGATCACCAGAGCAGCGGGTCAAGTTGACGTCGACTGAGGATGATGTACCCTTGAGCCGTGCAACAGGCGCAGACACATTCGGATTCGTGTTGAACTTCACGGGTGAAAGGCGCCGCGCCACCCCCCTTCCCTCCCCCCTTTGTCTGTACTTTGACGCTTGTTTTTGTATTCCATATATATATATATATATATTTTTATAAGTTTGTTGGGGCTCCACACGGGTTTGCAGCTTCCCAATCATTTTATTTCTGAACAACTGACTCGCTGACTAACTCGGTAGAGCTAACCTAAAAAAATTAAATGAATAAAAAAATATAAAGAACCGGGGCCATTCCATTCCCATTCCATTCCGGGCAAAAGACATCTAATTCCATTCCCATTCCATATCCCTCAACGTTGCAGCTATTCCATTCCCATTCCATTCCGGGGTCGCGAAAATGTGGAATGATTCCGGAATCATTCCAACTCCGGAGTGGCAACTCCGCAACACTGCTACAGAGTAAGTCGACGAAACAGTGCACGCGCTGTTGGGCACGCGCAGAGTGGAGATCGCTAGCCTATTCGCCAATTTTTTTAATACGTTTGTTCTGAATGAGTGCTCTTAAAACGGTGTTGTTAAAGGTGTGCAACGAAGCAGTTCGGACATGAAGATATTGATAAAAAGCGGAAAAGTATTTAAAAGGACAAAGTAACTAGGTATATGCGGTGGAGAAATGTTAGGGTCGAGTTTAGTGTAATGAACAGTAAAAAAGGCGACGCTCGTATGGGTGAAAAAAAAGTATATTTCCAATAATGATAAGTCAAATCCACGCTGCAGGCAAAGCAAAATAATAATCGAAACATTAGGCTAACGACTGACATAAAACGGCCATGATAGTATACACACACAGCGAAAAAGTACACCCCTGGACGTGTAAACCGTTGTCCCAGGGCGGACTCCCCAAATGGTGTTCGTTTTACACGCGAGGCTCGGTGTATTTCGTTTGCACCCGAGGTCTCGTGTAAAATGAACATCTTTGAACGTGTACTTCGTTCTGCGATCACATGTCTAGGGGTGTTTTTTTACAATGGCGGCCGTTTGACTTCCAAGACGGGTTCTACGAGCGAGGCCCAGCGCTTTACACGGCTTTTCGCCGCAGCGAAAGCGTAGTTTGCACGTGTTCGTTCGTAATCGTCCATACGTGCTGAACTACCGCAAGCATTCACCCCCAGGCGCCGACGCCGTATCCATTACGGCGATTACGCGACAGTGGGAGCGACCATCGACTGCATCCAGCAGCGTGTTTCCCCATCCAGCAGGTCTCGTTCGCGTGGCGGTTCAGCCGATCGCCGAGGCCTCACGCCGGTTGCATTGTCACCGACGCCGGGTAATTTCCACAGCAGTTATCTTTTCGCGACCACAGACATGAACTTTATTGAAAAAGCCCGTTTGCCGCGAGCGACGACGAATAGCTCCGACACCGACCCTACCCGACCGGCGTTACCGACGTCCCGCTCACCTCTTTACCGCGAGCAAAGTTGTACGCGACGTTTCGACGTTTCGACGTATCCACTCATATCTCGTGTGTACGCAAATTTTGCGGCTTTCCGGGTAGAAATCGGCTACCGAAACGGCCAGCGAACGAAGACGAACTGAACGCCGGCGCTATGCGCCATTTAAACACGCGGTTACTTTTCTACTAGACTGTAGCTATGTGGTGTGGTTCTTTACACATAAATGGACTACGTACAAACAAAGCTAAAATAAAATTGGGCGGCTGCTTGCGCCACCTAGTGAGTATGCGGAAAACTACAAAAATGAAGGACATTTCGGCATTTGAGGAAGTGACACGCTCGAACACGGACGGCAGCATACCAAGACGTACATCACAGCACATACCACAAGATCAACATACAAGCATCTACATACACAAACAACGAACAGAGGCAATAACAACCCGACACTCCTGCTCAGTTGTAATAGAAACCCGCTCGGTATATATAGCAGACTTTTTGTTTCAGCCGAAGGTCCGGTGACACCCCCCGTATTTTATATGAACGTAACGATATTACACAATTATTACTGATATAGTACGGCGACATAAATATAAATTGGGAAGTTACACATTTCTCTTAGTCTAGATTATAGCTAAAAGACACCCTATATTTAAAAAAAAAAAATGTTTCGAGCTAGCCAAAATGTAGCAAAATCTGGTTTCGTTTTCGGAAGTTCGAGCGCTCAAGGCTGGAATGCGCTAACGAAGTGTGTGCTTGCTTCTGTCAAACTATAATCCATTGTATGACGCTCTCAAAGCTGCTGGCTGCAGCCCCCGTCTTGGTTTAGGATTTGATTTACACGCGCTCCCGTGGAAATGAAATTATGCGCGCTCGAGTCGATATTATTGACAGCGTGAAGTATACACCGAATGTAAACGATTTTGCGAACGACGAGAACAGCGACGGCGAACCGCTTCGCTGACGCTCGGTCACTCGCGCGACGACGCAAGCCGCATGAAAGCGGAACGATGTTTTCTAGAAGTCCAAAAACCGAGTGACGCGACGAGCGATAGTAAGAAATCTTCGTAATACGTCGCTGACTCGTCGCTGTCGCCGTCGCTCGCTAAATCGCTTTATGCAGTTCAGCCTTTATACTCACGCTAGTGCCGACCTGCATTACCCGCTGAGCCCAAGCAAGCGATAAGGATATTCAAATATGTCACAACAGTGGCGTGCATTCGCTAAGAAAACATATATCTCAAATTCCTGCAGTTTGACGTCGGGATCCGTTACTTGTTCTGCTGTCACCTTGGCGAAATGGTCACTAAAGAGAAACTAGTCAGTTTGTTTTATCAGGAATTATAAAAACCTTATCTAGCCACTGTCATGCACAAAAGCACTCTGGAATTTCATATAAATAGTTTAGAATAAACTGAACACAATCGGTAACTTAATTTTCCAAGCATAATATTAAAAAAAATCTTAGAAAACAATGTATTTTTAAGGTGTTTCAAATAAAAAAAACTGAAAAAGGAGCCTTATTTCAGCTGCACTATCACGTAAATGCTTTGGGAAAAAAATAGCTATTGAAAAGTAGGTTTTGCAATCTCTAATTTGCTTCTTTCAACTTTCCAGTTACTTTATGCGTACTTGCAGATTGTATCCTGACAAATCTAGACCAAATTGTATAAAAAGTAACAATCTATATAAAATTTATAGCTTAATTAAATTCACATTTGTTTGATAATGTTCAATCTTAAATATGAGTTTTAAATTTCACATCTATTATTACAAATGATTGAATTACATGCTGCTTGATGCATGCTGTGCCGCCCCCCCCCCCCCCCTCCCTTTTAAATATATATATCCTGTATATTTGCTGGTTAGTTGTTGTAAACCTCTTAATGTCGTGTTATTTGTTTGTTGTTGTAGGTGTGTGAATGCATATGTTGTACCCCACTCCTACTTGGGCCTTCAATGGCCAGTAGTATCCTCTAAATAAAATTAAAAAAACAAGTGAGCAGCAAAAATCTGGAAGACAAAAGTAAACACAGAGCCGTGCAAAAAGGCATTCAGTATATGAAACAGATACAGATATGGGCCTCTGGCGGTCCATCGGTTCAGCCTCCACACCGCCTAAAGACGGCAGTGTTGCAATATTACGAACCAGCGCACAGGTAGACAGTTACCAAAAATCCAAACACAAAAAACTCACATCAGCGCTGTGCGAGTGTATATTTTTGTGTATTTGGATTTTGAGTAACTGGTCTACCTGTGCGCTGGTTCGTAATTATGCCGTACCAACTCGCCCAATCTGCCGTATTAATAGTGTTGCAAAATACTTAGATCAACTATAATGCTAAGGACTGCAGTGTATAAAAGCAAGCTACTCGTCGGAACGAGCTTGACAGTACGAGAATAGAGAATGTTTTCACAGTTAAACTCAGAGTCTGTTGCACCGTCTCTTCCGTCCTCAAGATCGAAAGTGCTACAGATTGATGACCTGGACATGATGATTGACTCCGAGCACCTGCTATCCAGGGGAATGTTCTTCGTGGCCAAGGGCACGGCAATGGCTCTGCCTTTTCGGACGAAAATGCAGTAGGCACATATTCAACTTTCTCAGCCTCCACATCTGCAGCGCCTCCGCAACCACCTCTGCTCTGTCGCATCTAGCACCGGCATCTCCCAGCAATGGGCTGCGACCACCTTGCTTGCCCCACCGGCTTGGCAAGTGAATATTCATCGACATCTTCACACTGTTCACAAGGCATGTTGCTAGCCGACCAGGGTCTCCTCATCGTTGCCATGTCAGGCATTCGCTCTCAGTTCGGTTCCTCATCTTAGGGGATGTTGCATCGGCCCCGCAGTCGGCCGGCATCCCCCTTTCAGTCCGAGGCTGTACACTCCAAACTGATCGAGCCGGACTGAAAGCAGGACAGGGTCGATTTCCCCCGTCTGCTGCCTCATTTCCTGACCTCGGCGTCAACTACCATGCACGGCTTCCAAACGCTCTCTTTCCTGCTCTCTAGTATGTCATCCTGCTTGCGGTACATGTCAACAGCAACGACACCTCTCTGGAGCCGCAATCACTTCAACAAAATCGTGCCATACCTCACAGTGCAGAGCTGAGGGCGATAGCCCTGCGGCAGTCTATCGGTTCAGCCTTGGCATCGCCAAAGATGACAGTGCTACTCATACTCGTCACCACGAGCTCAACGACATGAGAATAAACAGAATGTTTTTATTGCTCGGAGTCGGTCGCAGCATCTTTTCCGTCCACAACATCGTATACCCTATAGGTAGTAAGGAAGAGACACACTTCAGATGAAAAGAACAAATGCTCAGATCACACATGCCGCGGGTGTCCAAAATTATCCATCATGTTGAATATTGTTTTGGTTTTTTTAATTCTAACAGAAGACAAACATCATTATCGCGCAATCAAAATGAATACTTACGAAACACCTAAGTCGCAGTGTAAGTGCTCATCGCTGAGCTGCGGCTGTGGCATATATGTATTTATTTAAAAGTGCACCGATGATAAAACCTTCAGGTTTGGCAACAATACCGAGATTACAACGGTTGTTGTCCATTATAAAATACAAAAGAAATAAAAAATACCGGAAACAATGCAAGGTACAAATCTGCACAGCAGGCTTCCGAATTCAACTACTTCGTCGTACTGGAGTTTGTTACAGTAATAACAGCTTTGGATGGGCTGTGAGGACAGCATTCACACTGAACTGGGTGCCTTGGTGACTATCACCAGTGTTGAGGAGTTGCCACTCCAGAGTTGGAACGATTCCGCACTTCCACAACCCTGGAATCAAATGCAAATAAAATGGTGGCAGCACTGGAATGGAATGGGAATGAAATTAGTAGTTACATTTTGCCCAGAATAGAGTAGGAATGGAATAGGCTTTGTTCTAATGCGAGCTGCTTAGATGCCGTCAAAGGGGCTTTCGAAACGGCATTATTGCATTTAGGTAACTGACGGTTTGGTTATCTGACTGCTTATGTTCTTTCGAGGATGAAAGTGGCACCCCAGTGAAGCAACCCAAACTGTAGAGTTGTAGGCTGACAAGGGCAATTTACTCGATCTTAATCCAGGGTAAGGGTTTTGCACCTCAGCGTTCCAAAAACTACCCGTGCCCAGCACTTTTCAATCTGTGTTGTCACGTGACACGACCCACCGGAGTAACTCGGATCTATTTGGGTAAGATTTGGAACACAGCCAAAGTGTCGTTCCTGGTGCTGCGAGATGCAACCATAAGGCTGTTGGGACCATGTGTGATTACAGCACCAGTTGCAGGCCACCAGGCAGCGACAATGTCACACCGCCCGCACTTCGTTAATACACGTGACTCCTCACTTATTATGTATCTCGTAAAAGTGGAGGACATATACGGTTCTTTTGTGGAAAAGATGGGCGACTTAGTTTTCCTCTCTGTTACGAGGCTTTTACACCTGGTGGTGCGATCAATATCTGCAGTGCCCCCATACCAATTGCCACTAGTGCTATGTGCGACCAAAGCTCAACTTAGTAAAATCAATGATTGCGGGTAGGGTTTTGAATTTTGCAGTTGTCTACGCATTTCACAACGCCAGCTTTACGTCGACGTTATTTTCCGGTAACTTAGTACTAGCTGTCAAGTGCCATTTTCACAATTGGGAGGGATTGAGAGGAATGGAATGCAGCAGTTCAGCCATTCCAGGAGTGGGAATGGGCCCAGTTTTTCCTTTCCAGGAGCTCAAAGGAATGGAATTAGTATTAGAAAATTCCAATTCTCTGCAATGGAGTTGGGTGGAATGGGGAATCTTTTGTTTGTTTGCACACCTAGAATGTTTGAGATGACTCGAGAATCTTGTTTGTTCGAGCTCGGAACCTTCTAGATACCTACGGGCTTACAAAAAGAGCTTCGCATGGCTGCTCGAGTCAGTCGTCCTTTTGTCGCTGTCAAAGTATGTGCGGTCTTTGTTACTTTATGTTTCTCGGCACAAGTTCGCTGCATTTAACATTGATCTGAAGTTTTATTAATCAAGTTTGTTTTTGTTCATAACATATTGGTGGATGTGCAGGGTAACGCCGTCTATGCCCATAAAGCGTACCATCTGTGAACACAATAAGTCTGAAGACGACGATCGTGAAGGCGACGTCCTTGAAATCATCCGAGGACGACTCCAACTCTGACACCAACGACGACCTCAACTATGGCCTCGGAAGCGACGCGGACAATGAACTTGACAAAGCCCCTGGCTACCACACTTAGACGAAAACATCATGACGACTTCTACGCTGATGATGAAACGGACGACAACTCCAAAGACCAAACCCGGCTACAATGTCAACAACCAACCTGACAACGGCCTCGATGACAAACAGTCTTCAACCGTGGTGACGAGACTGATGACGACACTGATGATGACCCAGGCGAAGACTCAAACAATATCATGGAAGACGATACCGACTACGGCTTTGACAGTTATCCAAGGACAATCCGGTCGATGACTTTAAAGGGCAACTCCGGCCAAAACTCGAAATTAAAGAAATTACTGGTATCACTGTAGTGACACAAAATACGGCCCCAGCCAAAATATTACGTCCGTGGGATGCCGCATTCTCAACTAATGCCGATAATAAAAATGTGACCCGCCGCGAGCCGCTGCACCTTAGCGGTCGGCTAGCGGGTTGCCGATCACTAAAGCAACATTGGGCCGTGACGTCAGTATCGTTCTTTTTTTCCTCCAAGCGTTACGCGGAGTGCGCTTCTTTGAGCCGCTACCACCGCTACTTGGACTTGTGATTGTCATGTTTAGCCATTGCTTTTATCTGTAGCCCGTGTAGCTTCGGTATAGCATTTTGTTTATTTGCTTGTGAGGACTCAAAGACTGGTTTTAGCGAGCAACTCGTAGCGCCCAAGAGTGCCCAGCTGTTCCTCGAAGGATGCCGAGTAGAACTTGTAGTGCTGTGGGCTGTTCAAACAACCCGCTGCACAACCCGGAGGTGCTTTTTCACAAGTTTCGAACGTACCAGAAATTGAAGAAGGTGTGGGTAAACGCTGTTCGACGAGTGGACTTTGGCTTTTACGCGCCCAAGGAAAAAAGAATGCAAAAACAGACATGTACAGCCCTAACGCAGCAGCCCGTGCCGGAAAGCCTCAAAGCTTCGTGTCTGTTACTGACCCGCAGCGCGAAAGCGAGAGGGCCCCCAGTACTGTACTTCACCGGCAGCGCGTCGTGGAGCAACGCCGCTCCATCCACGGAGCCCCGATGACAATTTAGGCCTAGCGACAGAGTACGGAAGACTGCACACACGGCGACAGCCGCTGAGTACGGTACTGAACGAGTTCACTCGTTTTCCAGTCGCTACCTTTTGGGTATACTAGCGACAAGTATGGCATGGCACACGCACGGCGGCAGCGGCCGCCGAGTACGGCACTGCACGAGTTTACGGGTTTTCCAGTCACTAGCTTTTGGGTATACGCACTAACTCTTCCTACATGTGCTGGATATCTACCAGATATACAGAATTAAAATAAAATCAGCTTACCTCCTACCTTTAGACGGCTAGCGCAACAGAAGTAGCTGCTGATCAACCTGCGTACTCGTTGAACAAGAACGATCCTGACGTCACGTTCACATAGCGGCTGATTTCTAGTGCTGCCAGGGCCTCGAGCGGCTAGTTTCGGTTTTGTTGGCCGTGCCCCAAACAAAACTTTGAGGCGTCCATATCTTTAAAACTACGCACAATAACGAGAAAAAAATTACACCTTGCAATTCAGGGACGCTGACTGCACTAAAAACAGTCATAATCCCAAAATTGAAAGTATGGTCCGGAGTAGCCCTTTAACGACAACCACGACTACAAATTTGACAACGACGACCTTGATGATGAACCCGATGACAATACCTACGGCAAGTATGGTATTTGTCACGAAGACGAACAGGACGACGACGCCTGGTATGTCACTCAACGAACGGAGGAAGTTTGCCAGCTTGGTCGCATTTTGATGCAAGCCACAACTTCCTGACGATGACTGCTACAATCTTTGTCACCACGACGCCCAGTTTCAGCCTGGCTACCCACTGTGAATCTAAACACCAATTCATCGTCGCAGCAAGGAACTGTTAAAGTGGTGCTTCGACCTCAATGTTATTCGCTACATGAGACCTAAGTTGTAAGTCGTTGGCCAATGGCACATCAACATTGTCACGCTGCCCTCTGCGACCCGTAGGTGATTCACGTCTTCCGACTCAACTGAACTAGGTATGCTCGGTAGGACTGTGAAAATCTGCTATTTACGAGACTCTATTTTGACCTAGTCTTGTTTAAGCTGTTAATTTAATTTTGTGCTGCATAAAGACGATGAGTCTTTCACAAGAGGGGAGTAATGCCACGTGCAAATAGCCGAGTCAGCAGCGTGATCGACTCACATGCCGCTGACCCCGCCAGCGCATGTCCTTCTTTCTATTGTTTGCGTGACTGGAATGATGAGACGACTCTAAATTTTTTTTTGTTCGAGCTCAGAAACTTCTAGATACCCACGCGCTTACAAAAGTACCTTCGCTTGGCTGCGTGAGGCAGTTGTCCTTTCGACACCATCAAAAGTCTTCGTTAATTTATGTTTCTCAGCACAAGTTCGGCGCATTACACACTGATTTTAAGTTTAATAAAGAAGTATGTTTTCATTCGTGACAATATTTAGATGAATTTTGATAATTCAATCTTCTGATATTTCAAACTAAAGTGTGTGGCTTCCAGGGCCCGTTTGCTCAAGCGCTAACCGCGGCTAAAGTTAACCGCAGTACCTAGGAGAGGGATTTTGAAATCACGTGACTGGCTCGGCATGAATGCAGGGAATCATGGCGGTGCCCCGGTGAGTGAGCGCCGCTCGCTTTGAAACTAATATGTCGTTGTAGCTGCAATATTGGGCGCGTTAGTCAGCAATGAATGGTGCCAGAGGCTTTCGCTTTGCCTTACCTCATTTAAATCGCAAAGCATGAGCATATGACCTCGCCGGATTTTTTAGATAGTCTTTCGATTCTGGCCATTCCTAAGCCTAAATGAACGCGATAAATATTAGCATGGCAATGTCTTTGGAAAGTGGATTGCCTTGACTCAATCGGCCGGGTATTAATAGCACACAAAAGCAGACAGCGTCCCAATAGACCATATTAGATCTTTCTCTAAATTTCCCAAGCACCGAGGTGCATGCTACAAGTGTGGTTACACGCGTTGCACGTGCTGGCGTCTGAAGTAATAACTGTTCTAAAGCAAAAAGTCTAAAACAAATTCTTGCACGTGCGTTGGTCAAATATTTATTATGATTATTTACTTCGAATCTTTTATAAGAGGAAGGCCAGTGCGCGCAGACCGCAGAATTATACTTCCAGCGCTCTTCTCGATGCTTGGGTAATTTAGAAAAAGGTCTATAGGGATGCTGTTTGCTTTTGTGTGCAATCAATACCCGACCGATAGAGTCAAGAAAATCCGCTTTCCAAAGATGTTGCTAAGCCGACAATTACCACATTCATTTAGGCTTAGGAATGGCCAGAGTCGAAAGACTATCTAAACAATGCGGCAAGAGCCTTGCTCATGCTTTGTGATGAAGTGGGGTAAGGCAACGCGAAAGCCTCCTGCACCATTCGTTGCTGACTAACGCGCCCGGTATTGCAGCTACAACGACATATTAGTTCCAAAGCGTGCGGCGCTCACTCACCGGGGCACCGCCACGCTTCCCCGCATCCCTACTGAGCCAGTCACGCGATTTGAAAATCCCTCTCCTAGGTACTGCAGCGAACTTCAGCCGCGGTTAGCGCTTCGAGCAAACGGGCCCTGGAGTTTGAAATAATGAGAGTCGACTGTGAAACACCATTTTTGCTACCCCAAGTAGCAATTTATTTTAGTGTAATTTCTGGAATCTTTTATTCAGACCGAAGACTTCTTCTTCAATAAGCTTGTCGGCATAAAATTGAGACTATTTTTTATAGCCTAAACGTAGCAAGCGTTCAAAACAAATACAACCTAGTGCATCAGATACAAAGAAAACACAATATTAGCAAACGCTACTTTTATTGAACAGATCTGGAGTTTCTGTTGGATACATACAGCGCTGTGAAGAAGTACACCATTCTTATATGAAAATAAGCTTCCCACCAGTGAAATTTCTCAAGTTGGACAGCCTTGTTGTAAGTCAGGCACGTTAAAGAGAACCCTGCCCAAGTTTTCATAGACACTCTTACAAAGTTGTTTCATCCGTACAATAGCGACTTCAAGGTATATGTGTAGAAACTTCCCAAAGTGCAAACATTATGTGAAGAAACTGCATTTCAAAGTTGACGTCCTCGCAACCCCCCCTATCGGTAGCTGCTCTACCGGCAACAATGTAAAGAACTATAGAAAGACCGCTGAGGCCACATAACGTAAGACATGGTGTCCAAGATTCGCCATGGACAGCATTGTTGGTAGTTGGACTCGTTTGTGCTCACTCTTTTACCCAGTCTGTCGATTGACAGCTATTTAGAGTGCATGATAGGAACTATTTGTGCTGTAGACATAAAAACATGTACATGTTGCCCCCCCCCCCCCTTTGAATCTGGCAGGCGAGACCACTCGAAAATGTTTGAGAGTAGCTGTGTAGAACTGACATGTTCTAACATTCTGATGACACAATTATTCATATTAAAAGGTATGCTTAACCGAAATTCGAAGCTTGCAAAACAACACTGGGGCGGTAGGCGGGACGCTGCAAAACCCCCAAAACATCACACATAGAGCATTATTTCTAACGGATGGCCGTATTTTTGGAAACATGTGGGATTCAACAAGGCCGACGAGACATGTGATGTCGCGATTCTCATTCCCTCTCCTCTAGGCTTCATTCCCTTAAGCAGGTGAACCGAAGCGGGAATGAGAGAAGCGAGGCCGCTTCCCCTCATTCTAAAGTGTACCAGGAGAAGTATGATGTCACATTTCTTGTTTGATTGTGCCCTTTCCTTTCCAAGAATACGGCCATCCGTTTGAGATAGTAATGTATGAGTGATGTGTCGGAGTTTGTAGAGCTCCCATTCAAAGCTTCCGCGGCCTTATTTTATGAAATCCAAATTTTGGTCCAGCATCCTTTTAAACAAGCTTTTTCAAATATTAGCTTAATGAACATACAATTGGACAACTTGCTAACTCACAACAGCATCCTCCCGATGATGTCGTACAAAGGTTCTGTCACACGCACCAACCGAGGGGATTGCTGCAAGTCCATCCACCCTCAACTTTTAGTCACCTTTGAGACTGAAGAACTGCTGTATGAGGCCCGTCCAGCCACTGCGCACACAAAGAGAAACACGGGAAATAACACTCAGTGACGAGCAAAGTCTCTGGGCGGAAAGCCCTCCATGACAAATGAGCACTGTTGGGTTACGGCAACGGCATAATACACAGGTTCTGCTTCTTGGATGCCTTCACCGCTGCGGTGGGTGGTCGTAGCTAGTCGTAGCAGATAGTGTCACGTTTGTTGCTCGTACCAAAACACCAAAGCCGTGTAGTATTCTTGTTGCCGAAGTTCATAAGCCTACGTTCCCGGTCTACACACACTACACAAAGCCAGCCACGAGCAAAGCTAGCTAACCCCGTTTCTGCTTCGGCGACAAGCCGCCAGGGCGGTGACACCGCCGCTGAAACTTCTGCCTCGGCTCTTCAAACCAGGGCCCCTCAGTGCACAAGCATGACACTTGCTAGGCTGCTCTGCCTGTACCAAGTGACACGCGCCCGCATGTTCCCTCTCATAATTCTTCTGACTGTACGTGCCTTGTATTGTACACAACCATACTGTGCACATGGCGAAAGTTCCCTTTTGAAAGTGCTCCACGGTCGGCTTACAATGCTGCGAACACAAAGCACATGACCACTATAGGTGACGACACTTGGGACACTTGCCATCCGTCGTTGTGGCGCAAAGTCGCTTTCTCAGTCGTCCTCACAAGGGGCAAGGAAAGGCAGGCACTGCATAAAAAATCAATACATATTATAACACTGGCTGTGGCAAACTAGTTTCAAAGATGATACAGTCATGTCTTCTTAATATGGACACCTCCGTACTATAAAAAGATTTTTTTTCTATAATGTAGGTGTTTATATGAGAAAATTAAATTTAAAACAAAAATTGGATAACAAGCATAACCAAACAAACAGTTTATTCAGCTAAAAGATAATGAGATGTGAGTTTGCTCTATCGCTTTAGAGCCGTTTAACATGTAGCACTACTGTCGTTTACAAGAACAGATACCCAGACTGTAAAGTGATGATCGGCTGAATAGCAAAAGATGTTGCACTGTATGCACAAGCCGGATGTAATATACACTTAGCTGCCGGCAGTTAGGATCCTATAATCTTATGATCGCAGACGGGAATTACATCCGGTGCCTACGGCTGGAATAATGTCTCGCTTCGTAATAGAAAAAGCACAAAAAAAAAACACAGGATGGAGAAACCGGGTGTCACAAATTCAGGCTTCTCTTCATTTTTTTAAATACTTTTATGATCTTTTTTTGGACCACTTTAAGTGTTGATACGGTCAAAAAGGGGGAGTGTGGTGCCACTTTTAATCTCAGTTTGTCCCGTCGTAGTTCCTTTCTAAGTCCCCAACGAATTTGCTCGTTTGCAGAATGGGTTTTTGTTAACGGGCGACGTAGATCATCCCAGGTCACAGTTTGTGGCTTTGACCTCGCGGACGGAGGGGTGCGTATGCTGGCTCGCGTATGGTGCCGATTTGACATGTAGGGGCGCCGCCGGGATACAAAGATGTTTACGCTGGCTGGCACGCTTTTTGAAGGCGGCGGCTTTGCTCAGTCTGAAGCCTGTCGTGTTCTATGTATCGGCGATAATTGATGTTTTTGGACTCGTACGGGGGAATGGATGGGCACATATGTTTGGTTGTCTGAAAAATGTAATAGGTTTTGACATTTGGGTCGTTGCTGTGTAGCTTTGTTTTTCTTGAAAGTTGACTGACCCGAAAGGCGGGGAAACGGGAGGTTGGTCGGTAGACGAGCCTATAAAAGGGGGTTCGGGAACAAAGAAGGTAGTCCAACCCCAGAGCTGGCCGGGTCGCTACTCAACGTGGTTACTCCCTGCAGATGAGTCTTGGAACGTGTAATTTTTGGCTTCTGCCCTGCCTGTCGGACAAGTGTTTGAGTTTGTTGTGCTGAAGCGTGTGTGGCTGTGTGGTGTGCGGTGTCGACCTCATCAAGCCTCTAATTGGACCGCTGGACTTCGAGACGCCGTTCTTCGGCCGACAACTCCAAACTACGGACTGCTCTGGACTCGGCACCTACCGGAAAGCTAAGCCTGGTTTTCTAGGACTTGTCTACTACATTCTCTGGCTCTGAAGTATGAATTGTTGAATGTTGGGAAGATTTTTACACAGTGCTACTTCCTGTCGCGACTGTTTTGGGGGATTATCTCATGTGTGTAGCGGTAACGTTCGAGCTCCATCTCGGTTTGCTCTCGTTGTTAGTGTCGGGTTTTCGTCACTGTTTTGTTGGCTTATTCCGGTTTTATGAGCGTCGAGTCTCTTTAGTATTAGTTTCTGGCTCGCAGGGCTCCATAGCTTTGAGCTGGAGTGTGGTTTTGTGTTGAGTGCTCTATTGCCGTGTACAGCTTAGTTTTTCACTTTATTAAATCTAATCTTTTGTTTGCTTATCCTCCCTGTGTCATCATCTTTCTCTACTGATTATACACCAGGCGTGGACCTAGCGCTAGTCAATGGTCGAACTTAGCTCTCTTGTTCTTTTCCCGTAATTTCTCGTTTATTCTCAGAGTGGATCATTGAATTATTTTTATTAATTTGAACCCCACTCCGTGACACCGAAACAGATGGGAAAGCACCACAACGTATTAAACTCGTCGAACATTAAATGTTCTTGAATTATACCTCACCCATGCTTGCTACGTGATGAAGCCCAAAGGTTAGTTCAATGCCATTCAATATTAAATGTCTTTAGATGGGCACCTGCTGCCCGATCATGGCCTTTATTGCAAAGCACTGTTCACACATTTGCGAGTCCTGCAGTGCCTTGTGGAATGGTGGGCGATACTTGCCGTTCCGCAAGGCACTGCAAGACAGATCAGGCTCAACTTTTGAATGTCGACGTGCTTACGGAATGCTGCAGCAAACCAATCATTCGCCGAGGGAAAAAGAAAGGAAGCTGCATGCCTCCGTGTGCTCATTGCCAGTGTTTTCTGCTCTGCTATGTACCCTGCTTGTGTGCTGTGATTTGCAAGCCAGCGCGGGATATATTTCCTTGATTTGTTTGTCTGTTCAGCTGTGCGAGGTTGTGATTGAAACAACCAAGAAGTATAGACCGCCATTCTTTTCATCAAGCTAAGGCTTCGCTCATCCGAACCGGGGACGATGACTGCTGTTGTTTACACGATTTTCGACAGCTATGTGGAGTGGCTTTGTGTTTAAAATTGCAATCCTAAGTGCAAAAAGAAGTTACCGCAGACTATATTGTTAAAGGTTGATTTCAACTGGCAGGCTCTGGCTACAACCACCTTAATATTCATTCAACATTGTTTGCATTTCTACTTACCCGTGATCGCTTCATTTGCCAAACACGTTAGTGGCCGGTCACCTTACCAATGAAACTAATGTGCTGGTGTCTCCGGCGAAGAATTCCCTCAGGGCTACATGCAATGCACAACACAGTTTGTAGCCCGTTGTGACTGAAAGCTTTCACACTGGGGAAACGTTGTTGTCACAAACGCAGTCAAAGAATGCGATAGGATTGAGGGAACAGGGGGATTGTCCAAGTTGACTGACTGCATGAGCATATGTTTCTATCGCCACCGTGTTTCCTCCACGCAGGCGACGGAGAAAATGATATAGAGACTCCTCGCGCTTGCCAAGTTTCTCTAAAACGTCGAAACACGAGACACCCAGCAGCGAAGTGTCGATATTGCCGGAGAGAGCGGCGGGACAACGATCAGCGCAGGATCGCGGCTTCGCCACTCTTATGCGACGGTGTCTTCGGTTTCCGCTTCTGCAGCTTTCACCGGGACGCTAGCCGTGCCTAATTGTGCTAGCTTTGAGCACCACAGTTCATAGGGTTCACAGCGCCCGAGCGAAAGCTCGCGCAAAAGAACCGGCGAGCAGTCGAGTCGTTTCCAATCGACGGGGTGGCTAAACGCCGGTTGTGTGAATCGGGCTTAACGCCTGAGCCGGCTTGCTCAAAGCAAATCTAACGTTCTTGAATGTCATGTAATAAAAATCTGAGACGTGCTACATTCTATACAAACTTGATAAAAAAAATCAAACACTCACCTTCGGCTGCTACGTCCGCCGTACCGCTTCAAGGCAGAAGCAACATGGCGCTCGACGTTTTGGGGTGTTGGGCTGGGGTGTTTTCAGTGTTGCTTACACGCCTAGTCGTGTAAACCGAAACCGAAACACCAATTTTTACTACCCCAAGTAATTTTTTGACGATTTATCACTGGCAGAGCGTGTAAAAATATGCTAAGGAGTGAAAATGGGGTGTAAACAGGCGAAATATTACATTTTCGCTAACAGTGTACGAAGGTCAAGGAGGGAGTGTGTGTCGAGGTGAGCGGCCTAGTTTCCAGGAGTAGTCCTCCCCCATCTTCAAATTCTCCGACACTTGCGGAAAGTGTTTCTCGGCAGCTCGCTCGGTGGCTCCCTTCTTTTGCCCGCCCAGGCTCGGTGGGGGAACGTAGTAGCCCCGGTACTTGACTGCCCTGCCCAAGCCCCGGGTTACTCCCAAAGCAATGGGCCACAGACGGCCGTGTCTGTGGTGGCCAGTCATAAATATTACGAGGCACGCTTTTTTGTTACTCTGCCCAAAATCAAACTGAACACAAAAACATGCAAAGGGACCTTAGAACCTAGCAGGGTTGTTTCACTGGAAGCAGCGGGGAATGTTTTAGCTTTGGAAGGCCAACTGTTTTCAAGGCCATAGGGTAGATCCGCAGGGCAATGGCCGTCCGGGAGAGGGAAATTTCTGCACTTGGTGTGCGACCCTGGGCTTGAGTGTGAGGAACAAAGGGCAGTGTGAGAACACACTGAGGCAAACCGACGCATCGTGTCGTCGAGCGGGGCGACGAGACCATTGTCAACGGCCCCATGCCAAGTACAGCTCTGAGTTCTATCGGGTGTGTGTGTGCCACCTCGAGAAGTGGGTGCGAGGTAGACATGTATGGAAAGCATTAAAAGTAACGAGTTAGTCCTACCTAGTTACTATTTTTGGTAACGAGTAACGTATTTAGTTACTTTTCTTAGAAAACGAACGAGTAACATACTTACTTTTGAGGACAGGTAACAAGTAACCATATCTCGTTACTTTTGTGGAGTAACGTGTACAACACGGCTTAAACGGCCTCATTTTTATTCTAACCTCAGTATGCGTCTATTGCGAGAACAGTAGGTGGGCAACCTGAAAAACAACTTCACCGTATGACAGTACAGCAACGTATATCGCTGGACACGTCAGTCGAACAGTTTGGCTGACGTGTCCAGCAATAAATAAACCTTGCTGTACTCAACTTTACAGCTGGGAATGTCCTTCACCCAGCGAACGCAATAAGGTTTGTTGGTTGAACCTTCTAGAACAGGGAACGCACCGAATGTAAACCCCGAGGTTGCGAACACGGGAAAGCACAGAACCCATTACCCGCTGTCCTGAAGGCGCAGTTCCCGAAGACCCACCACCAGCTCTTCTTGAAGCACAACGCTTCCGTTCCTTCGAACGTGTCAATAGAATGACTCTTCAGCGTCGCCGGAGATGTATTTTCAAGGAAGTGGAGAAACATAACTGATGAAAACTTTGAGAGGCAGCTACTGGTTACATGCAACGACTACTTAAAAAAAAAAGAAAACAAGAAGAATTAACAAAAAACATGAAACCAAAAAAAGTTGTGTATTTGGCCGTCAAAGTAACGTGAAAAGTAACTCGTTACTTTTGAGGTAACTTACGCGCTCCTTTTTAGAGTTGGTAACGAGTAACGTATTTAGTCACTTTTTCAACGAGTAATGGTATTTAGTAGTGATGGGACGAATCCCTGGAGATACGGATTCGGACAGATTCTGAAATTTCCGAACTTCCCGCGACAATAGTCGGAGATTCGTTGCTGGTTGCAGACGGTAGCGTGAACCTTGTCGTAAACCTCACGAATGCGGTTAGTTGTGTTTTTTTAGGTACTGTTACTTGCATATAACCAGATTTCGTCTGGTTTATTTCAACGTGTGGTATATACTGTACCGTAATTCTAAACCCTGGCACGCGCCCAGGTCCAGCGGGTCCAGCCGATCTGATTGATCAGTGTGGTTGACGGAGGCCTAACCAATGCACGGTCTTGGTGTCTGTGCGGTTTTGCGGTGATCGTTAAAATGTAGTGAAATGCTGTGTATTATACGTAATGTGGCACAACGCACAATAAATATATATTCAGGCAAGAAAGTGATTCATCTCCTTCTCTTGAGCTGCGTATGTCTACTAGCTGTAAGGCGCGAGAGCAAGATGAACTTCGACCGTATACAGGCATCGGTGCGTTTCTCCGTTCTCGGCAGCAAGTCGGCCATGAAACGTTACGCGTTTCATTTGATGAAAAAGAAACAACACAGGGGTGTCCAACGCAACTTTACTGTTCGGAAACAAACACTGTAACTAAATCGGATATCATTAACTAGGCAAGATACTCACTTGTGCGTATCTTTCCTGGTACGTAACAGCACGTATGTCATCAATCTCTTGCAGCGATGAAAACAAGCGCTTGTATTTCCACGTGCACTAAGCATGCCTATTTTGGTCGTAATCTGGAACCGAAACCAATTTTCCCGCGAAACAGTTCTCGACAAATATCTAAAATAATATAAACAAAGCGGAAACATTTTATTTATTACTACTATTATATTATATTACAACATTATTTTGTGCACTCTGTAAAATATAGTGAATTTAATACGAAAAGTTGAAACACTTACCAACGTGATCTGGCAACCATGGAAACGCTTCGAATCTTTCCCAACTTTTCCGAATCGCTTGAGATTCGGCTACTCTTCCGAATCTTTCCGAATCTTCAGATTCGGCTCCGAATCTCGATTTGGATAAAGATTCGTCCCATCACTAGTATTTAGTTATTTTTTGTGGGTAACGTGTACAGTAAAACCTCTTTATAACAAAATGGGTTATAACAAACTAATGGATGTAACAAAGCAATCATAATTCCTCTTGCTTTCTAATAGTCGGAAGAAATGGAGAGTGGCTATAACAAACTAATGGTTATAACGAAATAATTACGACCGCTCCTTCAACTTTGTTATTAACAAGGTTTTACTGTAGATGTCTGGTGCGAGGCCAGGGAGCCCCGCCCAAAATAGTGAGCCAGCCAACCACTGGAACTGCTCCACCTTGGACGGACCGCGCAAAGAGACGTCGTCTACCATCGACCCACCAGATGAGAATTTTGGCACTCGCCATAACTTTTTGGAATTAGCATATTTTGAGTCGGTTAATCGTAGTAAATTTATCAGTTTGAAAAATGTGTCTGTGAACACAGATTTGTGACCCATGTTTTTGTAAGATTTATATTTAATATTACAAAAATGACTTGTGCAAGGTGTATGCAGTGTAACTTTCCGACTACCACTAAATTAAAATTTCTTTCTGCTTTTGTCTTAATTCTCCGTCTATGTCTTTTCATTGGTCAGACTTTCTACCAGTGCAGGGCGTTAAAGATAAGGATAAAGAGACGTGGGCGGAATCCGAGCAGCATATTATTAAACTATGCGTTGATTTGTTCCATATAAGTATTGAGCCGACGGAAATTGCGCGAGCACATCGCATGGGCTTTTCCAAACAAAAAAAGAAACCGTGCTGTCATTGTTAAATTTTGTTCTTTTGAAAAAAAAAAAGACGCCGTGATGTCATCCGCACATAAACTGAAGGGCTCTGCATCTGCTGTAATTGAAGACTTTGCGCCAGAAATTCGGCTTGCTCGTAGGAAACTGTTAGACTTTGGTAAAGCTCAGGAGGGCTCTTTTAAACTACGGTACGATAAGCTGTGTATTGGTGACCGTACATTTATTTATGATCGAGCTTCGCAAAAGGTAAAACAGAAGAGCTGGGACCAAGCACGTTCCTCTGCTGAGAGTACTGCAGAATGAAATAAGGCAGCAGCTACAAAAGTAAATAGCCGTGAAAAGCAAATTCAAATTTCGGTTGTGAACTGCCACAGCTTTAAAAGTAAAGACTGAATTATGTTGCCTTATTCAAGGAACTGACGTATTTTCATGATTTAAATAGCAACTCTGCTATTTAAATAGCCAACAGCAAAAAATAATTTTGGCGATTTGTGAAGAGAAATAAGAAGGCTGACACTACCATACCGGCACTCCTTTTCGAAGGCGCTGATGTCACTGACGACACTGCGAAAGTGAACTGTTAAATGAGTACTTTAAATTCATTTTCAACGTCAAGATTCCAGCTGGGGAGACGTCACGTTTGGTAAATCTAGGATATGATCCAATGTCGTCGCCTATAATTAAATACAAGAGAATCGAAAAGCCGCTGCTTAATTTTGACGCGTCGAAAGCAACCGGGCCTGACGGCATTCCTGCTGTCGGGCTTGAAAGCTGCGGATATATCCTGTTGTGCTATCTACACATCATTTTTACAAAAAGCTCATCTGAGCACAAGCTTCCAGAGGATTGGAAAACTATAAATGTGGTGCCCATCCACAAAAGCGGTAGCAAAAATGTTTCTAGTAATTATCGGCCTATCTCGTTGACATTGATGGTATGTAAAATTCTAGAGCATATTGTTTAAAGTAGCGTAATTGCACGTATAGAGAAGCAGGACTACTTTACAAAGGAGCAATATGGTTTCCGGTCCGGTGCATCATCTACAACATTGTTAGCTAAATTTGATCATGAAATCGCACTTGCAATTGAGTCCGGAAAAGAGGTAGATTGTATTTTTTTTTATATGTCTAAGGCATCTGACAAAGTGGATAATTTTCTGTTACTGAGTAAGTTAGAGTGTTTTAATATCGTTTTCAATGTTTTAGCCTGGATTGGTAACTACTTGAGTGATAGAAAACATTATGTGCTTTTGAATGGTTGTTCATCCAATAGTGTGACTGTGACATCTGGTGTTCCCCAGGGTTTGGTATTGAGACCTCTGCCCTTGATGACATATATTAATGATATCTGTTAGCTACTTCATCACGCTGTAAGCTTTTTTGCTTGTGATTGCTTCATATACAAAACCATTGAGGATGACAAAGATTATTTAAACTACAACTAGACTTGGACCGTGTGTCAAATTGCTTCAGCGATTGGCAAATGAAGCTGAATATAAGAAAAATGTAAAATAGCTAGATTTTTTAGAAAAAAGCAAGATAGAGAAAGTAGGGGCTATGCCATTGCCAATCAACAACTTGATAAAACAGCTAAAGTTGAGCCCATAAAACAAATGCGATTCGTTATCTCGGTGTTAGGTTTTCAAGCGACTTACTATGGAATAGTCGTATTAATTTTATAATGAATTATAAAATTAGGTTTTTTAGGTCTTAATTTTCGTCACTGACCAAAAGAACTGAAGAAAACTATAATTTTCTTTTGTTTGTTAAGTTCTGGAATATGTTTGCAAAGTCTGGGAACCTTAAACTAAAAGACTATGGGATAAATTAGAACAAGTTAAAAAGTCAGTGCGCCAGATTTGTCTTGAATAAATATACATTCAAAGCAAACGTCACGGCTATGAAAGAACATATACACTGGCAACTGCTCCTATGCAGAGAGCAACTGCTCCCATGCAGAAAGAAAATCCGATGTTATCCCGTTTGTTGCCTTCTTTTTTTCTAGTTTTTGCGTCATAAGTCATAATCATTTACTCTGCAGTTTGATCAAGTAATGAATAGCCAACCATACCAATTCCCAGCACTGGTATCTTTCAGTTTTAGTTTTGCTCATCAAATTTGAGGACGTTTGAGCGCAGGTAAAGTAACTTTGTGTGGGCGACTGTTTATTAACCCTCATCCTTCTAAACTTTGCAGGCTGAAATATCCGGAAATCCTCTTAAAGCAAGTGTGAGCGATCCTTCGCTGCCTGGGAAAGAGTGCCAGCCACCAGTCAGACCAACCTATGGGAGAGCCAGACCTTTGGACTACATTTTCCCCCAGATAAATGGGACCAACCAGTCGGATCAAATAGGGCATGGCCACAGCTCAGCCAGCTACATGCAACATTTCCATTCCCATCCCTACCTTTGTTCGCCGACACACCATGTCCATTTTGTTCACGTGTAATTCTCAAAACCTATGGCGGTGATACATTGTAGGGTGTTTGCTTTTGTAGCATGACTGCCTTTTTCAGCACTAAAAAGCAGGAGCGCTGAGACTAAACCACGCTCCTTGATCATATCCAGATGTGTCTTTCATGATTTGTGTGGTTCTGTATCAAAGTAATCTTTTACCGTATGTTTAAAGGTGAAGTAAAACCTTTGAAGCACGTATTAATAGAGAAGGATCGCTTTTATGTTTGATTCACATGCATTTTTTACAATTGACTTTTTCGGGATGCTCTATCCAGTTATGATGCGAGTGTTTTTTCGTGATATATTTATTTTACATTTGGGATTACACCACAATACGAATGTAAACTGAATTCCTCTACTTTATCTCCATGATGCATCCCCTGTTTGCTTGTTCCTTGAGTTCGTTCTGGTTGGGCTTCTGTATTGGTGTGGTATAAATAAAAAGAAAGGAACTAAAGAAAACTTCATCTTCACTCCTTGCAGAAATTTCCCAGGCAGCATTCGACTACGAATGGCACGGAATGAACTGCGAGGGCACGGGGGTGGCGCTCTCGTTCCAAGGAGCCGAATCGCAGTGGCAACCATCGAAGATGGACCAGGAGGGGAGGGCAGACGGCAGTGAGACTTCTGCCCCCAATCTTATGGTGCCCACAAGAATAACAGCACCAGGTATGAAAAGACGCAAATGGGACAATACTCATCCAGCTTCACAGCTCCTTAAAACACCCTTAGTATTTGTGAACGGTCCCACACGGATAGAAAAACTTTTTGTATGCTAGGTTTTCCAGAAGGTGGAAAATCTGAGGAGCCTGATATGGTACACAAAGTTTCTCCCACATGGAAACGTCTTTCAGGTTTAGTTAGCGCCCTGCAACAAGCAGATGAGCATACCACATTGAAAGAGTTCTTTTCCTTAGGAACAGGCGAACAGGGGGAATAAAGGAGTTACAGTCCGAAGTCCAAAAATGACAACTCGGATGAAAGCAAACAATCAAGCTGGGCTCTACTGAAAGAATGTTTAGTCTGAGCACTTGAAGTTTAGCTTCAGATTGGCACTTGAAGAAGTCCGAGCACTGTCACACACACTATGAATTATTTTTAACGGATGAAATAGCCCAAAAGATTTCGCTGTTTCATGTGATTGAAGATTTTCTCACAACGTTATTTGTGCCGCCGAAGTTGAGCTTTACTGGCAAATGTCCATACCAATACAGATATGAAACAGCGTTTTTCGCTGTTTCGAATAGCTTGTTAAATACTTGTCGTGTACCTTAGCCAATTTTTATATTTTCTAAGGTACAAAACAATTGTTCTACAAGCCTTTTGGATGCAATTTTGTGCAATCTAGTAATCTGTGGGTCTGTGGAAGACCCTTCTAGCGTTACTTAATACACAGCGCTCGGTACTTGCAGAGTTTTGCAGCCGCAGTGTTTTAGGCAGTACCGATAAAAGTAATGATATACATTGCTTGTTACTGTCAAAATGAAGGAACGCGTTACCGACCTATGTTAGTTAAAAATAAAAGGAACGCACTACTGTCACCGACAGAAAGTAAAGCACGTTACTTTCGCAGCATTTTTTATTTATAAAGCAGCGATAACAGTGTTTCTTTGTGTGTGTGTGTGTCTCTTTTTTTTTTGCGACAGCGTTTTTTGACACTGGGATAACTGGTGCGGGCGTTGGGATTTTTCTAAAGTGGAACATTTTGCGTAGGGAAAGGGCAGGAAAAATGTTTGAAAATATGTAGAATGAGTGTAATAATTAATGACTTGGATCACATGCAACATTTCAGCTTAACTCCACATGCAGCCGGCTCTCGGAGCTAATGGGACTAATCAAGCAGCGTCAAAAGCGCAAGTCACTGGGCCTTTTTTGTTTTTAAAATGAAGTATAAAAACGCGGAAAAAAATATGTACTTTTTTCTGGTTTTCGGAAGCATACCAAGTAACATAATTACGTCACCCGTTACTCAAAATAAGGAGCCTAAGTACATTACCCGTTACTGTCTTGGAAAAGTAACAACTACGTTATTACGTTACTGAAAAAAGTAACGCCTTACCGGTATACGACGTTACTTGTAACATCTTACCACCAACGCTGTGCAGCAGCGACCACGGTGGCTTGAGTTTCCTTCTACACTTGTTCAGCAGAACGTGCAAGCCACCACAGCTGCCGCACCATCCCAGGTAGCACACCATGTCGGCCGATACTGGGATTACGTCGGCCAGTACTGGGAGCTGTACGGCGGATCCCGGCCAGGGACGCCGGTGAGAAACCGACCCCGGCCGATATCGGGGACTTGTTGTCTAAACTGGCCAGCACCAGCCGGAAAGTTCCCGATACCGGCCGACATCGTTTTCTTGCTGTAGTCACTGGCCAGTCTAGCCATGGAGTTTCCGGTGACTGGCCGACATCGTTTTCTTGCTGTAGTCACCGGCCAGTCTGGCCATGGAGTTTCCAGTGACTGGCCGATATCGTTTTCTTGCTGTAGTCACTGGCCAGTCTAGCCATGGAGTTTCCGGTGACTGGCCGACATCGTTTTCTTTCTGTTATCACCGGCCAGTTCAGCCACTGAGTTTTCGGTGACTGACCGACATCGTTTTTTCGCTGCTTTCACAGGCCATTCGAGCCGTGCAAGTTTTGAAATGTAACCGACATGGCTTTTTCGCTGATATGGAAACTATATGATGGTTACAAATGACCGTTAGGTTGGGCATGTCTTCAATATGCTAAAAGGTGACACCTAATATTATCCTTGGCCTCGTATTAACGCCGCGTCATCCTTAAGCCAGTTAACAAAGGCTTATTTCAGTTTTGTTAAAAAAGACGGGATCACACATGGCTGTGGAATGAAAATTTAATTTGGTTTACATCTATTAATTTTTTAGAGAGCAGCTCTTAGGCGCCCGTTTCGGGCTTGAGCGGCCTCGCCGTCGCAGTCGCCGTCGGCGTAACCGCGCGTTGCATTATGGGAAACGTCCCATAATGCAACGCGCGGGTCTCACTCGTGACCCGCGCATTGCATTGTGGGACGTTTCCCATAATGACGGCGTGTGTGACGTCACGAGGGTCCCGCGCGTTGCATTATGGGAAGCGTCCCATGATGCAACGCGCGGTCGGCGACGGCGACGCCAACATCGCCGTCGGCGTAACCGCGCGTTGCGTTATGGGAAACGTCCCATAATGCAACGCGCCGTCTCATTTGTGACCCGCGCATTGCATTATGGGAAGTGTCTCATGATGCAACGCGCGGGCCAGCGACGCCAACGTCGCCGTCGGCGTAACTTCGCGTTGAGTCATGGGAAACGTCCTATAATGCAATGTGCAGTCGCATTCGTGACCCGCGCATTGCATTATGGGACGTTTCCTATAATGACGTCACAATTGACGTCACGTGTGACGTCACAAGGGTCCCGCACGTTGCATTATGAAAAAAGTCCAATGATGCAACGCGCGGGTCACTCGTGACCCGCGCGTTGCATCGTGGCGGCGATACTTGCTTTCGATGAGTTGGGCATTTTTACTGCGGCACTGCGCTTCCGTAAAAATTTCTACATGTTCTCAACGACAAGTCTCAGGGCTTACACAGGGTTTTAAAGAGCTTCTTCGACGAATGACTACGAACGAGTAGAAAACGTGTCTTCAGCATGTTGCCGCCAGCCTCCGCAACGCTCCAAAAACGTGATTTTTCAACATGCAAAATCGCCGATCGGTGGCTTCACTCTCGTGCTGCAGCTGCAGCGACCAAGCGGGGATGCGCGATCCAGCCCTTCGCCCAGGCAGATGCCGAGCGCTCCGCGCAAGCGGTCGTTGAGCGGTCGGCCTCAGTAAGCGATCCTCCCAGCTGCACGCGCTGCCACCGCTTTCATAGCGTCTGCCCTCGCTTTTTAACAGTTTCGGTTCCCATTGCTATCTTGCTGAAAACATGAAGTTCTGATCGGAACTTCATGCTTTGACAAAAATGTTGATTGTTACTACTTTATTAACGGTGACCCCGATGTTGAGGCAGTATTTATTTTTCCTTACAGTTATATAAACCCGATGAAGAGAACTACAAGTACTTTTGTACGAGCCGCAGGATGCAATAGACCCTTTGCAAAAATCCCAAAAGCCCGCGCGCGCCGCGCTTCAAATAATGGGAGTCCTCGGTACGCCCCTCCTCCGGCTTCCACGTGGCATACGCGAGCAGGCACAGGTTACCACGGCAACAAAGCGGCCGAGTTGGGCCGTTGGTTGGGCGAGTGACGATCCGACGGCTGCCCTTTCGTATCCCTCTCCTTTGTACCGGTTCTGTCGTCTGCTGCACCAACGCTTTGTCAAACCTGGTCGAAACCTGCCAGGGTTGCGGTGCAAACTAAATGGATTTGGTGACACTTCAATACGTGAAGGTAAGTTCCGACGAATAACGTATTGGAATGAGTTCACCTTTCGCGATGCCTTTACGCTGCCACAGATACGGTACGCCGGCAACGACGTACGACTCGGCGGGATGGCTGCAACGGCTGCTGGCGGTAGCTGCCGGGACGCGCGCGCAGTCGCGGAGGCGCAACAAGAAAGCGCGTGCGCGTGATCTGTACCGAGGGTTCCCAAAATTTCCTGCCGTCGTGGCGCTGTGCGTTTTGCAAAGGGTCTATTAAGCAATACCAAACACGTATGCCGTAAAGCGACCGTCATCTCCAAAGGCGAGTTCCATCTGAGGGGAATTTCTCGTATTGTCTTCTAGCAAACGACATACCTAGCTCTTCATCCGAATAGGTGCGCACAACGTCTTTGACGTAACGCCATATCTTGGGCCTCTTCGCCGGCAGCGCGAATGAGTCGGCAAAGACTTCGCCGAGAACGGCTGCCTCGTCGTCACTCGAGCTGGAGCTAAGCTTGTATCTCCGTCGCTGTCGCTGATTTCGCTGCTACTGCGTTTTATTAGACCTCCTGAAATTAACTGCAGCGATGTCAGCGCCGCAGTATGCTCGAACCAGTCGGTCACGACAAGAGGAACGAAAGCAAGCACAGCAAGAAAGCCCACCCAGCAATCGAAACAAAAAAACAGCGAAACTCCTTCATTCCCCCGCGGCAACGTTGATAACGAAACTGAAATGTTGCGTGTGACTACAGATCGTACTCCCCCGAAAAAGGCTGCGCGGAGAACTACTCCGGGTCCGGGCGGTCTGTCCGAGGAAGACACAGTTTAGGCGGCACATTCGTTTCTTACATCTTTCTGCATGATCACAATCGAAACATCACGTGCACCCTATATTCAACCAGAAAGGGTCACTACATTTAACTCTTGCGCGCTTATTAAAACCAGATCTGCTTCTCGCTACCACTGCTAGGGGATTCTATGGACTACTTCCATAAACCCCTGCGTGCAACACGGCGCACGTTGCTCTTTGGAAACTAGTTGGCCAGGGAGGAGAGTGGCATGGTTTCGGTTTCGATCGGCAGCGTGGACTATTAACGGCCGTGATCTCACGTTTTTTGGTCACGAGAGCATCATTTTTGGTCTCTAAACTAACCTAAATGGCCAGACCTCGAATCTATAGCACAAGCCCGAGACGTATAGCTTGTCTTCACACATGCTTGTTGCATTTTTGTACACTATCGAGCCTTTCTGTTTGCATTTCGAGATATATTGTGAACGAGCCAGTGGTGGAAATCTCGACGCTGCGTAGCTCGGGTATCTTGCTTGTGTACGAGTCAACAAGCTGTAACGACCAATAAGTTTGCATACATCAAACTCGCACCTTTACAGCTGGTCAGGAAGTTTGATTGTTTTGTGCGTCCATAGACGGAAGATTATTTTTTGCAACTACTCTTTTTCTTAATACGCCTAAGTACGTGAGGTAAAACTTGGAGGCGCCATTGAAAAGCTCAATTTGAATACACATCTCTTATCTGTACTGACCCGCAGCACTGCACGAAGCTAAGTCCCCACCCGCTTGCATTCCACTAATATTCAACATCGCGTATGCACATAAAATTTTTCTGCAATCATATAGGCACATTCCCACACACAAACCATTTTAAGAAAGCAAAAGTTGAGCAATTGTGTGAAAAATGTCGCACCGTTCGCCGGAAGTGCGTCGGACGGGCGTGAACCTCTGTGCGGTGTGCCAAAGGAACGAGATTATTCAAAGCGCATTTGACGGTTTCTAATGGCCGTAATATTTATGTGTTTGCTTTCTTCCTGACTGAGTATGCCGAGATAATTTCAAACACACCGTTCAGACACAGATCTTGGGCGTCAGTAAAAGCTCGTCCAAAAAGGCTTAGCGAAGAGTAGGAGACGCTTTTAAGAGCCTCCGTCGTAGCTAGCCGACCTCAGCGTTTGCGAGAACCTAATTTCCTATCAGCGTAAAATTTGACTGGGCGATATATGATGACACGAGGAAGACATCATAGTAATTTGTGTGCAAGGAAATTGCCCCAGTTTTCGTTTTGTATCGTTCGAGAATGAATGTATTGTACATTCGTGAAAAGTCAGATAATCGAAAACTCAAGCGGCGCATTCGGTCACGGCGTGATAGCATGAAAGGAAGCTGCTCAATCGAAACCGAAACTGAGTGGCCAACTAGTTCCCAGAGGGCACTTCGTCGAAGCGTCGTGTATTTCTTCGTGCCCCCGTTTTTTTTTTTTTTTTTTTTATATATATAGAGTAGCACAGTAGCACAATTATATATTTGCGACTTCGTGTTTAGACTAGAACAGACCTCATCCAGCATCGAGCCAGCTGTTGATAGACTTTGCTAGAAAGCCGATCCAGCATCCAATCCAAAGCCGGACAAGGTGAAGGTGAGCAAACACAAATGGCGAGCGGGACGTTGGCGTGGTTCGCGGCATGGTTCAGGTACGGTGGCTCCAGGGTTGAAAAATTGTATGTGACCGTGGTGGCGAGTGAAAGCGCTGCATGTAAATCTATGCGGGGCAGAAGTCGCTCGAATTTACCGCCTGTGCTTTGATTTTGATGTTCCTGTTCTGTCGGTTTCGTCGTATGTAGGCCTAGTGAACCAACTTCCGCCCAACAACGCTTGCTGGTGGTTGACTCGACGGTGTTGACGGCCCTTCGCCGTATCCCGGCGATCGTTTCGTCGGCATGTCCCGCAAGACGGAGTAGCCGTCAAGTAAGAGAAAGTACGAGCAGCAGGAAAGGGATGCGGCCGCGTATTATTTCGTAGTGGCGAGCGGTGGCACTTTTCTGTTTACGTTCGCGCACGTTTTTGCATCGGCTTCTGCCCGTTCGTAGTGTAGATGCCCTTTGCCTTTCGTTGCATCGCGCTGATTCCACGCTTCGAGCGCACCTTCGGGGCTCCCGACCGAGTATGGACGAGTGTCGCGCCGCTAACCCGGCGAGACGGTAATCTTTCGGCGGCGGCCCCCGTGTGTTGTAAGCGTTGAAGTGAAATTAAGGGGGGGGGGGGGGGGGAAGAAGAAGGAGGAGGGAGGGAGGGAATAGAGTCAATCGTGTACGCGCGCTAGGCGCATTTGTCACTGACTTGGGGTAGGGTGAGGGGAGAAAAGTGGGGGACAAGATAGAAGTAGGAGTCGGGCGTCAGGAGCGTCGTCTCACCGTCCCGCTAGCTCGTCATCCCATCGTCGCGCTTAATCAGTGTGTGTGTGTGTGTGTGGGGGGGGGGGGGGGGGGGTTAGCACTGGTGGCTGGCACCGCGCGGTGTCCGGTAATCAAGGCGGTCTCCGGGGGCGACCGCGCCGTGTTGGTGGAGGCATGCTAGCTCGCCGAGACGCTGCTGGCGGGGCATCGGGTTGTGCCGTCCGCGAGACGCTTGTCCGTTATTTTATTTATCCTTGCATCAGGTTTTAGATTATGACGGTAACCTTGCATTGTTTGCCATACTTCGCAAAGTCGTAACAATTTTTCTACAGGCGACTCCTAGAGCCGCTCGTCAAATTTTGCGGCACGCAATACAACTTTTTTTTTTTCGACACAACTTTTTTTTTGCATTATAACTTAGTGGTATATCGAAACTTTCTGCTCGTAGCGCAATCGCACCAATGCTGAAAAATTCCGCACGTACTGGCTAACCGTCATCATCGTAAGCTGGGCTCGTTTTTCCGAGTTCACATCAAACAAAACTAGGTTCCTTCTATGAAAATACAGTGTACCGTTAAATACCGGGCAAGAGCGCACTCAAACTTTGGAAATAATTGCAAAAAAATGGGGGATGGGTGCTGGTCCGGTCGTCAATTTTACTTATAAATGTACTGTGCGTATTTCCTCAGATCTCACAAATTTGGTAATGGGCGCTTAATGTGGAATGGGCGGATGCACGGTATTCTACGGTATGTCCAGGCAGTTAGCGGCACCCTACGCCTTGGTAAGCACAACCGCGCGTTGTGAAGTCCACTACCGGCATGGCACAGGGCCCCGTCCTTACCTTGCGTGTCGTCATATGCAAGGAATGTATACTCCGTTCGCCCCTAAGCTGAGACTAGAATCTCTGCCTTCAGTGCGAGCTCGCTGGCTTCTGCAGTGCTTTGGTTGCGCGTGCCTGCGTGATCGCAGTTGTGTTAGCAAGGGCAGAAAGCTTGCGTTGAAGGCGGAGCTTCTAGTCTCAGCTTAAAAATGAACGGAGTATAGTCGAAACGCCATTGCCATTGCTTGAAAAACTGGATGTAAATAAGCTATTTGCGCGAAACCTCGGTATCACGAAATCGTTGCAAGTAAAAAGCTACAAAGCATGGTGTAAACAGACCTCTACGCGAAATGAGCACCGTTTTTCTCTTTTACTGCTACTTTTATTACTTGGCGTATACCGGAATGAGACGCCGTCGTGTTTCATTGTGGCCGTGCATGGGGATATAGCCATGGAGTTGTTATAATATATGCTAAAGGTTGCGAAGACCTGACAGTGTGAAGTAACTTGAATGAACATCATGTCTGACCACGCCTTTTATTCTAGTGAGGAGGAGTACTGTTCATCGAAGAGAATGACGAAATACGGTGGCGTCCGTCTCTCTGTTGTGGTTCGACGTGAGTATGAAACAACGGCGGGTGGCCAAGCAAAATGCCTGGGGCGGACATCCTGTCTCGTGTGCAACCGGGCCAAGCACCAGACCCTGACTGGCCTTCGTTCAGAGCATCATGTTTGCAGAAATGCAGTAAGTATTATTTTGTACTGTTCCTTTTCATCTAAAGTCCTGATAATGAGCTAGCACACGTTTTTGATCTGCTCTCTGTTAGCATGCTTGACCAGATTAGCTTGCATGCAGTTGCTCAATTTAGTTAGCTCCATAATCTTCGTAGTGACACATGCACAATTACAGTAGTAACCGAGTCCTTCAATACGCTACTGGTCACAAAACTTTCTCGTAATGCTGTGGGAAAGCATTGCATGCTGCCAAGAACGGCCGTGGTGCTGTCCTACTCTGGAGAGGTTCGACGGACAGCTTAGAGGCTTGTTTTTGGGTGCAGCAAGTTCGCTTCGGCGCCGTGCTGTGCAGCTTCTGTTTGTACCTTGAAATGCTGTACCAATGGCCCGATTTTGGTGTTTTGAGAGATTGAGATCTCGTCAGGCTTGTACTGAGGGAGCTGACCTTTCTTTAACAGACACGTCGTCTGCTAACGTGAGTAAAGAGGGAGGGTTTGTCTGCCCTAGAGTGTCATTTGCTGCGGGAAACAAGACGCCGTTGCGTCGTCTGCTACCAGAACCGAAGAAAGGTGGATCATCTGTTACACACTGTATGCTGCAAGTGAAATGATAGAAAACAATGTTGTATTGGGAACTTCTGCTATTTAACAAGGGTCGCAATAGACTACTTCCATAAAGCCCTGCACGCAACACGGCGCGCGTTGCACTCTGGGAACTAGTTGGCCAGGGAGGAGGGTGGCATGGTTTCGGTTTCGATCGACACGTCGACAAGGGATTGTTTTCTGGTCCCGAGAGCGTCATTTGTGGTCTCTAAACTAACCTAAGTGGTCATACCTCGAAGCTTCAGCACAATCCCGAGACGTATAGCTTGTCTTAACACATGCTTGTCGTATTCTTGTACTTGAGCCTTTCTGTTAGCGTTCCAATCGAGGTATTTGGACGAGCCAGTGCTGGGAGTCTCGACGCTGCGAAGCTCGGGTGCTCGGGGATCTTGCTTGTGTACGAATCAACAAGCTGCAGCAACCTATAAGTATGCATACATCGAGCTAGCGCCTTTACATTAGTGTTGTTGATCAGGAAGTTTGCTTCGTGCGTCCATAGACGAAATATTGTTTTTTGCAATTACTGTTTTTCTTAATGTGCCTGAGTACGCGAGGTAAAACTCGGAGGTGCCATTGAAAAGCTCAATTTTAACACACTTATCTCTTATCTGTACTGACCCGCAGCACTGCACGAAGTGAAGTCCCCACCCACTTGCATTCCACTAATATTCAACATCGCGTATGCGCATAAAGTTATCCTGCAATCATATAGGCAAATTCGCGCATACAGGCCGTTTTAAGAACGCAAAAGTCGAGCACTTGTGTGAAGAATGTCGCACCTTTCGCCGGTAGTGCGTCAGACGGGCATGAACCCCTATACGCACCGCATTGGGGTTCATGCATGCCCGTCCGGCGCACGGTGCGACATTCTTCAAACAAGTGCTCGAACGAATTCAAAGCGCATTTGACGGCTGCTAATGGCCATAATATTTGTTATGTGTTTGCTTTCTTTCTGCCTGAGTATGCCGAGATAATTTCAGACACACCGTTCCCGGCACAGATCTCGGGCGTCAGTAAAAGCTCGTCCATAAAGGCTTAGCGAGGAGTAGGGGACGCTTGTTAGGGCCTCCGTCGTAGCTAGCCGATCTCAGCGTTTGCGAAAAGTTAATCTTCTATCAGCATAAAATTCTAGTTGTAGATATATGATGACACGACGAAGACATCATAGTAACTTTTGTGCAGTAGTGAGGTCGAATTTATTGCGTTTCCTTAAAAGTTCATGCGTAAACGCTGGCCTCAACTTTGATACCCTGTGAGGATACGGCTTGGTTTTCGCCCAATGAAGTAACGAGAAGCGGACATTTGGCAAACAAAATGCGTGTAAGGCTCCAGACGAACAAATTTTAGTTGTAGTCCACTGGTACTAGACGGGATTACTGACATTGAGTTCAAAGATGCACTCGTGGGTTGAGGTGACTAAGCCACGACTTACTACGTTCGTATACGCACGCACAATATCCGGTGTTTCGGGAACCAAGGAAAGTGCCCCGGTCTTCGTTTTGTATCGCTCGAGAATGAGTGTATCGTACGTTCGTGAAAAGTTAGATAATCGAAAACGCAAGCAGCGCGTTCGGTCGCGGCGTGATAGCATGAGATGAAGCTGCTCAGTCGAAACCGAAACTGAGTGGCCAACTAGTTCCCAGAGTGCACTGCGTGATATTTCGCCGCGACGGGGCGCGTCGGTTTTGGAAGAAGTCCATTGATGACCTGTGCTTTACTTGGAAGTGCCAATTCATTCTAAAGCGTCATATGCCTAGGCGCGAGGTATCATGTGACCACAGAGCAGCCGCTTGCAGCCAATTTCGTTTTCTATACCAGGGCAAGTGTTCTTAACGGGATTCTCTCCCATTCTTAGACGATTGATAGTTAAAAAAAAAAAGGGCCGTCCTGAAAGCCCAGAAAATGGCAGTTCCAACAAGGGTACAGGCACCAAGCTAGGCCTAATAGGCACGGACCTATATATCAGATTTTTAAACCGGTGCTTATCGCAGCCAAGCGCAGCGCGTCTCGCGTGCGTCGCCGACGAATCAGTATTTTTATTTCCTTTGATTGTCAAAAAACATCATAAAACTTTGTGGGAGCATTCATTTTGACCATACAAGCCAAAACTGTGAAGTTCTGAAAATTGGGGCCTTGTCTCCTTTTCGGAAAGTTTATTTAACAGATTTTTTTTATTAAATTTATGAATATTGCTTACAAATTATAATGTCTCTTAAATTTTTACAAAAATTTGAAACACTCACTGTGTCTGGCAACCGTTCCAAAGCTACCCAAACCATCCGAAACACCTGAAGGTTCAAGCATTCTTCTGAAACTTCCCGAAATCCAAGTTTCTGAAAAAGTTTCTTCGCATCATCAGTGCATAATGTTGATCAGCAAAATGGATAATGCTTTCTTATGCCTTGGTTATCTTGCAGCCTTCGACGTTCAGCTGCTTAGGCCGTGATAGGCCTGCACATCCAGAATGGGCACCTTCAGCAGCAGAACAGGGAACTGCAAGTCTGTTGGGCAGGTGCTTGGGCACGTGGTGTCTTTCAAGCACCAAGGAGAGCAGGCGAGGCCCGGGGAACAGGCGACGCCCCAGGAACTGGCCAGGCCTGAACCATCCGAGCTGTTCCTGATGCCTCTCCGCAACATGGAACAGTTTAGTGCTGCAGAAGCGCAGCTGAAGAACTTCACCAACAGGACGCTGCCGGTATTTATGTGTCCTCTTTTTCACAATATTGACGGGTATAAGGCTGCGATTCTTACTTTGTGGTTTAACTTGGGTTATCTGAAGATTTATGCAAATGGGGTTGGAATGTGGACTGAAGCCTTTTACCGTAATATTTCAAATGGATGCCCACCCAAACTATGTTTTAAGCACAGTCGGTGGCAAATTAAAAATAAGTAAGTTGCCCTACCTTCATTACGGGCCTTCTGTTATTTATAACAGCAGAGTGCATGCACAGCCAATGCACAATGGAAGGCTATTTATTGTAAGGGGTACCCTTAAACTAAACCCTGCGATAGAATTGTGTCAAGGTGACGCAACGCCAGTTGCACGTTTTGCAAGTCAGCTTTAGTAGCCTGCGTAAAGTTTTTGCAATTGTTAAACTGCGTTTCATAGAGGCTACTTACTGAAGGGAGAAATGATGGACGGTGGCCACCAAAAATTAAATATTTGTGCATCATTACATTTTTGAACAGTTCTTTCCACCCGAAGGTCGTGTAGACAAGAGGCCTTCATGTGCATCCTCATTGAATGGCATTTTAAGTCTTTTTCAACTGCCGCTTCTTGAAATATTTTTAAGTCATTTCACAACGGGGGAAGTAAAATCGCCCAACACATTTGCCTTTGGGTGCTTACAATATGTCGGCCTGCAAATAATCATAAATCATGCTGATTTGCTACGACACTTCTGCCCGTTGTATCCTTAGAAGTTAAATTCTGCACCTGCAACAACTCTCGCCGTAGTATGTGTGTGGAGCACGCACAAACCTGCCTGCGTGCTTTTTGTGTTTAATGCTTGCTTGACAGAAGGATCGAGATGCTTTAGTATATATTGGGCTTCTTTTGGTTTTGTTCCTGTTCTCACTTGAGGCTATAGTCAAGAGATCTAAATATTTAGGGCGATAAATTCATTTGTGCTTTCGGCATCTGCTACAGAAGTAAACGTACATGCTTGAAAATAACTTTTAGCCTGGTCTAAAATCGCTTTTGAGCGTGCCCACCATATGCGTATGCCCAAACAAATTTGTAAGGGGTTGCCAGATAAATCTTAATTAATTCCATCTTTACTTTACATTAGTAGTGCATTTCCAAAATGAGATGTTAACCAGTCCTAACCGAAGGTCACCCTATGAGAGGAAATAAAATTTTCCAAGGTGAAAGAGTAACTGTCATTGCATCCGCCACTTTATTCGGGGGGTGTGAGTGCATCCGTAGCTGTGTTTCCAGGCATAGCATACGGTAGTCGCACAAGCGATTATTACACGAGGCGAGCTTGAGCTGAGTAAGTTGGTTCATTGGCCTACAGGGCCACCACTGAGTCAACACTAAACAAAAATATGGAAAGGTAACTACTCATACTGTGCTGCTGTTGCCATTTTTTGCAACTATGATGACGGTTTTGGTCAATTCCTGCCTTTTATGCCTTTTTCAATTCCAGTCTTCGTAAAGTAGGTGATAAATTTGCAGGGTGACTAGCCAAAAGCTAGACTAAGCTTTAACAAAGTCAAGATGCGCAGGGTCTTGAATGCACTGTTTTGAGAACCACATACATTATTAAAATTACTGAGTGGATGCTGATGGACAAAGAGGATCCATCAAAACGTTTGCACAATTTGAACGTTGCAACGAATTTGACTGACTATTGAGATTTAGCGGAGTATGGAGGGAAATATTTTAATCTTTCTGGTTTCGTCTAAGACAGGTAGAGTTGCCATATATTCTAATATTTTTTATTCTCTCTCTAGTAAATATTGTAACATTTTGATGCATGTATACTGTGGCTTGCAGCATTTACCTGGGCATTCACATTCTCTTACTTGAGACATGTTCATACCATTGTATCTGCATATAAATAACTTTCTTGACATACAGTAAAACCTCGTTAAAACAAAATGGGATATAACAAACTAATCGATATAACAAAGCAATCATAATTCCCCTTGCTTGCTAATAGTATGGAGAAATGGACATTGGCTATAACAAACTAATGGTTATAACGAAATAACTACGACCGCTCCTTCAACTTTGTTATAACGAGGTTTTACTGTATTGAGAACACATTTTGTCTTTCTAGGAGAAGCAGCTCGTGTCTCTAGGAGACAGCAAGAACCTGCAGAAGGTGGTGCGAGAGATGGTGGGACGCCTGTTCTCAAAGCAAGTTAAGGAGCAGTTCTCCGGCCCTTCTGGGCTACCAAGGAAAGTCAAGGTTCAAGGACGCCATGATGTGTAAGGTGGTCATCGGTAATGCATATTCTTTACTAGCTATTAAATTGATGGTATCTCTATTGGAGCTCAATAGACAAGCACAATCTTTGAAATATGTTGACAATTAAAGGGAAACTGAAACACTTCTTGACAAAAAAAACGAGTTATAGGTGACTTCTGGCGTATTTTTGTCCTGTGAATCTGAATATCGCTTTCGTTTTCCCCGAAGGTGTGACTAGACGTGAGAAAACACGAAAAACCTCAGAGCAGCCGTGACATCGTACTAGGATCTTTGGGGCGCCAAGCAGGTGTCGCTCGTGTGGGCGGCGCGTGCAATTGCAAGCTTGCCAGTTGTATTTTTCCACACTGACGCCAGTTGTGGCGTCTGTTTCTGACCTTTTTTTAAATTCAAGAAAAAGGTCCGAAATAAATTTTACAAATTTATTTCTGACCTTTTTACAAATTCAATTTTCCGAAAACTCCCAGCATGACGTCACGCCCCGGGAAGGAGGGGCTTCAGCTGTACTTTAGAAATTAATTTCTGCTTCTCCATGCACCAGATTGAAAAAATAAACTCGATATTCGTGATCCTGGAGGCCACATCAAGACGATTTTGGTGTTCTTCCTCAAATTCAGAACAGCTTCAGTTTCCCGTTAAGTCTTGCAATATGCAAAATTTAAGTCGTCAGTTCTTGTCGTTTTCTTTTTTTTTTAATTCGATTTCCATTTTTTATTATGAATATCTCCTGTGTTAGCATTCTCGGAACCTTCATACTCAAAAGCAGCGTTTTGAAGGAACTGTGAAAAAAGGTTTTTGTTGGTCTTGTCTTGTTATCCTGTTAGTTTCCAGGTTGAAAATCTAATGAAGACCATTAAGAGGCCTTGGTCTGTAGAGTGTCAGTTGGGGAAGTTTTGCTCTTTTTTTAGCCACTCATCTCTGCACCCCACCCCTTCTCGCCCCCTGCCCCGTCTCGCCCCCCATTTCAGATTATTAGGATGTTGTGTGAAATAGCCATATGCCTCCATAGAATCTTCAGCTTAGCGTGGTAGCCAAACCCACAATCTCCACCTCTGTGGTGCACTCTTTCTGTCACCTTTGAATTGCAGGCTAGGTGAGGGACCTATATTACACAAAGGAAACGCTCACAAACTGCAGTGTGAACAGCACCTTGTGTGTAGCTAATATGCAACATATTGGCTTCCCCTATCCCTCAACTAACCTGTGTGATCTGACAATTCTCTTTACAGGTGCCATACAAAGTCGCACTCGTGCAGCGTGGACGCGGTGCAGAAGTGGCTGACGGGCAGGGAGGCGGGCAACGGCAATAGTGTTAAAAAGACGGACACTCCACTGGTGGTTCCAACTGCCTTTGACGATGAGGGACACTCTGGCTGAGGAGCTAGCTGCTATGGATGCACGAGTCACAATAAAGAATGTCACGGTAAAAAAAATTTTGTATGTTCCCTTCTTGTACTACCCACAATATGCATCTGGGCGACAGATGAATGGGACATGTCCTCTCAACGAGTATATAATAATTGCCATGAGTATACTGTATACATGGAGAAAGTCAATTGTTCACACAGAATTGTTTCTTAAAATTGCACAAATACTAAACAGGCTTTTTCAGTTCAAGTCCGAAAAACATGTTAAAAACGATCAGCACCTATAAAAGATATGAAAACAAATAAAATAGTTTGGACTGAGAAATTTAGCATTTCCACGTTTAAGTCAATTGGATCTACTGAGAAGTTAGCTGTTCAAAAATCCAGTAGGATGTCATTCCTGGGCTTTAAAGCCTGACACAGCTAGCATTCTGCTTGTTCTATGCTGGGTACACTGAATGATGCATACGCTGGTGCTGATTCGCAATTTCGCAGGCACTGACCCGCAATTACGCTGGCACTGATCTGTTTTTACGCTGGGACTAATCCGCAATTGGACTGGCTCTGACCCGGAAACACGCTGGCACACTGATGGTTTCCTACCGTACCACCGGTTCCATGCCGGGGATTTGTGTCGGGAGCTCGCTGGGAACATCCCGTATTCCCGGCATCCCGGTTTCCCAATAAGTTTCCGGTACCGGCCGGATTCCGGCATTGGGCCCGGCCGATGTCGCCCCTTGGGGCGTTTCCGGTACTGGCCGGTATCGTTATCCCGGCAGGCCAATACCGCCCCATCCCCAACCCGGCGTGTTGTGCTACTTGGGATGGGGCTGCCAGAGTCGAGTCTTTAACGATCGCCTGTAGACCTTTACAAGCATTGCGATTGAGCCTTAACATCTGAAACGAATGAATACCTACTTTAAACTGCAATGCGTATAATGTAGGTATATAGGGCCATGATCATCGAGGTACTCAAAATTCATGTTCAGAACTATAAAAAAAGCTCTGACCTTTCTTTTTTTGTCGTGTCATCCAACAGGTTGGATCGAAGCATACCATAACGATGAAGTGGATATCTTTGACCGTGACAGCCGCGGGGGTGACACCTCTCCCCAGACCAAATGGTCGGACCCACTCAAGCCGCAAACGCACCGACAATCGGACAAGCACCAGTGCAGCTTCTGTCCTCACTCAAGCTATTCCGCAATGGCTGTAGCCATCCACGAGAAGACTCACACTGGCGAGAGGTCCTCAAGTTGCGGCGTCTGCAAGAAAACGTTCACGAATAAGAGTAACTTTGTAGCTCACGTTAGAATTCACACCGGAGAGAAGCCGTTCAAGTGCAACACGTGCAGCAGGGCTTTTACTCAGAAATGCAACTTGGTGGATCACAAAAAAATTCATACACGTGAGAAGCCGTTCAAGTGCCACACGTGCAGCAGGGCGTTTATTCAGAAAAGCAAATTGGCGAATCATGAGAGGACTCACACCAGAGAGAAGCCGTACAGGTGTGAGACCTGCAGCAGAGCGTTTGCGTCTAATAGCTATTTACACAATCATCGGAAGATACATCGCAAGTGATTGAAACCATCACGTGTGTTATAGCTGTGGAGGGGTTTAAACGAAATACTCTAGCTCCTACGTGTGTTCACTTCGTTTTGCGATAGACCTGCAAAGGTTCTGCGCGTGAGCAGTGCAGGTTTTTGCTTGGCTCAAAATTTTTCAGCTTGTTATTTATTGTGTAATCACAAATAAAAATGTAAATTTTCCTTAGAAGAAGAGAGCAAGGTTCTTTTTTTTGTGAAAAAAAGGAAAACTACTGGAAGCACTTTTTTTTATTAATTTAGAGTTCTTAATCACATGCTGCACCTGTAGTCTCTGGATTGTCTGTAGGTTCACTTATGTTGCTTACAGGTTGGCCTGCTAATAAACAAAAATATACGAAAAATTAAAATAACTTAAGTCTTTCAATAGCAACAGGCTTTAATTATGTAAAAGTTTAAAAGGTATAAGAAAGACCGAGTAATGCCAACACAATTCTAAGATATAAGAAAAATTATATAATGAAAACTAATTGACACACCAAGCTGGAAACAATGCTTTGCGCATAGTAGTACTGGAACACAATATACAACACTCGAAGTATTAGGAATGCAATGTCTTGTTTCCTTATACTATTACTGAAATTTTCCGCGCTAAATTTAGCGGAAGAAATTCCTCGCTAAATTTAGCGGGAAAATGTTTCCGGCTAAATTTAGCGGAAAATTTTTGCCGTTAAATTTAGCGGGAAATTTTCCCCTAAATGGAAGGCAAGCAGGAGAGGAGGAGGGGAGGGTACTGATAAGGAGGAGGTGCATACCCTCCCCTTTGTACCTTCCCCTCGTGTCCTCAAGAGCTGCGCTCTAATTCGGCGTTACAGGGGATTGTAAATGTCTTTCATTTTTTTCATTATCCTTTTATTGATTTGTATGCCTTTGTGGGCTTTACTGTAGAAAAGAGGAGTGTAAAAAGAAACAAGATATGGAAATACAGGGTGAGCTCCCAAAACGGATTCTGAAGAGGTAGGAGACTGGTAAATAACTTAATCGTCCCCACTCAATGTACAGAAATAGTAATGAAGAACGGACCTCCTCTATGGTTAGCTTTTTTGGACATAAATGAAGTGTACGAAAATGTAAGCCAGGAAAAGTTCTGGGGTCAGCTGAGGGACTACAACTTAGATGCAAATTTGGTTAGGTTTCTTAATCGGGTGTACACACACAATAAAATAGTTACAATATTGGAAGCAGAAACTACACAACCCGCAGCAATAAAAACAGGGCTCAGGCAGGGCTGTCTACTGTCATATCTTCTCTTCATGATACATCTCAGTGAAATTGAAAATAAATTAACTTAGGTTCTGATGTGAGTTATATGGAAGTAGGGAGAAATGTAATAGAGGTAATGCCAGGACTGATGTATGCGGACGACACTCATGGCACTTGTCCAGGAATGTTACAGGAACAAGCTGGAATATATGGAGAGGAAGGGGACACATGAGGCGTGAGTTTTAGGAATGACAAGTCTGCAGTAATGGTGTTTATTGACGAGAAGAGGGAACCCCTGAGAATACAAGACATTGTAATAAAGCATGTAGAAAAATACAAATATCTGGGAGTTTCGCTCAGTGAGGGAAGGAAACATGAGGAGAGTATAATTAGAAAAGGAAAAAAAAATTCATATGTTATGAAATAAAGACACTGTAGAACTAAATAGTGGTCAGGGGTATATGGAAAGGAGTGATGGTACCAGGACCGTATTTCGGTAATACGGTAGTGTGCATGAAATCAAAGGTTCAATCAGGATTGGAGGTTTGACAAACGTAGGCAGATTGGAACTGGGAGCACATGGGACGACACCAAATGAGGGCAAGTATACAGGGGGACATGTGTTGGTCGTCTTTTGAGAGTAGGGAGGCAATTAGTAAGTTGAAATTTTAACAAAGGTGGACCGAAATGGGTGTGGGAATGGGTCATGAAAAGATTTTACACAAAATGGACAAACCGAACCTGAAAGCTTACGCTAAACTACCTTGTGATGGGGCTGAGCAGACTACCCCGGTAAAGAAGGGAGTGAAAGAGGCAGAAAGGAAAATGTGGGAGGTAAGAATACACAAAAAAATCAGTCAGAAAAACAGGACAGAAGAAAAGAAAATGTGTTTGACAATTCAACGGGAATTTCTTTACGGTTCGAGGCCTGAACGTGAGTGTTGAGGACGAAGACGTTTAGGGATAAATTTCAGGAGAAAGACACTTTATGGCCCGCCTACTATAATGAGGACGAGACGCTAGAGCACTTGGTTTTGGAGTGCACGGGGCTTCGCCCTGCCCTTCCTGAAGGAATAACGGATTTGACCTAGCTCTGGGTTTTGCTGCGAAAATGAAATGACGGAAGAGAAGAGGGGGGGGGGGGGGGGGGCGGGTTAGAGTCGCAAAGAGGTGATTTGAAGATTGGTGGAAACTATAAAAAAAACTTGAATGATACACAACTAAATAGCACAGCTGGGAACAGACGGAAAAGAGGAAAATTGGGACTCCCTCTCGCGTGGCTCCGGCCCAAAGTCTCAACCCTGTCTCCCAGCTGGTCACGATGCTAGGGCAACGCCGACGAGGTTTGACCAGAGGAAAATTGCCGACTTCCTCCCCGGGGCGCAGGTGTTAATTTTTTGCGGATCCCCCAATGGTCATCCTGGGGTGCTATGTTGCACGTTTTGGACTCCCAGGAGACTAGGCAGAAGGAAGTGACGTCAACAATGCAGCAAATGCAGATTGTATGTTGATTTCATTTTCTTCTGTCAACATCCAATCTGCATTTGCTCTAGTCGTTGACGTCACTTCCTTCTCCCAAGTCTCCTGGGAGTCCAAAACGTGCAACATAGCCCCCCTGGTGATATCCAACACTGCATGGTGATAGTGAGGGTGATCACTCTTTCATATCTTTAGATTTAGGCTAGGTGGCGCTAGCTACTGCCCGTTACATCCATCCATCCAGAAATTGTCTGGCAGCTGTCCAGTCAAAAAATTTCTATAAAGCTCTGTTTTCTGTCTGTTTAATTTTTCTGTTACTTAACATATATTTTCAGTTTCTCACTAGCATATATTTATGTAAATTCACAAGTTCTGTTAAACCAATCCCAGATAAAATTCGGTACAAAAAATATGCAAAATAACAATTTCCGTTATATCAAGTTCAGGAAAATGTGAGGGAAGATAATTTCTGCAATATTACACGTTTCGTTGAAGCAATTGATTATATGCGAAATGTAGAGCGCCATTTAGTAGCGCGACGAGTGCTACGTCCGCCATCTTGGTAGCGGCGAGAAAATGAATCCAGTGACCCGACCGGCGACCGGCGAAGTCCCGACGTAAACAAGCGAATGCGCTTCGTGCGAGAGATGCGATGCCAACAAGGAAGATAGATCGAGTAGGAGGGGGCATGACGCCAGCCGCGTAGCCTCCACAAGCCATGCTCCCTTGACGCCTCGCCACTTTCTCATTTTTCCCCTTTCCTCACTTATCAGGCCAACGTGACCACATCACGTGACCGTAGCTAGCCTTCGATCTGCTGATAAAACCTACCGGACGGAGCACGCGCAAGCCTGCAAGGAATCCTCTACAATCAACCATCCATCTCGCACGTGAAATGTCACGAGCACCAATGCACCCCAAGGCTCTGCCCTCGAGCCCATTCTCTTTAATATTGCATTCATCCAACTCGCATGGAAATTGGCACAACACAAACACCTCAAGTTTCTAATCTACGCTGACGATGTGACGCTCTGGGCCACCCATCTGGACCACACTCAACATCAAGATATACTTCAACGAGAGCTGAACACTCTCCACCAGTACACCCAAGCCGTTGGCCTGGAATTATCCCCATCTAAATCTTGCTACATGCGCGTCTGCAATAATGCTGCCCGCAAGAAGCTAGGGAAAGACGACCTGGATCTGAAGGTGGGTCAACAAACACTCCTCAAAGTTGAAACTATGAGAATTCTCGGCCTCCAAATCCACAAGACCGGCAGTGCCAAAGAGTGGCTCGTATCCATAAAGAAATCAGCCCACTCTATGCTCCACCTTATCAACCGCATCTCCCAGAGACGTGGAGGTGCTTGTTCTGCGATTGCCACGTGCCTCGTGAAGGCCATTTTACAGCCTAGGATAATCTACCAAGCACAATTTCAGAACCTGACAGAGACGCAATGGAACTCGCTGGAAACTGTCGACCGGGCAGCGATGCGCAGCATTACCGGCCTCCCGATGCATACGCCTATTAAGCTGTTACAGTAGCATGCTCACCTGAATACACTACGACAATTATGTGATCAACGCACACAAGCCCGGGTTGCCAAACATCAACTGTACGCTTCAGAATGTTATAAGGAAATGTCATACATTGAGAAGATACAGAAGCTTCCCCCCTGGAGTTTCTCCTGCCTTACCACCAATAAGACCTCCCGCCGTAAGGCACGTCAAAATCCCAAGGCCTATAATCCAAACCCTTCTTCTCCGGATCACTGTATCCTGTACACGGACGCTGCATGTACGCAAAACGGAGGAGCTACTGCATTCGTCAGTCGCACTCATCCCCACCTTGACGACCAGAAGAAGTTTGCTACATCGGACGCATCTCCTTTGCTGCTTGAGCTACAAGCCATCTATGAAGCCCTTCACGCAGCCTCCAAAGATCACTCCATTGATCAAGTGACCATCTTCACTGACTCCGCACAGGCCATTAGGCACCTGAAACAGACCAAACAAGCCATGAACATTGTTCAAAAGATCCATCGTTTAAGACACCATTTCGCGGTCATGGTCGTCATCGACTGGGTGCAGGGCCACGGCCCTGCAGAGGGCAACATAGCGGCTCATGAGGCGGCCAAACGGGCAGCCCAATCAGAGGACCTGCAGAGCCACACCTTCCCCATGGACATCGTGGCGACACTTCTGGCCACTAAGACCAGGATCCGGGCAAGCACGCGAGCTCTCATACCACCGTGCACCGCCCGGGTTCCCCCTGGTCTGTCCCGGCTCCAGGAGGTGTTGCTCCGGCGCATTCGCACTGGATGCGCTATCACACCGGCAGTCCTCTCATCCTGGCGAGGAGACCACAGCCGCATCCCTCCCGCCTGCCCCCACTGCCCCGCTCCGGCGGACCAGGTGGATGTTCGCCATCTCATCTGGACCTGCCCGGGGATACGGACGGATCGGGAGCACTACGTCCTCCAGACGGGGATACGGTGGGACGATCCGGAGGCCTACAAGACCTGGACGACCAACAACGCCTGCGCTCGAAGCCTTCTAGATTTCGTCCTTACCGCCGGCCTCCCCGCTTTCCTTTAATTCCTTTCCCACTTAGGCCTGCGGGCCTTTCCTCTGGGCAATAAACAACAACAACAACACTGACCAATGGGCCTTTCGATGGATGGAAGGATGAATATGGCTGAGCCCTTTGGATCGGGCGGTAGCTTTCGCCACCTAGCCATTTTGTTTTACCATTTAAGTTTAGAATATTTAAATGTGAAATCTATATTCACTCCGCACTGCAAAGAAAGTGAGGCTATGAAACCCCCTTGCCATCAGTGAATAAGAAAATATCTAGTTTTCTCTCGATTTCTGCCACCATTCACTTAATCTTTGCTTGGTAATCTGTACAGTCTTGAAATCCACTCTCCCTTCGCTGTCTCTAAAACCCAATGACTTTATTAAATCTATGTTGTCTTCGGTAGGCATAGGGTAAAGCCCTCTACAGTAGAGTATCAAGTGCTCAGCCGTCTCGTCCTCCTCTCCACAAGCAGTGCACACTGCATCCATTTCCTGGTACTTCACTCTGTACGTTCTGGTTCGCAGAACACCCGTCCTCGCCTCAAACAGCAATGAGCTACCCCTAGATTTGTCATAAATGCTTTCTTTGGCAATAACTGTTTTGTTTAATCTATAGCTTTCCAGAGCCGTCTTTGTCTGCATTCCCTCTAGCCACCGATCTCTTTCTGTGGCCTTAACTTTCTTCTTAACTGAGACTTGCTCTTCCGTATCTTCGCTATAGCCCAAAAACTTTCCTCTTAATTTCCTAGTGCGCTGTCTCCACTTTGTGTCTACACTCCTCATGTATAAATAGCTGAAAACCTTTCGTGCACATTGCTCCCCATCCATTTGCTCAACCTATCCTCAAATTCTATTTTGCTCACCGCTTCCCTGCTCTCAAATGACGCCCATCCCATGTCTCCTTGTACTCCCTGGTTTGGCGTTTTGCAATGTGCCCCCAAAGCCAGTCTACCTACTCCGCGCTGTTTTATTTCTAGTCTCGCATGCACTTCGGATTTCATGCATAGCACTGCGTTTCCAAAAAGCCAGGCGCCATGACCCCTTTCCAAATCTCTCTCACCACCTCATACCTGTTGTAATTCCAAAGTGCTCTATTTTTCATTACAGCTGCATTTCTGTTGCCCTTGCCTATTATATACTTTTCCTGCTCTCTGAGATATTCTGCACCATCACATACCCATACTCCTAGATACTTGTATTTACTAGCTCTCTCAACTTTTCCGTAAATGTTGGGCGCCATCTATCCGCAAGCAGGAGAGGCGTTTTTGATGGCCTGCCTTGCTTCCGGTTCTGCCCTCTCCAAGCTATGTTCGCTGTCTGAACGCGGTCGGGAAATGCGCTCACTGCTCATCGTTTGTTTTTCCTCTATCCAACACAAGCGACGAGCAGATTTGTTTTCAATTAATGCGTTAACTACGAACGACTTCGTCCGTTTGTACTTTTTTTTTCCGAATGAATGGACGACTGACTTCGAAGTGGCACCCGTTGTGACTGACGACACCGCTGAAGCTCTCTTCGACCTATGAGAAAGTATAAACGGTTACATTAAACTAGGATTCATGTCATATGCAGTACCGGCAGTAAATTCAGAAAATATTTGAGACGAAGTTACAGTTAAGGAAAGCCTTTTTTTTTAATTGTAAGCTATTTGTTTAATTTGCTCGAAAATTTTAATTGGCAAGATGTATTCTCATAAATGTGAAAGCTTACTCTAAACCAACGTTACTAAAACACTCAGTTGGAAAACTCGCCGTCGAAACATGGGCCGCTGGCGTCCACCGAGACCGAGCTAAATGCGACAACAGCGCCACTCTTTGTCACTTGTCTGTACTGTGGTCACCTTGAGCTTTTTGAAAGCCTGTTTTTGCGTAAAAACAAACAGAAAAGACTATTTTTGTATGAAATTTATTGGAGTTTAGTACAAAAAGAGGGGCGCGTTATGTTTTTAAAATCTTTAGTTTGCAGGGTTTTGCGGCACAATTAATATTGTTTTTATACAACCATGTCTCAGCGGTCCTTTCAGGTAGCGCGTCCTGACCTAGGTGCATTTTAACTTCGGTAGGTCGATGCGGCGCGTCCGCCGGGGAGACGGAGGTGGCACCCCTGTAAAGCGTAGACCGCATGGCGCGTTTTTGCTCGCGATTCAGGCGCGTCGGCGTCAAACTGACGTCATTTCCTGCGCGCGGGCGCGCGTTTTCGCGGGAGCGTTGGTTTCTAGCCGGCCCAGAAAAAGACGCGCGCGCCGAGGCGTCGAAACGGCTCTCGCCCAATGAGGGTCGGTCGAACTATCACGTGATCCTGCGCAGTACGCTGTTTCGTATTCAGCACATTGCAAAGTGTTCAAAAGCATTTTTATTTTCCATATAAAAATTAAAAAGGTGTTTCTTTTGACACACACACCCGTTTTATTTAGTTATTTGTTTATTTAATTCTCATTTTGTAGTATTTCCGTCAACATTTACATCGCGTGTTGAGAATTCTGTTATCTGGCAACGCTGATACCGCGCTGCCGGCGGTGCTTGGCTTTGTCCGCATGCGGGTGCCCCCGCGTCAGCTTCCACGCGAGCGTTCATAGCGCGTCGCGTTTTCGCGTGTAGAAAAACGCGCCATGCGGTCTACGCAGACCGCATGGTCTGCGCAGACCGCAAAAAGAAGCGTTGGTTTGGATCGCGCTCCGCAGCCGCACGACCTACAATCGGCCACACCTGTTTTCGTTTTGTTTTTTTTTTCTTTATTTTTAGTTTAGCGCCTGTAGACAATGTTGCAAACTTATTTTTTTGTTTACTCGATACATACACGAGGACAACACATCAAGATGATTGTTTCCTCTTTCTTATCTAACCACAGACCAGCGGATGCGGTCGTGGTAGCGATAGATCTGCTCCCATTTCACTTTCTGGGTGTGCACGCAGCAACAAACTGTTCAGCATAACCACTTTACCTCAATGATTTATAATTATTTGAAAACTTTGGGTTATTTCAATGTTTACAACAACCAAAAAGCAGACAGGCAGTATGCGTAGCAACGCGAGACCGTCGCATTGGTAAACAAAAAAGTGTGCCAGTGAAACGCACTATCCCAGAAACGCCAACTCCGAGGCGCTCGCTCTGCGTGGCACATGAGCGACACGACAGCATACCTAACCAATCTGCTGACTTGTATTCACACACAAATAAAAAAAACGAAGAAACAAAAACATGAACCTTCCTTGAAGTTGCAACTGCAAACGCGGGAGTGCTTCGAAGCCTGCTTTTACGAGCCGTCCGCACTGTATCGCTGGATCGCCCGAATCCAGAGCTGCCGCTTCGTCGAGTACGAAGCGGGAGCTTCGCACTCGACGAAGCGGCTGTCGTTCCTGCAGCCAACAACGAAACAGCGCTAAGGCCTATCGGAGAGCTTCGAAACGCGAGACCACCGCTGCCTCCTGCAGCCCCGAGCCGGACGTACCACGCCACCAAAAATGGCGGACGCCTGTCTGCTGCTGCCGCGCATGCGAATCCCGGAGAAAAGCTCACCGGAGAAAAGCTCACCGGAGAAAAGCTCACCGGAGATAAGCTCACCGGAGAAAAGCTCACCGCAAAACCGGCGGATGCGGAGAAAAGCTCACCGGCCATTGAGCGTATGCGCAGAAAGGCTCACCGATATTTTTTCTTCTTTTTATGTGGAGGCTGTTGGATCGTGCGTAACATATATCAATTTATTATCATTAAAATTCGTCACCTTTGTAAAAAATAAAATGTCCTCTTTTGTAATATTTGTTAAGCTTAATGGGTATATTGCTCACAAATTAATAATCGCGGGTCAGTGTTTTTTGTGGCTTACTCTCTAGGCAACGAAAGCCTAACTAGAATGTTTGTGAACTTGAAGAACAGGAAGAAGTTAAAAAGAAGGTAATGATGACTGCCTAAAACCGAAAAATCAAAGGTGTAAATGCCGAAAATTCAAAGGTGCACGCGCAACACCGCGGTGCCTGAAATTCTCTTTGAAGCTTTCGTTAACATTTGAAAACAGGATAAAACTGTCAATAGGATATCGAGGCTTCTTTCTTCCACGGACATGCACGTTTTCTAGCCGTTCGTGCTGGTGTTTCCACAAGTTTCCTTTGTGTGATAGTGCCCTTCTACGGTGAGCCGCTCATGACCTTCAGAGCGGCACACTGTCACCGTTGTTACCCGCGACCTATATACGAAGTAGTCTTCTGTAAGGTAGCGAAGTGGGTGAGTTGGTAAACGTTATGCATGATGAAAACTGCTCAAACGACGACGACGGAGTGAAGACAACAAACAAGACAGGACGAACCTGTTCTCGCAACTAAAGTTTTGTTAGTGAAATTAACATAAAGAATACAGCGTAGCCGACACTGGTTACATTAACAAACATCTACTTATCTATTAGGCACTACACAATATTTGGACCTCAAGCGATTCACACACCGCTATTCATATTAGCTCGCAAAAAACAAACCTCTTTATCTGACAGAGATACCGACGGCGCACCCTCAGCTGTCAATAAATTGTTGCCTTTTTTACCGGTGTACGATGTTCTAATTTTATACTTACGGCTTCATTAATTTACAGAATGGGTGATTACTAATTTCTGAGGAATTAGTAAATATGCCCAATGAACCTCAAGAATATTACAAAAACGAGGAGATATTTTTAGTGAAGTGACGAATGCGAATTGTGTTAAATTTCCACGTTTTACGCAGAATCAAGCTAAGCTAAAAAAATATTGGTGAGCTTTTCTCCTCATCTGCCGGTTTTGCGGTGAGCTTTTCTCCGGTGAGCTTTTCTCCGCCGCCGCGCGCATGCGCCGTGGAAACCCCGGAAAAGGCCCATTGCCAGAGAGATCTACGGTCACGTTGGCCACAACATCGTTTAAACTTTTTACGACTAGGCTTCACCACTATTGCAATGTGCCCCCTCCTAACCTCCTTGGATGCCAATGCATTGCTGCGTTTCACTGGGGATGCAGCGATTAACCTTCGCTTCGTGCGTGGCGGGAACGCAAACGTAAACAGGGTTCACAATATTTTCTTATTTTTATTTGTTGCTGAGACGCATCTTTTGACAAAAACAATCGGTGACAACGCGAGGAAACATGCAGACGTTATCGCGCGACGTGAAGCCATTTACAACTACTGAACGGGGTCACTGGGCCCTAATCGTTTCACGAAGTGGTACAAACTTGTTTCAAAAGTTTTGTTTTTCATGCGCGTTTTACTGACGGCCTGCGTTATTATCCCCCCCCCCCCCTCTAGTGTGCGAACAGCTAGCTTAATACATGCGGACGAGACCATGGCTGTTAAAGGGACCCCAAAGGTCTAATATTTTTTTATTGTGTAAAACGATGCAAGTTGCAGTCATAGACACGCAAAAAAACCGCATCGCAAAAAAAAAAAAAAAAATTTCCTGCGCGCGCACGCGCTTTTTTATTTTTGGTGTTTGATTCTCCCGCCTCCCGCCTCTCGCCTCCTCGCTTCTTTTGATTTGTGACGTCAAGAATCATGAAATTTAGAAGCTTTGTAGGTGACATTTCTATGACATTTAATAACGGCAATCGTAAAACATGTTTTTTTTTTTTAACGCAATTGCGAACGCACTACGGCCCTTCTTTTTGACATACCAAAAATCGGAGTCCGTTGTGGTGCCGTCTCCTGGATTTGTATCCTCCCACGGAAAACAGGCGACACCGCTCAAAACCGGTCCGACGGCGCTCGCTCCTTTCCTCCTCGCTTTGGATCGCGCTGGCAACAGCAGGGAGTCGTGAAAGAAAGTGAACTCTCAGGACTCCTCAATATTTAACGTCAACGCACCGGCGCGGATCGCGCGGGAACTTCGATTTCGGCATTTGGAAATTGTTTTCTTACTTCACAAATACTGAATTCCCAAATTTTGAATTTTGAGGATAATGTCCCGGCATCGTTTTGAATCGTTTCGGATAATAAAAAAATATACATATATAATTTTGATGTGTCAGTGCCCCTTTAAGCGAGGCAAAAAGAACACAGTTTTATTAATCACCTCCACCAGCCATATTTGAAAATGCATATAGTTAACAGTGAACCACAAAAGTTGAAAGCACCAGAGCCCTCATTTTATCTTTATATTAAAAAAAAGTGAAAGCCGTTTACAACTCCCTGTAACGCCGAATTAGAGCGCAGCTCTTGAGGAGGAGGAGGGAAGGGTACTGGGGGGGGGGTCAAGTGACCTTGGGGGGGGGGTCACGTGACCTAGGTGGGTCACGTGACGATGACGATGCCGATGACGTCATCAGTAACGATGACGATCCGGATACCGATGACGTCATCAGTGATGATGACAATGGCGATGCGGATGCCGGTGACGTCATCATTGATGATGACGATGACGATGCGGATGCCGGTGACGTCATTAGTGATGATGACGATGCGGATGCCGGTGACGTCATCAGTGACGTCACTGATGACGTCATCAGTGATTATGACAATGACGATGCGGACGCCGGCGACGTCATTCGTGATGATGACGATGACAATGCGGATGCCGGTGACGTTATCAGTGACGTCACTGATGACGTCATCGGGGGTCACGTGTCCCCGGGGGTCACGTGACCTGGGGAGCCACGTGACTTTGGATGTCACGTGACCCTGGGGAAGGGGTCACGTGACCTTGGGAGTCACGTGACCCCCGATGACCCTTGGGGAGGGGTCACGTGACCTTGGGGTGACCTTGCTGTCACGTGACCTTGGGATGACCTTGGGGGTCAAGTGACCTTGGGATGACCTTGGTTACACCGACGGCGACGGCGACGCCGCTCAAGCCGGGAACGGGCCCCTAAGAGCTGCGCTCTAGAATAAAAAAATAATTATTTTGAAAAGCCACAAAGCCATCTCATTAATTTGCAGCAATTTCATAACTCTTGATTTGGCGTCGGTAGGCTTATAAAACACCTCTTAAACTAAACAGGAGAGTTTGTTGATAAAATATTCTTCAATATTCAAAGCGCAGTCATGAAGAATAAAAAACAAAACAGACACGAACGACGCGTCTGTTTGCTCAACACTCACAGAGGCGGGATTTTGCTACAATTTTTTTGTCAAACGCCACGTTCGATTACATCGAACGTAAAGTTCGACTTCGGTTCATGGCAGTGACTAAAACAAATACCACCTGTCGGCGGCGGTGAAAACTTGCGTTGCGGACGTTGAGTGAAGCAATACGGGCAATGCCAACTTCATTTCACAATCTCCATTTTTTTTTTTTTTTGCCGCAGTTGAGGTAAAAATTTTGTTTAGTGCAAAGAAGCTTGGGAATAGTTTTGAGAAAGTCAAAGCAGTTATTCTGCCAGGGTTGACGCAACATCCGGCAACTGAGCATTAGGTCAACGCTATCTGAAACAAATTTGAGGTTTTTCTAACGCCCGAAAAATGTTGCCCACGACAGTTTCCTTTAGAACAACACAGAACTTTCCACCCAAAAATACTTTCGCCAATAATAAAACAAAAAACAAACAAAACAAAAATAACTAACCTTGAGTTACATGTATTGTCGTTAGGGATGCCGCGAACTTTTTTCGAATCGAAGTTTCGATGCTCGAATCAAGCGGTTCGAAAGGTTCGAAAGATTTCGATTTTTCGAATTGTCTATATCGTAAAATTCGACGGAGGTCGAATTTTCGAAATTGTTAAGCTAAGAAGTTCGACGCTTTTCGAACCGTCGAACTTATTACGCTAAAAAATTCGATCTTTTTCGAACTTTCGAACTTATTGCGCTGCAGGGTTCGATGCTTGTCGAACTTTCGAACTTGACTGACCAAAAAATTCGATTAATTTCGAACTTTCGAACTTATTTATCAAGAAAATTCGAAAAGTTTCGAACTTTCGAATTCTGAAAAGTCAGAAGTTCGACGAACTTCGAACTTTTAGGGTAAAAGTTCGACGTTCGTCGAACTTCGAAAGACCGGCGGACGGTTTCATTTGATTTCAAGTAGTGGGGTACATTCGAAATTTTTTTTTTCTCGAACTTTTACACGCGGTGCTGCGTTTCTTACGAAAGACAATGTCATTTATTTCAATGTTCTGGCATGCTTAGGTTTAAAGAAATAAATCCCCGAAGGGGCGAGGACGGACGACGGGTTTTTGACGATTATCGTTTGTGCCAGATTTGAAGCACGCTGCAGCCAGAGCTATTTATGGTAGATATGTTATACTTTTTTAAGAATGATCTATGTATAGCCTAGGTAAGTGCCGTCTTAAGATGTGATTATTGTTATTCAACGTGAGTTTCGAAGAAATGTCCAAACATGTATCTGCATGCAATTATGACCTAAACTTGATATTTATTTTCGTCTAAGTTGTTTGAGGTATCGCATTTAAATTAACACCACAGACAGTACATATCATTGCCATCTGCAGAATACAAAATAATATATTTATTGTTTTTTCACGTTAAGGAATAAATTAACTCATTGCAGAAGATTTCTAGTAGTGTTCAAGTTCAGCACGTCATTAAAAGAAAACGTTTTTTTGTTTTTTTTTTTTGCTTCACGTTCCTGGGACGTGTTTCTTTTAGCCTGTACACATTTTAATAAAAGAAACTTGTTTCGAAGTTCTGAACCTCTGAATATGCAAGAATAGAACACTTCCGACGAATTCTTGATAGTTTTTTTTTTCTCCTGCTTTTTATTCCCGCATTTATTCTTTTTTTTTTCTTTTCTTACTATCGGCACAGGTGTTTAGGTCGAAAAGACATAGCTTTGAACTTCCGAACCACTAAGCATGTGACGAGCAGTGCCTTCTGACAACGAGTTTCTAACATTCTTTAACATTCCGAAATACCTGCAAGGGGGAAAAAGAGGCTGAAACCCCCCCCCCCCCCCCCCCCCCCCCGCTACCCTCTTTCCCCCCGTTTTTCCTCTTCCGACGCCACTTGTATGTAGAAACGCTCCTCGACCTCGAGTTGTGTCGGCTTTTGTGCTTTTTGCGAGGCGATTCCTCCGTCCCAGAAAATAAACCTCCAGGACAATTATAAACTTCACCGGATCGGATTACTACCAGCGTGCAAGGGGTGGCGAGGTAGTTTGCCAGGTCGCTTCAAGGTTTTTCTGAGCCTCAACCTCCTGCTCGCTTCTGGCCGTTTCGAACTGGATGAGTCTCGTAAGACAGTGTGTTCGTGCAATCACTACTGCGTGATGCAGGTTAAATACCCCCCCCCCCCCCCCCCGGGGCTGGCGGTCACAATTCTGCACTGGCAAATATTCTAGCACGTCCGGGACACTCGTGTCTCATTTAATTGCCTGACCAACTTCGCAGAATCTAGATATCACACCCTAACTTTTCTAAACTTGATTTTGTGAAAACCAGTGAGTCGTGAAAACGTTATTTGAAACTGAAACTGTAGAAAAACTTGAAAATCGGACTTCAAACTTTGAAAACTTGGATTAGAAAAAAATTCAAAATCTTCGAAGGTTTTTTTTTTTTTTTTTTTTGAATTTAGCGTTAAAAGAGAATCGAAACTTTCGAACTTTTCGAACTTTATGCCAAAAGAAATTCGAAATCTTCGAATTGTTCGAACTTTATGTCTATAAAAATTCGATTCGTTCGAAGTTTTCAAATTTTTTTTACAAAGAATTTCGAAATCTTCGAATTTATCGAACCTGAAGTAAAAAAATATTCGAAATATTCGAATTCGAAATTTTAGAAACCGTGAAAGCTTCGAAATTTTCGAATTCGAAACTCCGCTGTGGACAAAAGTTGCGAATTTTTCGAAATCGAACCTCGGTCGGTACGAAAATATCGAAATTTTTCGAAATCGAACCTCAGCTCGCTTCGCAAATATCGAAACCTTTCGAAATCGAACCTAGGGTGGTTCGCGACATCCCTAATTGTCGTGGAGCAGTTTATCGCTAAACAGTACGACTTCATGCGGATACGCGTCGATAAACGATTTGAAAGTGTCCTCAGAGATGAAAGGCATGACTGTCTAGTCCCTTGTGCACGTTGGGTGATCGGAAGGCAGAAGACAATAACGTTTCCGAACTAAACTCCGTGGCACTGCGTCCATGCCCTGGAAGTGCTGAGAAATCGAAACTCAAGATACTTGACGCTACAAAAATAAAAAAAACGGCGGCGAGCACAGTGCTGCCAGACCACCAAGCAGTTTCGCATATCGTCTATTGCTGTGAAAGCCCAAGAGCACCGTTACGTAATTTTACATTTTCTCTCCTTTCTCTCTTTTACAATTATTAGATGCAATATTCGAAGATGAAACCGAGCGTAGGCAAACTATGATTTCACTGCTGATATATTGCCACGCGACATCTGTGCTACTAGGTACCGGATCTAGTGACGTACGTATAGTAGCGAACGTAATTAGGTGTATCTTAATATAGTTGCTGCTATGTACGCTTTACTACATAGGTGCCTATGTACGCATATGTCGCGTAGAAATATACCGGGTGATTTGTTTCAAATTCAAACATATTTATTACAAAAAAAAAAAGTCCGTATGCGGTTTGTGCGGGGGAGATTATGTGGGTGGCTAATCTTTGCGACAGTCGGCTAATTAATTAAAATTCGTTAATTAACTTTTTAATTAGTGAAAATAAACATATGGTTCCAATTAGAAACTTAGAGAGCGTCATGAAGAACCACTAAATCAACTCTTTTTAGAACGACTTGAAACTCGGGCGCGCCAGAGTTACCACTCGTAAAGCAGGCGCAAAGCTAGCGGTTGCGGAACGCGATAATGATCTAATTATGTACGGGGGGAACAGCGCACCCGCAAAACAGTCACTCAAGTCTACACACACACAAAAGAAAGAGACACTTACGCAGCGCTGACTGACAACCCTCTCGGGTATATTTACACTTTTTTTGTTTTCTTCTTTTTGTATTACAGGCTAAGGTCAGGGAGAATATAACTGGTCTTTTTTCTTTACTTTCGATATGAATTCTATATATAAAGCTACCTAAATTGAAATTAATATAAAGCTAGGTAGTCTAACTTTTTTTTTTTTGCGATAAGGTAAAAGACGGAGAACTAACACATTTGTCGTTATGTTTTGCGATATTCTCTGCCTCGATAATTTCTCTTGTGAGCTGGTTGTGGTGCTTGCCAAGCGCGGCGCAGTTACTCAGCAGTACTGAGCAGCCACAGTCTCGACAGTGAATGATTAAATGTCCCCAGCTTTTGTTAGTGAATGTGTTCTTAAGCTCACGAAGGCGATCGCTAAGACACTTTCCGGTCTGACCTATGTAGAGTTTTTCACAAAAGAGGGGAAAAGAGTACACCACATTCTGTGTACAAGGGACAAAGGTGTTCTTATGCTTCTGTTTGCAGCCGACAGTTGTAATTGGTGGGGTATTTACTTTTTTTGCACAAGCTGCGGAGTTTGTTAAGAGCTGAGAAGATGACTTCCAAGTTTACTCGGTTAGCTATTTTCTTCAGTCCGTGAAAAAAAATTATGAATATATGGTACAATGATGGGTTTCTTTGTTGTTTCTTTATAATTTGTTCTTATAATTCGTAATTTTTCTCGTGGATTGAAGAAAATAGCTCACCGAGTAAACTGGGAAGTCATCTTCTCAGCTCCTACCAAACTTCGCAGGCTGACTTCCAGGCGGCGCAGCCTGTACAGCGAGCCACGCGCTCCTCTGTTCGTTTTTCATTTCCCCTCGATAGTACATACGCATCTATGCGGTAAAGTGTATATAGTAGCAAATGTAATAAAATTCACCTAATTACCTTTGCTACATACATACTTCACTACCTCTGATGCCCAGTAGCACGGATATCGCGTGGCAGTATATCAGCAGTGAGGTCATATATTTTGCCTATGCCCTGTTTCATCTTCGAATATTGTATCTAATATATGTAAAAGAAAGAAACGAGAGAAAATGTAAATTTACGTAACTAAAACAGGATATCTGCTCTTAGGCTTTCACAATAATTGGTTCTATAAAACTTGTAACCTTGCTGAAATTATCTTCCCCCTTAGTTTTCTTTGCGAAATTTAAAGGGACCATGAAATGATTTTAAAATCGAATTTCATCCGCCGCACGTCGTAAAAGGTGTGAAAAGAAACACAAAAACACAAAACTAGGGAGCCAAAAAAACATTATTTGCTATAGAACTTTTAAAAGAAAACTGGACTCTTTTGCGACTTCTTTCCTTCGAAAGCTCTGCCTTTTCACAACGATGCATCCGCAGAAACGGAGCACGTCAGCCGAATCCACGTCGCATATTGGGTAAGAGCCTACCTCACCAGCACCGCGATCGTAAACAATAAATAGCCGGCGAATGTTTCCTAAAAGTTTTGTTAAATAATATTCAGATCCACATTTTGTAGCATAATTAGAGATGTGTGGCGAAAATTGCCAAATTTGATAATGCTGAGAGCCAAGCGCCATCTATCGTGTGGTAAACGAAGCAACTACTGCGCGTGCGCAGTAGGGTTCAGAACGGTTATTTCCTTTGGTTTCCTTCCTCTCAAAACTCTGACTGACTGAACGTTTATTTTTCTACGTGTTCATCTCCGCGTGCCGACTTCAAGCAGCAAGAAAAAAATGTACTTAAAACAGACCATGACAAACAAGAACGCTGGATCCACAAACACCCGAGAAGAGCGACAACAGCCGCGAATCCCGCTCCGACGAAGCTCTTAGAATATAGGCCTAGCAGGCACTCCGACTCGGCGCAGCGTTGCTTCGTCGCAAGACCGTCTCTCTGCCTACGACCGGCTGGTGTGCTGAATGGAATATGCCCGCGCTACCCTTGTGGACCCTTCCCGTATTATAGTTCGATCGCTGACCTCAATTTTTGGTTAAGAGGTGAGGTCAATCTTTTCCCCTTGTTTTCCGAGGCAGTGTTGACGAACACTCGTCGAAAAGAGACCCTCGTCGATTCTCTCTTCTTGTTTTGTGTGATATAGAGCTGAAATAAACGCAGTATGGATTACCTTCGTAACACGGTATGTACACTTTGTTATTGGTATGCCATTTTTATTCTGACAGACTGCACGTCACTGTCGAGCTGTAACAGTTCGTGGGAGGTATACGTGCAATACCGGTCCAACGTTTCTTTGCCGAGTGTCGCGTCAGTATCGAGTTGCAATCGTAAAAGATCGGTCCTGAAGCGCTTACCAACAGCGCGAATACAGCACTTCCATCAAACGCGCCCGTCCGCTCCGAGTGTGAACAGGTATTTACGTGGCTTTTGCTGACACTCGTAGTTCAAACGTATCTTTTTTAACGTCGGCTCGCTCCTGCATCTCCGAGACCGCGAAAAACGCCGCGGCAATTTGTTTCCATCTACGTCGCTTTGCAAACGACTGACACTGGCCGCCTTTTACCAACAATGACAGTTGGGTTGACTTCTGGAGTCTTCACCGGAAGACTCGCTGCACTTCCCAACAGGCATACCGGCGTATGGGACTAGTCCCATGCTGTCGCTGTAGCGCAACGTATCTCATTAAACTTCGCTCAGCTGCGATGCGGCGATGAGAGGCACCGATTCAGAAAATACGTCGGTGACATCGGCGCAGTAAAACCTACCGGCGCACCCCAACTCGTCGCCGCTAACGCTCCCATCTCCTACTGCCGAGAGAACTTCCGGTTCCGGAAACAGCGTACGTCACGGCTTGTTTTGCGGTCAAGAAAAAGTCGATATTTCATTAATTTTTTGTGTAGAAGTTAATAAACCGAGACGAAAACGGATGCCTGTTCGGCATTCAGTGAACATTGACGGTTTAGTGTAAAAGTTATCTGGAAAAAGTAAAAAAGTCATTTCATGGTCCCTTTAACGGAACTTGTGATTTTACATACATTTTTTGTGCTGGGATTTTTTTGTAACTGCTTTTACGGAACTTGTGATTTTACATAAATTGTCGTTTAGTGAGAAACAGAAAATGAATGTCAAATAACAAAAAGAAAAAAAAATTAAAAACATAAAACAGCTTTACAGAAATTTTCTAGCAAGAAAGCTGCCAGACAAATCCTGTTTTTTTTTTTTACACTTTTTTTTACAGCGTGGCCGAGGAAGGCGTACAGATCGTTAAAATGAAGAAGTCCAAGACCGGGTGGCGCCTAGATCCTACCGGGTCATCTCTGAGAGCGGCAGAACGCTACGAAGGAACAGACGACACATCCTTCGTACCCCCGAGGACTTCACCACAGAAGGAGAAAGGGACACTGCAGCACATTCGGCGTCCGCATCAGAAGTTCGCGTGCGACAAAGTTTTTTACCAACAGCCGCGGCTATTGTTTCAGCCTTACCCTAAGATAAGGGGGGTGCAACGGCAGAGCCTGCTGGTTGGTCTGGCAACCCAGGTACCAATCATATAGCATGTTGGAATAAGGTCCTCGTGGGCGCCGCTAAATACGTTCGTTGTTCGTTGGAACCTTGCTCGTCTGAGCCTCACCGCTTCGCGGCGTTACACTGATCCTCTTCCCGGCGCCCTCACAATCTCCGGATTAGCCAAGTGACTGCTTCGACTCGTCACCCCAGATGATGCATTATTTATTTCAGAGCATGAAAAACAAGCAGGCCTCTCGCTCCGCTACGAATACACCCTTCCGGAAATTCCTAAAATGCGTCACTCGGACCCCACGTGACCTCGCATGGCTCACGGAATTGGCATTCTGATGTACCGCCCGTGTGACAGCACTGACGAGTGCTCAGCCTGAGTTGATTATAGTCTGTTTCACCCTATGATGTACCGCAGGAAAGGCTAGAACCGCGAGCTCCTTGCTCGGGCACATCTCGGCTTCAAGCCTTGTCTGCGGTACAACATAAGGTGAAACGGAGTATAGTACCTTCGTGTGTCCACAAAACGACCACGCTCGGCTGTGACGATTAGAGATCCAAAAGTAAGTCTGTATTTTTTCAATTGGAGCGTTGTGAATTGCCAGTGCTTGGTCCGTATCACTTCATTGACAACTTTTCATCGACCCGCGGCTTATCGACAACATTTCCCCGCTGCTCGTTAAATCGACTACTACTACGACGCCCGATTGGGCGTCGAAGGCATTGTCGTACGCCCGTCATGCAACGTGAAGGCAACTTCGGCTTCGCTCAGGGAGTTTTAATTTAATCTCAGGCTCGAGTAGGCACCCCACCTAGTCGGAACCGCCGATCGTTATGTAAACTAGGCTTTGCAATCGGGAGAATGCGCCACCGCGGCGTCGATGAGGCTCCTGAAGCCCTCTTCACAAGTCTGCGACATAAATGCCACAAAAAAGTCAATTTCTAAGGCTATGTCGAGGAAAAGACTCTGCCGAAGAAAGGATCCGTCGATAAAACGTTGCTTGTCGATGAAACGATCTGTCAATACCGACAAGACGGATGGCAGTTTTGAAAAGCGCGGATCTTTACTAGGTTCAGCACATAGAGCTCACACAAACTCACAGTCTTGATCGCCAACTACCATCGACTTCTGATCGTTTCATTGTCTCTGCTTCGAGGGACTTGTAAGAGCAACTCGCCGACGACAGCACCGACCTGAGCCGCAAGCGTAACCCAACCCAGAGTGCGAACATCGAATATCCGTAATTCCCGGTGGGGCGCACCAGGCGCGCGTGTCTTTTTTTTTTTTTTTTTTCAGGGGGGTTCTTTTTCTTTTTTTGTCACAATGTTTTCTTTTATAAGTTTTACGAGCTTGTTTAGTCCTTTTTTATTATTATTATTTGGGTCAACTAATAGCTCGTGGAGAAGAGGCCACAATGCTCTGTTCACGTTTGCGGATTACGTATTGGGTCCTTGAGAGATAATCTACAAAAATACGCGAAAACACAAAGAATAAAAAGAGAAGCACTCAAGTTATTTTCTTCTCGCGATTTGTTGCTTTTCTTGTCATTACTCTGCGTGTCAGTGGAGGTTCTTGAATTCCAGCTTCGTGCACTTCCAATTTTTCTTGAAGGTTAATGTTGGCTGTAATATAATACATTACACCCCTTTTTCTTTGGAACAACCATAGGTACTCCCAAAAGTGTATTCGTTCAGAAAAAAAGGGGGGGGGGGGGGATGGATATCCAGACACGTGGTGACTTGTTTGTTCAAGCCAGTGTTTTATTCGATTGAAGTGTATTGCTTAGCCTTTATGGTCGTGCAAAAAATTACTGAATTATTTGCGAAAGAAAGAGAAAATGAGAGAGCACAGTCTATAAAACCAGATTTCAAAATAATAAACCATATGCAACAAATCTTACAAACTAATAACACAAAGAAATTACTCCGTAGAAGCTGAACTGTTCTCGAAGTTCATACCCTTAGCCTTTCGCTCTCAAGTAATAATGCAATTCAAATTGGCGCAAGTGACGTTCGTTCTCTTTTGAAAGTAACCGTAACTGTATATCGTGACGTTTCTAGGACGATAACGAATCTCATTAACCCGTTAATTTCTGACAATCTTAAAAGTAATGCTATTTCCTTGCTTCTTTATTTTTTTTTTTTTTTTACAGGCACACCAGTGCTTGGGCCCCACAGGTGCCAGAAAGCCCAATACTCAATATCGTTGCACCGCCCCTTGAAGCTGACAGAGCGGTGCGAGCTACACGTTTGCCGGACCAGACAACCGGCTCCATTTCATCGCCTGACCACGCCCTCTGCGTGGATATGGCTGGCAGGGTGGGCATACGGCGAAGGATCGACGTTCGAGTGGTCCAACGGACTCGTAGCTTCCACCACCCTGCCAGCTTTGGCCCTTTGCACCTGCCATCAAAGAAACATTTTTAGCGTTCAATCTATTTGGGTAAGTAATTTTGACTCGTTTCAAATGCCTCATACCATTGTAACGTGGGTGTATTAAGTAGTTCACGACGATGCCGAACGACACTATAATGGAAACCATGCCTTTAAAACTATTATTTAATATTTTAAGAACTCGGAATTCATTAATTATCCAATTATATTGAACTCTAACAATATCACTTTGACACAGACCAATACGGCATCAGGCTTCTTTATTGTGCGATGAGTAGTTTTTGCAGTAACGAGTTTGCCCGTTTCCCCGGAAACACGCTCTTATGTCAAAACAAATATTTTATACATTTTGGAATAGAACTCCACTTGCAGCGATTCTGGCGCATCAGGATATAGTGACACCCACTGTACAGTCAGCGTAGATTAAGACATATTTAGGTGAATTACGCCGATACAGTGTTTAAATACATGATTATACACAGTGAAGTTAATTACGCCTTTAGTAAAACAAATATAAATGATCCGTCTACTACAAAAAGAAGCTCAAATAAATAAGGGCCTGACGAATCCCAGTGAAAATAGATGAATACCAAATAAATAGCACTAAAAGTACGAATATCCTAAATCATCAAAACCGTTTTCATGAACGTGAAAAAACAAACAGAATAATAAAATCACGCAAAAGAAAGACATACATGCAAGTATTTCATGTAGCAAGCACATTGAATGATGTCATGGGAATTCAGCAACTGGCAGCGGTCAAAATGAAAAAAAAAGGACGAAGATTATTAAGGAATGAGATAGGAAATAGCACTGCATTTCTAAATCTTCGAGTCATGTATATTCTGTTGCTGTCCTATGAGTAAAGCATTCGTTTCCAGCTTGGTGTGTGAAATAATTTGGAACATAATTTTATTTTTACATCTTAAAACTTTCTTAACTTTTGCAATATCCAAGATTGCTGCTATTGAAAGACATTAGTTATTTTATTAATTAGTATATTTATGGTCATCAGTAGGCAAACTGGTAAGGAACACAAGTGGCCCTACAGAGAACCCAGAGACTCCAGGTGCAGCACGAGATTAATGACTCTAGATGAATAAAAATACTAGGCTCCAAGTAATTATTTTTTCGAGTACAAAAAAGAATCAGGGTCGCTTCGTCTAAGGTAAATTCACAATTTAATCTGTGCTTGCAGGATACATAATAGGCTGAAATATTTTCGAACAATTCGAAAACTGCACTGCTCACGAGTTAGACCTGCAGGAGATAGACCTCCTGCAGGTCTATCGCCAAACGAAATTAACATACGTCGGTGCTCGAGTATTTCGTTTAAACCCCCTCCACAACTGTGATGGACGTTGCTGCTTCGATCACTTGCGATGTATCTTCCGATGAGTGTGTAAACTGCTATAAGCCGCAAACGCTCTACTGCAGGTCTCGCACCTGTACAGCTTTTCTCCCGTGTGAATTCTTTCATGAACCGCCAAACTGCCTTTCTGAGTAAACGCCCTGCTGCACGTGTTGCACTTGAACGGCTTCTCTCCGGTGTGAATTCTATCGTGAGCTGTCAAGTGAGACTTCCGCACGAACGTTTTCTTGCAGGCATCGCAACTGAAGGGCCTCTCGCCAGTGTGTGTCCTCTCGTGGACGGCGACATCCGCTGCGGAAGAGCATGAGTAAGGACAGAAGCGGCACGGGTGCTTGTCCGGTCGTCGGTGCGTTTGCTGCTTGAGTGGGCCTGAATTGTTGGTCTGGGTAGAGGTGTCAATCCTGCTGCTGTCACGGTTGAAGGTATCCACTTTGTCGCCAGAGTATGCTTCGATCAAGTCTGTTGGGATCAGGGGGTTAAAGGTGGGTGAGGAGGAGTGGCAAAACCCGTGCGCCGACATCCTGGGTCCCGAGTGAAAGACGCAAAAGAGAGCGACAGGACACGAGAGAAAGAAACCAATGTTGCCAGCTGAAGGACCACAGTCGCCAATGGTAATCGCGAAGACTGAAAACACTCAGCAATATAAACAGTGATAATTTAACGTTGTAAACTGAATTCTGAGCTATTCTAACGCTTATAGAAAGCAGTGTACTCATTACGCTGCATTAACTTCCCTTCTGTTGAAATCTCGGAAATCTGGTGTTTGCTCGGTTTCGTATTCCTGGGGCGCGCCCACTCGCGCCCCGCCCGCGAGGACGGTTATCTGGTTTAGTTCAGTTTTGACGGGAGGCCGTACATCTGCGCGCTATGCAAAAAGAAAGCTTCGAAAGGAACGCGAATATCTTTCCACCGGTAAGTTTGCGGATTGTTGAAGTTCATGAAACTGCTCTGATGATATAATTATATTTGCGAAATCGGAGGCAGTCGGTAACAATGTGTGGGGCTGCATGCTCCGCCGCTTGCGGCTGCCAGAATGCATGGGAAAATGGCGGACCTTTTCCTCTAGAGTTAGTATGTACGATCTCTATGGTTGGGATGACACGACAGAGCAGGAAAAGTCGGCGCTGCTTTTATTGCTCTGAACATGAATTTTGAGTACCTAGATGAACACGCCCTGAATAGATACATTACGCCGGTCCGGCCTAAAGTAGGTATTCATTCATTTGAGACGTTAAAAAGGTTCAATCGCGATGCTTGTGAAGGTCTACAGGCGATCGTTAAAGACTCCACTCCGGCAGCCCCATGGTGCGGCAGCTGTGGTGGCTTGCGCGTTCTCCTAACCAAGTGCGGAAGGGAAGTCAAGGCGCCGCGGTCGCTGCTGCACAGTGTTGGCGGTAACGTGTTACGAGTAACGTCGTTACCGGTAGCGCCTTTCTTTTTTCAGTAATGTAGTGCCGTACCATTACTTTTCTAAATCTAGATATTTTCTAAATTTTCCCTCCCTTTTTCCCACGCAAAAATTTCCGCTTTAGAAAAACCCCAACCCCCGCTTGTCATCCCAAGGTCGAAACACGCTGTCGCCAAAATAAAACAAAAGCCCTGTTACCGTCAATTTACAAATAAAAACTAACGCAAAAGTAACGTGCGTTACTTTCTGTCGGCGACAGTATCGCGTTCCTTTATTTCGCAAATAACGTAGTTCTTTACTTTTTTACGGTAACGGCTACAACACTGCTGCATACCGCTGCGAGTACGGAGCGCTGGGTGATAGCGTGTTGACATTAATAATGATTATCGCGACTGTGTATTAAGTAACGCTGGAAGGGTCGTTCACACACCCACAAATTATTAGGTTACACAAAATAGTATTCAATAAGCTCGTGGAATAATCGTTGTGTACCTTAGAAACTTGAAAAATCGCCAAGGTACGCAGCGATTATTTTACCTGCGATTTGAAACAGCAAAAAACGCGGTTCTATACCGACAATGATGTGGACATTTGCCAGTCTAAAGCTAAACTTCCATTTCACTTTTTGAGGAAGTGTTCGTGGTAACCGGGAGGGGGAAGGGTAAGGGTGGAGCTGCGAGCCACACTTTAACACACGAAGAGCCGCATCTTGGCCACGCCTGTTCTAAAGCCTCAATCATTTGGAACAGCCAAACATCTTTAGGGCTATTTCATGCGTCGAAAATTATTTATAGCATTTGTGAAAGCTACTCGATCAACCGGAACTGAAGCAGAAAATACAATTTTGTAATATAAATAACTCAGCATGGTACATTTCTCTGATATCAAATACTATGTATGCGGTATAATTTTTCGGCTTGGTGCAGGCCGCTAATTAAAACTTAATGAAGTTTCTACGTGGAGAAAACTTTGTGTACCACATCAGATTGCTTACGTTTTCCATCTTCTGGAAAACCGAGCCTACAAAAAGGTTTTCTATGCGTGTGGGACCGTTCATGAATCTGTGAGGGTATGGTAAAAGGGTGCGAGGCTGGATGAGTGTTCTACCGTGTGCTTCTTCTCGTACCTGGTGTTGTTAGTTCGGTGGGCACCTTAAGATTGGGGGCAGAAGTCGCACCGCCGTCTGTCCTCCCCTCCTGGTCCATCTTCAATGGTTGCCTCTGATATTCGGCTCCTTGGAAGGAGAGCTCCGCCCCCATGTCCTCGCAGTCCGTTCTCTGCCATTCGAAGTCGAATGCTGCGTAGGAAAGTTCGGTAAGGACTGAAGATCAAATTTTCTCTAGTTCCTTTTTTTTAAATATTATACCAATACAGAAGCCCAATCAGAACGAATTTAAGGAACAAGCAAACCTAGACACACCATGCTGAAGAAGAAGAGAAATTCAGGGGTTTACATTGATATTGTGGTGGAATTCAAAAAGTAAAGTAATCATATCACGATCAACCACGCACATCACAACTGGATACTGAGCATCCCGAAAAAGTCGATTGTAAAAAATGCACGCGAATCAAACATAAAAGCGATCCTTCTCTATTAAGCACGAGATTCAAAGGTTTTACTTCACCTTTAAACACATGTTAAAAAAGATTACGTCGATACGGTTTCACAAAAATCGACAAAGGCAAAACTGGGTACGATCAAGGAGCGTGGTTTAGTTACATCGCTGTTGCTACGTAGTGCTGAAAAAAGGCAGGCATGCCACAAAACCAACAACTGCACGGTATATCACCGCCACAGGCTTTGGGAATTACACGTTAACAAAACGGACACGGTGTGTCGGCGAATGAAGGTAGGGAAGGGAATAAAAATGTCGCATGTAGTTGGCTGAGCTGCGGCCATTCCCTATTTGATCCGACTAGTTGGTTCCATTCATCTGGGGGAAAATGTAGCCCGCAGGTCTGGCACTGCCAAAGTGTAGCTGGCTGGTGGCTGGCCCTCCTTCCTAGGCAGTGAAGAGTCACTCAGATTTGCGTTAAAAGCATTTCCGGTTAGCTCGGCCTGCAAAGTACAGAAGCATGAGTATTAATAAACAGGCGCCAACACAAATTACTTTACCTGCCATCAGATATCGTCACATTCGATGAGCAAATCTAAAACTGAAAGGTACCAGTGCTTGAAATCGATCTAGTTGGCTATTCATTACTTGATTAAACTGCGGAGTAAATGATTACGAATTACGACGCAGAAACGAGAAGAAAAAAAGGCAACAAAAAGGGAAAACGCGCATCTGCAGTTCAGTTTGATCAAGTCAAGAACTGAAGGCCACTTTCGGAATTAAACGCGGCGCGGATTACAGCACGCTTTGTCAGTACGAGAGTACCTGCGCGAAATTTCAATCTGAAGGACACGGAAAAATTAAGTCCCATGGGACTATACCATTTCCAAGTGTGTATGTTTTAGTCAAATACCAACGGCAAATTTTAAATTTCAGCGAGAAATGTTTCTTTATGTATGCAACGTTTAAAAGCTAGGAGGAAGGAAAATGTTAGCCGGTTGCGTCAGTGCTGTATGCACGCGACTAATGCTATCATTATTAAAATGAAATGCAGTGTAGATTAATCAATCAGACTTGCGTTTTGCCAAAAACTAACATAAGCGGGGCTCACTTAGGAAAAATGGGTTTTAGTTCGATACTTTGTTCACGTTCACGAGTTTCTCAGAGACTCGCATTGCTAAAAAGCCCTTTAGATCACCCAGAAGTTGATTACGAAATGTTATAATTTGGTAAATTGATCACCAGTATAAATTGATTACCATTCATCACCAGTATAGAGTTTACAGTCCCTATTGCAAGACAAGTATCTTTTTTCCCATTCCTTCTCACTCGATCAAGACGAGCTTAGAGAGGCACTCCCCTCTGCTTCGTCCCCATTAAACAGAATCTGAAACACTTGTAGAAAGATATGAGATAGAGGTTAATTCCAGTGTAGTTTTATTCAGTAAATCTGAATATTGCGTTCGTTTCCTCCGAAAATGCAACCAAACGCGAGAAAACACGCAAAGCCTCCAACTAGTCGTAAAGTCATAATAGAATCTTTCGGCCGCGTTTTCAACACGTTCTATCGACCTCCTCTGCAACGCCCTCCCGGACCGTGTTGAGGGAATGGTTCAGGCTGGAAGATGGCGATTATTAGATTTTGTTCAGGCTTGCTTTACCATCTAGGCTACAAGATAACGTCCTTCTTTTCAAAACCAGTTTTTGCGGTCGGTGTTTGGTCCATGGTGAGAGCGATAGAATTCTCGGGTGCTGATTGAACGTGATGTCCCAACGTTTTACTGGGCGAGAGTTATCGATGAATGATATATCTTAAGTTGGTTTCCGAGTTCTTTTGGTGAGAACTTCTCATTAACACACGGATGGTGACAGGAGTTTCGCAGTAATATTTGTGCCGAGTGTACATAGGAGTATTTGAGCTCTGTACGGCAGCAGAGCTTGAGATTTGCCGAGGGAGCGCCCGTTGTCGATCGCGTCAAACGGGAAGTATAGCAGACCATTATAGTTTCAGCTTGTGTCCCGTAGTATCACTTCGTCACGGTACTCGCTATTTACCAGAGGACTGCCTTTATTCCGGTCCGGTAACGGAATAAAGTATTTTGTTGTTCTATTTTTGTCTGCGAATGACGCTTCGTACCAGACGAATTCTATTGTTCACTTAGGTTAGCAGACTAATCATATCCTGGCGTTTTCTTGACTCGCTCCGTAAAGTCCAGGTAACACTGCTCGAACACCAAACAAAAGACAGTGTGCAAACACCGTCTGAGACGAGTTTTTTTTTTCTTGTCTTCTCATATTGGGCCTACCAAAACTGTTTGTAGACATGTTCGAAGCACTCACATATGTGCGCTTCTAACACGTCTGCGGATAGTTTTGGTTGGCCCAATATGAGAGTACTGAGATAAAGGAACCAATTTTGGCAGTTGACACACTTGCAACCGCTTACGACCGGAGGGGCTTGTGAACCACCATCTTCTGACTGCCGATGGCCGGCCGCTTCTCTGCCGGTTATATGTAGTCGCCAATGTTTTAAGCACCTGTGGTTTGTAAGCATGGCAGTAAGTAATGTGTAGATCTGCCATTACTTCCGCAAACAAAAAACAGAACGCGCACATGGCACACATTGTTTCACAGTTTTAAAAATAAGACACCACCTCCAGACATCTTGACAAAATAAAACAAAAGTAAGACACTATTCAGTCTTCCCGCATTAAGGCATACTTAGAGGAATTATACAGTTTAAATAAATAATTGGATGAAAGCCTCCGCTAGGCTTTGAAAAGGAAGAGGGGTGAGGGCGGTTGTTCGGCAAAGTAAGGTAAGACAGACAATGAAAAGTTCGCGCGCAGCAGGCTCAACTGTTCCCATCTCATTTGATCTGGCTCTGTCGGATTTGTGTAAAGATAAAATGTAGCACGAAGGCCTTGCACCGCCGAAAAGGGACTCGGCTGGTGAACGGCCGCCTTTGCAAAGCAGCGAAGTGTCGTTCTCATCTGTGTCGAAATTCCTGCCTAGTTTGATCTGCAAGGTTCAGAAAGACGACGATTAATAAACGGTAAGAACGGAAGGCGACAATACTTTTTTGTACCCTTCACTACTCATATTCAGCAATACTGCAACTGGGTGCCAAATTTGGAAACAAGTATGTCAAATGAGGCATAAAAGAGTACAATTAAGCTTTACACTTGAATGAGATGATTATGCACTGATCACCCCAAACAAGTCATGTTAAGAGACTTCCCAGCGTGTCGGTAAACGAGATTTACCGTCCATCTTAACCCCTGCTATATTATGCTGGGATTGAAATCCTGTTCACGTGAATTTGACACGTTTTATTCCGAAAACGGTGTCAGTATAAAAACTTGGTTAGGGGCTGAGGCGTATGAAGATGAGACCAGTGAGATCTCGGATTAATGAAGGTGCACAGAGTACAGCTGCAGTACATCATTGACCTTACGGGTCTCTGCTCGAAGCGTGGAGCGAAATCTTGCGCTGCAGAATCTCAGAAACGGGCACACCAGTGCTTGGGCCCCACAGGTGCCAGAAAGCTCAATACTCAATATCGTTGCACCGCCCCTTGAAGCTGACAGAGCGGTGCGAGCTACACGTTTGCCGGACCAGACAACCGCCTCCATTTCATCGCCTGACAGCGCCCTCTGCGTGGCTATGGCTGGCAGAGTGGGCATGCGGCGGAAGATCGACGTTTGAGTGGTCCAACGGGCTTGTAGCTTCCACCACCCTGCCAGCTTTGGCCCTTTGCACCCGCCATCAAAGAAACATTTTTAGCGTTCAATCTATTTGGGTAAGTAATTTTGACTGAATAAATTGCTAATTATTGATCTTAAAGGCATAATTTCAAATGCCTCATACAATTGTAACGTGGGAGTATTAAATAGTTCACAATGATGCCGATCAAAACTATAATGGAAACCATGCCTTTAAAACCATTATTGAATATTTTAAGAACTCGGAATTCATTAATTATCCAATTATATTGAACTCTAACAATTTCACTTTGACACAGACCACTACGGCATCAGGCTTCTTTATTGTGCGATGAGTAGTTTTTGCAGTAACGTGTTTGCCCGTTTTCCCGGAAACACCGTCTTTATGTCAAAACAAATATTTTATACATTTTGGAATAGAACTCCACCTGCAGCGATTCTGGCGCATCGGGATATAGTGACAACGCCTGTTCAGTCAGCGTAGATTAAGACATATTTAGATTAATTATGCCTATACAGTGTTTAAATACATGAATATACACAATGGAGTTAATTATGCCGTTAGTAAAACAAATATATATGATCCGTCTACTACAAAAAGAAGTTCAAAGAAATAAGGGCCTGACGAATCCCAGTGAAACTAGATGAATACCAAATAAATAGCACTAAAAGTACGAATATCCTGAATGATCACAACCGTTTTCATGAATGTGGAAAAAAAAACACAGAATAATAAAATCATCCAAAAGAAAGACATATATACAAGTATTTCATGTAGCAAGCACATTGAATGACAGGAACTGACACCGGTCAAAATGAAAAAGGACGAAGATAATTAAGAAATGAGATAGGAAATAACACTGCATTTCTAAATCTTCCAGTCACGTATATTCTGTTGCTGTACTATGAGTAAAGCATTAGTTTCCAGCTTGGTGTGTTAAATAGTTTGGAATATAATTTTATTTTTACATCTTGAAATCGTGTTGACCCCTCCGCATTACTCGGTTTTTGTTATACTTTCTTAACTTTTGCAACATCCAAGATTTCTGCTATTGAAAGACGTTAGATATTTCATTAATTAGTATATTTATGGTCATGAGTAGGACAAACTGGTAAGGAACACAAGTGGCCCTACAGAGAACCCAGAGACTCCAGGTGCATCACGAGATTAATGACTCTAGATGAATAAAAATACTGGGCTCCAAGTAATTATTTTTTCGAGTACAAAAAAGAATCAGGGTCGATTCGTCTAAGGTAAATTCACAATTTAATCTGCGCTTACAGGATACATGATAGGCCGAAATATTCTCGGACCATTCGAAACCTGCACTGCTCGCAAGTAGAGCTCCTGCAGGTCTATCGCCGAACGAAATGAACACACGCCGGTGCTCGCGTATTTTGTTTAAACCCCATTCACAACTATGATGCACGTTGCTGTTTCGATCACTTGCGATGTAACTTCCGATGAGTGTGTAAATTGCTATAAGCCGCAAACGCTCGACCACAGGTCTCGCACTTGAACGGCTTCTCTCCCGTGTGAATTCTTTCATGAACCGCCAAACTGCCTTTCTGATTAAACGCCCTGCTGCACGTGTTGCACTTGAACGGCTTCTCCCCGGTGTGAATTCTATCGTGAGCTGTCAAGTGAGACTTCCGCACGAACGTTTTCTTGCAGGCACCGCAACTGAAGGGCCTCTCTCCAGTGTGTGTCCTCTCGTGGGCGGCGACATCCGAAGCGGAAGAGCATGAGTAAGGACAGAAGCAACACGGGTGCTTGTCCGGTCGTCGGTGCGTTTGCTGCTTGTGTGGGCGCGACCAGTTAATCGGGGGAGAGGTGTCACCCCTGCAGCTGTCACGGTCGAAGGTATCCACTTTGTGGCCAGAGTATGCTTCGATCAGGTCTGTTGGGATGACAGGACAAAGCAAGAAATGTCGGCGCTGTTTTTGTTGTTCTGAACATGAATTTTGAGTACCTAGATGAACATGGTCCAGAATACCTGCATTACGCCTGTCCGGCCTAAAGTAGGCATTCATTCATTTGCGACGTTGCAAAGGTTCAATCGTAATGCTTGTAAAGGTCTACAGGCGATCGTTAAAGACTCGACTCTGGCAGCCCCATGCTGCCGCAGCTGTGGTGGCTTGTGCGTTCTCCTAACCAAACGCGGAAGGGAAGTCAAGCCGCCGCGGCCGCTGCTGCACAGTTTTGGCGGTAAGGTGTTACAAGTGACGTCGTTACCGGTAGCGCCTTTCTTCTTTCAGTAACGTAGTGACGTATTCATTACCTTTTCTAAATCTACATATTTTCTATATTTTGCCTGTCTTTTCCCCACGCAAAAATTTCCTCTTTAGAAAAACCCCAACCCCCGCTTGTCATTCCGAGGTCGAAACACGCTGTCGCCAAAATAAAACGAAAGCCCTGTTACGGTCAATTTTTAAATAAAAAGTAACGCAAAAGTAACGTGCGTTACTTTCTGTCGGCGACAGCATCGCGTTCCTTTATTTCGCAAGTAACGTAGTTCTTTACTTTTTTACGCTAACGCAACCTGCGGCTGCATACCGCTGACAGTACGCAGCGCTGGGTGATAGCGTGTTGACATTAATAATGATCATCGCGACTGTGTATTAAGTAACGCTGGAAGGGGCATTCACACACTCAGAGATTATTGGGCTACACAAAATAGCATTCAATAGGGTCGTAAAATAATTGTTGTGTAGCTTAGAAACTTGAAAAATCGCTAAGGTACACAGCGATTATTTTACGAGCGATTTGAAACAGCGAAAAACGCGGTTCTATATCGACAATGATGTGGTCATTTGCCAGTCTAAAGCTAAACTTGTAAAGCTTCAATCATTTGGAACAGCCAAACATCTTTTGGGCTATTTCATGCGTCGAAAATAATTTATAGCATTTGTGAGAGCTACTCGATCAACCGGAATTAAAGGAAAAATACAATTTTGTAATATAAATAAGCAACTCAGCATGCATGGTACATTTCTCTTATATCAAATACTATGTATGCGGTATAATTTTTCGGCTTGGTGCAGGCCGCTAATTAAAACTTAATGAAGTTTCTACGTGGGGAAAACTTTGTGTACCATATCAGATTGCTTACGTTTTCCATCTTCTGGAAAACCGAGCCTACAAAAAGGTTTTCTATCCGTGTGGGACCGTTCATGAATCTGTGAGGGTGTGCTAAGAGGGTACGAGGCTGTATGACTGTTTTCCCGTGTGCTTCTTCTCGTACCTGGTGTTGGTAGTTCTGTGGATACCACAAGATTGGGGGCAGAAGTCGCACCGCCGTCCGTCCTCCCCTCCTGGGGAGGACGGACGGCGGTGCGACTTACTAATACTATATTACTTTAATACTATACCAATACAGAAGCCCAATCAGAACGAACTTAAGGAACAAGCACACATAAACACATCATGCTGATGAAGTAGAGAAATTCAGGGTTTTACATTGATATTGCAGTGTAATTCAAAAAGTAAAATAATCATATCACGATCAAACACGCGCATCACAACTTGATACTGAAAAATTACACCGAAAACGTCAATTGTAAAAATGCACGAGAGTAAAACATAAAAGCGATCCTTCTCTATTAACCTTAAACACGTGTTAAAGGATTACGTCGATACAGTTCCAAACAAATCGACAAAGACACAACTGGGTGCGATCAAAGAGCGTGGTTTAGTTACATCGCTACTGCTCTGTAGTGCTGAAAAAAGGCAGGCATGCCACAAAACCAATAACTGCACGTTATATCGCCACCACAGGCTTTGGGAATTGCACGTTAACAAAACGGACACGGTGTGTCGGCGAATGAAGGTAGGGAAGGGAATAAAAATGTCGGATGTAGTTGGCTGAGCTGCGGCCATTCCCTATTTGATCCGACTATACTTCGTTTCAGTTTCGGTCCGAGCGCGGCCGATGTTATGAGCCAAAGGGCCAATCAAACAGCGCAAACTGCGCAGCGTCATGGCGTGCTCTTTGTGCCTGATAGGCACAAAGAGGCGGAGGAGCACGCACAGAGACACGGCGAATATCGGCTGGTCCTATCAACTACAGAGAGCACGCAATGACGTTGCGCCTCTTTCGTTGATTGATTGGCCCTTCGCCTCATAACATCGGCCGCGCTCGGACCAAAGCTGAAACGAAGTATAGTTGGTTCCATTCATCTGGGGGAAAATGTAGCCCACAGGTCTGGCACTGCCAAAGTGTAGCTGGAAGGTGGCTGGCCGTCCTTCCTAGGCAGCGAAGGGTCGATCAAATTTGCGTTTAGAGCATTTCCGGTTAGCTCGGCCTGCAAAGTATAGAAGAACGAGTATTAATAAACAGGCGCCAACACAAAGTTACTTTACCTGCCATCAAATATCGTCACATTCGATGACCAAATCTAAAACTGAGGGGTATCAGTGCTTGGAATCGGTCTAGTTAGCTATTCATTACTTGAATAAACTGCGGAGTAAATGATTACGAATTACGACGCAGAGACGAGAAAAAAGAAGGCGACAAACGGGAAAACGCGCATTTGCAGTACAGTTCAATAAGGTAAAGAACTGAAGGCCACTTGCGAAATTAAACAGGGCATGAATAACAACACCCTTCGTCAGTACGAGAGCACCTGCGTGAAATTTCAATCTGAAGAACACGAAAAAATTAAGTCCTATGGGACTATACCATTTCCAAGTGTGTGTTTTTTAGACAAATACTAATGACAAATTTTGATTTCAACGAGAGATGTTTTATTATATATGCAATGTTTAAAAGCTAGGGAGAAGAAAAATGTTAGCCGGTTGCGGAAGTGCTGCATCCACGCGCTAGTGCTATCATTTATTAAATAATATGCAGTGTAGATCAAACAGTCATTCTCGTGTTTTGCCAAAAACTAACATCAGCTGGGCTCACTTAGAAAATATGGGTTTTAGCTTAGATACTTGGTTCACGTTCACGAGTTCCTCAGAGGCTCCCATTGCTAAATAGCCCTTTAGATCACGTAGAAGTTGATTAAAAAATGTTTTAATTTGGTAAATTGATCACCAGTATAAATTAATTACAATTCATCAACGGTAAAACGTTTACGGTCCCTATTGCAAGACAAATATCTTTTTTGTTATTTCTTCTGACTCAATACGAGCTTAGAGTGGCATTCCCCACTCCTTCGTCCCCATTAATGGGAAGCAGAAGCACTTATTTCAAGAAATGAGATAGAGGTTTGAGGCGCGTTTTTTTCTCATGTCTTCTCATATTGGGCCTACCAAAACTGTTTGTGGACGTGTTCGAAGCACTCGTATATGTGCGCTTCCAACACGTCTGCGGATAGTCTTGATAAACCTAATATGAGAATACTGAGATAAAGGAACCAATTTTAGCAGTTGACAAACTTGCAACTGCTTACGACCGGATGGGCTTGTGAACCACCCTGTGACTGCCGATGGCTGGCCGCTTCTCTCCCGGTCATATGTGTCACCAGTGGTTTGTAAGCATGGCAGTAAGAAATGTGTAGATCTTTTGCAAACAATAAACAGAACGCGCACATGGCACACATTGTTTCACAGTTTTAGAAATAAGACACCACCTCCAGACATTTTGACATAATAAAACAAAAGTAACACACTATTCAGTTTGTCCGTATTAAGACACACTTAGAGGGATTGTACAGTTGAAATAAATAAATCGACCAAAGCCCAAAGCAAAGGCTTTGAAAAAAAAAAGAAAAAAGAAGGGGGGGGTAGGGGGGTAAGGCAGACAAAGTTCGCGCGCAGCAGGCTCAACTGTAGCCATCTCATTTGATCTGGCTCTGTCGCATTTGTTTCAATACAGAATGTAGCACAAAGGCCTTGCACCGCCGAAGGGGGACTTCGGCTGGTGAACGGCCACCTTTGCAAAGCAGCGAAGTGTCGTTCTCATCTGTGTCGAAATCCTTGCCTAGTTTGATCAGCAAGGTTTAGAAAGACGACGATTAATAAACACTAAAGAACGGAAGGCGACAATACTTGTTTGTAACCTTCACTACTCATATTCAGCAATACTGAAACTGGGTGCGAAATTTGGAAACAGGTATGTCAAATGAAACATAAAAGAGTACAATTAAGCTTTACATTTGAATGAGATGATTATGCACTCATCAGCCCAAACAGGTTATGTTAAGAGACCGCCCAGCGAATCGGTAAACGAGATTCACCGTCCATTTCAACCCCTGCTATATTATGCTGTGATTGAAATCCTGTTCACGTGAATTTGACACACCTTATTCCGAAAACGGGATCAGTATTTAAACTTGGTTAGGGGCTGAGGCGTATAAAGATGAGACCAATGAGGTCTCAGAGTAATGAGGGTGCACAGAGCACAGCTGCATGTGCGTCTCCAGGTGTCAGCCATCCCAGCTTTCTCTTTTTCTTGGAAGTAGTTGATATTGTCACGGGCGGTGACCGAAAAAATAGGAAATAAACAGGAAGAAATAAACGTTTAATGTGGCGAACTTGTGCCAAAAAATAAAAGGGGTACAACGATAATAACAGAGCGTCGCGGGCGTCGAAGTCGGCGGAGCAGCACAGTCGAACGCTGGGGCGAGAACTCAACTCGCTCGCCTGGCGGAATCCCTTATGTACCCTCGTGGGTTTCTGGATCGTTCGGCGTAGAAGGTTCGGTGTGTAGAACATTCTAACCTCGAATCAGCAGGACGGTTCTCGAATTTACTAGAACATCAAATTACACTGTCAACAAAAATGTGTAGTCGCGGCCAGGAATCGAACCCTGGCCTTCTGCGTGGGAGGCAAGCGCGATAACCGTTAGGCCACGCGCGCGCTGCCTACTTGTCCAGCTGCGCGCGCGGCGATATTTCGATGTCCGCAGTGTCAATCTTCCCTCCTTCGTCATTCTGCACTGCCTTGGCCGACTGTTAAAAAGAAACATCACGTATGAGATTAATTTATTGTAGTGTTTTCTAGCTGAGGAACAACCTTAGGTGTCTACTTCTGCCGGTTCATAGCTCCAGTCCTGGACAACAAGACAACAAGGCTGAAGAGGCAGCGGTGGCTCCAGAGTAGAATGCCTGAATGTTCTGGACGGCCCTCACAGAGTGGTGGTAACACTTGCGTCTGTTAACGGAGCCGCCACCTTGCCTTCAATCGTTTATGGGGTCATCACGCTGTTATTTTCATTGAACATTACCACTCGTGAAAAGGCACCGGGGAACCTAAAGAACACGCAGCGTTACTTTCGAATTTTAGTGGTAGGTTTGTTGGTCAATAAACATTCTTCCGCAAAAATAGGTAAGATGTTGGAAGATCCGCTGGTATGTGCAGAGGGGGAAGCATGGTGGCGTAGGCAGGGGGCGGGGGGGGGGGGGGGGGGGGGGGGGGAGAGAGAGAGGTTTTTGAGGGTCTGAGACCCTCTAACATTTTTACGAGCCCCCACTGCAACAATCCTGCTACGAGGCGCGGGGAGCGAACAGACACGTCGCAACTGTGGCCCAGGAAATGCGGGATTAGCGCCGAAGCCTGACTTTTTTTGTGTGTCCCGAAGCTCAAGGAGACTCGCCGTATTTAAAGAAAGGGTTTGTCCCAGCTTCTCCCCAACGTAGGAACTCCCACCCACCACACGAGGTGTAGACACTGCAGCCTCCCCCAAAGGAGTCGACAAAATGCAGCGCCCGCTCTGAAGCCCATCTGGTGCTCCAGTAGTTTGTGCTGTACTTGAAGGATAGCGTGCTAAAGGGCAACGCAAAGATGACCTCTTTGGGTTGCCTTTCCTCCCAAAACTCAGAATATGCAGGTCTTTCACGATTCGAATCTCGTTCGAGAAGCTTAATAATTCCCCGAACGAAATTGAAAAAAAAAAAAGAGAAGAAAACTGATGTGGGAGGTATTTTAAGAACTTGGCATTTAAAGTACTATTTCAAGTAGGATTAGAAAACTTGTACTTGGCTTTAAGTACATTCTTTAAACATGAAGTTGAACTTTACAGCAGTATGTTTTCTGGGAATTTCTGAAGAACGTAAAATTCTCGACTTTAAAGTACATTCCCCAAATTTGGAAACAAAAAATCGCGTATCGTCATGTAAAAACGCGCTATCGCCTTTCGAGACGTCATTCGGTAATCACTCTGAGTGAGCTAACGGCAGGCACAAGACCGTTAAAAATAAGTGCCTCGTGATAAATAGTGTGTCAGCGAGAGTAAAACAACAACTTCGTAGCGACTTGACTTTACCCAACATTTGTCGCTATCCCCCCCCCCCCCCCCCCCCCCCCGAAAGAAAAAAAATAAATAAACTGATTTTTTTCTGATTACCTTTGGAGAAGTGCATACTAGAGAAAATATAGTAAGAAAAGTACGGTATGAAAAGGCGTCATAAAAGATTGTGTTAAGAAGTATTTGTACTTTAAAAGTATGTTTATTTGTAGTACTTTATTTCAAGCACATCGCACCTTACGATACTTGAAGTACATAACCTCTGATTGACTTTGAACTTTACTTCAAATACTTTTTCAATGTACGTTACGCAACACTGTAAACAAGCAAACACTGTCTGCAAAATCAAGCTCGGGCAGCGCTCAACCTCAGAGTAGAAACGATACATCCGCAGTACATCAGTGACTTTACAGGTCTCTGCTCGAAGCGAAATCTTGCGCTGCAGAATCTCCTGGGAAAACACACATGTTGCAGGCACAGTAGGACGCGCATGCGCTTTTGTGTGATCTCGAAACCAGGCGACCCGCCGGCAGATGGCAGAGCAATGCTTTTCAAGGCCCGTTCACACTCTTGCGACCGAGTACGACCAATGGACCTCTTGGCGAATATGTGCTGCCACCTAGACACGTGACTGGGTTCGAGGCTAAGTTGCAAGAAAACAGCGCGCGCGCAAGGCCTTTCCCACCCGTTCTACACCTAAAACGTTAGCCACATCCTGTTCGCCCATTGAGCCGCTGTGACCTAGATACGACTCCCCCAAACTCGCCTTTGTCCCCATCGTGCGTAATCTTCCGCCCCGAAGTCGACACAACGAAACCATCTTACGTCTCTGCTCGGCGAGAAGGAAGAGAGAGAGGGTACTGGAAACATTTACTCTCGAACCGATGTTTCTGCAAAACGTCCATTAATACCAGACCGGTTTTTAAGCCTCTTGTGATCTCTTACGACCGGCTCGGCAGCATCGCATCCGGTCCTAAGAAGTCGGAAAAGGCTTAAAAACCGGTCTGGTCTCTCTCGGTCTTAGTCGGTCGCAAGAGTGTGAACGGCGCTTCAGTCGCAGCTCGCGCGTCCTGGGAACTTTTGTCCCCGACTGTACATGAAAAAAAAAAAAAAAAAAAAAAAAAAAGTTTAGGGTTATTGCAGTTTAGACTCAGAAGTTACCTTTCAACGTCGAGAAAATCATGCTCGATCAAAACGACCAAACACCAAATATTAGTAAAAAATGGTTGCGCTTACCTGTACCAGCAGGCTAGGAGTCACAAGGCCTCTGAAGTCCGATTGTAGGAGTGCATTGTGAACGTCCCTCAACTTGCGATCGCCGATCACGACGATCACTTTCTTCTTCGGTCCCTGGATCTCGAGGCACTCGACGCTCATTGTTAACTTCAAACTCTTGAAGGAATCGCGAAGACGACGCGGATGGGAAAAAAAGAATACCCTCGCCTAATTTGCGGTAAGAAAAAAAAAAAAAAAAAAGGAGTGGGAACTGTTTTTCTTAGTTTTCACCCTCCCTTTCCCAGTTCTGAGGGGAAAGAGGGTAACACACTGACACGTCCGAGGGTGAGCGTGGCAACGTGCGTCACCAACTTGACAAAAAAAAAAAGAAGAGATCCGTGTTGAATAACTGCAGTACTAAAAGTTCAGTGAAGATGATCGCGATGATTTCTTGAGAATAAAAAAACCTGGAAAAACATCGTGTTGGTCATGAATTTTCTAACAATCTTAGAAGCCGAATTTAAACACAAACAAACTAAACAAGACAGATGCTTACACAGCGGATAGCTGTATTTGGGAACCATATTTATACCCTCAGGACAGCCAAGTTTGGTGTGACACGTTGCGCCATTCAGCTCAAAATATTTGCAACACTGGGAAGGCCCTCTCGCGAGCCTGCTTTCTCGTAGGGCTGTTCGAGCTTGGAATGGACCTTTTACCAGTAAGGAGTGCCCCATTACGGTTTCGCCGCCGACTACAAATGGAGGGCACCCGGACTCGCCTTCTCCCGTAGGAACAGATTAGTGTTGCAAGAAAACAGTGCCCCCCAAAAATGGCGAAAGGTCGGTCAAGGTCAAGTGGAAAGGGTGTGCGCTAGGCACCCGGATAGCGCTCCGTTATCCGCCACAAGACCTTGAACTATGCAGACAAGGCTGGGGGCGCGCATGCGCAGCTGCGGCGTTTTCTTCGGTTATAGCGTAGCGGAGGGAAAAAACGGCAACTGTAGTAGACAGAAAAAATAGTCAGAGTGCAGGCGAGCTGGTGTAAGTTGGACATGATTGTAAACCTGAGACTGGGGCAGAAAGAGAACATAACAGAAGGTAATAAAAGAGGAGGCAAAGAGAACATAACCTTCTGTTATGTTCTCTTTCTGCCCCAGTCTCAGGTTTACAATCATGTAGTAGACAGGTTTGCTCCTCCATGTTGCGTACCGGACTGTCGCAACACCGGAAGCTTAGCAGGCAGGGAATTGGTGGCCTAGTGGGCTAGCGCACACTAGCTCGCGGAGCACGTGGAGCGAAAGCTCACGCTGCAGAACCCAGGATCCTGGGTTCTGCGTAATGCACGTTAAAGGCCCCAGGCTAGGGGTTGTACTGCACTGGTTAATGTCTCATTTACAGCTGGGAGACTCGTTGGCCGTTGAGGCAGACCAAGTTCTAGGCCGTATGAACATACACACAACCCAATTTTTAAAGCTCAGCGCGCTCGAAGCCCGGCGTTGTCCTTGAATTCGATGCGAAGTCAGATCAGTCTTTTGGCCCTCTCAGTGCTGTGTGCTCCGCGAACGCATCTTGATCGAACGACGTTTTGTGGACGCTTGAGCGTAGTTACTGAAAACCTAAGTGAGCATTTTCTTCGCTTTGCCGATTGCAGAACGGTCTTTCATTTGCGCCTTTAGCATGATCGCGTAGCTGCCCAAGTTGGTTGCTCTATTTCGACCCATGTCTACACGGTTCCAACTTCATCCCCGGTGCGATAAAACAGTCTACTCAAGAAATAACTTAAAGAAAAAGTACTTACCCTACGAGGAAAGGTTATCCATGCGGCGTTTATATCTTGTCTTTGTAAAAGTTAACAGCATATTAAATCGACGAGAACGAGCATCAGCTTGCGACGAGCAACTGCGGATGACACCGGCCAAACTGCCAGCTTGCACGAAAAGTTACTTCTCAGACACCATAATCGCCTTCAACACGGCGACGAGGAAATTCGAAAGAAACTGATCACCAAAAAGATATCGGCTATACATGCAAAAAAAATTCATTTGAAAAAAAAAAAAAAGAAAGGTGGGTAATGGAAAGAGGGAGTGGGGATGCTTTTTTTAGTTCCGCTTTTGCGGGGAGGGAAGCTCGACGAATTATTCGCTTTTGTTATCTCGAGGGGCGCGCAAACAATGTAAAAAAAACGAAATGACAATTTTGTTTTGGCAACTCATCTCTCTTACGTCACGGCGCGGTGGTGGCGCGTCGGGCGCAGTTTCGGTCTGGGGCTGTGGGCGGAAGCCCCCATGTGAGAGGCCCGCACGGTCCAGCTACGCTCCGCTCAGTCCATACAAGTCCCAATCTTCGCTTGCGTAAGTTCGCCTTGCCGGCGCCTTCCGTCTGTGTGCTTCAATCTGGTATCCCCGAGCAGTGACCCTATCCTTTGATGCCATCTCCCGCAACTTTGGAGTGCCCTCGTATGTTCCATCCAATCACCGCTCGAAATGGCCCGTCATCCAGTACCAGAGTCAGCGGTGGGACAACGTCGTTTTCGAGTTTTCCTTCAAAGCAAGCAATCTAAAAAAATCCCGAGGTAAGTTACTACCGGTGCACCAGCTGCTATAAACTCAGCAAAATGAAGAAACCAGGGGAAATGTGTCCCATCGCTTAACCGTTGAGAACGGCGTCATGATCACGGATCCAGACTACCCGGCCACACCTCGCAGCTGCAATCCAGAAATTGACGTGCCTGTGGCGAAGGTACTGGCAAATCGATTTATGATAGAAGTCAGAACAGAAATCCGAGAAAGTCGCAAGCGCCGCGGGAGTCCTTCGACCACGCCATCTCGTCGATTGAAGAGACGTTCGCTGATTACAGCATTGACGTTTAGGACGACGTCAGGTCTGCACTGGTCGCAGGCTACGACTTTGCGTCAAAACGCCGTGCACTGTCAAGGAACCGCCAGCACTCTGTGTTGAAAGGAAACACCATCGATGACCTTCTCCCCAAACTGCAGGTGACAAAAGACCTGCGCCTCTTGCCCTCTTCCTACAGCTGGAGGAGAAGACTGAAGGCCGGAGGATCCTGGTGTTTTTTGCCGAGAAAGACGACGCCCTCTACAACGTCGAGTGTGTGCTCAGTGACGGAAATCCCAAGGACTTTCATAACCCGGGAAAACTGTACACGCTTCATGCGGTTGTCATCGGCGCAGTACAACCGGTGGTGCACGCGTTGATGCAAGCGTCAGACGTACGCGCGTGCGAAACTCTCCTAACCTGCGTACGAAATGCCACGGTTCGAAAATTCGGCCACATGGGGGCCCTCGGAACCTCGACTACATGGACATTTGACTATGAAGCCGCTGTACTCATTGCCACGCAGAACGTCTTCGGGACTGCTTCCGGCACCCCAAAGGTTAGCCCCTTTTCTTGTTTTTATTTTGTCTTGAAGGGGGGGGGGGGGGTGATATTAAATAGTTGTATTGCTGCATAATGTCTTGACTGCTTTACGAGAGAAAAATTAAGTTTATTTCATTTGCAACCGATCTTAGCATTTAAAGTTTCGATAATCAAAGCGATCATAGAGTAGACAGCTGCACGGCGGGTCCCCCAGCTACGCAGATGAACGTTACTGTATGTATAACTTATTTGCAAGCGCCTTGCGAGAGCGCGAGCATCTTTTTGCTGAACCTAATTATTTAACTAAATATGACTGATTAGCCACTTTATTGAATATCGAGTTTAGGTCCATGGTTTCAATTGGGAAGTTGAAGAGTGCCTTGAGGAACACCGGATTCGCGTGTTGGCAACGTGTTATACTTTACGCGCCTTTTTTTTTAGCCTTTCAAAAAAGTTTAGTATGTAGGTAAAAAAATACAGCGTAACAACACTCCCCACCCCTTTCCCGCACATACACACACACACAATTTTACCATATTAGTATTGTTCATTTTTAGCGAGCTTTCTCTAAAGACCAGAGAAAATACCACGAAAACCGCGCGCGCATGCAAAAACCTCATTCGTGCGCTTCTTGACGTTAGCCCGGACCTCTTTTTTATAGTTAGTTCATTGGTGTAAATTATTACTCAATTAAACTCACTGAGAAACACTTGCGCTACAACAAGACTCTTGCTAACAATTCGCGGTTGTTTTCATTCGTGCAGAGCGCTCCATCTGTGCAAAAAGCTTGGTGCATGTTTAAGAACGAAGGGCGAGGGTAAGACAAGCCGGGGAGGAGGAAGCAGAAGGAACGCTAAAGAGAGAAGGTGGTTTCCCCCTCTCTTCTCCAGCGTTCCGTCTGTTTCCTCCTCCCCGGCCCTCCTTACCCTCGCCCTTCGTTCTTAGGTTGCAACGGACTATAGAGTAGAAAGCAATAACTTTCTGCTGCCTCTTTCAAAGATATCGCGCGTCCTGCCTTCCTTGAATTGCTTAGTCTAGCTAAATGAGACCGCATTTCTGTGAGTGATTGGAAACTAAAATACTACGTGGTTGACTTTTTTTTTTCTAGGTACGGAGGTCTGTCCAACAGGGGTCTGTCCAACAGCAACCCGTTGGTTCATGATTGGCTGCGCAGGGTGCGTCACCTGCCTTTTCTTCCAGGCGACTTCCGACTTGACTTCGCGGCAGACCTCATCGCAGCGCGACCCTCCGTGGGGCCGCTCTACAGCGCGCGGCTACAGCAGTTCGCCGTTTACATGAGCGGGTTTTGGCTGTCAAACCCAACCGTGAGGGACGTCTGGGGTCAGTTCGGGGCCGAAGGTCCCCGCACGACAAATATGATTGAAGGGTGGCACAATGGACTCCACAGTCGGCTCAGCACCTACCATCCAGCCCTGGCTGAATTCATCCAGTTTCTTCAAGTGGCGCAGTTCGCGTCCCAAAACCGGATACAAGCCCTTTTGAGGGACCTCTTGGCGGTGGCATCGGCACCACCCAGTGAAGTCCGAGCAAGGAATAGAAAGCTGAATGAAGAGATGGCCCTCTTCTCCTCGAATCTTGTGACCGCCGTACCGACCTATCAGGACGTAATCAACTACATTGATATAGGGTCGCATTGTTTGGACTCCTTGTGGCCTAGAGATCGCGCCGTGGTGGCGTCGGAAAAGCTCGGTACTTCGTTTGAATAAATATTTTCAATCGCACCTTTGTGCTCAAGGTTTTTTAGGGTTAGAGAAGAACCCTAGCACCCCTTGTCTTGCCGCGCATGCGCAAGCTTCGCTGGCTGGTGTCCGGAATGAGCAGCATTGATCAAAAGCCATGCACACTTTTATTCGTCTTGAAATGTATCGCGATAGTGTGTATATTTCTTTTGGTTAGCGAAAAATGTATATTACTTCTTCTTTTAATATACTTTACCTATTCAATTTTTCTCATGCGAACTGAATTATTTTATTCACACGTAATAAAGCCGCGGGGGAAATAAAAACATCGTACCTTTCACATTTTCGCGAGATATTTGGAACCTCGTATCGCATGCTCTATTACAGAAACCGCCCATCAAAGGCTAAATTAACTTGCGATATATTTTATATCGAACTTGAATGTTCATTAAAAGGGGAAAGTTTACAATAATTTCGATTCTTACGAGCCGAAGTTGAGTGCTGTTAAATCAGTTCTCGTGTCCGATTCATGAGCCACGCTCGATTCTCATCAGTCGGGTCGTTTCGATCCCACAATTACGTCGTCCGGCTTTCCGACTGCAAGATACTAAGAAGTAGTCCTCTTTTATCCTCGCAATTTCACGGCGACAAAGTTTCTGAATCAATGGTGGTCTGTTCGAGCATACTTGGGCCAGACTAGGACCAGTACGCATCTGCAAAGTCAGGAACGTTCCAATCCGATATTGTTTCATGACCCTTAAGGGGGCCGTCAAACGATTTTAACGTTAAAAAATCTGGCGCTTGTCACTTTTGTTTGGCTTACCTTAGCACGAGTAGAATAAAGCACGCCCTGAGCCCTCGAAATGTCGCGAGTGCGCCGGGAGAAATCGCGCAGAGGATTGGGGACTATTTTCCGTCCTGCAGCCGCCAGTGCTGGCCAAGAAAACTACGCGCGTGACGTGAACTGTTTGAAAGTGTGTTGAGTTAGGAAGCTCAGTCAATGTATGCTCGATTTGAGGTTTTTTAAATGTTATCGTGAAAACGTGAACAGACGCGCCCTCTACCCGAAGCGAAGAAAAACGCTCGCTCCCCACCAGGGCATCCGAGATCCCGGGCCATGTCACCGAACCCGGATGTCTCCGGGTGCCCTCCTGGAGCCCGTCTTCCGGCCGCATTGAAACTTGAAACTAGCCCCTAGTTTCAAGTTTCAATTTTAGTAGGCATACCTACTATCAGGTACAAACTGCTCTAAAGCAGGTAAAAGACAGGGGGAGTCAGGACGGTACGGACTCCGTGTTTTGCGCTTTTCGCAAGGTGACTGGGTAAATGCTTTTGCGAGGTATGCGGAATGTGCAAACGATTCTGTTATGCTCATCGTTTGCAGCTCCAGCAAAACGAATAAGATGATCTACAAAGGCACAATCACAAGCCAAGATTTACGATAACAGTGCGTTTGCTTCGGTGGTCCGTGTAGTTGTACTATACCCTGCTATCTGCAACACCGTGTCCTGACGAAGAGCTGGAACGGTCACGGCTTGTGCTGGGCTACCGGTTGACAGAAACCGCATCGCCCGCATCGGCACCGGGTGCACTTGGGCTGTTGATGCTCGAACCTTTCATCCGCGGATTGTCGCCAGCTGATCCCGCTGCTCGACGATGAGGAAGCGGCGAGAGTGACCACCCGTAATGGAGAGGTCCCGGGTACGATACCAAAACAAGGCGGATTTTTTCGGTCGCTCACCGGTCACCTAGCTGTGTTTGGAGATTTGTGTTTGTCCTTTGTCTTTCTTGTTCCCCTTCTCCAGGGATTTTCATCCTTCTTGTCCAGCTCGCTTGCACCTTTGCATTTAATTGCACTATAATAATAACCTTAAATTGCAAGTTTAACAATCGTTGTTGTTAGACTGGTGGCGGTTGATAAAACCCGTTTGCTCTACTGACGTCTAACCCCTGGTTAGCTCGGTTGGTAGAGCGCTCCACCTGTAAAGGACAGGTCCCGGGTTCGATACCCGCACCAGGCGGATTTTCTCGGTCGCTCACCAATCACCGAGCTGTATTTCGAGATTTGTGTTTGTCCCTTGTCGCTCTTGTTCCCCTTCTCCAGGGATTATTTTCATCCTTCTTGTCCAGCTCGCTGGCCCCTTTGCATTTAATTGCATTATAATAATGGCCTTAAATTGCAAGTTTCACCCTTGGCGTTAGTCTGGTAACGGTTGATAAAACCCGTTTGCTCTACTGACGTCTAACCCCTGGTTAGCTCAGTTGGTAGAGCGCTCCACCTGTAATGGACAGGTCCCGGGTTCGATACCCGCACCAGGCGGATTTTTTCGGTCGCTCACCAGTCACCGAGCTGTATTTCGAGATTTGTGTTTGTCCCTTGTCGCTCTTGTTCCCCTTCTCCAGGGATTATTTTCATCCTTCTTGTCCAGCTCGCTGGCACCTTTGCATTTAATTGCATTATAATAATGGCCTTAAATTGCAAGTTTCACCCTTGATGGTGTTAGACTGGTGGCGGTTGATAAAACCCGTTTGCTCTACTGACGTCTAACCCCTGGTTAGCTCAGTTGGTAGAGCGCTCCACCTGTAATGGACAGGTCCCGGGTTCGATACCCGCACCAGGCGGATTTTCTCGGTCGCTCACCAATCACCGAGCTGTATTTCGAGATTTGTGTTTGTCCCTTGTCGCTCTTGTTCCCCTTCTCCAGGGATTATTTTCATCCTTCTTGTCCAGCTCGCTGGCACCTTTGCATTTAATTGCATTATAATAATGGCCTTAAATTGCAAGTTTCACCCTTGGCGTTAGTCTGGTAACGGTTGATAAAACCCGTTTGCTCTACTGACGTCTAACCCCTGGTTAGCTCAGTTGGTAGAGCGCTCCACCTGTAATGGACAGGTCCCGGGTTCGATACCCGCACCAGGCGGATTTTTTCGGTCGCTCACCAGTCACCGAGCTGTATTTCGAGATTTGTGTTTGTCCCTTGTCGCTCTTGTTCCCCTTCTCCAGGGATTATTTTCATCCTTCTTGTCCAGCTCGCTGGCACCTTTGCATTTAATTGCATTATAATAATGGCCTTAAATTGCAAGTTTCACCCTTGGCGTTAGTCTGGTAACGGTTGATAAAACCCGTTTGCTCTACCGACGTCTAACCCCTGGTTAGCTCAGTTGGTAGAGCGCTCCACCTGTAATGGACAGGTCCCGGGTTCGATACCCGCACCAGGCGGATTTTCTCGGTCGCTCACCAATCACCGAGCTGTATTTCGAGATTTGTGTTTGTCCCTTGTCGCTCTTGTTCCCCTTCTCCAGGGATTATTTTCATCCTTCTTGTCCAGCTCGCTGGCACCTTTGCATTTAATTGCATTATAATAATGGCCTTAAATTGCAAGTTTCACCCTTGGCGTTAGTCTGGTAACGGTTGATAAAACCCGTTTGCTCTACTGACGTCTAACCCCTGGTTAGCTCAGTTGGTAGAGCGCTCCACCTGTAATGGACAGGTCCCGGGTTCGATACCCGCACCAGGCGGATTTCTTCGGTCGCTCACCAATCACCGAGCTGTATTTGGAGATTTGTGTTTGTCCCTTGTCGCTCTTGTACCCCTTCTCCAGGGATTATTTTCATCCTTCTTGTCCAGCTCGCTCTCACCTTTGCATTTAGTTGCATTATAATAATAACCTTAAATTGCAAGTTTCACCCTTGATGGTGTTAGACTGGTGGCGGTTGATAGAACCCGTTTGCTACTGACGTCTCCCCCCCCCCCCCCCCCCCCCCCCCCCCCCCCCCCCCCCCTTTCCTGCGAGGCTGCGCGGACTGCGCAAACCAGAGCCTGGCTCGAAACTTTGTCGGATTCAGGACGTTTGTATCCGAGCGCCGGCAATTCGACATGTCGTTTCCTGTGAGTTGCCAATTAAATAAGATAATAAGCAGAGGCCCCAAGCGTCAAAGCGCACCTGCACCCTCGTGACAACGCGGAGTAGAAAAAAAAAAAAAAAGAAAAGCAACGAGCCTGTTTCCATTTGACAATGGGCTTTTGAGAGTAGCGACCTTCTGTCACGAATTTTTGCACTTTTTGTAGCTTTATTTTGGTTGTGTCTCTGTTCAGCGCAATCCATCCCTGTCGATTTTCGCTTCCACTTATCGGATTATCTTTGGAGGTGCCCGCCTCTCTGCCGCTAGGACAAGGCCGCCGGGCAGCTCATTGCCTCCTTCCTGAAAGGGAGAAATTGTAGACATGCGTTTCTGTCAAGGCCAGTCGTCGGGAGTTTTTATTTTTATGTTTTGCTCGGGTAGCTTGGTCCGAGTAGAAAATTATTTCCCCCGACCTCGAGCTCGGAGACCCTGGTAGGTGGAGGGAGAAGGGCGGACCCCCAGAAGGGCCGGTCAGGTTGGCTGGTCGTTCCTGCCGTCGCCTGTTCCCGTGACTCGTACGGGCTTCGGTTTTTCCCTTTTCGGGGAGGCAGTGTGCGCGCGGGGCTGCGTTGCGTCGACCGCCGAGCAACCAGTCCACCACGCCGGGAAAGTCAAGCCTTCGTCGTCCGTCGGACCCAAGACGTCGGTGAGTCTTCAGACTTCGTTTGAGCCACGGTTGAACTTTTCCCTGGACTTTGGGTTCACCGGTGGAGCTTTTCCTTCCTCGGAACTTCCGTTTTCTATGCGTAGGCGAACGTTGTTCCCGGCTGCATTTATGGGTAAAGATGTCGCTGGTCTGCCGCTGGCGTGGCCTAAGAAGAGGGGAGGAGCTTGGAGAGGGGAGGGGGAGGGGCTATTGCGGAGCGCCACTGGCGAGGTACGCGGAGGGGCGCGCGCCGGGAAGCAGGCACGGGCGCTGCGGGCTCCTATTTCAGTTGCTTTGTCGGAGTACAGATGGCGCTACGAGCGCGCTGTCGCGTGGAGTGGGGAAGACAGGGCAGACGGGCGCACCAAGGACGCGGACACCTCTTTGAGTTGCTTTGTCAGAGTACAGATGGCGCTACGAGCGGCGCAGTGCGCTCGTGACGGTTGTGCGCCTTTGCGCTACGCGGTGAAACGGGCGCACGGTCGCACTATAGTCAGTTACAGGTTAAGAAGGTAGCGGCAAATGCCCCTCAAAGGGAATCAGATATCCCTCCGCCAACTTTGCATCCAATAGCGTCCCACCGTTTCCGTGACGTCGCGGACAACGCGCGAGGAGGGTCTTGCCTTTCTGTACATATTTGCTTTATCTTTCGACTTTGACTTAGCATTGTGGAAGCCACGAGAGGGAGATTAGAGTTCTCCCCCACCGACGGAAACAAATACGACTTTCGGGGATTAGCTTCCCCCCGATGGATACAAAGGCTGCTTTCAGGGGCTCGGTTTCCTCTCCGATGAATACAAAGGTCGCTTTCTTAAAAAGTGGGATCGGAGACAAGTGGGAATTCATTGAAGCGGAACAAGGAGCGTTTCCAGTGAACTCTTCTTTCGACTGCGGAGAGATTTGAAACGGGCGCATCACACTTGTGGGAGGAGCTTCTCCTACCTTCTTGACTTGTAACCGACTATAGCGACGCCGGCGTGCTGTCGTGACGGCTCTTGCGGCGCGCCGCCGTGTTTCGCTTGCTTTTGACGGCTCTGCGCTCGGTCGCGCGTCGTCGCTCTCTGGGCGCGCTTATGGCGCAGGTCACTTGATGAACTCGCGCTCACTTTTCTGCGCGCTTTTAAACTGCAGATGACGGGGCTCTGTAGCGCTTTTGAGTGTACACATTTGAAAAGTGATGGCAGTGAGGTCTTGTGAGAGTAATTCGGAACACGTAAAACAATCCCTGATTGATAGACAGTTTGACGTCTATTTTTAGGTTATTGGTTGTCGTATCAATACTGCTTTTCTTCTAGTAGTCTGCTAGCTGAAAGGCTCAAGACAAACAAAGACAACGCACTGGGTACTTGACCTCTCGCTAAAGGAGATGAAAGCGAGGAACAGAAATAACTCTCGAACGGTAATAAAGTTGTTATTTTTGCATGAAAAAGCAATGCTTGTAAATTGCGAAGGGAAATGAATTTCCTTATCAGATATTCCTGCTTTCTTTTCACAAATTTATTTTTCTTTTCGTACGTTTGTTAGTTTATGCACGGGTATTGTGACCCAAAATTGGAGCGAGCAAGCCAAAAGGCACAACGGCGCAAAGCAGCAGGGACTGGGTTAAAGAATTTTCCATATATCCAATTTTTTGGACTGCACAATTAGTTCACATCTCTCGCCCACCATCAAACAACTTGTCACTCAGTGTATCAATAACATGAAAAAAAAAAATGCAGTAGAAATATTTCCACTTCTGTAGGTGATCAACCCAGTATAAAAGGCTCTGGATCAACCAATCGAGCGAGCACGGAAATAGAAACCGGAGCAGCTATCATCCAAGCATTTCAAACTTCGCAGTGTAGCAACTGCTGCCAGGCGAAAACAATAAAAATAAAGGAACGGCTGCACTGCGCGAAAAACTGGCTCCCACGCCACAATGCCCGATTGGAATTTTTTTTTTTTTTTCGCGGTGGTGTTTAGATACGTGTTCCCCACCAATACAAGCCTCGTCATCGTCCGTTCATTAGACCTAAGTTATAGAATTTATTGAGGTTTTTTGTGTCTTGTTTTTGTTCCCGAAATACCTGTCAACGTGCTCCTGGCATTACTTGACTGCGCGCTGGGCAGAGGACGTCGCGGTGTTACAAAGTCCCTAGATAAGAGCTTCCTACTAGTTGCGACATTTCTTGAGGCGCCGACTGCTTGGCGGTGCAGTTTTAGGAAGCGAATGGCGGCGCACAGCAGAAGACTGAACGGAATGGCGCCATTTTGTTCCAGCGGAATCTGCTTCGTCATTTGTATACATGCCTTGAACCTACGTCACATGACGACGTTGAACACCGGTAACACCCATGGTGGTGGTTGAGTCGATGGTGATTCGCGGCAAGAGCCTTGGTAAACTGCGCCGCGCTCGGTTGTAGCAATTGCTAAGTGCCCCGCCCAGCGTTTCGCCGGCATGCCCCGCGACAGAGTAATCATCAAGTTAGAAAAAGTACGAGCAGCAGGAAAGGAATGCGGGCGCGCATTACTGAGTTTGCGGACGGATTTCATAGCGGCGAGCGACTGCACTTTTCTACCGTTGTTTACGTTGGTACACACCTTTGCATCTGCTTTCTCCGTTCGTCCTGGAGATACCCTTGGCCTTTCGTTTCATCACGCCGTTTCCACGCTTCAAGCGCACATTTGGGCTGTTTGCCCATCCAGACAGCGATCGGTCAGCGGCGCCACCGTGTGCACGCTCACAGAGACTCCGCAAGCGGGGCATCGGCTCGTGCCGTCTGCGACACGATAACCTTTGCAAGGAGCGAAAGTGTGCACGTGAGCTGCTTAGGAAATATAATTTAAACCTTGATACAAGGAGAGTCGTCTTGTTCAGTATTTTTTTTCTCCTTTTTTCAGGGTTTAGATTATGACGGTAACCTTACTTTGCTTACCAGTACTTCGCAAGATCGTAAATGTTTTACTACAAGCGGCTCTTTGAGCCGTCCGTCACAATTGAAAACGCGCAATGAAAAAAAATTTTTTTTTTTTTTTTGCCGACAGGATGGTTTTTTTTTTTTTTTTTGCGTCAAAACTTCGTGGGCGGCACATGGAAACTTTTTGCTCATAGCGCAATCGCACCCACGCTAGCAGCCGCCTGCCGCTCCTTTTATAACGTCACATTTCTCCATATCGCTAGCAGGGAATCCCGATGGACAATGCCCCGACCAAAGCAATAGGGCCACTGTCTCAACGTACAGCTATGCCTTCCCCTCTCCCTCAAACACCGCCATTCGCGTCACCCGCGCCGAGGGGCCAGACGTCCTTCGTCGCTGTGTCGCCATCGAAGTCCGGACGGAGGAAGAGGATAATCCGTGCGGTAAGGGATAATCCCACAAACGCGGCAGAAGCTAGGAGAAGGCGGAATCTCTCCAAGGCTGTCGGGACGAACTTCGTCAGTCAACTCGATAATCCTTCGTTGGAGGCCACGTTGGCGACCCCAAGCCCCAAGGCGCCTCTCGCTTTGCTTCCGGGCACAGCTGACCGGAGCCATCCGCATATTTGTGTACTCTTGTCCCCGGCCACTTAATAAACGTATCTGGTATGGGCGACGAAAAAATAATAAAACGCTTCAACCTGTAAATAGTAAAAAAAAAAAGAAAATAGAGGGGCGGCAAAACGAGAATGTGTGACGGCTACCACTTATATCCTAAATATATTATATTGGCGTGGCGACGGCAAAACAACGTTTTCGCCGATACTGGGGCGCCCTTGTGAAAAGTGTCTATACTCCATTTCACTAAAACCGTGCAGTACAGCCAAAGTTACAGGGGAGAGAGCATGTGCTAACCTGTTCACGATAGGGTGCCTTCATGTGCGCTTCGCATAGGGTGATGCCAACTGCCTGTTTCCCTTTCCCACACCCTCGTCGACCGCCATTTTGTTCCTCTCATAGTTTCCCCGTGCGCCGGAAAGTGGCCTTTGTGTCCATCGGTAATCCTATCCGAGAGGGAAACTGCTAATCCTCCCTCCGTGGGTTCCACAACGCTGCTCCGAACTTCTGAGATAAGCTGCTTGTTTCCGGGAGGGTTATAAGCCCCACGGATTATCGCCGAGGAACAAAATGGCTGCTGGTTTGTCGGCGAGTGGTATTACAAAGGATGGCATCACCCTAGCAAAGCGCACATGAAGGCTCCCTAGTTCACGAGGAGGGAACGGGGGAACGGGATTCCCTCCTTCCCCCTTTCCCTCCTCTTGAACAGGTCAGGCGTACACTCTCTCCTGTAGGTTTGGCTGTACTGCACAGTTTTAGTGAGACGGGGTATAGTCACGCGATAACGCACTGCAGGCGCACTTAATAATACTAGTAATAATACTATGAAGAATATAATAATTATACATTTTTATTCATAGCAATAAACAAATACAAATACAGGTCTGCGTGAGCCAAGGGAGGCTTATGTTGCATGACCTTGCAGACAGCCCATTCCTTGCAGAAATAGCAGGTAGCAACATAACTCACTAAATATCAACTGTAGATTTATCACTTGGTGATATCATGTAATAAATTTTTTCAGACTCTTTTTGAACCCATGGTTAGAATAATTAAGTTATCTGGTAGCTCATTAAAAATCTTCGGCACGTAAAATTACCTAAAATTAGCATCAAAAGTGACAAAAAACAACCGCCTGAATAAATAACGAATAAAAACAAGGCAATTTGAGTAAACTAAATAAGTTATCACCTGAGGTGTTGAAGTAACACTTTTCAACGTCCCCCTCAGAATGCTATCAATTCTGGCGTGCCATTGTCGAAAGCAGTTAAAAAATAGAGTGACACCATACCTAAGGACACAACGCCAAAGAGTGCATGAGCATTTTTCTACTTGCAAACAGAAGGTACACCTTTAGGCTATGGAGCTAACAAGATACACTTGCGACCAATCTCCGATAGAGGCGTCCGCTTTCAAACGGCAAACGCTCCCCATAGTTTGAGTTGGACCCTCTCTACAATCTAGGCTACAATCTAGGTAAACTCAGTTTTCCGAGGGACGTTTTTAGATTTCATTTGTTTATATGACTACTCTGGGCCCTGACTTGATGTGATAATGATAATTAAAATGACACCGCCCCGCCAACGTGCTCGCATTTTTAAAATAGGAGAGCAAGTACACTGTCGTTCCCGTTGCTCAATTCACTCGCGAATTCACCAAGCTCGATATGTCTCTATGAAAGAATCAGTTAATTTGGCAGTTCTTGCTTTCCCGAAGATTTTCATTACAACACCCATATACTTGTCTTTTCATGGCGAGATATATATATATATATATATATATATATATATATATATATATATATATATATAATTTTTTTTTTTTTTTTAACGCGAGATTCCCGAGCTTGTAGTTTTATCTTAGGCAGTTGCTCCTGCTGATCGAGAGTTCTCCGAGATGAATTTTTCAAGGAAGAGTTCACGCTTGCAGCCTAGTCGCGGAATTGTTGTACATTACAAAAAACTGGGAAGCAAAACATAAAGCGAAACAAAGGGCAAATGAACACAGATACGGTATGAAACGATGTGAAAAAGTTGAAAAAAGAGGGCCAATTTCCGAGCGAAAATGAATAGGCGAGATGAGATCACGATGGCGCAGGCCATTTCTAGTACTCGAGACATGGGAACCGGGACTCGTAGCCGGTTGCCTGCGGGCTGCGTCTCGGCGAGTCGCGGGCCGCATGCGGTCCCCGTGTTTGAGACCCCTGATCTAGGCTATCACGAACAATAGGCGAAAGAAGCGATGCCGCCAGCATGATCCTTTCCTCGTTATGTCATCACTCTAAGTATCGAAGCCGATTTTTATATAAAGGCATTTTGTCTCGTTTATAGGCGTTAGAAAACAGTTCCGATAACGCGTCTTGCTCTCTTTATGGCGCACAAAACAAACATTATTGGCCTCGAGACCCAGATTGGATTGTATGGAAGCGTGCTTTTGTTTACCTATCTCTATGAGGCATGTGGTGATTCCATCTGTCCACAATGCGGGTGGAGACAAAGCATCCACACCAGCGGCACAGAGCACGGGCAAGGGTACAGAGCACGAGCTCTTAGCACTTGATCCCAGTGCGCGAGCGCTGCATTGGCGTCTCCCGTGGGTTCGGCCTCACGTGCGTAGCATTCCTTTTGCTCCAAGTAAGTGTAAAGCAAAGCGTAGTTCTGATTTTCACCGTATGAGCCGTGTCGATCGAATCTCGGGGCGAACAGTCGTGGTGACAGGCGAAGAGCGCAGTCGAAGCTCCGCCTCCAGCGCGAGCTTTCTCGTCTTGAAAGCGGAAGAGTGCTCACGCAGCTGTAGGGAGTATTCACTGGACGCCATATTTGTGGGTGCTGTTTAGAGCGCAAGCTCAGAACGAGCTCACATCAATAGGCTGCTAAGACCGGCACTCTTGATGGTGCGGAATGCACGTTGCAAAAGAACTGTGGAAGCTCGCCATCAGCACGCGCTCAGCATTCGCGCACACAGCTATGGCCGACAGTGAATACTCCCTATACACGCAGCCAAAGTACACTCTAGCCAAAGCGCTGCGAAAGACAAAGAGCGCGTGATGGAGGCACTGACTGTAAGTGCCACTAAGATGGCCGCAATGCCATCAAAAGCATCTCTTTTTTTTTTTTTCTTTTTTTTTTAAGACAAGAAAAACAACTTTGTTCTGCGACGTGCCGGGATCGTGGATTTGTACAAATTCGTTTTGTTAAACGTCTCACTTTCCTCAGTTATTCGTCGTTTTGTTACATGTCATTCGCAGTGATTGGATGCAAAAAAAAAAAAAGAAAGAGAAAAAAAAATGACAATTTTTTTTTTGCATTACCCCTACAAATGGGCGGTGCAAGAATATTCAGTTGGAATGTGTTTCACTTTACACGAGTTCACTGGCGCTCGTGGGACCCAGGTATACTCGCACGCAACACCACTGACCGAGAAACCTCTTTGTTGCAGTGTAATTTCAAGGATAAAAGCGAGCGTGTTCTTTCAGTCCATCCTTCGCAAAACTTGATGACGTAGCGTGGGGGTCGCAGTGTTGGTATAGTCCCCTAGTGATAATATTTAAATGCGGCTCATAGATTGAACCCGAGCATCACGTGAGCACTCGATTTGGACTCGTGATAATCGATAGCTCGACAAGCATTCGGGTATAGTGGCTCGTGTGGGTATACCCTCGTGTGTCCGATCGCGGCAATGACGACGCCGAACCCAAATAATGTCTGAAACTCAGCGCGTGTCCTGTGCTTTGCCAACCTCAGCGTGTGGCTATGATCCACACTGGCGGCATATCATCGGCTCCAGATCACTCGGCCGCTTGTTCTGACTGCGAAATGAAAAAACAAACGCTGTTTTTTTTTTTTTTTTGCGACGTTCATGTCGTGCGGAGAAAAACGAACGCGTGTTTCATTGGTCATAAACGTGCAGGGATTCGTTCTAAGCCAGGGGTTTCAAACACGCGGCCCACAGGCTATCAGGTTCGAGTCCCGCGGTTCCAATGTCTCGACCGCTAGACATGGCATGCGCCGTAGTGATCACGTGTCGTCAATTCATTTTTGCTCGAAAAGTACCTCTGCTCTTTTAACGTATTCACATAGTTTAAACTTATCCGTGTTCATTTGCCCTTTGTATTGTTTTATTTTTTGCTTTCCAGCTTTTTGTAATGCAAGAGCGAGCTATTCGTTGAGGGATGCATCTCGGTTGCACGATCTCTCGATCAACAGGAGCAACTGCCAAAAATAAAGCTAAAAGCTCGGGATTCTCGCCTTCAAAAAAATATAAAATAAATATCATCATCAAAGGAGCCACGAAACGATTTTCGTACCTTCGCCAATTACTACTTAAAATCACTCACTAACGTTAATAACTGAATAAACTTGACTTAGTTTATCTTTCTAGGCAATGGGCAGTCGCTAAAAAAATTCGAGAAATATCTATATGCATCATCTATCCCCTCAAATCTAAGCCAGATCAAGCGGCCACGTGGCCTCGTGCCAATCCTATGCCGTTAAACGGCTCCAGGAATCCAGGAATTGTTACGGCTATTCTCATCACCGTAGTGGGTGGACACGAGCCATGATCCGAGTGTCGATCCGCCGAGGCATTGACTGTTACGAGCCGAAGTCGAGTGCCCACGCAGTTGTCGTGTCTAATCTATAAGCCTACACTCAAATGAGTTTGAGACCACTGTACTAATACCCCTGCCAGACGGGCACGTTAAATGACATTTGAGCAAAATGACATTACAGCTCAGCCAATCCGCGTGTTTGATAAGCCACGCTGCGCGTGCACCCGCCACATGCAGAACTATAGCATCACGAGCTGATTCGCCGAGCGATGAATGACATTCGATCAAAATGACATTTACCTTCCCGTCTGACGTGGGTGTAGGCCGTATTCGCGCAAAATACAGAATTTGTTTTACCGCCCTCTCTATGGGCTAGTTTTGATTTCGTCTTGAAAGAGCAACATATAATTGTGTTTCTCTTTATATCCAACGGTCGCATTATGAATTGTATTTGAAATGAATACGCGTATCTTGAAATAGATCCGACTTCTGTGTGTAAAGTGCATCAGTTTATTCAGTGCGACTGAAAACTCTGTTCATGTTCATCACAGAATAGAAAATCTACTATATTTCTCCTTATTCCTTATTTTACTCTTCTATGCTTTGTCTTACTTTCATACAGCTTTTTGTGTTTTTATTTGACTCTCCGCATAGCTGGGTAGTCTAAAAAACAAGAAAACATATCAGTCCCAGAGTGCCAGACTTCTGAACGGTACGTCCCTACGGTGGGTTTGTACGATTGACGTATGCGAGCCATGTCTGAAGAAGTCAACTAGAGGTGACGATACGCGGGGAGAAACAATTTCAGAGTAAAAGTAGCGCAATATTTTGGGTTAATAGCGTTCTGAACAGTTTGTAGTCGTAGATAGTAGTAATAGGGACTTTTAGCATGATTTTAAGGGCACGCCCCGATGATGCCTTGAGCGGACGGTAGCGCAGTACTCGGAACACGGTAACGGATTGCTAGAAGTTCCCAATATCAATGTAGAATTCCATTCTAACGGAACCTAACTCAGAATTCGCCACCGTCCGAAGCATGTGCACTTGCGCCGCCGAACAACTGCGCGTTTCAGCACGTGTCAACGCGTTATAATCCCCCCCCCCCCCCCCCCCCCCACACACACACACACATTATCTGGCACTCCCAAAAAAGTGTCGTTAGATGGCTGTCCATTTTTCCACGACTCTCATTCTGCGTATGTATGACGGTTTATGAGTTGATGGGAAACTCTCGTACATTAAGATTGATCGAATTCGCTTGGCTTCTTTCGTGCCTTTGTCAGACTGGCACAGTCTCCGGACCCCCTGGTATCGATCGGCAAGCTTGGGACAATGAAACAAACAAGGGCTCGAGATTGAGTATGATAATTGAGCTTAAAGGTGTCGCACTAAAAAGGGCAACGAGGATGTCTTATTTCTTTTTTTTTTTTTTTAAGACAAATAAATTTTGGTATTAAACTATCGCGATACTTATGTTATGAAATTTCTGAAATGCTGTCATAAAGAAAGAGAAAGCAAGTGACTGCAAAGCAAGTGGGAGCCTTCCGGGAGCCGCGAACGAAAGTGTACGTCCACACGGCCACAGGCGGTCACTGGCGGTCACACGACAGCACGACAGTGACCGCGTAGCCTCCGCCGTGCATTGGGAGCGGCCGGCGCTTGGAAGACGGTGACATCACGATGTAGGGGACGCCCCGCTTCTTAACACTGTAAAGTCTCTTCATTATTAATTTTACAAGTAACGAGAACCAATCTAAATGACGGGGCCCATTCCGCTGAAACAAAATGGCGTCATTCCGTTCAGTCTTCTGCTGTGCGCCGCCATTCGCTTCCTTAAAACTGCACCGTCGAGCAGTCGGCGCTTCAAGGAATGTCGCAGCTTGTAAGAATTGCTCTTATGTAGGGACTTTGTAACACCGCGACGCCTTCTGCTCTTCGCGCGGTCAAGTAGTGCCAGGAGCACGTTGACAGGTGCTTTGGAAGCAAAAAACAAAACACGAAAAACCTCAATAAATTTTATAACTGAGCTCTAATGAACGGACGATGACGAGGCTTGCATTGGTGGGGAACCCGTATCTGAGCACCACCACAAGAAGCAAAATTCCAAACGGGCACCCTAACGTGAGGGCCGGTTTATCGCGCAGTGCAGCTGTTCCTTCATTTTTTTTATTTTTTTCGCCCGGCAGCAGTCTGCAATGCTTGGATGATAGCTGCCCTTGTTGCTATGTCCGTGCTCGCGCGATAGGTTGATCACGTACACAAGTCGAAATATCTCTACTGTATTTTTTTTTTCATCACCTGATACACCTTGTGAGAAGTTGTTTTGAAGGTAGGTGAGAAATGTGAGCTAATTCTGGAGTCCCAAAATGATATATGTATAATTCTTTAACCCAGGCTCTGCTGCTTTGCGTAGTTGTGTCTTTGGGCTTGCTTGCTCCAATTTCGGATCACAATATCCGTACTGAAACTAACGAAAAGAATGTGAAAAGAAAACATAAATATGTGATAAGGAAATTTATTTCCCTTCGCAATTTTCTACCGTTGCTTTTTCATGCAAAAATGATAACTTTATTACTATACGAGAGTTATTTCTGTTCCCCGCTTTCATCTGCGTTAGTGAGGGGGGGGGAATCAGGTACCAGCACTATACGTAATGCGTTTTCTTTTTTTTTTATATTCAGCCTTTCAGCTAGAAGACTGCTAGAAGAAAAGCGGTATTGATACGACAATTAATAACCTAAAAATAGACGTCAAACTGTCTATCAATCAGGGATTGTTTTACGTATTCCGAATTACTTTCACAAGACCTCACTGCCATCACTTTTCAAATGTGTACACTCAAGGCGCTACAGAGCCCCGTCATCTGCAGTTTAAAAGCGCGCAGAAAAGTGAGCGCGAGTTCATCAAGTGACCAGCGCCATAAGCGCGCCCAGAGAGCGACGACGCGCGACCGAGCGCAGAGCCGTCAAAAGCAAGCGAAACACGGCGGCGCGCCGCAAGAGCCGTCACGACAACATGCCGGCGTCGCTAGTGCGACCGTGCGCCCGTTTCACCGCGTAGCGCAAAGGCGCACAACCGTCACGAGCGCACTGCGCCGCTCGTAGCGCCATCTGTACTCTGACAAAGCAACTCAAAGAGGTGTCCGCGTCCTTGGTGCGCCCGTCTGCCCTGTCTTCCCCACTCCACGCGGATGGATGGATGGATGAATACGGCTGAGCCCTTTGGATCGGGCGGTAGCTTACGCCACCTAGCCATTTTGTTTTACCATTTAAGCTTAGAATATTTAAATGTGAAATCTATATTCACTCCGCATTGCAAAGAAAGTGAGGCTATGAAACCCCCTTGCCATCAGTGAATAAGAAAATACCTAGTTTTCTCTCGATTTCTGCCACCATTCACTTAATCTTTGCTTGGTAATCTGGGATGGCGCTACGAGCGCGACAGCGCGCTCGTAGCGCCATCTGTACTCCGACAAAGCAACTGAAATAGGAGCCCGCAGCGCCCGTGCCTGCTTCCCGGCGCGCGCCCCTCCGCGCACCTCGCCATTGGGCGCGTTAAGTTAGTGAGCTCCAGACTCCGGACATCTGCGCTCGAGCGCGCGGGCTCGGAGCGTAGCTTAACGGCGCACTTTGTTACCGAGGCGACATCTGACGCCTATTTTTTTAACGTTTCCGTTTCCGGCTTTCTGGCGCGCGTAAACATGGCTCCCGTCTCGTCGAAACTGCAGTATATCGAAACGTCGAAAAAGTGTTTCTTCGACGACGAGTTCGATGAAATAAGTGCGCGGAGACGGCGGCAACAGCAAGAGCTTGTATTTGTGCTGCACGCTGTTGGTACGGCGATTAAAGGTACGCCGAACGCCCCCTGAATTCCCAAAAGCCTTAAAGAATGACGGCTGAATGGCCGAATTCATTGGCTCGCCTGATCGTGAAATTGCGGTAAGGTACATGAAGAACTTTGACAAGCATTTGAAGGATGTATGCATACCTTTCTACACCAGCACCATGCTTTTTTTATTTTCCACGATGACGGAACGATTGCACGAGCTGCCAAGCGATCGCCGTCGAAGTATCCACGCATCCAAGCAGGCGCGACTTGCGCGTCCGAGGGAGTCCCTAAAGGCTTCGGCGCAAGCACGAACGACGCCGAGAGCTCCGAGCACTGCATGGCAGCGCAGAACGAGCAGCTCCTACCCACGACCGAGCCTACCTCGGTGCCGTTCCTGGCTAGGCCGGAGCCTTTGGGCCGCGGGGTTCAGTTGGTGCGGTCGCGGTCGGCGAGGTTTGGCGAGGCGAGCGCGGTGGCATCCTCGGAGCGTTCGGAAGCGAACTCGCTCGCCAAGGATTGCGCACACCCGACGCCTCTGGTCCCGGCGGCCCGGCCCGGAGCCCAAAGACGCTTCGGGTTTTGATGTTTCTTCCGTCTCGTGCGAGACCACCGCGTGAAACCACCTCGAGTAACCGCGAGATGGCCGCGAGAGCGGAAACGTCGTCATTACACCGGAAACCGAGCTGTTCGAGCTCTCGCGCACCATCTCCGACGACGGAGCTCGCGGAGCGCGCTCCGCCACCGTGCACCGGAAGTGAGACGATGTCGTTTAGTTTAGCTCGAGTGCACTCTGACCGCTGGAGCGCGCTCGAGCGCGTTAACTTAACGCGCCCATTGGCGCTCCGCAATAGCCCCTCCCCCTCCCCTCTCCCAGGCTCCTCCCCTCTTCTTAGGCCACGCCAGCGGCAGACCAGCGACATCTTTACCCATTTATGTCGCGAGCGGCGAGTTGTTTCGCGTTGTATCGGGAATTGAGTGCTGTTTTATTGTTCTTGTTGGCCCGACCGCCCGAAGTTTCGTCAGTGTGTTGCGTTTGTAACGGATGTTGCGTTTGGTCGAGTTTTTCGTGCGCAGCCGTGCGCGGCTTTTTATCGCTTCTAATTGAAATTCTTGTTCTTTTTTTTTTTTTATCTCTGCCTGTCGTCGCGTTTCTCAACTTTACACCGGGCGTGGACCTACCGCTTGGCACCGGTCGGAACCTAGCATTTTTATTATTTTTTTTAAATAAGAGCGATTCGGCCGACCTGGAGGGGATTAAACGTCGCCATTCCCGGACTGAATAAAGAATATCGAAAATACGGAGATTCAAGCACGACAGAAATATGAAACCCTTCCGCGCGCCTCAGGGTGATTGGTCTTTGAGGGTCATTACTTTCCTTCGAGCACCCTTTCTAGGCGAGCTGCCTTCGAGTTACCATTAGCAGTTCCCAGTGGTAAAGACTACGGATTACCAACTTGAAAAACCGTTGGTTACCGTTTCCGAGAATTCATTCATAGAAGCGAAAAGAGGAGCTAGCGTTATTGTGAACAATCTCAACGTTATTGGCTGTCACTCTAATCTCTTCAGGTCTCAGCGTAGGGACATTTAAATAAGGTTTGGCTTAGACGAAGGTGATAATGGCCACACTGAATGGCAACGAGCAATTGAATTTTATTCTCGTAATTTGTGATTAGAGTGTGTTTCTGTATGGTGTCTGAGCCAATCATGTCTCGCTTGCCCGTTTCGACCTTATCGGAACATCACATGCAGCGCCGCGAAAATTTTAAGCTCTTTTTTTGTACTGCCCTTAACTTATTTAGTGCTCGTTGCTCTGATTATATGTTAAAACAACCAAGTCAGGCTAAAACTATACAGAGGACATAATTTGATAAAAATATTGTAATTTATTTCGTAGGCGTTATTGTATCACGCATTCTGGTGTAGAGCTTTTTGGCAGATGTTTCGTCACATAATAGCCTAAACACCAATTTTTTACTTTCCTTTACTTTACTTTATCCCGCAGATTTTGTGTTCTTTGGTGACAACGTTTGGTGTTGCACGAGGAAAACGGGGTTTAGCTGAGATTATGTTGAAGAAAATGTGGCATGTGATTCCTCAATGACCGCGGAACATTCGCGTGTTCCTAGGCCCACAAAACCGTCAGCTCTATCTGCTACCGCGAACAGCCGCCAGAAGAAGCCGGCGGGGGGGAGGGGGGGGGGGGGGGGGGGGGGGGGGGGCAGAGCCGGACGGAGATGGCTGGACCCGGACGAAACCTTTCCTACTTTCACCATATTTTTCGCGCTGCGCCAGCACGTGGTCACTTCCTCGCTGATGCTCGAGGGCATGGGTCTCAAACACGTGGCCCGCGGGCCGCATGCGGCCCGCAACTCGCTGGGACGCGGCCCGCAGGAAACCGGCTACGAGTCCCGTTCCAGTGTCTCAAGCGCTAGAAATGGCATGCGCCCTTGTGATCTCATTTCGCTGATTCATTTTCCGTCGAAAATAAGCCCTGCTCTTTTAACGTATTCACATAGTTTACATTTATCGGTGTTTATTTGCCCTTTGTTTCACACAGACTTGTACACGTTACTGAAAAATAGTAAGGAATTACATCTACAACTACTCAAGGCTAAATTGTAATTTATTACAATTACAATTACTTTGCCATAAAAGTAACTGACCGTTACCCCAAAAAGTAATCCGTTACTTTCGTGGCGGTACTCTCAACATTATTGTCCTCAAGGAAGAAACAATGGGAAGGGGGTTATTCAAGCTCTTATTGTTTCAAGCTGTTCCATTTAATGACCCTGAGTATTTTAAGCAACAGGTGGCTCCCGAAAGTTTCGCCAGACATTTTGGGTTATTTCTTACTCAATATGTCGACTGCCACGCTGAACACCCACTGAACTGAAGCACTGGATGGGACTGCAATATTGTTCCTCATGAATGCTTTATGGTTAGGGTTGTTCGTTTTCGGGTTTTATATTTATTTAAATTCGGGGGGTAAAGATCGGGTGCTATTTTTCAAGCTGATAACCGGGGAGAAATCGAGTTTTTTGTGGAAACATTCAAATATTCGGGTTTTTTTCGGGTTAAATTTACAGCAGTACTCAGTAAAAGATTCGGATTTTCTTTTTCTTGTTTTATTGGAGGGTATTACGAGCTCCCTAACGCTAACGCGGTAAAATTAGGGATCTGTTTCAAGCTGGTAATCGGGGGACATCGGGGTTTTCCAGCTCCGATTGCCGTCTGTCGCTTCAAGGGAAGCATCGCCCACGGAATCCTCCTCTCCCAAGGTGTTAACAAAAAACCCGACCGTTCGACGGACGGTTGTCTTCGAGCAGATATTTCGCTATGGAATAAAGCTGCTAAGCTTTCCCGATCTGTTTACGCGACTGACTGACTCGGACGTTGTTCGTGAGAAAGGTCGAACGCCAGCGAGATGGCCATGCTACCCGAGAGACCTTGCTGGGCGTCAACCCCTAACAGCGGTCGAGGGGGGATTGACAGTGCATTTTACTACAGCTGCGTGTAGCAGGGCCAAAGCTACATGGCGTGCCGAGGCGGTTCCACCTGCACAGCGGGGGACAGAAATGGCCCTCCGAGGCCCCAACGCTTATTGTCGCTTTTCCTCAGCTGGCTCCGTAGAATGTCACGGTGAGGTGGGCGGTTGGTTGAGAGCAGTGCAGCGTCTACAGTGCTGCACGCAGTTTGCGAAATGAACTATAGGTCACTGTTGTCCCGAGGTAGGATAGATAGCGTGTGTGCAACGCTAACTCCGCGCAGAGTATAAATAAATAGGTTGGTTATGTGGTTTTAAAATTCGGGGAGAAGTCGGGTTTAACCCGATTCTTCTCAAACATGTTCGGGGTGTAAAAATCGGGTAAAATCGGGTGTTACCCGAAAACGAACAACTCTATTTATGGTCTGCATTAAGCTTCTTCAGCCAAGCAATGGAAGTACTGTTTACCTCGAAGATAAAACAAAGCTTCGTCGTTGCAGCCGTTGCTTGATATAAGAGAGTTTTAGTAAATCGTTCCGATTCCTCCGATGCCCCCAATTACAATATGATACATGCGCAAAAGCGGCAGCGGGGTATTAGATATCGTTATCGGAGTCATCGGAGAGATCTACTAAAATTCTTCATTGTCTCAATCGCGAAGCTGTGGAAGTCATCATACATCTAGCCAAAACTAGAATAAGAACTGATTTATGTCCATCTTACTATACCTCCACTTATTGCCAGACAATAGCAAAACATAGTTATGACAGTAAGGTGATAATTAAATAATAAATAAGGTTTGGCTCGATATTCTTCTTCCTTTGGTTTTGAAGAGGTCGAGCCTCGGTTGATACGTTGGTGAATAAAAACAAAGTTTCTAGTATATAAATATAAGTACTAAAATAAAAGGACATTCATAACAACTTAGAGCGTCGTTTAAAACAAGGTAATGTAAACGAACGTTTGCCGTGTGTACCTTTCTTGGTGCCGTTCAAAACCGCATGGAGCACGAACCGACTGCAGTTTACTCCGGTGTTCTCCAGATAAACGTCCGCTGATGCCACGGGCAGCGAAGGGCAGAGTACTAAGTAAGCCACGCTATGGCCCCACTCACGAGTTTCACTCACCCCTCAAGCACAGAATATCAAGACTACGTCAGCCACCATCATGTTTGATTTGTAAAAATATCTGCCTGATATGAGATGCGTCCTGCTGGGGCAAAACAGAAAAAAGAAGAAAGGAAGACTTACCATTTTCCAAGTGCTCGCAAAAATCTGACTCATAAAAGGGTGACTGAGATGCAGATAACCTGGCTGGAATTCACAAATAAAGAGGGCCAACCCTAGAACTTAAGTAGCTTTTAAAACAGGGTAAAATAATGTGAAAGTTGCAGAAAAATATACATCCTGTTTTCTAAAAGAAGATGATAAATGTGCAGCAACGAACGAGGATGCTTGTGGCAATACCACCTTCACATATTATCACATCTCTTTTAGTGGATTTTAGGGCAGACTGAGCGTTGTCTCTTGTTGTGACATTATGAAAATGGTCGTAGTCACAATAACCGAGAAAGACATTGTTAACTGTTTTCTGTGAACTTACGACCTCGAGCTTCTCGAAGAGGCACAGAATCACTTGTGTCCTCCTCTCCCAGTCTTCGATCGCAAAGAAAAAACAAAGGGACTAAAAGAAGCGGATATAACTTGCCCCCCTCCCTCCTTTTTTTTTTTGTAGAAATGTTTTGTTTGGATTTTTTTACATTGTTGTTAGGGTCTAAAAAGAAATAGATTCAGGGGAACGGTGTTGTAAAACAAAGAAAGCATTGCGGAACTGAAGAGTGCCAAGCCTTTCTCTGCGCTGGTCAACTCGTGTGACAGTGTCACTGCGCTCGACATTACCAAAATAAAAACAATCCTTTCCTTAGAACGGGGGGGGGGGGGGGGGGGGGGGCGGGTTGGTCCTGAAAAAAAATGTAACGGATTACAAGGAATCCGTTTCGTAAAAAATGTAACGGAATTACTTTAAAATTACTCGAGAAAATATGTAATTATTCCGTTACTAAATTACTGAAAAATGTAAGGGGTTACAAGTAATTTCGTTACTTGTAACGGATTACGTACAAGTCTGGTTTCGCATAATCTTTTTGCTTCCCAGCTTTTTGTAACATACAACAATTCCGCTACTAGACTGCAAGCGGAGGCTATTCGTTGAAGGACGCATTTCGGCTGCGCAAACTCGATCAGCAGGAGTAAAGGGCGAAACACATGTACGACCAAACCGTCCGATCCGACGTCCGACCGCGCAATACGACGGTCGGAGGCGAGGGTTTTCAACGCTCTCCGATGCTACGAAAACCCTCTCCCCCCAAGGTCATTCCGGCAGTCCGCACGTCGGATCGGAAGGTTTTCGTCGTACATGTGTTTCGCGCTTAACTGGCAAAGATAAAGCTACGAGCTCGGGACTCTCGCCTTTCAAATACATGATTATTAAAAGACAAGTATTTGTTTGGGTGTTGTAGTAAAAATCGTGAGGAAAACAACAACTATCATATTAACCCTTTGTTTTTCGAGACGTGTTGAGCTTGGTTAATTCCTGGGTGAATTGAGCAACGGGAACGACAGTGTACTTCTATTAGAAATGCCAGGACGTTGGTGGAGCGGTGTCATTTTCATTCTTATCACGTCAGGTCAAGGCCCAAAGTAGTCTCATAAACAAATCAAATCTAAAGATGTCACTGACAAGACTTTGAGTTTACAAAAAACATAAAAACACAAAACCTCCCTCCCCCCCGCGCGTCTTACGTTGGCCCTCAACCTCTCAGGTGTGGGATATCTGGCCCCCACACTCAAATGAGTTTGAGACCACTGCTCTAGGGAGACAGGTTCACTGGAACCCCCGCGCGACCCCCCATTGACGTCACAGCGCACGTGACTCGGAAGAAGGTGAAAGACTTGAGAGGTGCTGAAAGCCCCAGTCTTCGTCTATTTTTAAAATAAAAACTAGGACTTGCAGGCAAAAGCGGTTTTTGTTATTTACTTCCGAAAGGTCGAGACACCAACTTCCAAATTATCTAAGCAAAGCACTGAAATTGTTGCACAGCTCCTTTAAATCAAGATTTCGTTATTCCTTGCTACGAAGCGGGAGATATTGCAATCCTGTCTTGAATTGCGACACTTCGGGTCGTTGAGGAGGAAAGACCTCTCTCTACCATTTATACGCGTGTTTAAACAACGATCCAACACACAGTCATGAGGTGTGCAGCAAGTGTCCCCCCCCACCCCCCTCTTTTTTTTTTTATCCTGGAACCCCCCCTTGGGGAATCCTCTGGATCCGCCCCTTCTCGGCGTGTTATTTTCTGCCATCAGTGTACAAGGTGATTCACGGAGAGGCCAGGCTCCTTAAATAGACCGCGAAATTCAGTTTCGCTACGACTTTGTGCAGCGTTGCCCACAGATGGTGCTTTTTTTTTTTTAAACTTGGAAAGAGCGAACTTACCTGAGGAAAAAGTAAAGAAAGAAAAAGGCTTAGCTCCTATGGAAACGCAGCGACGCCACCGGTCTTCAAACAACACGGCGCCGTTTCGCACGGGAAACAAGAGATGGCGCAACGAACGAGCATACGGCGCCGAGAGCCGGCGCCTTTAGCAGAGAATCTTGATAAGGATAGATAACTGGGCGAGTTGGTGAGAGTTCATGTTGAAAAAACAGCGCGACTAAGACGAGGACACAGAGACGAAGAGGACACAAGACAAAGCGCTGACTATCAACTGGTTTGTATTACACACTAAGGAAGAATGACAATGATATGAAAAACATGGAGTCAAATGTTCGCGCGCTTGCTTGGCGCCTCGTGAAATATGTCCCTTTCTTCTTTTTTCCCCGATCGTAGATTGGTCTTCTTCTTTCTTTCCTCGGGAGCTTTTGTCACCCTGAATCCAAAAACTTCATCTCGCTGGGAGTTAGAGTCACCGATGGTTGGCTCACACACGAACTGTTGTTCTTCGTGATGTGGTAGGCTTCTATCATTTCTCGACATGTTTGGTCGCGGTGTTGAAACAATATACTGGTGTTTTTCGAAGCGTGGTTCGCAGTTTGTGTCGTGTGTAAAAGGCGTGGTTTACCGCATTCCCTTCTCTTGTGGGCACTGGTATATCGGGCAGACTGGCCGGTGCTTAAACATCAGACTAAGAGAGCACCATAGCTCCTTGAAGGGCACCGCTAATTCCCATCTAGCGATACATTGCAGAGATTGCGGTTGCGAACCACGCTTCGAAAACACCAGTATATTGTTTCAACACCGCGACCAAACATGTCGAGAAATGATAGAAGCCTACCACATCACGAAGAACAACAGTTCGTGTGTGAGCCAACCATCGGTGACTCTAACTCCCAGCGAGATGAAGTTTTTGGATTCAGGGTGACAAAAGCTCCCGAGGAAAGAAAGAAGAAGACCAATCTACGATCGGGGAAAAAAGAAGAAAGGGACATATTTCACGAGGCGCCAAGCAAGCGCGCGAACATTTGACTCCATGTTTTTCATATCATTGTCATTCTTCCTTAGTGGGTAATACAAACCAGTTGATAGTCAGCGCTTTGTCTTGTGTCCTCTTCGTCTCTGTGTCCTCGTCTTAGTCGCGCTGTTTTTTCAACAGAGAATCTTTTCGACTGAAAAGAGGCGCGCATTCCGCAGGAGGCGACAGTCGCAGAAACAAAAACAGGCGCGGTAACAACAAGGAACTGCAGTTCCTTTTCTGCTAAAGACGCCGGCTCTCGGCGTCATATACTTGTGCGTTGGCGGCCATTTTCGTTACGACCGCTTGCGCCATCTCTTGTCTCCCGTGCGAAACGGCGCCGTGTTGTTTCAAGACCGGTGGCTTCGCTGCGTTTCCATAGGAGCTAAGCCTATTTCTTTCTTTACTTTTTCCTCAGGTAAGTTCGCTCTTTGCAAATTTTACAAAAAAAAATAAAAATGCACCACTTGTGGGCAACGCTGCGAAAGTATTACCGCGGTAGATAAAGAAACCGAATTTTCCGGTCGATTTAAAGAGCCTGGCGTCTCCTTGTATCACCCTGTAGACCGGCTCAGTTATGACACTGCCCATAGACGTTGTTCGCGCAAGCAATTAACACCCCCCCCCCCCCCCCCGCGTCCCCCGGCCCCCCGTCTCCCCCGTCGTTCGACGCGACACCGTTTTTTGGGAATGGCTACTATGGTTACTGCAGTGTATTCTACAGGGCAAAACAAGGTGACGCCAGGCTCTTTAAATCGACCGGAAAATTCGGTTTCTTAACCTATCGCGCTACGACTTTGTGCAGCGTTGCCCACAGATGGTGCATTTGTTTTTGTAAAATTTGCGAAGAGCGAACTTACCTGAGGAAAAAGTAAAGAAAGAAAAAGGCTTAGCTCCTATGGAAACGCAGCGACGCCACCGGTCTGCAAACAACACGGCGCCGTTTCGCACGGGAGACAAGAGATGGCGCAAGCGGTCGCGACGCCAACTGCCGCCCATAGAGTTATTATAATGTACGCTAGAGGTTCAAGTGGCGCTAGTGTGCTGACGAAAATTGAAGCAGACAGCAACCAGTCCAAAATTGACTTCCGGTAATGCATTTCTATGGGAAAAAGTGAGAGCATTTTCTCTCTGCGCTCGGTCATAAGAGCAAATATCCCAAATAATTCGTACGTACTAGGTAGCTTGGAACATTTCTCAGTCAGGCTGACGAAATAATTGGTCAGTTACGGCGTTTTTCTTTCAAATTCATCGCATTAAAAACGGTGCTAAAACGGCTTCGTACGTGTATTTATGTGCACTGTCTGCTACGACGCGTCCGAACGGAGACATGCTGGGTTGTGATTGTGAACAACGTTTATTGTCAGGGACGTGATAATATAGGCAGCCGATGGTTCGGGTGCAAAGCAGAAAGGGTGGTGATAAGAATGATAAGTACATTGGAGGATGATACAAAGTTTCCAAGAGTCATGACACAGCTCTGATACAGCATTCCTTCCCCCTAGGGGCTACAGCGATCTACAGGCTTCCTTTCTCTGGTTGACCTTCGCAACTCTGGCGGCTGGGTGGTGCTGATGGTTGGTTCTGCAGGTGTTGTATCTTGTACTGCATCTTGTCGAGCGCCTTGCGTTGTCTTTGCCGCTGTCCCTGGTACTTTGAGTGCCAGCGGCTCTCGAAAACGGATCTGGTCAATGTGACGTCGGACTTCTCCCGACGGTGTGTCCACTGAGACCATCCTTGCTCCGGTCGTTGTAGTTACCGTCCCTGGCAACCACCTTTCTCCTTCTCCGAAGTTCCGGGCCCAAACTGGATCTCCGGGCCACAGCTTGCTACGGGGTTCCTGCAAAGGCACCAATGAAGCACCAGGATACGGCAGGCAGGCGTCTAGACGAGATCTGATCTGGTAGCCTAGCAGTCGTTGTGATGGCGAAGAACCGTCAGCCAAAGGAGTTCGGCGGTACGCGAATAATATTTTAGCCAAACGCGTGGCAAGGTTACCATGCGTGACCTTTTTTAGACCATCCTTAATCGTCCTGACTGCTCTTTCTGCTAGCCCGTTGGACTGAGGGTGGTATGGAGCAGTGCGTAGGTGTTCTACGTTACTTCCCGCGAGGAACCGAGAGAACGATTCTGCCGTAAATTGAGTCCCGTTGTCTGTCACGATAGTCTTCGGTATCCCAAAATGGCTCAACATTTCGCGCACAGCTGCTATTGTAGAATCGGCAGTCGAATTCTTCATGGCCACCGCCTCTATCCACTTTGAGTGAGAGTCCACTGCAATTAATATCATGGCGTCCGACACCGGTCCCGCGAAATCCAGGTGTAATCGCGACCACTTTTCTCCCGTCTCCGGCCACTTCACCGGAACATATGATGGCGGCATCGGCCGTGCCTGGATACACGCACTGCAACTCCGGGAAAGATGTTCAATCTCACCATCGAGCCCTGGCCACCAAAGAAGTGTCCGCGCGACCGCCTTCATCGCCGATGCTCCTTGATGGGTCTCGTGCAGCATTTTTAGCATCGCTCCACGTGCTGTCTGTGGCACGACGACCCGGTGCCCCCAGTAGAGCAAACCCTGGGCTACGGTGAGTTCCAACTTCCTGTGAAAGAAGGGTTGCATTTGTGGGTCGTCATCCTCTAAGTGCTTTGCCCATCCGTGCAGCACATAGTCTTTCACCCTGGACAGTAGCGGGTCCTCCGAGGTTAGTGACCGCAATCGTTGTGCCGACAGAATAGTATCATCGAGTTGGTTAACTGAAAGCACATATTCTGGCAGCTCGTCCGTCTCCTTGTCAGGAACATTTATCGGTAAACGACTCAGTGCATCAGCGTTCTGGTTCTGGGGCCCCGGCTTGTATTCTATCTTGTACTGATATGCCCCTAGCAGTAACGCCCAGCGCTGAAATCTGGCCGCCGCCATGACAGGTGTAGGTCTGTCCTCCCTCAGCAACCCTACCAATGGCTTGTGGTCGGTAACGAGCGTGAAGTCCCGCCCCAACAGATAATCTCTAAATTTGGTTACCCCAAACACTAGGGCTAATGCTTCACGCTCAAGTTGCGAATAATTTCTTTCCGCCTTTGATAGCGTCCGGGACCTGAATCCTATTGGTCTGTCCACGTGTCCGAAACTATGGGACAACACAGCCCCTACCCCATAAGGCGATGCGTCACACTCGAGACGTAAAACTTTGGACGGGTCAAAATGCGTAAGAACATCTGCCGTACATAACACCCGCTTGGCCTTTCTGAAAGCATGCTCCTCTGCTTGGTCCCATTTCCAGCGTTGATTCTTCGCTAGAAGGTTGTACAGTGGCGCCAAGAGGGTAGCCATGTTGGGCAGAAACTTGCTGTAGTAGGTCAAAAGTCCTATAAAAGAGCGGAGTTCACTTACGTTCTTCGGGCTCCTTGCTTCCATTATAGCCGCCAGGTTCTTTTCCGTAGGGTGCAGGCCGTCCTTGTTGATGCGGTGCCCGAGATAGCAGACTTCGTCCTGCCAGAAGTTACACTTCCCTCTGTGCAGCTTGACTCCGTTCTCCTTGAAACGCTGCAGCTCCTGCTTGAGCACGCTCCTGTCTTCCTTTCTTCTCTCCGAGACAATGACGTCATCGAGATACGCTTGTACGCCGTGTATTCCTCGCAGCAGGCTCTCCATCTTGCGCTGGAAGATAGCGGGTGCGGAAGAAATAGCGAATGGCAGCCGGTTGAAACAAAAGAGACCACGGTGCGTGTTGATGACGGTTAAGTTCTTGGATTCGTCATCGAGTGGCACTTGATTGTACGCATCTCGAAGGTCCACCGTACTGTACCTGTCGCCCCCATTGAGTGCCGCGAACAGGTCGTCGATTACGGGGAGTGGATATTGCTCGGTGCAGCAGGCTGAGTTCACGGTCAACTTAAAATCGCCGCAAATTCTTATGGTCCCATCCTTTTTTAGGACAGGGACAATTGGTGTTGCCCAGTCCGCGTGAGGAACCGCAGAGATAACACCGTTTTTGACAAGTCTGTCCAGTTCATTAGACACTTTGTCACGCATGGCGTATGGCAGAGGCCTGGCCTTGAAAAACTTGGGTGCAGTTCCTTCTTTCACATATAGATGCGCTGGCGGGCCTTTCAGCAAACCCAGTCCGTCACTGAACAACTCCTCGTATTCTGACAGTAGTTCTTTCAGCTCGACGTCCTGCGCAATTTCGGTTGCCGCCGTTAACTTCAAAACAGGTGTTCCAAGACAGTTCAACTTTTGTATTAAGTCGCGTCCACATAAACTTGGACCTGCGCAGTCTAGGATTGTCAGTGTCGCCGTCACCTCTTGGTCCCAATACTTGACGGGAAGCGTAAGCTTACCAGCCACCGGCAGCTTCCCCAGGTAGCATGACAACTTCAGTCTCGAACGTTCCATCTTCGGCCAGCCATGGCAGTGCCTGTCATATACGTCCTTGAGATTACGCAGACCTGCGAACCTGTATCCACCTCCTTGACGATGTCGGCGCCACCCCAACAAAATTTCCTGCGCACAGGTGCAACCAACTGTTCGTCTGTTGAGAGATACGACTTCAAGGTCAACAGCTGCAGTGCCATGTCGCTCTCATCGCTGCTGGCTTCGTTTCCGTGTATCGCACAAGCTTTGGCTTGTTTGGCACTGTTAGCGCGAACACGACGTCGGCGCTTTTCAGCGAGGGGGATATACGTGCCAAACGAATGAAGAGCATCTGGAAATTAAGAAAGACGGCAAGAACTACGCAGTTACGCTGAATCAGTAACTACACGTGCATGTACGATCAAAATAAATTGAAGGCCACGCAATCTATTCCGATTTTAAATAAGTAAGTACCGCTTTATGCTTTCTGCTCTGAGCGAAGCTGCTTGTTGTGCTCTTAAAGGGGCACTGACACCCCAAAGGTCGTATTTATTTTTATTGTCTAAAACGATGCAAGTTGCAGTCATAAACACGCAAAAAAAACCGCATCGCGAAAAAAAATTTTCTCGCGCGCGGGCGCGCGCCTTTTTATTTTTGGCGTTTGATTTTCCCGCTTCTCGCCTCCTCGCTTCTTTTGATCAGTGACGTCAAGAATCATAAAATTTAGAAGCTTTGTAAGCGACATCTCTATAACATTTAATTACGGCAATCCTAAAACATGTTTTTTAACGCAATTACGAACGCACTACGGCCCTTCTTTTTGAAATACCGAAAATCTGGAGTTCGTTGTGGCGCCGTCTCCTGGATTTGCATCCTCCAACGGAAAACAGGCGCACCGCTCAAAACCGGTCCGCCGCAACGCCGGCGCCCGCTCCTTTCCTCCTCGCTTTAGGTCGCCATGGCAACAGCAGGGAGTGGTGAAAGAAAGTAGACTCTCAGGGCTCCGCAATTTTTGACGTCAAGGCACCGGCGCCGATCGCGCGGGAACTTCGAATTCGGCATTTGGAAATTGTTTTTTTACTTCACAAATACTGAATTCCCAAATTTCAAATTTTGAGGGTAATGTCCCGGCATCGTTTTCAATCGTTTCGGATAAAAAAAATATGATTTAGATGTGTCAGTGCCCCTTTAAAAGATCACCCGCACGCTCGAAATCTTTGAGAGCGAGTGCCCGATAAAAGCTGCCCGGCAGAGAAAACAACACGAAGAGGCACCTTTCATAGCCCACGGACTTTATTATCTACGTTTTAAATGCTTTTATCCGCTCATGTACGACGCGGTCATTTTCATATAGTGACAGGACTGGCATATTGTCAATATATAAGCGTCACCGGAATGCTGGCGAGCCTTGAACACACTCTATATTTCTTTCGATTGTAATTTTGCTTCGAATCGTCGCTTGTTTTTACACACCTGCTGCGGAACACACGTTTAGGACTGAAATGTAGCGAAGTTAAACATCGTTCACTGATGAAGAAAAATGCGCTAACTAAAGCAATTACACTTTTAGAGTGTCAATCAAGGTACATACTATTCGATGCGACCCAAATAACCAAATTGTTCCGTGTTATATTCCTGCGAAGAGACAAAATGCACGCGCGTTTTCCCATAGGAGTGCACAGGAGCACCGCAAAAGTAGACTGGTTGCTGTGTGCTTCAATTTGCGTCACGGAAGTCGCATAGACACTAGCGCCAGTTGAACCTCTAGCGTACATTATAATAACTCTATGCTGCCGCCAACGAACGAGCAGACGACGTCGAGAGCCGGCCCTTTTGCAGAAAAGAAACTGCAGTTCCTTGCTGTTACCGCGCCTGTCTTTTTTGTTTCTGCGACTGTCGCCGCCTGCGGAACGCGCGCCGATTTGAGTCGAGAAGATCGTCTGTTAAAAGGCCTGCTCTCGGTGCCGTATGCTTGTTCGTTGGCGGCGTTTGTTGCGCCATCTCTTGTCTCCCGTGCGAAACGGCGCCGTGTTGTTTGCAGACCGGTGGCGTCGCTGCGTTTTCATAGGAGCTAAGCCTTTCTCTTTCTTTACTTTTTACTGAGGTAAGTTCGCTCTTCGCAAATTTTACAAAAAAAAAGCACCATCTGTGGGCAACGCTGCACAAAGTCGTAGCGCGATAGGTTAAGAAACCGATAGGCAACGTTACTAAAACACCTCAGTTGGGGAACTCCCACAGAGACAGCTTTGAAACATTGGCCCCAATCTGTCTCCGAGCACCGAGCTAATGACGAACACAACGCCACCATTTCTCCCGCAGCGGCCACTCGAGGAACTGCACGTTATACTGCTATTTCGGCTTTAAGAACAGATACAGCGGAAGAGGTTACAGGGGTGCCACCCCCGTCTCCCCGGCGGACGCGCCGCGTCGAACTACCCAAGTTAAAATGCACCTAGGTCAGGACGCGCTACCTGAAAGGACCGCTGAGGTATGGTTGTATAAAAACAATATTAATTGTGCCGCAAAACCCTGCAAACTAAAGATTTTAGAAACATAACGCACCCCTCTTTTTGTACTAAACTCCTATAAATTTCATACAAAAAGAGTGTTTTCCGTTTGTTTTTACGCAAAAACAGGCTTTCAAGAAGCTCAAGGTGACCACAGTACAGACAAACGATAAAGAGTGGCGCTGTTGTCGCATTTAGCTCGGTCTCGGTGGACGCCAGCGGCCCTGGCTTCGACGCGAGTTTCCCAACTTAGTGTTTTAGTAACGTTGCCGATAGGTTAAGGCCTCAAGGCAGCTTGCTTGGAGGTCTACCCACTATCCTTCAATCGGAGCCACTCAGATCTCGGAGTTCTGACGTCACGACAACCCCTGCAAAAAGAAGCAAACGAACAAACTTGCGCTCCACATAGCTTTTAGGATAAAATTTACATTTTTCTAGCTTCCTTCGAAAGTCTGAATTTCTGAGTATCATAACGAAAGGTATACGGCGCGTGTAGGGCCTTGGGGAAATTGTTTCATCCCTGGGTCACCGAATAATCGCAGCAATTTTTAGCGAGGAAGCTCCTGCGATCTTTAACCTTTTTTACTAATCGCCAATTTTACGAATTGGCAGTTCTGAAGATTTTAATATAACTTGCTTTCGTTGCAATGGCTTGCATTTGATCGCAGTGTTTTTTGGTTTGTTTTTCAAGTGAAAAACTGGCGTTTGCTCAAGTGACGTATATGAAATGTCCTGCAATATAACAATGCATCAAAACATACTATTAAACTTAGATGCTCAGAGGTGTGTTCGTCATTGTAATTAACAAGTTACAGACGTATTTATTTCTTACGAGTGTAATATTTATTTTCTGTAGCTGGGCCCGTTTTGTGCTACTTAATGTCAGTGTGCTATGATGTTATCATCATGCGTGTATGGTTCTAAATATCCTCTTTACAATGCCTACAAAGGCCAAAATGACGTCAGTACCCACAAATATGGCGTCCAGTGAATACTCCCTATATACGCTTTCAGGCAGTTGTGGATGTTCGCCGAAATAACAGACCTCCCGTTTTTGTTGATTTATTCCGATCACTTCACTTCATCATTGCCACAGCAGGACAGGTCAATTATTGCTCCTTTAGCTGTTGTTGTGTCTTTCTTTCCAGCATAGGCCTTTGTGGAGGCTCGTCAACGCCCGCTTCAGTAGCTCGACATCTCGGTAAGAAAACAGAAGGTCGGCAATGGCGGCTCAATCATCTCCATCAACATCGACATCACTCTTGGCGCAAGTTAAAAGCAACTGGCATTCTCCTTTACCCTTCAGTGGGCATGTGAATGTACTACACTCTTAGCAAAAAGGGTACGGATAGTCCTCCCTTACGGGAGGAACGGTCTTGTAACCTATGTTCCTTTAGAAAGGGAGAAACCTTCGTCCCTGAAGCAGGTGAGCAAAGTTCCTCCGTCGCTTGCATCTCAATATGGCGGCCCCGAATCGAGCAAATCGAGCCCAATAAGGCTTAACGAGGACGCTACGTCTCTTGTACGGGACGAGAGCAGCAGCAAATGAAAGCGTAACACGATCTTTCCGAAAACTGTGTTTATTTCCGAAGCCAGATTCCCCCCACAGGTACAGAAACCTGCGTTTCGAAAGCAGTTACTCAGTCTTCTCGTCGACAGCACTGCGATGTTAAACGGAGACAACCGATACCGAGTTACTTCGTGCACTTTGCGTCTTACCTTTGGTGTTCCTCGAGTCACAATTCCTTCGTCAACCGCACATCACGGAGAAGGGCAAACTCACTCCGCGAAACCAAAAGCCGTTCTCGAAAGTACAAACTCGAAGCCGCTGTTTATCGCGTAGCGTGAAAGAAGGTTAAATCGCTAGCCACCAGATGGCGGGGTCAAGCAGAGTAATTGCAAGTAGCTAGGCTAGGTGGCGCTAGATACCGCCCAATTCATGTTCTACAAAAAAAATTTGCTTCTCTCAGGCCACTACTGCGCTTGAGGATCCTCTGCTATACACACATAACACCCATTACACTTATTGCAAGCATCAGGTGAACATACATTAAGCACATGCACTGCACACACAAATATCAATACAACAGAACACTACACTGACCCGAACACTACACCCGTGTTCTACGTTTCCGTCTTTTATACTGGTCGTTTTGAACGTGCGGAACTTTTCGGTGACTCCCTAAGCAATAAAAATCATTCCCAGCATGTTGATTTTTTCCCAGCAATGTCATACCTCTGAGAGTATTTTGAATGGCTCAGGGGATGAATCTCTTATTAAAAAGTAAACGCTCGATCACGCCGTAATTATTTGAAAGCAATAAATCAAACCGCTCCAATGCGGTTCGAAGCCATGAGTTTGTTTCCCCGCACGGCGCGTCGTAGCCTGTATTTCTATTGTAGTGTTTGTTTTTCTATTTCTGCTGCTCGCGCAAAGCTGCAATTGCCGTCTTGAATTAATCTCTGTAGAGCGGATATTCACTCAGCTGGAAGTGATGCTTCACGGGCTGAGAAATCGCTTTTCGATCAACTTGAATGCAGTCAAAGCCGCGTCTTGTGGCAGGTGTTAAGTGTACGGAGCTACGCCGTGGTGAGCCCGAAAACTTCTAGCGCTCATCCTAGCGTGCCACTTGGAGGGCAGTTTCTCCAGGAACCGTAATATATATTTAAACAGCAAAATAAATGGTAGCTTTTTTTTTCGATTTTACCTACTATTGTTTTTTAATGCTAAAATTCCACACTGTAAATATACGTACTTTCCGTCACAATTTCGTACTGTTGTCCTTGCCCCAGAGCGCAATCGCTCTCGGGGACAATACAACCAACAGTCACATTGGCCACTGTACGATAGGAGCTTATACTGCTCAGACCAGCGTTCCAACATGACTATCCGCACGTTGATCGATTGCACGTAATCCCTCAAGCGGTATTAAACTTTTTAATGTAAAGCAGAATGTCAAACTGCGACAACCCGCCCCCTCCGATCACGGCCCTACCAGCGGCATCAATGCCCGACCGTTTACGATCTCCTCTTGTTGTTACACCACTGATACGCGAACACACGGTCACATCGGCGATAATTCCAGTCTTCCGTTCACAACCCACAACACTGCCATCACGATGTTGCAGCTATGTTGCTGACACGCACAAACACAGAACCACGTTGAACGCCGGTTGCACTCGGCATCGGATAACAGAACCGAACTCAGGGGGGAAGGCACCCAGGCAGCCGGCAGCAAAACCTGCCTTTCTTGGACACAGCGGACACAGTTCCTGCGGTTTCCATAACGTCGAAAACGTCGACACAGTTCCGCGTGCTTTCGCTACTGTAGTCTGTAGTGCTGCAGTGGCTGTAGCGGCTGTAGTTCCGTGCCGCGCGAGTCAAACAATCCGGAGACGGCCATCCCCCAGTGTACGTGGCACTGCTGGTACTGTTCCGGAACTTCGCTGTTTCTAGCGGCTTCGTTTGCTCGTTTGATAAAATTAGTGATCAAAACGTCAATGCAACCGAAATGTTCTGCACGTTTAGACTAGAAGACGGAATTACAGGCGGCCTTCGCTGCTGCTGAAGCTCAATCAACTCAACAGCTATTTATTAAACAACGTGCGCGACCTGCTCGAAAAACGAAACCGAAAGACGATGAGTCGGGAGGGCGAAAGCTTTCACCCGTCTGCCTGGAGAAGGAGAAAAAAGTTTCGTTCCTCCCCTTTTCTCGTGTCCGCTTGGGGGCGCGTCGGTAGAAGGGAGGAAGGCGCGCCGTTGCTACTTTTTTCCTCCATTTTTTGAAAATGGAGGAAATGTCCTGCAATGTCCTGCAATATGTCCTGCAATATAACAATGAAATGTCCTGCAATATAACAATGCATCAAAACATACTATTAAACTTAGATGCTCAGAGGTGTGTTCGTCTTTGTAATTAACAAGTTACAGACGTATTTATTTCTTACGAGTGTAATATTTATTTTCTGTAGCTGGGCCCGTTTTGTGCTAATTAATGTCAGTGTGCTATGATTTTATCATCATGCGTGTATGGTTCTAAATATCCTCTTTACAATGCCTACAAAGGCCAAAATGACGTCAGTACCCACAAATATGGCGTCCAGTGAATACTCCCTATATACGCTTTCAGGCAGTTGTGGATGTTCGCCGAAATAACAGACCTCCCGTTTTTGTTGTTTTATTCCGATCACTTCACTTCATCCTTGCCACAGCAGGACAGGTCAATTATTGCTCCTTTAGCTGTTGTTGTGTCCTTCTTTCCAGCATAGGCCTTTGTGGAGGCTCGTCAACGCCCGCTTCAGTAGCTCGACATCTCGGTAAGAAAACAGAAGGTCGGCAATGGCGGCTCAATCATCTCCATCAACATCGACATCACTCTTGGCGCAAGTTAAAAGCAACTGGCATTCTCCTTTACCCTTCAGTGGGCATGTGAATGTACTAGCAATGCAGTCGTTTAATCCCTTTTGCTTCTTCATGCAGCTCGTGGCGCTTCTTTGTGCGGGCCTGTCTGCGTCACTCAAGGGCCGTGCCGGCGATAACGTTCGCGCTCCAGCGAGCCTCGTGCTATTATCGGACCTGAACAGCAAGAGGATTCCAGGCTGTGTTGTGTCCATTACCGAAAATAAGTAACAAAATATCGTTACTCGTTAGCTTCAAAAAAGCTAACGTGTTACAGGGCTCCATTACCATTTTTCGAATGCAACGATTTACCGGTGTCCTTACTTGCCATTACTAAGAAATGTTACTTTTACGTTAGTTTTAGTTATTTTGCGTTTCACTGTTAGTATATCACAGCTGTTAGTATATGACTCTAGCGCCTCAACCACAAACGACTCCACACGATTGTCGAACCGTTCTTGAGAAACGGGAACTTGATGCATACGGTCGATCTTCATATCCTTCCGCAAGGGCTGGTCGGGACAATAGGTAGTAGTGTCGGGACAATAGTTTGTGGTGTCGGAAGATAAGGTGGCGTCTCCGTTAGCAGATGCAAGTGTTGCCACCACTCTGTGAGGGCCGCCTGGCAACATTCAGGCATTCTACTCTGGAGCCACCACTGCCTCTTCAGCCTTGTTGTCTTGTTGTTCAGGACTGGAGTTATCAACCAGCAGAAGTAGACACCTAAGGTTGTTACTCAGCTAGAAAACACCAAAATTTATTAATCTCATACATGATGTGTCTCTTTAACAGTCGACCAAGGCAGTACAGAATGACGAAGGAAAGAAGATTCACACAGCAGACATCGAAATCTAAACAACTTCTAAGAATAAGAAAGAGCTGGGACGACTGACACCCGAAGATGCAAACGCAGCTGTACTGCATTCACCCTCATTAATCTAAGTCCTAATGGGTCGCATCTTCATACGCCTGAGCCCCAAACCAAGTTTTAATACTCATTGTGTTTTCGAAATACGGCGTGTCAAATTCACGAGAACAGAATTTCAATCACAGCATAGTATAGCAGCGGTTGAAGTGGACGATACATCTTGTGTACTGATTCTCCAGGTTGGCTCTCAATATTACCTGGTTGGGGTGATAAGTGCATACTCATCTCATTCAAATGCAAATCTTAATTGTACTCTTTCATTCCTCATTTGCGATGCTTGTTTTTTTTAAATTTCGAACCCAGTTTCAGTTTGCTGAATATATGTAGTTAAAGGTACAAACAAGTATTGTCGCTTTCCGTTCTTTCCTGTTTATTAACCGTCGTCTTTCTAAACCTTGCAGATCAAACTCGGCAGGAATTTGGACGCAGATGTGAACGACACTTCGCAGCTTTGGAAAGGTGGCCTGTCACCAGCCGAGTCCCCCTTCGGTGGTGCAACGTCTTTGTGCTACATTTTTTTCTTTACACGTATGCGACAGAGTCAGATCAAATGAAATGGCTACAGTTGAGCCTGCTGCGTGTAAACTTTCCATTGTCTGCCTTACCTCACTTTGCCTATTTACCGCCCTCACCCCCCCCTCCCCCCCCCTCCCCCCCCCCCCCCCCCCGGGGCCCCTCCAACCCCTTTCAAAGCCTTTCATACATTTATTGATTGAAACTGCACAATCCCTCAAAGTATGCCTTAATGCGGACAAACTAAATAGTGTGTCTCACTTTTGGTTTATTATGTAGAATTTCTGAAAGTGGTGCCTTATTTCTAAAACGGTGAAGCAACGTGCACTATCTGCGTGTTTGCTTTATTGTTTGCTCAAGTAAAGGCAGGTATACTAATTTTTTATTGTCATGCTTACAACCGCAGATGCTTAAAACACTGGCGACGTCTTATGACCTGCAGCGCAGCGGCCGGTCATCAGCAGTCACAAGATGGTTCACAAGCCCCTCCGGTCGTAAGCAGTGACAAGTGTGTCAACTGCCAAAATTCGTTCCTTTATGAAAGTACTCTCATATTGGGTCGTAAGAAAAATATCTGCAGATCTGTTCAAAGCACACACGTATGGGTGCTTTGAACACGTCCGCAGACAGTTTTGGTAGGCCCAATGTGAGATGACACGAGAAAGAAACGCGCCTGAGATGGTATTTGCAGACTGCTTTTTGCTTGCTGTACGAGCAGTCTTACCGGGACTTTACGGAGCGAGTCAAGAAAACGTCAGAAGATGATTAGTCTGCTAACGTGAGTGAACAATAGAATTCGTCTGCTACGAAGCGGCATTCGCAGACAAAAATAGAACAAGAAAATACTTTCACGTATTCTGTTAACAGACCGGAATAAAGGCAGCCGTCTGCTAAAAGCCGAGTGCCGCGAGGAAGTGATACGGGACGCATGCTGAAACTGAGATGGTCTGCTATACTTTCCGTTCGATGGGGTCGACAACAACCGCTCCCTCTGCAAATTTCCAGCTCTGCTGCCCTATTTAGGTCAAGTTCTCCTATGTATGCAGTACTCGGGACAAATGCTTTAAATACCTCGAGAACCCTGTCACCATCCGTGTGCTAGTGAGAAGCTCTCACCAAAAGGACTCACGAACAGACTAGAGATTATCTAGTGACATGACTTCGCACTTGTCGATAACTCTCGCACAGCAAAACGCTGAGGCGTCATGTCCAATCAGTAACCGAGAATGCTATCGCTCTCACCAGGTACCAAAACCGACCCCTAAAGTTGGTCTTGAGAAGCTGGCGGAACAGGGCTGAACAGAATTAGTAATAAGAGCCATGTTCCAGCCTGAACCGTGCACTCAGGGTCCGGGAAGACTTTAGAGAGGAGGTGGGTTGAAGTTGTTAAAATGCATAAACAAAACTACGAATGAACTAACGAGGGATTCGAAATGTGTAAAGCTATGGCGGTCTCGAAGATAAGATGTCTTCAAAGGGAAGCTGAAGCGGTCTTGTAATTAAGAAAACACACTTATATTGTCTTAATTCGGCTTCCAGGAAGCCCAATGTTGAAATTATTTTTCAATTTCATGCATGGAGGCAGCAGAAAATAATTTTTAAAGTACCGCTGAGCCCCTCCTTCCCGGAGCGTGCAGTCATGAAAGGAGTTTCCGAATCTCCGCTCTCGCGCATCTTCAGTGCCTATCGAAGTTATGCACGCGACTCTTCCTATTTTTAAAAAAGGAAAAAACAAAACAATAAAAGATGTCATGATTGCTGCCAGTGCGGGGGAGTGGCAAGCCTGCGATTGCTCACGAGCGACACGCGCATGGCGGCCGAAAGATCCTTTTATGACGTAACGACTGGTCGGACGTTTTTCGCGTGTTCTCGCGTTTAGTTACTTCTTCGGGGAAAACGAACAAAATCTTTAGAATTACGGGATCAAACAACGCAGAAATCAACCTCTATCTCATTTTTCGGAAGAAGCGTTTCACCTTCTCTTAAGATCAAGAGGAGAAAGCCACTCAAGCTTGTCTTGAGTTGGAAGAAATAAAAAGAAATGAAAAAAAACATTTGCTTTGCAATAGGGACTGTAAACTTTTGTACTCGTGTTGAATGGTGATAAATTTATAATGAAGATTCCTTAACCAAATTATAGCGTTTTATATTCAACTTCAGGATGATCTAAAAGGCTTTTTACCAATGCGGTTCTATGGGGAACTCGTGAACGTGAACCAAGTATCTCAGTTAAAACTCGTTCTCCCTAAGTGGGCCCCGCTTATGTTAGTTGTTGACAAAATGCGAGACTGAATGATTGATCTACACTACATATCATTTTATAAATGGTGGCATTAGTCGCGTGTATGCGGCACAGACGGAACCGGCAAAAATTTTCCTCCTTGCTAGCGGTTTGACGCTGCATATATAATGAAACATCTCTCGTAGAAATAGTAATGGTCAGTGTCATTTGGCCAAAACATTCACACTTGGAAGTGGTGTAGTCACATGGGACTTATTTCTTTCGCGTCCTTCAGATTGAAATTTCTCGCAGATACCCTCCTACTGACAAATGGTGTTATTATTTATGCCCTGTTTAATCTCGAAATTGGCCTTCAGATTTTACTTGATTAAACTGAACTGCAAAGGCGCGTTTTCCCATTTGTTGCCTTCTTTTTCTCGTCTCTGCATCGTAATTCATAATCATTTACTCCGCAGTTTAATCAAGTAATGAATAGCCAACTGGACCGATTCCAGGCACTGGTATCCTTCAGTTTTAGTTGCACTCATCCAATGTGATGCTATTTGAGGGCAGGTAAAGTAACTTTGTGTTGGCGACTGTTTATTAACCCTCATCTTTCTAAACTTTGCAGGGCGAACTATCCGGAAATCCTCTTAAAGCAAGCGTGAGCGATCCTTCGCTGCCTGGGAAAGAGTGCCAGCCACCAGCCAGACCAACCTATGGCAGTGCCAGAACCTTGGGCTACGTTTTTCCCAGATAAATGGGACCTACTAGTCGGATCAAATAGAAAATGGCCACAGCTCAGCCAACTACATGCAACATTTCCATTCCCGTCCCTACCTTCGTTCGCCGACACACCATGTCCATTTTGTTCACGTGTAATTCTCAAAACCTGTGGCGGCGATATACCGTGCAGTTGTTGGTTTTGTGGCATGCCTGCCTTTTTTCAGCACTACAGAGCAGGAGCGATGTAACTAAACCACGCTCTTTGATCGTACCCAGTTGTGTCTTTCGTGATTTATGTAGATCTGTATCGAAGTAATCTTTTACCGTATGTTTAAAGGTGAAGTAAAACCTTCGAAGCACGTATTAATAGAGAAGGATCACTTTTATGTTTGATTCACGTGCATTTTTACAGTCGACGTTTTCGGTGTATTCAGTATCAAGTTATGGTGCGGGTGTTTGATCGTGATATTATTATTTTACTTTTTGAATTACACCGCAATATCAATGTAAACCCCTGAATTTCTCTACTTCATCATCATGATGTGTTTATGTTTGCTTGTTCCTTAAGTTTCGTTGTGATTGAGCTTCTGTATTGGTATAGTATAAAAAAATGAACAAAACAAAATTTGATCTTCACTCCTAACAGAACTTGCCCACGCAGCATCCGACTCCGAATGGCAGAGAACGGACTACGAGGACAAGGGGGCGGAGCTCTCCTTCCAAGGAGCCGAATTGCAGAGACAACCATTGAAGATGGACCAGGAGGGGAGGACGGACGGCGGTGCGACTTCTGCCGCCAATCTTATGGTGCCCACGGAACTAACAACACCAGGTATGAGAAGAAGCACACGGGAAAACAGTCATACAGCCTCGTACCCTCTTAGCACACCCTCACAGATTCATGAACGGTCCCACACGGATAGAAAACCTTTTTGTAGGCTCGGTTTTTTAGAAGGTGGAAAACGTAAGGAGTCTGATGTGGTAGACAAAGTTTTCTCCACGTGGAAACTTCATTAAGTTTTAATTAGCGGTCTGCACCAAACCGAAAAAATATACCGCATACATAGTATTTGATATCAGAGAAATGTACCATGCCGAGTTGTTTATTTATATTACAAACTTGTATTTTTTCCTTCAGTTCCGGTTCATCTAGTAGCTTTCACAAATGCTATAAATAATTTTCGACGCATGAAATAGCCCAAAATATGTTTGGCTGTTCCAAATGATTGAAGCTTTAGAACAGGGGTGGCCAAGCTGCGGCTCTTCGCGTGTTAAAGTGCGGCTCGCGGCTTCACCGCCCCCCCCCCCCCCCCCATAAAAAGTGAAATGGACCGCGTTTTAAATCGAAAGACAGGCTGCAGTTTGGTAGCCTCGTGCTACTGCTGCCTTACGTACAGTCGGACTGCTTTTTACTCGGATTGATTGAAAAAAAGTTGCTCGAGTTTTGTTTACTGCACTGAACAAAAGTTTGCCTGCCCCCCCCCCCCCCCCCCTCCCCCCCTTGCGGCTCTTGGAAGTTCGGGGGTTTTCGTTTTCTGGTCTTAGGCCGGGTCAGCCTGGCCACCCCTGCTTTAGAAGTTTAGCTATAGGCTGGCAAATGTCCACATCATTGTCGATATAGAACCGCGTTTTTTGCTGTTTCAAATCACTGGTAAAATAATTACTGTGTACCTTAGCGATTTTTCAAGTTTCTAAGGTGCACAACGATTATTCCACGACAGGGATGGGCAGTATTTCAAATACAAGTATTTGAAACACGTATTTTGAATACTTTGTATTTAATTACAAATTGGGTAATGTATTTGAAGTGTGTATTTAAATATTAAAACGTGGGTATTTCAAATACAATTGTAATTAAATACAATTTTGTGGGCGAAAATACATCCCTCAAATTTATTGTCATTGTCCAGAGCAGGAAGAAAACTACGTTCTGCGCCAAATGCAGTGTCTCTCAATCAAGCACAAGCGTTTAGTGACTTTGTGATTACGGTGCTAGTCCAGGGCAAGAGTAGTGACGAAATCGACGTTCACAGGCAGGCTGGCTAAACAAGTGCCCGTGACAACGTGTGATGCTTTCCAGCCTGATTTCCATCCATATTTTTGCCTGGAACATTCTAAATGCGCGGGTCGTCCAGATTGTCGTAACTGGTGCTAGTTGCAGCAATAAAAAATTCTCTAGCTAGTGCTGCGCATCTTGGTCGTCCCTGTTCTTTGTTGGTCTATACCAAAATGTAATCGACAAAAAATTCTGCTTGAAGCTCTGTACTTTTTTAACCTATTACGTCCAAGCTGATTACATTTTTTGTGATTATATTTCAATTACGTTACTAGAGCCTCGCACACTAACTCCCGAGTGTGCGATGCAAAATTAAAATGAGATAACCAGAAACCCGTTGCGGTGCCCTGAAGTCGCTGACGCAAATTTTGAGGAATGTATTTGAAAAAGTATTTGAAGGAGACCAAATACGTTTGACTGTATTTGTATCTTGTAGTTAAATGCTTTTTTGGAATTGTAATTAGAATTGTAATTAAATAAATTTTTGACGAAGTATTTTGTATTTGTATTTCGATACATATTTGCATGTATTTTGCCCATCCCTGTTCCACGAGCTTATTGAATGCTATTTTGTGTAACCTAATAATCTGTGGGTGTGTGAATGACCCTTCCAGCGTCACTAAAACACAGTCGCGATCATTATGAATGTCGACACGCTATCACCCGGCGCTTCGTACTGGCAGCGGTAAGCAGCCGCAGTGTTGTAGTCGTTACCGTAAAAGAGTAAAGAACTACGTTACTTGCGAAATAAAGGAACGCGATACTGTCGCCGATAGAACGTAACGCACGTTACTTTTGCGTTACTTTTTTTTATAAATTGACGGTAACAGCGCTTTTGTTTTCTTTTGGCGACAGCGTGTTTCGACTTTAACATGACAGGCGCTGGTTGGGGTTTTTCTAAAGCGGAAATTTTTTCGTGGGGAAAGGATTGGAAAAATTTAGAAAATTTGTAGATTTAGAAAACTAATGAATACGTTACTACGTTACTGAAAGAAAAAAGGCGCTACCGGTAACGACGTTACTTGTAACACGTTACCGCCAACACTGTGCAGCAGCAGCCGCGGCGGCTTGACTTTCCTTCCGCACTTGGTTAGGAGAACGGGCAAGCCACCACAGCTGCCGCAGCATGGGGCTGCCAGAGTGGAATCTTAAAAGATTGCCGATAGACCTTTACAAGCATTACGAATGAACCTTTTTAACATCTCAAATGAATGAATACCTCCTCTTCGCTGCACCGGCATGATGTAGGTATTCTGGACCATGTTCATCTAGGTACTCAAAATTCCCATGTTCAGAACAACAAAAACAGCGCCGACATTTCTTGCTTTGTCCTGTCATCCCAACAGACCTGATCGAAGCATACTCTGGCGACAAAGTGGATACCTTCGACCAGGACAGCTGCAGGGGTGACACCTCTCCCCCAACCAACCCACAAAAGCTCCAAACGCACCGAAACCCGGACAAGCACCGGTGCCGCTTCTGTCCTCACTCATGTCTTTCTGCAGCGGGTATCGCCATCCACGAGAGGACTCACACTGGAGAGAGATCCTTCAGTTGTGATGTTTGCGAGAAAACGTTCACGGATAAGTCTAACTTGAAGGTTCACGTTAGAACTCACACCGGAGAGAAGCCGTTCAAGTGCAACACGTGCAGCAGGGCGTTTACTCAGAAAACCAGATTGGCGAATCACGAGAGAACTCATACCGGTGAGAAGCCGTTCAAGTGCAACACGTGCAGCAGGGCCTTTGCTCAGAAACACAACTTGGCGGTTCATGAGAAGATTCACACCGGAGAGAAGCCATTCAAGTGCAACACGTGCTGCAGGGCGTTCACTCAGAAAATCAATTTGGCGAGTCATGAGAGGACTCACACGGGAGAGAAGCCGTTCAAGTGCAACACGTGTAGCAGGGCGTTTACTCACAAACGCAACTTGGCGGTTCATGAGAAGATTCACACCGGAGAGAAGCCGTTCAAGTGCAACACGTGTAGCAGGGCGTTCACTCAGAAAACCCATTTGGCGATTCATGAGAGGACTCACACGGGAGAGAAGCCGTTCAAGTGCAAGACGTGTAGCAGGGCGTTTACTCAGAAATGCGATTTGACGAGGCATGTGAGGACTCACACCGGAGAGAACCGTACAGGTGCAACACGTGCAGCAGGGCGTTCACTCAGAAAACCAATTTGGCGAATCATGAAAGGACTCACACCGGAGAGAAGCCGTTCAAGTACAACACGTGCAGCTGGGCGTTTACTCAGAAATGCGATTTGACGATGCATGTGAGGGGTCACACCGGAGAGAAGCCGTACAGGTGCAGCAGGGCGTTCACTCAGAAAACTCGCTTGGCGAATCATGAGAGGACTCACATTGGAGAGAAGCCGTTCAAGTGTGAGACCTGTGGTAGAGCGTTCGCGGCTCATAGCAATTTACACGCTCATCGGAAGATACATCGCAAGTTATCGAAACAGCGACGTGCATCATAGTTGTGGAAGGGATTTAAACGAAATACTCTAGCACCGACGTGTGTTCATTTGGCTTGGCGATAGACCTGCAGCGGTTCTACTTGCAAGCAGTGTGTGTTTTTCACAGTTCAAAATGTTTCAGCCTGTTATTTATTGCGCAAACACAGATAAAAAATGTGAATTTCCCTTAGACGAAGCGACCAGAGGTCTTTTTAGAGCGCAGCTCTTAGGCGCCCGTTTCCGGCTTGAGCGACGTCGCCGTTGGCGTAACCGCGCGGTGCATTATGGTTAAATTTCCCCGCTAAATCTGGCGAGAAAACTTCCCCGCTATATCTAGCGGAAAAGTTTCACCGCTAAATTTAACGGAAAATTTTCCCCGCTAAATCTAGCGGAAAAATTTCCCCGCTAAATCTAGCGGAACAATTTCCCCGCTAAATAGCGGAAAAAAATTCCCCGCTAAATCTAGCGGAAAAATTTCCCCGCTAAATCTAGCGGAAAAAATTTCCCCGCTAAATCTAGCGGAAAAAATTTCCCCGCTAAAGCTAGCGGGAAAAATTTCCCCGCCAAGTCTAGCGGGGAAATTTCCCCACCCCGAGGTCACGTGACCTCGAGGGGGGGGGTCACGTGACCCCCCCCCCTTCGAGAACACGCGGCCCTCAGTACCCTTCCCTCCTCCTCCTCAAGAGCTGCCCTCCAATTCGGCATTACAGAGAGTTGTAAACGGCTTTCACTTTTTTGTACACGAAAAAAAGAAAATATTTGAAGCCTTATCTTTTTTTATTCATTTAGAGTCATTAATCACGTGATGCACCTGAAGTTTCTGTGATGTCTGTAAGGTCACTTATGTACAGTGCTCATCAGACTTGTTTATAACGCGCAAGCGAGCGGCTTTCTCCGGGGAGCGCTGGGCTGGTGGCATTCGCGGAAACTAAGCTAGTCACGTGGCGCAACATGGAACGGCCCGCTCGAGGGGTGTCCTGCCCACTGTATCAGCTTGATAAGCGATAAAAATAAAGTGCTTTGTGATATATTTTTGGTTTTTGATGATGACATCGTTGATACGCCATCATGCTTTAGTCTGTTTATTGTTCGAGCAATGATGTTTGTAAAAAGCGTGCGAGCAGCCTTCCGCGTTCGCCGCCAGCTGATAGAGTGGGCAGAACACCCCTCGAGCGGGCCGTTCCATGTTGCGCCACGTGACTAGCTTAGTTTCCGCGAATGCCACCAGCCCAGCACTCCCCGGAGAAAGCAGCACGCCCGCGCGTTATAGACAAGTGTGATTAGCACTGTACCTTACAAGTCGGCCTAGTCATGACCATAAATATACGAACTTATAAAATAACTAAGGTCTTTTAATAGCAGCAATGTTAAGAAAGTCATATCTTTGTGTGTTATTAGTTTGTAAGATTTGTTGCTTATGTTTATTATTTTGAAAACTGGTTTTATTGACTGTGCTCTTTTTATTTTCTCTTTTTTTTCGCAAATTATTTAGTAATTTTTTGCACGACCATGAGGGCTCAGCAATAAACTTTGGTTGAATAAAACGCTGGTTTGAACAAAGAAGTAACCACGTGTCAAAAATTTTTTTCTCCATTTGAAGGGATACACTCATTGGAAGTATTTATAGGTACTTCCAAGAAAATGGGGTATAATGCATTAAAGTACAGTATACCCCTTCTTGGGAATGCTGCCAAAAGGCTCTCCGATTTAACTCTTTTAGAAACTCGGCGAACCAGTGCACGCTGTTGGGCACGCGCAGAGTGGAGATTGCGAGCCGATTTCTCGATTATTTCATCAGTTTGTTCTGAAAGCCCTTAAAACCCAGTTTCAAGCGCACTTAAAGCAGGCATATTAAAGGTGTGTCGCGAAGCGCTCCGCACATGAATAAATTGATAAAAAATTACTTACAAGGACAATATGCGCGACTCCAGCAAAACGGACGCCACCAAGCGGGAAAACCGGGAACCAGCCGGTCCAGGTCGCTCCGCGCCCCTCCGCGCCCCTCCGCGCCTCTGGTGGCTTTCGCGGGCACGTGTTGTCGGCGCGGTGGTGAACAATGTCATTTAACGAAGGTCCAGGAATTTCATTAGTGTCTCGAAACTTCAGTAGATTGTTTCCTTCCATCACGTGTTTTCGATTTCTTGGATGGGGAGGAATCGCGGAAAAAACGTTTTGATTTCTTGTCTGTCTCGAATCACATTCAAAATGACGACTACTTGGTAACCGATAAGGGGTTTCTTTATCAGGATGTAGAACAGTGGGAGGACGACAGACGAGGCATTTCACTGGAGGGAACACCAATGCTGCAGTCAAGTGAATGGGAAGGTTCGATAGCTGCTTTTCTTGAGTTTGATTGTGTTCGATTAGCTTCAAGTTTGAGCCACCCACGCCGGTCGGTGCGTTGGCTATTCATCTTGGCTGCTTTTCGCCAAAAAATCCTCTGGACCACTCTGAAGGAGTTGGGCTGATTTCGCAATTACTTGATTCAGGAAAACCTGCTCGCTGCAAATGATGAATGAGGGGAATTATCTGTTTTCAAAAGGTGGGGGGACACGTCTCGCAACGTTAGATGCTGTCACGGCATTTTGACCTATCGCGCCTCCAATATTTATATTATACACCCGTCGAATTAAGCCAGCAGCAATATACGTCTACGTTGCTCAGGTTGACCGACCACAAAAATACTAATTTTTTCTGTTCAGGATTCGAAGTCAAGTTCAATGCAGAGAGATTCTGCGTGAATCTCCAATGAAGACTCTCTTCAGTTTGTCCGCATTCGTCTCCGTGCTACCGGCTAGAACAATTTGGTTAAGTTTAACTTAGTATCTCTCTGTCTGTCAAATATATTTTTATTCAGCAGTTCACCTAATAGCTAGTCAACTAAGCTCATATTTCAAACCGAAGAATATACTAATATTGCTTTAGTGAGACCCCCTCCCCCCCCCCCCCCCCCCATAGTACGTAATATAATACATAACCCGCTCGTCAAAATGACTTCACGATTGCTACTAAAACCTGAATTGAAATACGAGTATCAGCGGCTTAGTGGGGTGCCGGCGGGGTAACATGCTCCTTGGCTCAAGAAGCGCTTGCTTATTTTTCGCAATTTTCCTGCAGCCTGTGTTGTTGACCGAGCATACGACTGAAGCTGTTTCTTAAACGCGGATATGCACAAAAGCTCGATTTCGCGGACAGATAAGTCGCATGGTCGAGGCATGCGAGTTGGCTGAAAATTACTGTCGGTGGGAGAATTCTGCATTCATTGCCGCTTGCCTTAGATGATCAAAGCTGATTAGTATATTACCGTCTCTCCAGAGCCCATAGTTTCGGTTTCGAACGAAATCTCGGAAACGAAAGTTTGACATGAAAAGAACAAAAAACACAATTGGAAAACAAAATTATGCTCTGCAAGTTTATGTGCACCGGCTACACTTAACCGTCTCAGTTCAAATACCTATAAAATTGGGCATTAAACAAAATAAAATCAGTTAAATTGAACGCACCACCTGTTCAGGCGGCCCGGCCGAGCCGACGCGACCTGGACTCAGCCGCCATGTTTATTTGGTGGTGGCGCCCCCTATAGGTCGCTGGAGTCGCGAATAACGGGTTATCTGGTGGAGAAATTTTAGGACCGAGTTTAGTGTAATCAGACTTGTACACGTTACTGAAAAATAGTAAGGAATTACATTTACAATTACTCAAGGCTAAATTGTAATTTATTACAATTACAATTACCCTCCCGTGAAAGTAACTGACCGTTACCCCAAAAAGTAATCCGTTACTTTCGTGGCGTTACTTTTAACATTATTGTCCTTAAGTAAGAGACAAAGGGAAGAGGTTTATTCAAGCTCTTATTGTTGCAACCTTTTCCTTTTAATGACCTAGAGTATTTTGAGCAACAGCTGGCTCTCGAATGTCTCGTCAGACATTTTGCATTATCTCTTGCTCAATATGTCGACTGCTACGCTGAACACCATTTGAGCTGAGGCACTGGATGGGAGTGCCATATTGTTCCTCACGAATGCTTCATGCTCTGCATTGAGCTTTTTCAGCGAAGCAAGGAAAGTACTATTTATTTCGAACGTAGAGCAAAGCTTCGTCGTTGCAGCCGTTGCCTGCTATTCGAGAGATTTAGTAGATCCTTCAGATACCTCCGATACGCGCGATAACGGTAGCCGATAATGATATGATACATACGCAAAGACGGCGGCGAAGTATCGGATATCGTTATCGGAGTCATCGGACCGATCTACTAAAATTCCCCATTCTCTAAATCGCGAAGCTGTAGAAGTCATCAATAGCAAAACATAGTTGTAACAGTAAGCTGATAATTAAATAATAAATAAGGTTTGGCTCGATATTCTTCTTCCTTTGGTTCTGAACAGTTCGAGCCTCACTTGAGACGTTGGTGAATAAAAAAAGTTTCCAGTATATCAATATAAGAAATAAAAGAAAAAGAAGGACACTCATAACAACAATTAAGTAGAACGTCGGTTAAAACAGGGAAATGTAAACGCACGTTCGCCGTGTGTACCCTTCTTGGTGCCGTTCAAAAACGCACGGAGCACGAACTGACTGCAGTTTACTCCGGTGTTCTCCAGATAGACGCCCACTGATGCCACAGACAGCAAAGTGTAGAGTACTAAGTAAGCCGCGCTATGGCCCCACTCCCGAATTTCACTCTCTCCTCAAGCCCAGAATATCAAGTCTACGTCAGCCACCATTATGTTCTATTTGTAAAAATGTGTGCTTAAGATAAGATGCGTCCTGCTGGGGCAAAACAGGAAGAATAAGAACGGAAGAAAATTACCATTTTCTAAGTGCTCGCAAAAAGCTGACTCACAATAAGGGTAGGGTATGACGGAGCGTTGTCTCCTGTTGTGAACTTATGAAAATGGTCGCAGTCACTATATCCGAGAAGGACATTGTTAATTCTTTTCAGTGCACTTACCGCCTCGAGCTTCTCGAAGAGGCGCACAATCACTTGGCATCCACCTCTCCCCGTCTTCGATCGCAAAGAAAAAACAAAGGGACTAAAAAAAAGCGGATATAACTTGCCCCCCCCCCCCCCCCTGTTTTTTTTTTTTTTTTTGTGAATTGTTTATTTGGATTTTTTGACATTGATGTTAGAGTCTTAAAAAAAATGATAGATCCAGGGGCTTGGTGTTGCAAAAAAAAGGCTTTGCGGAACTGAAGTGTGCCAAGCCTCCCTTTGCGCTGGTCGATTCGCGTGACAGTGTCACTGCGCTCGACTTTACAAAAATAAAAAAAAAGGAAAAAAAACCTTTATTTAGAATGGGGGCGGGGGGGGGGGGGGGGCTTGGTTCTGACAAAAAATGTAACGGATTACAAGGAATTCGTTACGTCAAAAATGTAAGGGAATTACTTTAAAATTACTCTAGAAAATATGTAATTAATCCGTTACAAAATTACTCATAAATGTAAGGGATTACAAGTAATTTCGTTACTTGTAACGGATTACGTACAAGTCTGAGTGTAATTAATAGTAAAAGAGGCAACGCTCTTATGGGTGACAAAAAGGATAGATATATTCATGATAAGTCGAAGCCGCAGTGAAGGGAACACAAATCAATAAGGACAACAGTAGGCTAACGACACATTCCGAACGTGATTAAGCGTGGAAACTGGGCTTAGCGACAGTTAGTAAAAAAGAAGAAAGAAATTGGAACACTGATAAGGACGTATCGACCCTAATTGTAAACGTTCGTGACGACCGCAACCGCAGAAAATAGTTCCTCCTTCAAATTAGCCCCAAAGAAAAAAAGAACGTCTTATTTTTTCGATATCCTGGACTTTATACCAGGACCGGGAGTAGGCGTTCCGGGAGGTCGCCCAGGGCAGAGGCCCAGGGTACCCAGGGAGCCATCAAAAGGGTTGCGCCGCTGCGCCCCCATTTGGAAGTTTTTTTTAGCTTACTAATTTATTTAAACACGGCGGTTCTTTTCAGAAAAAAAATACTCGTTTTGAAACACTACTCACATGTTTACTGACTACGTGATGTCATAGATAGGGGCGTATAAAAAGGTGAATGGGATGAGACGCCGTCCGATGCCTGGTGTTCATAGGATCGGAGGAATAGCGCTTTGCACCACACACCCATTTTCGCAAGAACAGCAGTTGCACAAAAATGGGGCGACTAGCAGAAAATCCACTCGGTGGCACACACAGAGGGGTCACCGTGACAAGCGCTCCGACCAGCTCCGGAAGACTGCTTTCGTGTACCGGCTGAGGCTCATATTGGAGAATTCCCGAATCGCCCTTCCCGTTAGAACCTGTCCCTTTTCAATCCGTTCCCGGAACACCTTTACGTTTGCGCCCGTCCCGTTTAAACCCATTGGTATAAAGCCCCGCACATCTCACCCTCTCCGCGAAAAGTCTCCATCGTTCTAACCCTGGTTTGCTCACATTTTCTCCTTAAAAATAGGTGCCGAAATTTTGTTAATGCAAATAAAGCAAAGGTGCCGGCGAGCTATTTAGTTATGTTGTGAACTAGTTTTTATTGTCAACGTATTCTTAAAATATACATCACTTTCAGACAAGCTCCAACGAAAGATATTTCTACTTGAACCACTTGAAATGTTTCTGTCAAGATGGTCCCCAAAATGTGGGACTACGAAACGCGACAACGTTACCGCGAACACGATTTTTTAAATGTTACTTCGAAATGGTTTTAGAAGGTACCAAATTGTATACCGCTTAGCTTAGTGGCCCAGATGAGCACTTTCAAAGACACTAATAATATTGATGGCAGTCATTTCATTCTTTGAGACAAACTGCGAAAAACTACAATCGCTTGTTCGCGCTAACAGTGTCGCGCTCAAGCACTTTGAGTAAACAAAAATTATCGCTGCCTTAGGTTTTATAATTGCGACGCTATTTTTAGGTTACCCAATGCGCTTACGCACGTTATCCTAAAACTTCCTTATAGTGAACGGGATATTTTGAAGAGTGAGAAATCAGACAAGTTGACCGGGCATATGATTGCGACTTCATTTTCTTACGAGTTCAAACACAAAACCCTCGCGCTCACAGGAATAATCCATAAACTACAAAATGCTATCGCCTTTGTTGAGGACGTCGAGCAGGACAATCGGACCATCAGAAAGGCTGCACTCCGATTTTGATAGTTCGCGGCTGTCCCCTGGCCCGCACGGCACCACTATTTGCAAGCTGCTGCAAAGGTACCCTTGTCAAGGTTGATTAACGTACAAGTTTGGGCTTCAATTGATATGCAGACATAATTAAAAACAAAATAGCGCAAATACGATGGGCAAAGCAAGAGATAACCGACAGGACACAGTGCTGTATCCTGTCGGTTATCTTTTACTTTGTTCTCGTATTTGCGTTTTTTTTTAAATTTTTAATTATGTCTTGTGAAGGCCTCATCCCGTTTGATCGATCGATGAAGCTATTAAAGGGCCCATGAAACGATTTTTGGGATGGGATAAATCATTTTAGATTGGGATTTTACTAATAGCACATCGTTCAGTGGACCAAAAGAAAAAAGGTAGAAAGTCAAAAGCCTGACTTTCAGTGCGAACATTTGAAAACAGAGCGGACTATTTCGTACCTCCACCCCTTCGCAACCTCTCTGCCTTTTCACTGTGATACATCCGGGGTCCCAAAAACGTGTCATCGGGTCCAAACTGACGCCACACGCAACCGGACCTCACTTATTCCCTTCACCTCTAAGCTGACAATGTGGTGGAAGCTACGCGCTTGCCAGACCAATCAGCCGCCTCCCTTTCATCACCTGACTTCATTCTCTGCAGCCACATTTGACACGCTCACGTGGCAAGTGTGGCTGGCCCAAGGAGCACGTAGCTTCAACAGCACTGTCAGCTTCGGAATAAACGGGGTGGGGAAAGCAACTTTTGTCTGAATTTTGAGCGACGGGCTAATCTTCTAGGGGTAGAATGGATGTGTCCGGGATTACACAAACGAGAGTGCGAGCAAGAGGGGACGGTTACGTCCCAATCCGGCTGAAGCCTCAATTCGGCTATTGCCTCAATTCGGCTAGAAGTTTCAATTCGGCTGGACGTTCCAGTTCGGCTACATCCTCAATTCGGCTAGAAGTTTCAATTCGGCTGGACGCTTCAGTTTGGCTAAATCTTCAGTTTGGCTACAAGTTTCAATTCGGCTGCATGCTTCAGTTCGGCTAGATCCTTGTTTCAATTCGGCTGGACGTTCCAAGTTGATCAAGCTAGACATCCAAGCATAAGGTGCCCCCAATTTTTTTAGAGAGACGTTAACTATATCTGCATCTTGCCTTAACATTGCAACGTGCAAGCTCAGATCAATAAGTTCAAGCAGCTACGAAGGCTTTGGGCACAGAAACATTTGTGTTTGTGTTGTTTGTTCAGTGGAGCTGCTGTGCAAACACCAGGTCTCTGCTTCAAAGAAATTTATTCACTTGCCCAAAGAATGGATTACAGCAGTCCAAAGATTGCTTCTTCCAGTGCTGGCCACTGCTCACGTGAAAGGGACAGGACACCTTGGCAGCTCCTACGTCGAACTGAGTTGAAGAAAAAAAGAAGATACCTGCATCAGGTTTGAGACAAAACAATATGGTAGGGGCTCAATCCAGTGATTTACATCTTCAGGAGGCTAAGGAGAATGTAACAGTATACCTGTAATTTTTTTCAAGGTCACAAATTTGCCTCAAAATTGGCTAAACACACCAGTAGCTATGACTGACCTCGTAACCAAAACCTTACGTCCGCAAAAAATTGTTTGGCGACATTGAATTTTCAAATTCGGTCCTCATCATATTTTCAAAGTGAAAAATTCTACTGGCTGTATTAAAAATATGGAGGCTCGGGCAAGCTGGTGTTGCATACTCCTCCACAGCGCGAAAAATTCGCAACCAAGCACAGACACACACAAAAGGAAAAGACATTCATGAAGCTCTGAATTGCAACTCAGACTTGTATTATTTCTTCTCTGCCTGCGCCTGTCTTTTTAAACAATAAGATTTTTTTATTTTTTTTATTTTTGGTTTTATCTGGATGCAAGATAATCTAATTCTTTTTTGTAATAAATCTGGACAAGGTTTAGTGACACAGTTTTCTTCTAACCTCGAAATCTTTTCAGCTTCAATAACTTCCCTAATTAGTTGATTATTATTTTTACTTATTACGGGGCAATGGTTTTAGTTCTGCTTGACATCTGCAATCTTGGCAATGTATGCCTTAGTGTCCAGAAGTGATTCTGTTTATGTTGTAGTCGTGTTCCCCTTGTCTATGTGACATCAGTATTTGCGACGTCGGGGTGGGGAGGGGTTGGGTTTTGACAGTAGAACTTGTTTCCAACTGATTAGAAGAATTTCGATGGCAACAAATAAAGTTTGCGGAACCCCAACAATAGCTCAGCAGCACGAAAGAAATATGTTCCATTCTCTTCTCTGATGTGGTTGTGCTAGCCATGCTCCAAACAAACAAAAATTCCGAACGAAACATTTTGGCTTCGTAACGTCAAGAGGGGTACAGTTTCTATCATGAAGGAAGCCATTAGCCCGCAGATTTTGTGGGACGAGCGAAGGCGGCGGAACTTTCTAGATTTCACACTTCACCCCGCACAGCCATGCAGCGCGGAACGTTCCCGTGGCACCTACGGCTGTGAGTAGCAAGTATGTCAGGGAGCCTTTAAAAAGGTGGGTAAAACAAAGTTTTTCAGTGACCGAACCGAGGAGACTGATAGCTTAATGTACCGACACCTGGATAAGTAACATTGTTGTTGTTGTTGTTCACGGGTTTTATGGCGCAAGAGCTCAGACGGCCATACTGCGCCAAACTAGGTAGAATAAGTAACCCTGGTTTGCAAGTTTTCTCATGGGAGAGCTGGTATTAACTGGGGTGCACTGCGAGTTGTAGAGGATCTAGAGTCACACCGCCATATTCAGCTCAAGAAACCTCGTCTAGGCACAGGCAACTCCTTCCGCAATCATTGAGACTATAAATTAATTAATACACTGCTGTCTGGTTATTTTTTCTGTTTCTTTTGACTTTCTGAGAATCGGGAAACTCAGCAAGCAAATATAATATCTAAATTATTCTGAAAAACTGAGAATTTAATCAAAACAAGCTCTGAGAAACATCAAATTTTCCACAAAGGTAAACTCCAGAAAACACCCTCCAATGCCGCAAAGGATTACATTCTTTTCCCCTGTCTTTCTTCTCCGACATTGTTTCCCTGCTTTTATCAGTCTCGGGTTTTCTACATTATGATCGACAAAGGATTAATTCTGGAAACACGGAATGCCGCTTATAGTGATGCTGCTATATGTCACGCTAGGGGTAGCCAGGCAGGCTCAGGTGCAGCTTGGTTATGACCTTCCTTGCAAGGGGAAGTTTTGGCATTGCATATGAGGCGATACTTGCCCAAGTCTAGAGGTTACCTTGGCAAGGTTATGGAAGCACCCATGCTCACAAGTACGGTAACTGCCCAGGTCACCTTGGAAGGTCTCAGCACACGGCAGGCACCACCGTCTGTCGTAGGTATGATTTGCTGCAATGTCTGATGACACAAACTGCAGCAAAACAAAACATATTTTCCTGTGAAACAGTATCCATAGCTGCAATCTCCGTACCAGCACACTGCATGAGTAGCTAATCTCATTGTGCACCTCTTTCTACATTAGAAGCACAGTTTAGCCTGAAGGCGTCGGCATATTTCGGTTCCACGTATAAAGTCACTCATACAGACTTACGTCAAACAAACATATTTCGCCACGTCTGTGGCTGTGGCAGAAAATACTAAGAAAGGCGAGATAAATCGACGATTGCATGCTTCAAATGGTCAGAAATGGGAGGAAAAAGCCCCGAGACACTTTCCTCCCACTTCTCCTCCTGTGAACAGCAAGGTCGAGGGAGCCCACCAGTGGTGCAATCGGTGGTTTGTACGCGGTCCTCGAACGTGATTAATTTACGATGTTTGGATAGCATCCTTTCAGCCATGTTGCAATTACATTGATACCTTAAGAACTGTCAAACGCTGATTGAAAAAAAAATTGTATTGGCTCATTCACGGCTTTCTTAGCTTTGGTTGCTCCCATGACGGAATGAAGGGTTTGTTCACCAAATAAACAACGCACTCCCGAGCTTCATCCAGTTTGTCACTGAAGGCTTTGTTCGTGTTCGAAGCTAGATCTTTGCTCAAAAAAAAATGAAAGCCGCTTACAACTCCCTGTAACGCCGAATTAGAGCGCAGCTCTTGAGGAGGAGGAGGGAAGGGCACTGGGGGGGGGGTTAAACTAACCAGGGGGGGGGGGTCACGTTACCTTGGGGGTCACGTGACCCCCAATGCCGATGATGTCATCACTGACGTCACTGATGACGTCATCAGTGACGATGACGATGCGGGTACCGATGACGTCATTAGTGACGTCACTGATGACTTCACCAGTGATGATGACGATGACGATGCGAATGTCGGTGACGTCATCAGTGACGTCGCTGATGACGTCATCAGTGATGATGACAATGACGATGCGGATGCCGGTGACGACATCAGTGACGTCACTGATGACGTCATCAGTGATGATGACGATGACAATGCGGATGTCGGTGACGTCATCAGTGATGATGACGATGACGATGTGGATACCGGTGACGTCATCAGTGATGATGACGATGACGATGTGGTACCGGTGACGTCATCAGTGATGATGACGATGACGATGTGGATGCCGGTGACGTCATCAGTGATGATGACGATGACGATGCGGATGCCGGTGACGTCATCAGTGATGATGACGATGACGATGTGGATGCCGGTGACGTCATTAGTGATGATGACGATGACGATGTGGATGCCGGTGACGTCATCAGTGATGATGACGATGACGATGCGGATGCCGGTGACGTCATCAGTGATGACGATGACGATGTGGATGCCGGTGACGTCATCAGTGATGATGACGATGACGATGTGGATGCCGGTGACGTCATCAGTGATGATGACGATGACGATGTGGATGCCGGTGACGTCATCAGTGACGATGACGTCATCGGGGGGTCACGTGACCTCGAGGAGGGGGCCACGTGACCTCAGGGGAGTCACGTGACTTCGGGGGGTCACGTGACCCCCCACGAGGTCACGTGACCTTGGTGGGGGGCTCGCGCGGTGCATTATGGGACATTTCCCATGATGCACCGCGCGGTTACGCCGACGCCGACGGCGACGGCGACGGCGACGCCGACGGCGACGCCGCTCAAGCCGGAAACGGGCCCCTAAGAGCTGCGCTCTAAAACAAAAACCGGCAGGTCTTTTGTTTAGAGCAATAAACGAAACTTAAACTAATTTCGGTCTATCTTATATGAGTCAAAAGCAGTCCAATTGTGCGTAAGGCAGTGGTAGCACATTTAAAACGTGTTTCGTTTCTCTTTTTGGGGAAGTGCTCCGCAAGAGAGGGGGGGGGGGAGAGAGAGAGAGAGGGGGGATAAGGGAGGGAGCGGCGAGCCGCACTTTAACACGCGGAGAGCCGCAGTTTGGCCAACCATCTACTAGGGCATCACCATGCAGGTTCTCAAGGAGCTTGGGAACGGCCTTTCCCTCTAAATTAATTCCTGGCATTGTATACTAGGCGATACCTGCTGTAGTCTATGGGTTACCTTTGCAGGGAGATGGAGGCCTCGATGATCACACGTACGGCAATTGCCCATGTCGCAGATCATCATGGAAGGTCTTCATGAAGCAGGCAACTTGTCCTGTCGATGGAGACCCAAACATACCCTGCATATGTGGGTAAAGTGCCTAAAATTTAACTTAACTACAACTACAACTACTTCTCTCCAAAAGCATCATGACATCAAAGCTTGCCGCTTTCCATAGATGGACTCGCTAGCACAGCCTGGCCTTTTTCGGTCGGCCAGGGTGTCGAGAGTGTTTTGTAGCGACCCGCCACACGCCCTCAAAGTTGAACTTGTGTCTTATTCAAATTTCGGAAGAGAAGCCTACTACTAAGTGTGATAGAATTGTAGCAGGGGGTCATGATGTTAGCTCCGTAGCCCCGCAACCCAACCTCCATTATCGCCAGCCCCTTTGCCGTCTACTTCCTCGCCCATCATGACTACCCGTCATCCCTTGTGGTTGACGCTTGTTCGTAGGGAAGGACTGGCTGGCACTGCTGGGCTCTGCGCCGCTACTCATCCCAATTCCCAAATGGAGGCTGCGGCTGACCGGTGACATCCGTCGTCTGCTTCCTTTCTTCGGTACTTTGCTTCGGTTAAGGAACTGTTTTTTCCAGATAGTATAACGTGTTGAAATCGCTTACCTCTTAATTTCAACGGCAATTCATCTTGGAAGTGCCCGCGCAAAGCTGGTGTCGCGATGTGTGGTGATATCAAACGCAGAGAGTGCCTGAAGAATTTTGAGGTTGCTCAAATGGTTTGTGGATTTGTTTGGACCAACTTTATGAGAAACAAATCAGCGGCAAGCGGCTCATAGTCAGATCTTCTAAATTGCCGATTGCGACACTTACCTGATGACTTGCTAAGTGCTTGGATATGGTCAAAAAACTTCGAGTGAAACCTCTTCCTTCAGACTACAGATACGGAAGGCTCCGCTTCTCGGGGAGCGATGACCCAGGTCCCCTCTACAGCCCATCGAGCCTTCGGACGACGCTTGAATGCGTGCTCAGAGTGCAGTCGAGTGTTACTTTAGTGCCATCGGACGGCACTCAGATACAACCTGGATTAAAACAGTTCGCTTTTATTGTTATTGCGGTCACTGTGTAGGTCACTCACTGAGGTGAAGAGGAGGTGAGACGGGGTCCAGTCACCGCCGCGATCAACGACCGAAATCCAACGGCTCCGCAGCCCACTGAACCTCGTAAAACCAGGAGAACTGGCCACAAGTTCACTTTACTGCGAATTGTATTATGCTGTGGGACTTAACGGTGAAATGTAATGCGTGCGAAAGAATAACCTCAACGGTCCTTGTAGTCGCGCACACCGCAAAGCCCCATCCTGGCCCCTCCGACGCGCGATGCCACATACTTTCGATTCCTAGAGCTCGCCTGTTCATCGCAGTTCGCCCAGTCTGCCGCTCACGGCTGCGCTCACTATATCCCTTCCGTTCTGATAAAACCCACTAGACAGAACAAGTGAACGGGTGTGGTTTCGCAAAACGTAGTCTCTAGAAAACTGTCCGACGGCACTCTTGCAGAGCGTTCAAATGCCGTCCGACGGTACTCCACTCGCGCGTTCAAGTGCCGTCCGAAAGTCTCGTATAAAATGAGTTCTCAAAACGACTTTTACGAAGGGGAGTGAGGCGTATTGGTAAGATGTGTCACATAAGCACGTGATCCCGGGTTCGATCCCCAGTGCGGGCTTACTTTATTGTTTTTGTTTTCTCGAACATTTTATTTTGCCGACGCATTTGGCGATATGTACATTTATTTTTTTACCAGTAACACAGGAAAAAAAACGAATGTTGTCGCCGAAATTTCGCTGAACGAAATAGTATGGTACTTCGTTTCCGGAGGTGCATCGGGTACAGCGGGGCTTGGTTTGCCGGCTGGACGCCGCGAAGCGGCGTGTACGACAGGGCCAAATGGGTCAATAGCTTTGTAATTAGCAGCCGCATAGTGTCGCCGCGAAGCGGCGTGAATGCAGGCGGGGGTGTGTGTTAACGAGCTCCCCAGTGATACACGCGCCGTCCGACTCCCGGACGGCACTTGTAGGCCGGATTGGAGTGCCGTCGGGCGGCACTGTAGACACAGCCTTCGGAAAGTGCTTTGTGGCCCCTTCCCGAACTTGTGCTACCATGCTTCCGTGGATACTCACCCATGATGAACGAACTGTGAAGTGGGACCGGTCAGTGATTCGGTATTACTTTCGCTGCAATCGGAGGCGTTGATTTGAACCGCTCGTTCTCGAAATAGGAGCCTTGTCTTGAACAAAACCATCCAATAACTCAAAGGCCGCAACCACGTCGCACACAACGCTCCACCTGACCCACATGCGTTGCGCCATCTTGGGTACCAGAGTTGCCAGGCGAGGAAAACAAAAATCAGTGGATACTGGATTGAACTCAATCGAACTCCCTAAAATCAGTTAATAAACTTATGCACTTTTTTTTTATTCCCAAACTAATCTTTTAGCAAATATCATAAGCTATAAAATAGCAGTTTAGATAAAACTGTATTCCCGAATTGAGCTATAATTAAGAAAAAAAACCTTTCCTACACTAAAATTAGTGTTATTTTTATTGCGTCACTCTGCTGCCATGTCCGGCAGAAATGTTTTAACGTCCAAAAGTTGGTTTGATTGTTTCAACTATTCCGATGACTTGACTCAACGCCTGCAATACAAAAACCCAAACCCTTCTGCTTGAAAACGGAACTACGTGGATGCGAGTTGCAAAACCTCTTCGTGGTCTGGAAACACTGTACGGGCGGCCGTCTTGAGTTTCGGTTTCTCCGCTTTTCCTTCCAGGGCATGGACGCTCCGCCACTGTGTGCGATTCGGAAATTTTATTGTTTTCTGACTTCCGACCGATCACCCAACGTGGCCGAAGAGCTAGGCCGTCATGCGCTTCATCTCTGAGGACACTCTTTTTTCGATGCGAACACCGATGAAATCGTACTGTTTAGCGGTAGACTGCCTACAATGTTACATGCGACTCAAATTTTTTTTTTTTTTTTTTATTGACAAAAGTGTTTTATTATTATTTTTTTTTTAGAAAGCTTCGTGTTTCAATGGAAACTGTGCCCTTTGAAATATTTTTCAGACGTTGCAAGAGCTAAATTGGTTTCAGATAGGAAAAATTGGGTTGTGTGTGTGTTTATACAGCCTAGAACTTGGTCTGCCTCACAGGGGCGATGAGTCTCCCAGCTGTAGATGAGAAATTTAGCCAGTGCGGTACAACCGCTAGCCATGGGGTCTTTAACGTGCACCACGCAGTACACGACCGCACGCCTGTACGATGCTCATCCAAAAGATAGCCCTTACCTCAAGCACAGTTGACGGATGTTTCGCTATTATTGAAGATTTGTTCAACCCTGCCAGGATAACTGCATTGACTTTCTCAAGACTAAACAACTTTTTTTTCACCTCGGCTGCGACAAAAAAAAAAAAAAAAGATGTAAAAAAATGAGTGTGAAATGAGGTTGCCACCACCCGTGTTGCTCCACTCGACGTCCGCCACGTAAGTTTTCGCCGCCGCGGCCGTCGAATTTTTAGCCACTGCGATAGCAAAATCCCTTCTCCATGAATGGTGAGCAAACAGACTCATAGTCTGTGTCTGTTATGTTTTCTATTCAAGAATATTTCAACAACAAACTTCTGTTTTGTTTTAGATGTGTTTTACAAACCTCGTTTACCGACGCCAGACTAAGTGTATGGAAATCGCTGCAAAGCAACGAGGTGGTTTTTTGGCTTTCCAAAACATTAAAGCAAGGCCTCTGTGGTATAGAATATTTAAACTCTCGGTATTTTCCGCACACATTGAGCTACTTGCGCATCAAGAAAGACGACTCTACAACGCGCATAAAACAAAATTCATAAAGACGTTCGGTACAACTTCGTGAAAAGATTAGAGCCAAGTTCAACAGTTGTAAATGGCTTCACGCCGCGCGATAACGTGCGCATGTTTCTTCGCGTTGTCATTGATTGTTTTCCTAAACTTTTTCTCAAGATTTGTGAAACAAAATATCAATAATAAAAAAAGCTGGAAAAAACGCCCGTTCCTGCTTACATAAAATTGAAAGAATAAAACACAAAGGACAAGCACAGGACAACCACTTTCTTTCGTGAAAGAAAGTCGTTGTCCTGTGCTTGTCCTCTGTGTTTCATTCTTTCAATTTTATGTATTCATGTTCAACCCGCTCGCCTTCACCAGTCCTGCTTACATCGAGAAGTTTGGGTTGGGAGTCGCTATCAGGTGGGTCCTTTTCGCATCCCAAAACAAGATTGAATCGATTTTTTTCCCCCTTTTTAGATGTATTTTTTCACAGATAACGCAGGGCTATCTGGCTACGTTAGCACTGAATCAACATTAGAAACAGGGACATAGGTACTTCGCATGAAGCGCAGCAACAGGAGCAACCTAAATGCGGTATACGAGACACGGCCGGACATGCCGGGGTGACTCGCGGTTCTAACATGAAAGCTAGATCGGTGCTGTATGTGGGAACAAAAACATCAGCGCTTGATTAGCGCGTGTAGCCGCCGCAGTGAGGTAAAGCCCCTCGTCTTGGGAAAAGTGGCGCCATTAATTGTTTTGGAAATGCTCGAGACACGTGCCACGCGTTACTTCTGGGAAGAGCATAACGTCTGAAATATTGATCAGTGCTGCGCTGTGCAGCCATGATCTTCCCAAGTGCGGCACGTGCCTCGTGCATCCACGCACCTTGCACTACTTTTGAAACGTGAAGGGGCTTTAGAGTGAGGATCGCTGAAGCGCCGCTTACGTGCTTCTCGCCGGGAATACATTCGTGTTATCTTAGTGCGGACAAAGCCCCTAGGCTACGAGCGCGAGCTCCTAGTGTGACAGCGGCACGGCTAAACGAGCGCGCTAGCTGCAGGACCAGCTGTAAAAATTATTGACACCAAGTATAGACGATTGCAAGCTGGGCGACTGGCCGCCGCCATGTCTCTGCTCGAGCAGGCACGCCCGTGCGATTACGAGCTTGCCAAAGCTACGTTCACCCGCGCGTTGCACGCGCTTGCACGCATGGGGCACCACCTGGGGCGCCATGCTTGCTATAGGATTTCGAACGGAGGCTGATGGCGCGTGCTCCATTTTTGTTTTCTTGGTTTAAATATTTTTATTCATTAGCGCGCGTGGATAGACGCTGTAGTGCCGCTTTATATTGGCACGCTCACGCCCTCACCAGACAACACGGCCGCCGCTCCGCCATCACTCCCTCTGACCAGACAAAGGAGCCCCGCAAAAGATAGGACGTTTGCACTATTGATCTCTATGAAAATTTACCTAATACTAAATTACCCAAGCATCAAGAAGAATGCAGGGATTGGTGTTCCAGGCGCCGCACGCCTATGCCTTCCCCGTGTAAAAGATTCGAAGTAAATAACCAAATAAAGCGTTGAAGAACGCGCGTGTAAGATGATAGCATCCTCGATCATCCGCACCGGTGCGCACCGGGGCACTGACGTGCGCCCCTTCATCTTCGATCAAGTGCACCGGTGCGCACCGTACGTCCTCGATCAACGAAGCGCACCCTCCCGGTGCGGCTTTTCGTTGCCCCAACGCGCACCAAGAAAATCGGCGGTGCGCTGCACACTTAAAATTTTTACACCCTTATTCGTGTAAATGGCTCGTCCTCTGGCTAACGCCTTTATTCGTGTAAGGGTGTTAGCCGCCGGAGGTGGTGAAAATCGTGTTAACTGCTAACACCCTAAAAACAATATGGCGGCCAGTATGCGGCAGGCGATACGAGCCTGGCGAGCCCTACGCGGCTTCTCGCCGGAGCAAGAGCATACGGCTCGCACGCTCGTTTGGTGTCATCTGTAGGCGCAAAAAACTTTCCAAACATCTCTATGTCCAAGCGCCAACACCGCAAATAATACGAGTAAGGCCGAAACCGCTGGAGAATGAACAGTCAAGACTGTCGCCGAAGTCTCGCTCGGCCTGCTCAATGCCGGTCGCATTTTCATCGCATCAGAAGCGCTTATAAAGAAGGGATAGCTTTACAAAACACTGACAGGCTGGCTTTATTGAACAAAACGCCCACTTGCCGTGGACGACAAGTTGACAACGAATCGCTCCGACACCCTCTGTCGACAGCGGCTAGGAGGTACCGCACTCGCGCTCCGTGTGGCTCTCGATTAACTATTGCCTGTGCTCACCTCTGTTACGTGCGTTATCCACTCATGAACGTTTGTGCGTGAACAGCGGCATTCAGCACCTAGAACACGCGCTGGGGAAGCCGCCTAACCTCCTTTTGTTGCAATCAGGCAGCATAACACGACGACACCGACGACAACGCTACCAGCGGAACCGAACAACTCGGAGCGATCAACACGACGGATGGACTAATGGCATCCAGCCCTCTAATAGTTATAGATCACCAACCGCCACACTTTTCAAATTGGGCGGCGACAACCCCCATCTAGCGACGAAAAAAAAAAGTGATCAACATTTGAAAAAAGAAAGCAGCAGTTTTTTTCCTGCCCACCGCGCGGTTACATTCACTTACGGCATTGACATACAAACAACACTGTACATACACACGGGCATACAAGCACTGATCAATAGCACACTACACAGCAAATACTATATACATCCTACTTATACAAACCAACAAGTGCCCCGAGCGGTATATATGCCCTCCTATTTCGCGCATCGGTTAGCCCAGTGACCACGCTAGTCTTAATCAAGATATGAAAAGATTACGCCAATTTTATTTTTCAATAATATTTTTTCTGCATTTGTCTTAGGTAGGTACACATATCCCTTAATAACTTCTTACAGCATAATGTATTATAATGATACGCGCCTAACTTCTAGTAACTCAACGTGAGTGACGAGAAAAAAAAATCGTGTGAATTCTGTCTGGCAACCACACTCGCGGCGTGGTTGCTATGGCGACGCTGTCGGTACGCGCGCCGGCAGCCGTCCAGCTGGTTCGGCCGTTCGGCTACGGCCGAGTGCGCGAGTCCACGGTGAACGCCGCGAACGCAATCGAGAAAACAAAGCGTCGACTACTGAAGCTGTACGTAATCGAGTTTCCGCCCGTTCGCTGCCGAATTCTTCGTAGTCTTCTTCCGCCCGCTCGAAAGGGAGCAGCCTACCAGTCCGATTACCGCCGCGGCTTCAGTGGCTTCATCTTCGGAGGGAACTGTCAACTGAATTAGTTCCAAAACGCGGGTGCATCAGGCAGCGCAACGTGGCGCGGTCCACGCACAAAGTCGGTAAGTAAACAAAACACTCAATGCCGTTCCATTCTTTTTTTTTTTTTTTTTTTATCTACGGGGGCGCGCGGTGTTTCTGGGTGGCTCAACGTATGGGAAAGCAACCGGAAAAATCGGCGCCTGATCGACCATGGGGTGAAAATTTCAAGGCGTATCGTATGCAAACGACAGCGTTTGCCAGCGGAGGACTCGGTCGTCCGTGGCGAACGCATTTTTAGTATTTTTAAGGATGTTCTAGCTGCAAAAGAAAGGAGCGCCTTAAAATTTCACAAGGTAAAATACACTGCTGAGGAAACGACGCCCCTTTGCGTGCAGGCGCCGATTTTTCCGGCAGAGTTCAGCGCGCTGTGAAATGCAGTGTGCATTTAGGGAGAGTTTTGGCATAATATAATGTTGCTCATTGGAAATAAAAAAAGAAATGCTGGCATCATATGTTTACACACTCTTAGTTATTTTTGGAATCTTAAGTACCCTTTTTGTGGCAGGTATTGGACGCCAGCACATTTTACGTAGGAACGAAGAGTGGAATCCGGCCAATTCCCTTCCACATTAACATCAAATGAGTTCTGTGAAAGCAAAGAAGAAAGTGAGGGTGAAACAGTTCCTGCAGTAGTAAGTGCCAGAAACAAGAAAAGTGCCCCGAAGTGGAAAATATACTCCCTTGAAAAGGATCCAAAAGAAATAGAGGTTATCAGGTATACCGCCGAGCGTCACAGACCTGGACACTCCATTTCAGTTTTTTAAATGCCCATGCCCTGAGCTGTTTACAGCGATATTTGAGGGGACCATCCTGTATTGAACTCAATGCCACCATGAACACCATTTTCGGGTTCTGGTCACACCTCCACGCAGGATGTCCTGCTTCAGATCAAGGAGGATATCCTTGACAGAATCTCCTGTACGACAACGCGGGCGGTCCTGGCCCTGGATATAAAGGGCGCCTTTGACAACGTCAGTCACACGCTGGTGTTCGAGAACTTGGCCTCAACTGGGTGCGGGCCCCGGATGTATGATTATGTGCGGGACTTCCTGAGCAACTGGATGGCCAATATTGGAATCGAGTCCATCCGAACAAGCACCATCCCAATACCGAGCAAGGGCAATCGGCAAGGCTCGGTCCTGTCACCCACCTTGTTACCTGGCGATGTGCAAGCAGCCTCCTCTACTGGAACGGATTCCCCGGATGAAACATACACTCTATGCCACTCTATGTGGACGACCTGACGATTTGGGCTACGTCGGGATCGGACAGCGGGAGGCAAGACTTCCTCGAAGAAGTCATTGAGACGGTGCAGAACTACCTCGAGGCCGGCAACCTCCAGCGCGCCACCGATAAGTCTCAGCTGTTGCTCCTCTGCGCGGGCAAGCCAATTCCCGAAGAAGAAGAAGGCGGACATCCGCCTCACGTTAAAGGATGGTACCCCCGTGCCGGTGGTGAAGCGGGTTCGGATCCTGGGGCCTTCACCTCCAGCGGGACGGCGGAGCCAAGTACACGGTCGACCGACTCGTCAAGACAACCACGCAAGTCATGCGCATGGTGAGAAGGATAACGAGTCACAGACACGGGCTCGAGGAGTCGGACCTGATCCGGCTGACCCAACCACTCGTCGTGAGCCACATCGCCTGCGCAAATCCGTATCTCAACCTACTGTCGAGAGGTAAGGGCAAGATGGACGTGACAATTCGCAAGGGGTACTAGCTGGCACTGGGGGTGCTGCCGTACGTGTCGAACGCCAAGCTCCGGCGGCTAAGTGTAAACAACACCTTCCAGGAACTCATCAACATGCACCTAGCCAGTCAGTGCGAGCACCTGGCCCTCACACTGAGTGGGCGGCATGCCCCGAGCTCGCTCGGCATCCCCATCCCCGCATCGCAATGCGAGGCTATCCAGCTGCTGCTGGCCCTTTGGGACAAGATCCAGGTGGCACCAATCCCGTGGAAGCTGAACCCATTTTTGCATCCAGGTCGCTGGATGGCTCCCGGTCCCTTGATTCCGCTTGGTCCCGTCGTGTAGCATAGGGCCCCTGGTAGCAATTGGTTGCTAGCCCAGCATTTAAGCATACTCCAGCCTTTTTGTATGTAAAGCAAAACAATTACTGCAACTGAATACTTCTTACCTGACAATAATCGTAGTTTGCACTGCTCAATGCCCTTCTGTTTTATCTAAAATACCGCAACTAAATACTCCGAGCACTGGTCGGAGCACTGCGGTGCAGGTGAAGTTTCTACTTCACCTGTTGCCCTTCTGTTTTATCTAAAGTACCGCAACTAAGTACTCCGAGTACCGGTCGGAGCTCTGCGGTGCCAGGTGAAGTTTCTGCTTATAAAAAAGTGTCTGCCCAAAAGCTTGCTTCGGTACCACGAGCTGCAACAGGAAGCCTGATGCAGAGGCTTTAAGAGCAAGCTCCATGCTTTGAATATTGCTAAGCATGCGCGCTTGTGCAGTGCAACTGTCGTTCAGGACAACGTGCTCATTCTTGGCATTTCAGTTTCACTTGCACTTAAAGGGATGTTGAACCGAAATCTGGATTCCATAAAACACGGCGGCAAAAGCGTGTAACAAGATGCTACAAACACCAAAACATCACTCATACAGCGATATTTCGAATGGATGACCTTATTTTTAAAAATAGGAAAATAGGAGGCGCATTTGACAGATTTGTTTGTCTTGTTTCTCCGAGAAGGAAAGGGAACGACCTCGCGTCTTCTCCACCTCGCCGCCTTGAGGGGGCGAAGCAGAAAGAGGAGAAAACGAGATATCTCGACGTCACGTGCCTCATCGGCCTCGTTCAATCTCAACCTCTTTCTCCAAAAATACGGCCGTCCATTCGAGATATCGCCTTGTGACTACGAGTAGTGTTTTAGGGATTGTAGCGTCCCGCCTACGGCTTCTGCATCGTTTCCTGAAATCCAAATTTCGGTTCACCAGCCCTTTAAAGGGAAACGGAGTGTGGCAGCGATGGGATGCTTTCTTGTGTCAGCCGGAGTTGCCTACCATTACCACTGTAGGGCAGCAAAGGCTACAGGCATGCAAGAGAAGCGCTTTCGCAGAACAAGAGCTTGCGATAGAGCGTGTACTAGCTCGCATTTGTCGCCTTCGACCGCGCTGTCACCCTGGCAAGCCTTCGGCAACACCTTCAGAATGCCCGCATTCTTCAAGAAAGCCACAATGTTATGAATATACCACAACAATGCCTGGCTTTTATTTTTTTCTAAAAAAGAGCATTTATGAAACTTTGAAAATGCAGCAGTGCACGCTCATTACCTTCGGTACTGCTTAGCACGTGCTCACTCACGCTCACCTTATCCAGGCTGAAAAGCTTGTGCTCGGACGGGGCACATTTAACACTGGTGGTGTCTTTTGACTAAAGTAATATACAAAGTATGAACAGGAGTGATAAAGAAACACAACGTTTAATGCCGGTCATCTCCACTTTTAAAAAGTATGTCAACGTGAGATTAATTTGACATTTCGTAGTAAGGGTGATGAATTCCAAACAGGGTGACACAAACCGTTTTGATAAAAACGTAAAAACAAAATGTAACTACTCCATACAGGTGCCTAATACCTAGTTTGATGACTAGGAAACAACACGGAGGACTAGAGAAATGTGATGAATATAAACAAATAAAGCTGGTCATGAATTGAAGCATACTTAGGTATGTGAGCCACACAACTTGCAGCTGCCATCTCAAGAAAAACAAACAAAGCCTTTAATGATTTCGAAAATCGGAACAATCCTGGCAGGAGTTTCACAGACTTTGGCGATTGCACTATGTGATCAGCAATCAGGCTACAGGTGTTTTCTTGATTGTATTAATCACCTTGATTGCAACTGGCCGTAGCTGTGAGTAGATTAGAATAAGACAAAGCCTCTCAAGAAGGCAGCTCGTATTGTACGTCTTCTGGCCAAGGGCGAAGCCGAAAAGCCAGTAGGCCGCCATGACCACAGTAAAGCCTTCGAAAAGCCAAATGGTTCCCTCCTGCATATAAAAGCAGGATTGATTCAGTCAGAGAATAATAAAGGCCGCACTGATGAGTATGATTTTAAGCATGAAATGCTTTTAGCTCCCGGCCACCAAACTGATGACATATGTTTTTGGGAACTAATGCCAAAAATCACTTCAAAACATCCCAGGTTTCGAAGTTGACTTTTGCGTTGGTTTTCTTATTTGAAACCGGCTTTGAAACCTACTGGGTCTCGAAGTCAGTTTTGGATCAGAAAGGTGTGCACTAGCAGGGTTCAAAATTTGCTGTCAAAATTTTTTTTCCTTGAGACAAGGAAACAAAAAGGAACATACACACCACCGTCTCAAAACCAGCACAGCATACAGCTGTCATTTATTTCCGCAAGTCTTCTTCCTTGTCATCCCACACGCTACACATGCTATGGAACCTATTCCTATACACACTATGAAACCTATTAATTCCGAACTACAGCTTTAAAAAAATTATCCAACATTCAAATTACTTTTTTGTATGACATCTCACTACCGAATTCTAAACCAAGAGCACATCATTCGTTTAAACCGTTTGAAGCAATCGCCTGACGAGGAGCCCGTTGTCGTCATGCTTTGACGGTGCACTTTAGTTCACCTTTCTGCCGCCGTCTTGGGGAGGGTCTCAGGCATCGTCCCCGCGCGAATGTTACCACAACTGTTTAATTGATTGGTGCGGCACACAAACTTCTGTTCGGGCTGGAACTTGGTCAACAGTGTCTGAGATGAGCCCGACGCCCATTTTAGACGTCAAATAAACTTTCGAAATTGCTTTTATAATCTCTTTAAGAGTTTGAATGCAGGCGTCTGGAATTCGCAAAATTTAGTGGCCGCGATTATGTCCTCTGTGACCGATTTGCAAAAATAAATGGTTTTACAGTAATGATTCAGATTGTGATTTATTGGGAATTAACCAGTGCTGTTAATAACATGCTCTGTATTGTCCGCTCTGCTGGTGTTTTTTCTGCCGTCATTGCATCCACGCAGCTTGAAAGTGCACTGCTTTATGCGACAGGTGGCACGCACACACCGTGGCACTCCACTTCATAGCGCGGCATGTGGTGGCAGCAAAAGCCTCTGCCAAAAACATGCTAAGCACAGCATTTGTGGCGGCAGAAAAGATACAAGGCTATTATCTTGTTCCCGAGAGTATAGTATGTTGCAGGTTAAGACGGTACGGTGAGGGGAAGAAGCTCCGTCTACACTCTTTCCACTTTAGCAGAAAGGATGCTATAGAGAGAAGAAGGAAACCGCCAATCGTGGCAAGCAAACCCTTTTTGGACTCGCAGAAGTGATGGGAGACGCCAGGCAGTGTAAAAAAAGGGGAAGGGGGGGGGGGGGGGGTTGACTGCAAACGTGTTTACCAAGAATAAAAAGGGGGAAGAGTGAAAAGAGGTAATCTTCTGTAGATTCCTTTTTCTCCCGGAGCTGCGAATGTGCCATGGCCGAACTGGGCTCAACTCAATGCCCCAAATCATATTTTAAAAAAAAATTATTGCCGGCAGAGTTTTGCGGACTCCTAAAATGCCTTTATGGAGAGGTTCCACAAACCCTCTTTCCAGAACCGTTGGCCTAGATTGCGGGCATGGGCATCTGCAGTACGTTTTGCAGGAAAAGGAGGGGGAGGGGGGCAAACCTTGTTTTCTTTCAAAGTTATAGGTTTGAAAGCTACACCCCTTCAGAATAATCCCCCGCCCCCCCCCCCCCTCCCTTTTCCGCCACTTTGCTGACGCCCATGATTGTGGGCACCTCATCACTTACAAAATGTTTCCTAGGACCCATGTGTAGAAAGTAGGAGCCACCATTCAAGCCCCTGTCATGACTACAGTGCAGACATATATCACAATAGCAGGGAAGAACAATAAATAATAATGGACAGTCTGACCGGAAACAATATTGGTACAGTTTCAGACTCGCTGCTCAGCTTGCCAGCTGAGCCAGGCTAAAAAAACGAAATTGGCAAAGTGAATGAGTTGCGAGTATAAAGATGCAACAACAAAACCCTACTGGCATTCTTAAAAAATGTTGGGGCCTTCTTGTCAATGGAAAAGGCACTCAGTAATTAAATCCAATACTCTTTCGGATAGTGAGATTGATATCGTGGTAAGGTGGGTGCTTGTCCCAAGCTCTTGTTTTAGCACTAGTGGGTGTCAAGTTACACACAGCCAGAAAACAAATCAGCATAGCGAAACGAAGCACAGGACAATTGCACCCGTAAAATAGCCGACATTCCATATTTCAATTAGTTTTTGATCTCACTCTGCGCAGCACACAATTCATAGCAGACGATTGTCCCTTTTTGGCTCTGTTCGCAGATGACTTGCCAGTCTGTTCGTCGTTTTGTTTCTGTCAAAGAATGATACCTACCTAGTAGCAAACAAACTCATTATTGTTCCCTCATGTTAGGAGACGATGCATCTGGTAGCGGTATTTTATAGTGAGTTCGTTTCACACGCACTGGCACCGTTCAAGTTCTCTCCCAGAACGCATCGCACTCGCAGAGTGTTGCACTGAGAACTGGACTCAAACGAATTCGCCAAATGCACCAAGTGCGGAAGACTGATGCTGCCGCCATCTATGTTGTAGAAAGAATACCGACCTCAAACCGAAACTGGCGCCTTGCTGTTCGGAGTGATGGGTGGGAATGCGAGAGTACAGTCGCTACCAACGCTTATCTACAAACGTTGGTCGCTGCAGTCTTTAGTTTATAGTTGCGATGACTTCAAGCAACACGGCTGTCAGGGATAGTTACAGACGGCGTAAATTTTCGCAACCAGCTGTCTACAAAGCAGCTGGTTGCGATCTTTCAATTCTCATAACCGTTTACACTGAAGAAAATGGATGATGCTGTCCGAGCAGAAGCTTGATCCATTTCAGCATGGCATTATGCGTGGACCACTAAAAGGGTACGCCTTAAAACTAGTCTGCTGGAATACCCAGCAAAACTTTTCGATTTCGATCGTCATTACAGGTGGATCAGATATTAGCTTTGGTGAGGGCGTCGAGAACGAGAGCTTTCTCGAACAAAATATGACGGGGCAAGTTAGCTGAAGTAGGTAAATGTTAAACATGATGATGTTGCCCAAGCCTCGGGTAAAATCACTAAATTTAGCTTTCTGATGCTTATTGGGCAGTCAAAGTTTCTGCTGGGGCAGTTTTGTCGACAAATGTTAAATTTTTCACCCGCACACGTTGGTGATAAACATCTCGGGGGCCGCTGATGCATTTGTTCTGAGCATTTCTTTACACACTGGTATATTTCAGCGTTTTTATGGCAACAGAGCGACTTAAAACCTCCAAATAAAGCACAGTTTGTCAACTGCTTCCTTCATGAAATAGGAGACGCTCACAGTTCAAGCTCGCGTTTGATTCCGTTGCCCGCGGGACGCAATTTCTATCAGAAAATCTACTTTTTTTCCTTTCAGTTCCGCGACACATCGTTGCAGACAAACTTTCGTCATCTGCTCCAGCACCTTGCCGGCCTAGCCGGAGCGAGGCACGACGGGATTGCATTTTGGCGCAATCTCGATTTTCTCAGTGCAGCGAGTGCATGCACGCGTGGGGTGTCAGCATTGAAACGAACTCGGAGAGTGCAACCACTTGTGGAGTGCCGGCTGAAACGAACCCGCTCCACGCTGCGAGTGAACACGCGTGGGCACGAGTGCCGTGAAACGAACTCGCTAATACTTCTTCAGTGGAAGCCGGTTGAGACCTCAATGACCAAAATCAGGCTCTCGGTGAGATGGAATGGCAAACTGGGAATGATTTCCTGACCAGGGGCCAAACAAATAACAGGTGCATTGTATGGTGAGAGTATTAGCACCGAGAAGTTTGGGTGGCGACCTTTTACAGCGAGCCGGGGTGACGTCCTGCTGAGGACAAAATTTACCCCCTCACTCGCCCTACAAAGGCCGAGACGGCGTTAGCTGTCGGCATATTACTTCCATTCTTTTTTTTTGTCTTTTTTTTTGTGCGCATTTTATGTAGGAAATGTGAATTATTATATGCGGCCTTATTGAGGTATGGTCTGTAGCTGCAGGCGAAACTTCAACCAACATTCCGAGCATGGTTTCCAGGGCAGACAGTGCATGAATCACAGATGGTATATGAAAAGGAAGAAATGCCACCACACTTGCAGGAGCATTGCAATATATTTACATCCCGCACAATCAACGCTGCTGATGATTTGAATAAATTAAGAGGTTTTTTTCAACTTTGTTTCTAAACAAAAACGTCTCAGCGAAAAAGCTGCACTCTGCTCGAGCAACATGTTAAATATATTCTGGGCCATGGGGAGAAAATTACAAGTGAGACCGCCCAAAGGCCTTTGACTTAAATGCCATTTGTATGCCCGCAAAGCGGGGTCTGATGTTCTCCTAAAGCGCGAGACAAATGGACGGGAGAATCGTCCGATCGGACAGTCCGAACGCCGCTCCGAATTGAGACACACGCACACACTTCCGATCTTGCAAGCGACACAACGATCCGTTCGGCTCCGCCCAGGCGATCCAACTTCCAAGCACTCCAGCGGAGGTCCGCGTTCATAGATCTCTGGTCCCAGATTGATGGTTTAGCTCACACGAGCGAAGCTAGGAGCTCGTTCTTGTTAGCGCGTGCATTCTTTGCCGGGGCCATCTTTCTCGAATGGATCAGCGGGATCCACGCGTCCGGCTTCCCGTCGCCCGTCCCGTTTTCTTATTCGTCCCGACAGACCAAGTATGTCATCATGACGTTCGCGCTGGCTGTGCTGTCATTGGCTGGACGCATCCGACAATCCGTCCGCCGTGCAAAACTATCTGGCGCGTTTGACGCATGTCGGATCGCCGATCTGACGCCTGAAGCGACCAAATTTTTCAGATCAGGCAGTCGTACTGTCGGATCGGACGTCGGATCGGATGGATTTTTCGCGCATGTGTCTCGTGCTTAACTCATGAATCTGCAAAGAACAGAATTTCAGTGTCTGAAACACTTACACCGCCGCTTCCACAACCCCTTGCTTAACCGCCTTATATCGTGTGGAGGGGGCGGGGCGGGGGGGGGGGGGGGGGGTTCATTGACGGAGTTGCCTCCACCGATAGCTTTCCATACTTATAACCCAATTATAAGGGTAAACGTGACAAACACGGTTGGAAAAGCTATGAAAATTCTGTCGGCATAAGTCTCACCCAGCGCCTTTTACACTGGGTAAACGAAGCCCCGCTTCTCAACGTGCTTACAGCTCACAACGGCCGATGTTGACAGTGCCTTTCCCATCCTTAGTCTGACTGTCCATGCTCTTTTAATCTCGAAGTTTTCGGGTGGTAGAATATGATACCAGCTTCTTTTTGGAAATTGCATTGCAGCGCTGAGCAGTAGGCTCCGATCGTGAGGAAACGGGCGCAGGGAAGCCAGCCAGATGCCAGAACGCGAAGCGGAGTCCGTCACCAGACGTCACGGTACACCTGACCCAATCAAGACGTGGCGACCGCAGCGACACTTGTGTTTGCTCTGAAGACTAATAGTATGCCGTGCAAGCAATACCATTGATCTCCACGACAATTTGCTGGATCGCGTGTCTCCGCTTGGTCGTTGCAGCTCAGGTGCGGCCACCGGATGGCCACCTTGGGACAAAGATTATCAGTCAACCTTTTGGAGCGTTGCGGAGGCTGGGCGGCAGTAAGCTGAAGACATGTTTTCTGCTTGTTCGTTGTCATTTACCGAAGAAGTTTGTTAAAACCCCGAACAGTGAGAATTGCGTTTGAGAACACGTGAAAATTTTTACGAAAGCTCAGCACCGCAAGAAAAAGGGGCAACTCGTCTAACGCAAGTCTCACCGTTCTGGCGGCATGATAAAAGCTTCCTTGGCATGCCAAAGTGCTGCATCTTTGTCTTCGCACGCTTGAATACCGATCAAAAATTAACGCCGTGTGGATTTGTTTCGTGAGTGCAAAGAGCATGAAGATGCATGTGCCTCTGAAGCAGCATTTTACTTTACTCTTACGACTGTATTTGTAACTTGCAGCACTTGCAGTCCAGAAGCGGGCATGATCCAGTGGCGACAAAGGAGGGGTAGGGGGCTATGGCAACGACGACAGATTGCACACAACCATATGGACGGGCCACGTTTGAAAAACTTCAGATATCGCCGCTTCATACTTTTGCCTTCGAAAACCTACCTTCTTCCACAGCATTGCTCTATTTGTGCTGTCATGTGATCCATTTGAGTAGATTTGGAACATAGCCATGGTTAATCCATAATAGCAACCACCGATTTCGTTTCCTATTGATAGCAACTCGCTGGAACAGCTGGGTGATAGAGAAGACGCCTATGTGCGACATACCTTCAAAGCTCTGCCATGGCATCGATTCTTGATAAGTATCCAAGCGTGAAAAGGCACAGAGACGCAGCAGTTTGGCAGGCCAAGGAAGCTTTGATCACGCCGCAAGACCGGCGAGACTCGACATTCGACAAGTTGTGCCTTTTTCTTGCGGTGCCGCGCTGTTGTAAAAAATTTTATGCGATTTCAAAGGAAATTCTTATTGTTTACACATTGCGAGCGTTTGGTGCTCCTTTCACTAAACAGAGGGGAGCGCCGCCGGAGACTGACACTCGAGCGTGCTCTTCGTGCTCCGAGCATTTCTTGGAGCACAAGTGACTTCTTTGCGCTCCGTGATGTCACATCCACAAACAAGATGGCTGTGCCATTGTTGAGATTGTTGAAACAAAAGGCGTAGCCGGACAGCTGCTCCTTTTCAGTCATTAGTGGTTAATCCAGCAGGTAAAAACAATTTGATTTGAAAGCCAAGACAGCAATTAGCATTCCGGAAAAGGTTTGTTCATGTGCCTTGCCTGAGAACAAAGTGATCTATCGAACGAGCGTGCTGATAGCTCGGCGACAGAAAAGTTGCCGAGAAGACAGTGGGACGGCTGCCCTTTTTAAACTGCTTAGTCCAGCTGCAGCGAATAAAGATACTTAGATTGCAAAGCCGAAGCATCAGTCAGCATTGCGGGAAAGGTTTGTTCGTGCATCTCGCCTGAAAACGAATTCATCTATTGAACGGAAGGTTACCGACAGCACAGCGACAGAAAAGTTGTTAAGATGAGAAGACAGTCGGAGCACCGCCCTTTCTAGGATGTTTTGCCCAGAGAATCAAGATACTTCGAATGGAAAGCCGAAACATCATGTTCATGTCTCGCCTGAAACAAATTGACGTGCTATCTATTGAACGACAGTGTTCCGGTATCGGCATAGCACATCAACAGCTTCCATCGCATTCCGTCTCGCTGCAATACGGAACCACGAAATATCTGGCAAGTGTGAGGGTTTCGTGCGTCGACAAACGGGTTCAAGAATGTTGTCTTTAATTCAAATATAAACAGCTTGCACGGTCAATAAATAGACCAGCCAAGGTGCCTTTCCCCGCACGTGCTCGAAGCGAGTCTCCAAACCTCTCAGAAATACTTAAACGTTCGTAGAAACTTCATAACGCCGCCGTCTCTTTTACTTTGTACCCTGCCGCTCTACACTGGCTTTAATTAATTTACCACCGAAATAATTTTGGCTTCTCCTACCCGTATCCACGGGATGCCAGGTTCGTCATAACCGTGCGGTGGGAAGGAGCTTGTGCGGCTTGTCAATAGATTCGGTGTGTCGCGCTCCTGTACGCCATGCGCCGTTTAGTTGCTGTGCCTGGAGTATGAAACTCGGAGCGTCAGGGTAGGAGTAAAGGAGTGTGGACTTAAAGGGGAGCTGCAATCATACTTAAGCGTCTACCTCTTTTGCGGTTTCCACGTCTCTTTGGGTTCGGGTAAGCCAGCGGGCACGGAGAGAATAACTAAATATCAGTGAGTCATATTTTAACCGGACGACGTGGAAACCTCCTCCACCTACGAGGGCGACCCGCATTGCCGAAAGCACGGAATATGTGACGTCTTTGGTCCTGGGCTTACTACTGGTCAGAGCCGCTACAAGCTTTTTTTTTAGTCGATACAAAATGTAAGTGTCGCGAACCGTTTCAATTATGTATGAAAGTAGTTTTTGTTCAGTATTTTAGATCAGAAAAGAAACAAATGCAGTTTATAAATTACGGAAACAAGAAAAGACCCGTCGACAAACCCGCCACCAAGCGGTGAAAGAAACGGCGCATACAGTAAAACCTCGTTATAACAAAGTTGAAGGAGCGGTCGTAATTATTTCGTTATAACCATCAGTTTGTTATAGCCAATGTCCATTTCTTCCCACTATTAGCAAGCAAGGGGAATTATGATTGCTTTGTTATATCCCGTTTTGTTATAACGAGGTTTTACTGTACTAGAAAGGCGTAGTGGGATGAGGCTCCGACGAACAATGGGCTTAGAAAGGTCCCGGATGTACGCGGTGGCGCTGCGGTCGTATACCGGCTCGAGGATCCGACCGGTTCCGAGCGTTCCCAAGGCTTTCGGCGCGGGCTTGGCTGGCGATTTGACCCTTTGGCGGTATGGCAGCGCGAAGTGGCTCCCGTTCTGAACTGATCTTTACCCCGTGTTTACCGTCGTTTGTGGCCAATGAAGTGTTATGCCGAATTAGTCTTTAATCGCGCGGCAAATGCAATGCGAGCTGCCCTGTCCGCCCACTTCATACAGCCTAGTCAACACGTGCTTTAGTGGCACCCTCTCGAGCCGTCGACACTGAGTGTGGCAGCCGTGAGCGCTCGATGAGCTCACTACTTCACGGCCACTCAAACCAGGACCTACGACGTCATGAAGGATGTTATTTTTTGCTTGTTTTTGTAAGTCTAATTAGCCTATAACTTTTAAAATAAAGCGAAATTTGAGAAAAGAAAAGTTTCTTTAAACTACTACGTTCAGTGCGCTCAGGTTCTGTCCAAATTAAAAACCAGTCAAAAAGTTATTGCAGGGCCACTTTAACGCTCCCAATGACGACAAACGAGCAAAAAACATGTCTGCAGCACGCTGCCGGCCAGCCTCTGCAACGCTCCAAAAGGTTAATTTTCTGTGTCCCAAGATGGTCGTCCGGCAGCCGCAATCACGGAGCGGGGAAGCGCAATTTAGCAATTGTCGTAGAGATCAGTAAAAAAATATGGAATGCATACCCTCCTAACATCCATCAGGTAGGGATAAGCATTCTGTGCAGTCTATATGCCCATCAATATCAACGCATGTAGCCATTTGCAGGCAGTCGCATCCTTTCGAAGATCAATCTGGCCTTCGTCAGGCACCAGCTTTCGCTCTCAGCACACAGCCACTGTTGGTGGGCTTCGAGGCTGCTCGCATCTTCACCCTCCACAGGCGGGGCAGCCCCGGTCTGTAAATGTAGAATATGAATATGGCAGGTATTACTTGATAACACTTTATGTTTTGGCCGTGTAAAGAAAATCTGCATTCCATTTTCTAACATATCTGTTATGAAATAACAAGGTCAGGTGGAACGGCTCGAGTTCGCTGACTGAAAGACAGGGGGCTTAGCCTGAACCAATATCCTAGCAGCCTTCGATATTGGTGTGGGGGGAGAGAAGGCTGAACCTCTAAAGATGTCTTCAAATGATTCTCTAATTGCTTAACTCCAAAGTTTCAGGCTGCTGCACTTCAACGTTCTGAACTTTTTCCAACATATATTTGCGCTGTCGCTAACCATGTTCCATTTGCCAATTTTTTACACGCCCCTTCTCCTCCAATCAGAACAGCACGAGAGTCCGCCGTGAACAGACTTGACATCATTGTGTGTCATATATCCCCGATGATTGCCTTCCCCACTAAGATGCATTAAAGCCAAGGCTCGGGCACAAGCTCATAGCATCGCTAGATGGTCGCACTGCACGAACCCTCGTGCAGCCTGAGTATCTACTAGTACTGGTAAAAGCGAGCGAGTTGAAAATGAATACTTAAAATCGAAAGAATAAAGCGCGAGGGACAAGCCCAGGACAACCACGTAAAGCCTGGTTCAAACAGTTGCGTTTGACCGCGTTGCGGCTGCGAGAAACCAGGACATCCCTGCTGCTTATATCGCGTGCCAAGATGATTCTTTGAATTGGAATCCACGCTTCATACGAAGCACAGATGTGCCGGTGACTCGTTTTCGGTTCTAAACGCAACGCAGACAAACACACTCAAACTCAAGTGTCGGAACCGACCTTTACGGTACAGGCTCACAGTAAAGCTGTGAGCCCGAACCGTCTCGCACGTCTAGCCTTCGCTTTAGTACATCTCAGGATGAGACGGAATGTATCATAATAGAACCGATGTGGTCTCACCATTCTCAGCAGAAGTGCGTGAGTAACCGATGCTATTTTCGTGGTCGCTTGCACGTAAACAACCAAGGAGCTTGTACACAACGCCGGCATTCATCTGGCTTGAAAACAACTTGAGCGTTGGCTTGGCTTGGATGTCAGCTGCCCATTGTGCTTACTTGAACTTCACGAAATCCTCTAAATTGAGCAGGCTGCTTCTTGACTTCTGCTGTCGGCGCGTATGTCTGCAATTCGGCGGTTTCCGAGTTCGACGACTCGGAAATCATGGGTGTACCACCGCAACACCCTCTTAACACGATTTCGGTAGCCGTAGGGTGTAAAAGGGATGTACGAAGGGTGTAGGCCTTTCCGTACACCCTTGAATATTCAAAAATCATGTAAAAATGGTGTAGGAAGGGTGTGAGCTCGGAAAAACACCCTTTTAACACGAACATGGGTGTTGAAATTTTTAGTGTGTGAGGGGCAGTCCCATCAGGCATTGCGGCCAGGAGCGGGAATCGAGAAGATGGCAGGAGTAGCAGACGCGCAGACTATCGAGATGGCGATCTTGCAAAAACGAACACGCCTCGCAGCTGCACTAGATGATTTCCTCGGGTCTTCTGACGGCGAGACGACGAGCTTCTCACCATCGCCGCGATTACTGGCGATTGCTGAGGTGGCAAGGAGCGCCCGAAAAGCACGAACTTCGTGGAAAGCGGCGCGAGGCGTTTCGATGCAACGAGGTACGGCTATTAGAGAGTTTTAGTAGATCGTTCCGATACCTCCGATAGCCCCGATAACGATACTATGCATGCGCAAAAGAGGCGGTGGCAGAGTATCGGGATATCGTTATCGGAGTCATGGGAACGATCTACTAAAACTCTCTACTATCTGGTGTTTCGTTTTCTTGAACTAATAATGATGGCCAACATATACATGTGGAATTGTCACCCGCTTCGTGACCCCATCGACAATCACGTTCACGATGTTTATTTCTGTGGGACCGTCAAATCCGAGAGTAAAAAAATAGAAGAAATTGACAGCAGACGGGCACCGTGCGCTGACTACGCAAAATAAACGAACAAAACGCGAAGTGACGCAAGGTGGAGCTCGCCGCGGTGCACCGGCGCGGCGCAGTTTGTCCTCGATGTTGCACCGACATCGCGCTGCACGACCGAGGAGCGCTGTGCTCTGTGCTGGTTTCGGGGCGATTCCGGTGCGAGTTGATCGAAGATGCTATTATAGCGAGTTCGTTTCACGGCACTCGTGCCCACGCGTGCCCACTCGCAGCGTGGAACGGGTTCGTTTCGGCTGACACTCCACGAGTGGTTGCACTCTCCGAGTTCGTTTCAGCGCTGACACCCCACGCGTGCATGTACTCGCTGCACCGAGAAAATCGGGAGTGCGCCAAAATGCAATCCCGTCATGCCTCGCTCCGGTCGAGCCGGCGAGGAGCGAGAGCAGACGACGAGGGTTCGTCTGCTACGATGTGTCGCGGAACCGAACGGGAAAAAAAGTAGATTTTCTCATAGATATCGCGTCCCGCGGGCCATGAAATCAAACGCAAGCTTGAATTGTGAGCGTCTGCTATTTCCCGAAGGAAGCAATTGACAACCCGTGATTTATTTGCAGGTTTTAAATCGCTCTGTTGCCGCACAAACGCTGAAATATACCAGTGTGTAAAGAAATGCTCAGAACAAACGCAACAGCGGCCCCCGAGATGTCTATCACCATCCGTGTGCGGGTGAAAAACTTAACATTTTTCGACAAAACTCCCCCAGCAGAAACCTCTGACTGCCCAATGAGCATCAGAGAAAGCTAAAGATGGAGACTTTATCCGAGGATTGGGCAACATCATCATGTTTAACATTTACCTACGTCAGCTAACTTACCCCGTCGTATTTTGTTCGAGAAAGCTCTCATTCTCGACGCCCTCGCCAAGGCTAATATCTAATCCTGACGATCCAAATCGAAAGTCCCAGTTTTGCTGGATATTACAACAGGATAGTTTTAAGCCGTACCCTTTCAGTGGTTCACGAAGAATACCGTGTTCAAACGGATCAAGCTTCTGCTCGGACAGCATCATCAGTTTTCTTCAGTGTAAACGGTTATAAGAATTGAAAGATCGCAACCAGCTGCTTTGTAGACAGCTGGTTGCGGAAATTTACGCCGTCTGTAATTATCTCTACGACAGCCTAGCTGCTTGAAGTCATCGCAACTATAAACTACAGGTTGCAGCGACCAACGTTTGTAGATAAACGTTGGTAGCGACTGCATTCTCGCATTCCCACGCATCACTCCGAACAGAAAGGCGCTAGTTTCGGTTTGAAGTCGGTACCTTTTCTACAACATAGATGGCGGCAGCGTCAGTCTTCTGCACTCGGTGCATTTGGCGAGTTCGTTTGAGTCCAGTTTTCCGTGCAACACTCTGTGAGTGCGATGCATTCTGGGAGAGAACTCGAACGGTGCCAGTGCTTGTGAAACGAACTCGCTATTAGACATCTGCTTTGGAAAGTTGGAAAGAATAGCGCACGCTAAAGCTTTGCGTGCGCAAAGAATAGCGTCGTCGCCACTGCGCATGCTCCGAACGCAAACCAGATTTTGCGCTTTGCGTGCGCAATTTTAGCGTGCGCTATTTCTCGGAAATAGCGTGCGTACGCAAAGATTCTTTGCGCTTCTCCAAGGAGGATTCGTGATGAGAAGTTGGCTAAAGCCAAGACGAGCAGAGTTGAAAAAAATGGCGGCTTCCAGGATTATGTCAGCGGCTGCCTTGGCGACGTCGTGAGTGCGACGTCGGCGGCATCCTCGCGGCTGCGATTTTCAATACGGGACGGCATTGTACTCGGTTTGCCAACGATCACCGACAGCTTGGTGCTTGTGACGCGCGAACATTTCTCGGCGAAGGTACGATGTGCGAAGGTCAGTACACGAGACCTCTCTTGCCGAGGCGACTCAAGCGGACACGACCGGTCAACCGCTCGCGTCGCATTATCACGTTTAAACAAATCTAAAATAATACTCTGGACCAAAAAACTCTTTTTTTCTTAAGTTACAGCATTTCGAGGGTGAAATAAAAATTGTGACTGTGTCTTGGTGGCGTCGCAGGCGCGAGATGCTTGGGCTTTTGCGTCGCGACGGAAAAACGCTATTCTAAAACTCTCTCGCGTCGGGTGCGCTAATACAAGCGCTAAATTTAGCGCTAGCGTGCGCTAAAATTGCGTACGTTATTCTAAAACTCCCTAATGTGAGGCCAGCACGTGCGGCGCGTGGAACACCAATCCCTGCATTCTCCTTGATGCTTGTGTAATTTGGCGATAGGTCTATTGCTGATCGCGCATACCCGCTTGGTCGCTGAAGTGCTAGTGGAGTCACCGGGCGGCCATCTTGCAAATAAACAAATTGCGTTTTTGCTAGCGTTACAGAGGCAGCCGTCAGCGTGCTGGAGAAACGTTTTCTACTCGTTCGTCGTCATTCGGAAAGGAGGTTTTCCAAGACCCTGTGTAGGCGTTGAGACTTACTGTTGAGAACACGTGGAAAATTTTACGAAAGTGCAGGGCCGCACGAAAAAGGCACAATTCGTCGAGAGCAAGTTTCACCGGTCTCGCGACGTAATCAAAATTTCCTTGTTACGCCGAAGTGCTACGTCTCTTTGCCTTCGTACGCTTGGATACCGATCAAGATTCGACGTCATGTGGATGTGTTTTACTAGTACAATGTGCGTGAAGGTGTGTGTGCCTCTACAGCAGCGTTTTACTTGACTCTGCCGACTGTATTTGTAACTTGCGGCACTCGCAGTCCAGAAACGAGCTACATCCAGCATTAAGTGGCGACAGAAGAAGGGGGGAGGGGGGGGGGAGTATGTTTTTTTTTTACGGGTTACAGAATACCAAGGAACAGCAGCTCATCACTGATCAGTGGTCTGACCCGTGGGTCTGACTCATGATCAACAACTACACGCGACATCAAATTTGAACGCGGCTCGATTAATTATGATTGGTGAACGGATTGCACTCCGCTTCAAAGATTTTCAATCTCGCCGTCTTGTACTTTTGCCTTCTAAAACCATCCTTGCTCCGCAGCGTTGCTCTATTAGTTCTGCTATGTAATCGATTAGAGGTCAGTGCTGCAATCTTTTGCGGGGCGCCTTTGTCTGGCTAGAGGGAGCGCGAACCACTCCTCTATTAGGGTACCTCAATGTGCGTTTGTCATAGGGCGAAGACACCCATTGTTGTATTGAAAACTGCCTGCGCATGCCGAATGAAATTAAAATGGCGCCAAAGCGCCGGGCAGGGCTAAGCGCTCGCTCCGAACGAGATCGAAGCGCGCGCATTCTGGGCATAGAAATGGCCGAGATGCCGCCACCCTAAGACAGACGTGGCGAAACTGTATGAAGGCACCCTACCCTCTATCCTGGGAAAAGTGGTGCCATTCAATGTTGTGGAAATGCTCGAGACACGTGCCACGCGCCCCTTCTGTGAAGAACATGTCGTCTAAAGTCTAGCTCAGTGCTGCGCTGTGCCGCCATGATCTTCCCAAGGGCTGCACGTTGCACGTGCCGCGTGTATCGACGCATCTTGCGCTACTTTTTTTTAACATGAAGGGTCTTTAGTAATGATAAAAGCCCCTTCATATTTTAGAAGTAGCGCATAGCGCGTCGATGCACGAGGCAAGTGCAACGTGCAGGTCTTGGGAAGATCATGGCGGCACAGCGCAGCACTGAGCGAGATTTCAGACGCCATGTTCTTCCCAGAAGGGGCGCGTGTCACGTGTCTCGAGCATTTCAACAGCAATGAATGCCACCACTTTTCCCAGGATAGAGGGACTTTAGTAATGATGGCGGAGCGGCGATGGAACTTAAAGCGGCGCCGTGTCGTCTGGCGAGGACGCGAGCGTGCCTACATAAAGCGGCACAACAGCCTCTATACACGAACGCTACTGGATAAAAATATTTCAACTAAGAAAACAAAAAATAGAGCACGCGCCATCAGCCTCCGTCACCTTAGCCTGGACCAGTAAAACAACCTCGTTGCTTTGCAGCGATTTCCATACACTTAGTCTGGCGTCGGTAAACGAGGTTTGTAAAACACATCTAAAACAAAACAGAAGTTTGTTGTTGAAATATTCTTGAATAGAAAACATAACAGACACAGACTACGTGTCTGTTTGCTCACCATTCATGGAGAAGGGATTTTGCTATCGCAGTGGCTAAAAATTCGACGGCCGCGGCGGCGAAAACTTACGTGGCGGACGTCGAGTGGAGCAACACGGGTGCTGCCAACCTCAATTCACACTCTTTTTTTTTTTTTTTTTGTCGCAGCCGAGGTGACAAAATGTTGTTTAGTCTTGAGAAAGTATATGCAGTTATCCTGCCAGGGTTGAACAAATCTTCAATAATAGCGAAACATCCGTCAACTGTGCTTGAGGTAAGTGCTATCTTTTGGATGAGCATCGTACCGGCCTGCGGTCGTGTATCACTACTGCGTGGTGCACGTTAAAGACCCCAGGCTAGCGATTGTACTGCACTGGCTAAATTGCTCATCTACAGCTGGGAGACTCGTCGCCCCTGTGAGGCAGACCAAGTTCTAGGCTGTATAAACACACACACAACCCAATTTTTCCTATCTGAAACCAATTTAGCTCTTGCAACGTCTGAAAAATATTTACCAGGGCACAGTTTCCATTGAAACATAAAGCTTTCTAAAAAAAATAATAAAACACTTTTGTCAATAACAAAAAGAAAAACATTTTTTTTTTTTTGAGTCGCATGAACACCGTAGGCAGTCTACCGCTAAACAGTACGATTTCATCGGTGTTCGCATCGAAAAAAGAGTGTCCTCAGAGATGAAGTGCATGACGGCCTAGCTCTTCGGCCACGTTGGGTGATCGGTCGGAAGTCAGAAAACAATAAAATTTCCGAATCGCACTCAGTGGCGGAGCGTCCATGCCCTGGAAAGAAAAGCGGAGAAACCGAAACTCAAGACGGCCGCCCGTACAGTGTTTCCAGACCACGAAGAGGTTTTGCAACTCGCATCCACGTAGTTCCGTTTTCACGCAGAAGGGTTTGGGTTTTTGTATTGCAGGCGTTGAGTCAAGTCATCGGAATAGTTGAAAACAATCAAACCAACTTTTGGACGTTAAAACATTTCTGCCGGACATTGCAGCAGAGTGACGCAATAAAAATAACACTAATTTTAGTGTAGCAAAGTTTTTTTTTTCTTAATTATAGCTCAATTCGGGAATACAGTTTTATCTAAACTGCTATTTTATAGCTTATGATATTTGCTAAAAGATTAGTCTGGGAATAAAAAAAAGTGCATAAGTTTATTAACTGATTTTAGGGAGTTCGATTGAGTTTTATCCAGTATCCACTGATTTTTGTTTTCCTCGCCTGGCAACACTGGGACCCAAGATGGCGCAACGCATGTGGGGCGGGTGGAGCGTTCTGTGCGACGTGGTTGCTGCCTTTGAGTTGTTGGATGGTTTTGTTCAAGACAAGGCTCCTATTTCGAGAACGAGCGGTTCAAATCAACGCCTCTGAATGCAGCGAAAGTAATACCGAATCACTGACCGGTCCCACTTCACAGTTCGTTCATCAAGGGTGAGTATCCACGAAAACATGGTAGCATAAGTTCGGGAAGGGGCCACAAAGCACTTTCTGAAGGCTGTGTCTACAATGCCGCCCGACGGCACTCCAATCGCGCCTACAAGTGACGTCCGGAAGTCGGACGGCGCGTTTATCACTGGGGAGCTCGTTAACACACACCCCCGCGTGCGTTCACGCCGATTCGCGGCGACAGTATGCGGCTGCTAATTACAAAACTATTGACCCATTTGGCCCTGTCGTACACGCCGCTTCGCGGCGTCCAGCCGGCAAAAAAAGCCCCGCTGTACCCGATGCACCTCCGGAAACGAAGTACCATACTATTTCGTTCAGCGAAATTTCGGCGACAACATTCGTTTTTTTCCTGTGTTAATGGTAAAAAAATAAATGTACATATCGCCAAATGCGTCGGCAAAATAAAATGTTCGAGAAAACAAAAACAAAAAGTAAGCCCGCACTGGGGATCGAACCCGGGATCACGTGCTTATGTGACACATCTTACCAATACGCCACACTCCCCTTCGTAAAAGTCGTTTTGAGAACTCATTTTATACGAGACTTTCGGACGGCACTTGAACGCGCGAGTGGAGTACCGTCGGACGGCATTTGAACGCTCTGCAAGAGTGCCGTCGGACAGTTTTCTAGACACTACGTTTTGCGAAACCACACCCGTTCACTCGTTCTGTCTAGTGGGTTTTATCAGAACGGAAGGGATATAGCGAGCGCAGCCGTGAGCGGCAGACTGGGCGAACTGCGATGAACAGGCGAGCTCTAGGAATCGAAAGTATGTGGCATCGCGCGTCGGAGGGGCCAGGATGGGGCTTTGCAGTGTGCGCGGCTACAAGGACCGTTGAGATTATTCTTCCGCAGGCATTACATTTCACCGTTAAGTCCCACAGCATAATAGAATTCGCAGTAAAGTGAATTTGTGGGCAGTTCTCCTGGTTTTACGAGGGTCAGCGAGTTGCGGAACCGCTGGATTTCGGTCGTTGATCGCGGCGGTGACTGGACCCCGTCTCACCTCCTCTTCACCTCAGTGAGTGGCCTACACAGTGACCGCAATAACAATAAAAGCGAACTGTTTTAATCCAGGTCGTATCTGAGTGCCGTCCAGTGGCACCAAAGTAACACTGGACTGCACTCTAAGCACGCATTCGAGCGTCGTCGGAAGGCTCGATGGGCTGTAGAGGGGACCTGGGTCATCGCGCCCCGATAAGCGGAGCCTTCCGTATCCGTAGTCTGAAGAAATAGGTTTCACTCGAAGTTTTCTGACCATATCCAAGCACTTAGCAAGTCATCAGGGAAGTGTCGCAATCAGCAATTTAGAAGAGCTGACTATGAGCCGCTTGCCGCTGATTTGTTTGTCATAAAGTGCGTCCAAACAAATCCACAAATCGTTTAAGCAACCTCAAAATTCTTCAGGCACTCTCTGCGTTTGATATCACCACACATCGCGACACCAGCTTTGCGCGGGCACTTCCAAGATGAATTGCCGTTGAAATTAGTAGGTAAGCGATTTCAACACGTTATACTATCTGCAAAAAACAGTTCCTTAACCGAAGCAAAGTACCGCAGCAAGGAAGCAGACGACGGATGTCACCGGTCAGCCGCAGTCTCCATTTGGGAATTGGGATGAGTAGCGGCGCAGCCAGTCCTTCCCTAAGAAACAAGCGTCAACCACAAGGGATGACGGGTAGTCGTGATCGGCGAGGAAGTAGACGGCAAAGGGGCTGGCGATAATGGAGGTCGGGTTGCGGGGGCTACGGAGCTAACATCATGACCCCCTGCTACAATTCTGTCATACTTGGTAGTAGGCTTCTCTTCTGAAATTTGAATACGACACAAGTTCAACTTTGAGGGCGTGTGGCGGGTCGCTACAAAACACACTCGACGCCCTGGCCGACCGAAAAAGGCCAGGCTGTGCTAGCGAGCCCCATCTATGGAAAGCGGCAAGCTTTGATGTCATGATGCTTTTGGAGAGAAGTAGTTGTAGTTAAATTAAATTTTAGGCACTTTTCCACATGTGCAGGATATGTGTGGGTCTCCATCGACAGGACAAGTTGCCTGCTTCATGAAGACCTTCCATGATGATGTGCGACATGGGCAATTGCCGTACGTGTGATCATCGATGCCTCCATCTCCCTGCAAAGGTAACCCATAGACTACAGCAGGTATCGCCTAATATACAATGCCAGGAATTAATTTAGAGGAAAAGGCCGTTCCCAAGCTCCTTGAGAACCTGCATGGCGATGCCCTAGTAGAGGGGTGGCCAAGCTGCGGCTCTTCGCGTATTAAAGTGCGGCTCGCCGCTCCCTCCCTTATCCCTCCTCTCTCTCTCTCTCCCCCCCCCCCCCTCTCTTGCGGAGCACTTCCCCAAAAAGAGAAACGAAACACGTTTTAAATGTGCTACTACTGCCTTACGCACAATTGGACTGCTTTTGACTCATATAAGATCGACCGAAATTAGTTTGAGTTTCGTTTATTGCTCTAAACAAAAAACCTGCCGCGGCCCCCCCCCTCCCCCCCCCCTCCCCGGCCCCCCCTCCCTCCCTCTGCGGCTCTTGTAAATTTTGTGATTTTGTTTGCAGCTCTTAGGCCACGTCAGCCTGGCCAACCCTGCCCAAGTATATAATACACTGGAGTGACTATAGTTAGGGTTCCATGTTTTCAGAACATGTTTTTAGTGAAATTCCGAAGGTGTTTTCTCTTTTTGCACAAGTAGAGGGTAATATTTTTGTAGCGTGCGAAAGAGTTCACATTAAACGCTGTGCTGCATCCATGCTATTTAGGAGCACGGTGATAGTGTGACGCTCTTCTTGATGAGAACAATGGACGCGAGAAAATAATTTCCGGTGCAGCCCAGAGTACTCACTCAGCAAAGCTATACACAGATGCTAGGCTCGCACATAGAACAGTGAGTCCGCCCACAGCACCGATTCAATCAAAACATACAGGGAGGCCATTTTGCTTCCCAATGGATTGCTGCTGACAGATTGCGCAATCTTTTCTTGATGGGCTACATCCGAGCGTTGCGATGTTGCGTCGCACCTTGTCACTGTTAGTGATGCCAGTGACGGTTCCTATGGGAAGCGTTGCGGGACGCTTGTTTTATTTATTATACGGTGTGTTATAAATCTAGGGTTGAGAGCATGCAACGACCGATCCAGTTGTTGTAGATCAACATGGATTACCCAGTCGGTCACGGAAGCACCTCGAATGAGAAGAACACGAGAATAAAAGCAAAGATAGGGTTCACTTAATGAAAGAAGATCAATGATATGTCTCCCCTATAGGGGGATCGAGCCCACAGCCTTTTGATTAGGAGCCCGATGTTCTACCCCTGCACCACTGAATGGCACAACGAACGGCGTTTCATCTGGGTTCTTTTAAGTCACGCAGCTATTGCCGAACATTCATGTAACTCACGTGGCGCTTGCACTCGCCAGTCATGCCCGGCGGCCGACGTGCTGTAGTGGCAGGCTTCCTGCCATGCTTTGTCGCGTCTTAGCATGGACTAGCCGGAGTGGCTAGAAGTGCGGGCAAGCGCCCTGCGTTTAATTGCGGTTTGGTTGTACGAGAGCTCGAGCAGGAGGGACACCAGTGAAAGCAACTCGCTTGTAATTGTACCATTACCAGCTAGTTCATGCTAGGGTAAGACAAAAGGATAATGTTGTCGCACCTTCCCTTCCATTTGGCAGCGGAAAAAGTTTAATGTACCTTGATCCAATGGGTAAATTCGGATGACACATTGTGTGCAGGTGTGTGTCGCGGGAGTGATTAAAAGCTCATGAACCCAGTTACAAGCTTCGCAAGTCTTACTATACTCTGTGTCATCAGAGTTTTCTCGTAGGATCAAGGTGCATTTATTTCTTTGTTGTGTCTAGTGCTTAACAGTGTCGCGCAGTCTATGTACAGCATCCTGCGAGCTTTGATTGGACCTGCGTGGCCGTACTGCCTAGGCGCCAGGCTGTCCTTTCCAGCATGTCATGGGCGTACTTGTTTACACTTCGCATTGAGCAACTGTGTGTGTGAACAGTGCTAGTGACAGCCAGGCTAGCACTTGACGCTTTGTTCTTAAAATTGAAGGGCTGCCATCGAAACGTTAAACGCAAGACACATGTGCATCGAAACAATGTGAGCCAGCGTGCAAACAGTCGGAAAGATGGCTGCTCCGGCGTGCTGCACACAGCAGTTTGCGACACATGCTTTGGATCTCGCATACGTCGGGTCGTTCGGGTGGCTCCGCCCAGTTCAGGCAGATACGAGGAAAACTGAAATTTTTTAAAGTTTAAGCTCTTGTTGGAATCCTGAGCTTTTGTAGCGTTCTCCGAAAGACGTCAAATACCTTGTGCTCAAATGCCGGAACCATGCATTGTGTCTAGCTTTTATAGATAATTATTTTGTTCTCACGAGTCGTTACTTGTGGTTCCTTTGGGCGAAAACTGCGCTGCGGTTCAATGAGACGAGGGTTGCTGAGAGTCGTTGTAGATTTGTTTGTAATTTCCAAGTGCTTTTTGAGCAAAGATCTAGCTTCGAACACGAACAAAGCCTTCAGTGACAAACTGGATGAAGCTCGGGAGTGCGTTGTTTATTTGGTGAACAAACCCTTTATTCCGTAATGGGAGCAACCAAAGCTAAGAAAGCCGTGAATGAGCCGGTACAATTTTTTTTCAATCAGCGTTTGACAGTTCTTAAGGTATCAATGTAATTGCAACATGGCTGAAAGGATGGTATCCAAACATCGTAAATTAATCACGTTCGAGGACCGCGTACAAACCACCGATTGCACCACTGGTGGGCTCCCTCGACCTTGCTGTTCACAGGAGGAGAAGTGGGAGGAAAGTGTCTCGGGGCTTTTTCCTCCCATTTCTGACCATTTGAAGCATGCAATCGTCGATTTATCTCGCCTTTCTTAGTATTTTCTGCCACAGCCACAGACGTGGCGAAATATGTTTGTTTGACGTAAGTCTGTATGAGTGACTTTATACGTGGAACCGAAATATGCCGACGCCTTCAGGCTAAACTGTGCTTCTAATGTAGAAAGAGGTGCACAATGAGATTAGCTACTCATGCAGTGTGCTGGTACGGAGATTGCAGCTATGGATACTGTTTCACAGGAAAATATGTTTTGTTTTGCTGCAGTTTGTGTCATCAGACATTGCAGCACATCATACCTACGACAGACGGTGGTGCCTGCCGTGTGCTGAGACCTTCCAAGGTGACCTGGGCAGTTACCGTACTTGTGAGCATGGGTGCTTCCATAACCTTGCCAAGGTAACCTCTAGACTTGGGCAAGTATCGCCTCATATGAAATGCCAAAACTTCCCTTTGCGAGGAAGGTCATAACCAAGCTGCACCAGAGCCTGCCTGGCTACCCCTAGCGTGACATATAGCAGCATCACTATAAGCGGCATTCCGTGTTTCCAGAATTAATCCTTTGTCGATCATAATGTAGAAAACCCGAGACTGATAAAAGCAGGGAAACAATGTCGGAGAAGAAAGACAGGGGAAAAGAATGTAATCCTTTGCGGCATTGGAGGGTGTTTTCTGGAGTTTACCTTTGTGGAAAATTTGATTTTTTTCAGAGCTTGTTTTGATTAAATTCTCAGTTTTTCAGAATAATTTAGATATTAAATTTGCTTGCTGAGTTTCCCGATTCTCAGAAAGTCAAAAGAAACAGAAAAAATAACCAGACAGAAGTGTATTAATTTATAGTCTCAATGATTGCGGAAGGAGTTGCCTGTGCCTAGACGAGGTTTCTTGAGCTGAATATGGCGGTGTGACTCTGGATCCTCTACAACTCGCAGTGCACCCCAGTTAATACCAACTCTCCCACGACAAAACTTGCAAACCAGGGTTACTTATCCTACCTAGTTTGGCGCAGTATGGCCGTCTGAGCTCTTGCGCCATAAAACCCGTGAACAACAACAACAACAGGGTTACTTATCCAGGTGTCGGTACATTAAGCTATCAGTCTCCTCGGTTCGGTCACTGAAAAACTTTGTTTTACCCACCTTTTTAAAGGCTCCCTGACATACTTGCTACTCACAGCCGTAGGTGCCACGGGAACGTGCCGCGCTGCATGGCTGTGCGGGGTGAAGTGTGAAATCTAGAAAGTTCCGCGGCCTTCGCTCGTCCCACAAAATCTGCGGGCTAATGGCTTCCTTCATGATAGAAACTGCACCCCTCTTCACGTTACGAAGCCCAAATGGTTTGTTCGAAACTCTTGTTTGTTTGGAGCATGGCTAGCACAACCACATCAGAGAACAGAATGGAACATATTTCTTTCGTGCTGCTGAGCTATTGTTGGGGTTCCGCAGGCTTTATTTTTTGCCATCGAAATTCTTCTAATCAGTTGGAAACAAGTTCTACTGCCAAACCCCAACCCCTCCCCACCCCGACGTCACAAATACTGATGTCGCATCGACAAGGGGAACACGACTACAACATAAACAGAATCACTTCTGGGCACTAAGGCATACATTGCCATGATTGCAGATGTCAAGCAGAACTAAAAACATTGCCCCGTAATAAGTAAAAATAATAATCAACTAATTAGGGAAGGTATTGAAGCTGAAAAGATTTCAAGGTTAGAAGAAAACTGTCACTGAACCTTGTCCAGATTTATTATAAAAAAGAATTAGATTATCTTGCATCCAGATGAAACCAAAAAAAAAAAATCTTATTGTTTAAAAAGACAGGCGCAGGCAGAGAAGAAATAATACAAGTCTGAGTTGCAAGTCAGAGCTTCATGAATGTCTTTTCCTTTTGTGTGTGCCTGTGCTTGGTTGCGAATTTTTCGCGCTGTGGAGGAGTATGCAACACCAGCTTGCCCGAGCCTCCATATTTTTAATACTGCCAGTAGAAACTTTCACTTTGAAAATATGATGAGGACCGAATTTGAAAATTCCATGTCGCCAAACAATTTTTTGCGGACGTAAGGTTTTGGTTACGAGGTCAGTCATAGCTACTGGTGTGTTTAGCCAATTTTGAGGCAAATTTGTGACCTTGAAAAAAATACAGGTATACTGTTACATTCTCCTTAGCCTCCTGAAGATGTAAATCACTGGATTGAGCCCCTACCATATTGTTTTGTCTCATAACTGATGCAGGTATCTTCTTTTTTTCTTCATCTCAGTTCGACATAGGAGCTGCCAAGGCGTCCTGTCCCTTTCACGTGAGCAGTGGCCAGCACTGGAAGAAGCAATCTTTGGACTGCTGTAATCCATTCTTTGGGCAAGTGAATAAATTTCTTTGAAGCAGAGACCTGGTGTTTGCACAGCAGCTCCACAGAACAAACAACACAAACACAAATGTTTCTGTGCCCAAAGCCTTCGTAGCTGCTTGAACTTATTGATCTGAGCTTGCACGTTGCAATGTTAAGGCAAGATGCAGATATAGTTAACGTCTCTCTAAAAAGATTAGGGGCACCTTATGCTGGATGCCTAGCTTGATCAACTTAGAACGTCCAGCCGAATTGAAACAAGGATCTAGCCGAACTGAAGCATGCAGCCGAATTGAAACTTGTAGCCGAACTGAAGATTTAGCCAAACTGAAGCGTCCAGCCGAATTGAAACTTCTAGCCGAATTGAGGATGTAGCCGAACTGGAACGTCCAGCCGAATTGAAACTTCTAGCCGGATTGGGACGACACCAGAGGGGACACCCCCTGTTCGTCTTCTTTAACTGTTTGGTGGAATGCGCGATTTATGAGTTGAGGAGGAAAGCTAAACAGGAAAAAGATGGAAAAGCGTTTCTTTACCCCTTTAAAGGGGTCATGAAACGCTTTTCCAACTTTTTTCTGTTTAGCTTTCCTCCTCAACTCACGAGTCGCGCATTGTAGCAAACGGTCCAAGAAGACGGAAAGGAAGGACTCCCCTCTTTTTCGGACCCTCGTTTGTGCAACCGGACACAGCCATTCTCCCCCTAGAAGATTAGCTCGTCGCTCAAAATTCAGACAAAAGTTGCTTTCCCCAACCCGTTCATTCCGAAGCTGACAGTGCTGTGAAAGCTACGTGCTCGTTGGGCCAGCCACACTTGCCACGTGAGCGTCGCAAATGTGGCTGCAGAGCACGGAGGCCAGGTGATGAAAGGGAGGCGGCTGATTGGTCCAGCAAGCGCGTAGCTTCCACCACGATGTCAGCTTAGGGGTGATGGGAATAAGTGAGGTCCGATTTCGTGTGACGTCAGTTTGGACCCGAGGACGCGCTTTTGGGACCGCGGATGTATCACCGCGAAAAGGCAGAGAGCTTACGAAGGAGAGGAGGTACGAAATAGTCCGCTCTGTTTTCAAATTTTCGCACTGAAAGTCAGGCTTTCGACTTTCTACCTTTTTTCTTTTGGCCCACTGAACGATGTGCTATTAGTAAAATCCCAATCTAAAATGATTTATCCCAACCCAAAAACCGTTTCATGGGCCATTTAATGTTCGGGTGAGCTCTCCCTGACATAGCTTTTATCTTACGGTGCCATGTCTCCAAGGTTGTTTCGGGAGAGGGAGAGGAGGACAGACATTGGACACTTGAACCTAACCAACTGTTAACGAACAATACAAGCGAACCGAACCAATTGATAACGAATGATGGCCGAAGCGGGAAGGTTGTTTCGGGTAGGGCGCCTCCATGTCCGCATGAAGGCTCCCTAGTTTCGGGATATGACGAAATCGTCGAAATGGGAAAGGATGAAACGAGAAAGTCGTTTTGAGCCGAGTCGAAACGGGAAGGTTGAATTGGGAATGGGAATCGAAACGGGAACCGCCCATCTGCTTACGCGATACAGTGCTACTTCCAAATAAAAAAATAAATAAATAAAAAAGCTCGTTTATTTTTTCTGTTTATCAGCGGACGGCTGACCCTAAAAGAACAAAGAACCCCCCCCCCCCCCCCCCCTCTGACTCACCCACTAAGTCCTCCCACGTTGCAACCTAAGAACGAAGGGCGAGGGTAAGAGGGGCCGGAAGGAGGAAGCAGATGGAACGCTAAAGAGAGGAGGAGGTTTTCCCCTCTCTTCTCCAGCGTTCCGTCTGCTCCCTCCTCCCCGGCCCGTGTTACCCTCGCCCTCGTTTACATGAAAGCGACTTCAGCGCATCGACTCGACTCGTTCTTCGAACGAAGCCGACGCGGCAACGTTTACATGAATGCGCACCAAGCCCTACATGAAGGTGGCGCCACGCCGTGTCAAAGCTCGAAGTTATGCACTTCCGGAATTAAGCGCGAAACAGATGCACGACGAAACCGTCCGATCGGACGTCCGAGCAGGCAACACGACGGTCGAAGGCGAGGGTTTTCAACGCTCTCCGATGCTACGAAAACCCTCGTACCCCAAGGTCCTTCGGCAGTCCGCACGTCGGATCGGAAGGTCTCGTCATACATGTGTTTCGCGCTTTAGCCGCACCACGTTTTCCGGTGCATCGCACTTGGAGGTCTTTCGACGCATTCAGTCAACGTAAAGATCGTGCCCGCTGTCTTCGGTGCTGTGGAAGAAGTTACGAGACGGAAGAAACATCCAAACTGAAGCGTTTAGGGCTCCAGGCCGGGCCGCCGGGTCACTCTGGACCAGAGGCGTCGTGTGTGCGCACGCTTTGAGGAAGCCTCCGCGCTTCGCCGCGCCAGACCTCGCCGATCGCGACCAGACCAACCGGACCCCGAGTCCGACAGGCTCCTGCACAGCTAGGAACGGCACCGAGGTAGGAGCTGCTCGTTCTGCGCTACCATCCAGTGCTCTACAGTGCTCGGAGCTCTCGGTGTCGTTCGTGCTTGCGCCGAAGCCTTTGGGACCCCTTCGGGCGCGCAAGTCGTACTTCGGAAGGCTTGGACTGGGGCCACCCTCACCGAGCAGCTCCGCTATATTCCGCTTACTTATGATGGCAATAAAGGCTCGCGTTTTTTCTCGGGAAAAAATTGCGGGCGGCCATACGGGAACGCTTTCCGCGCCGTCGACGAGGTTGGCCGCCGCTATGTTCTCAGCTGTTCACTCACACCCTCAGCGAGCGCCTTCCCATAATCCTCCCCGCTCCAAAATGCGATGCGACCTCCGTTTACATGGGCTGAATAAATGCACACTCGCCATCTCGATCCACCTCTGTCTAGCGTCTTGAATGCGACGCGCTTTCTTTGCACATTATGCCGTTTACATGACCGCATTGAATGCGACAACTGGATTTAATGCGACTAAGTCGCAATCATGTAAACGCGGCTCCTGAGAGCTGCGAGAATGGCTGTTTATTGTTCGGTAGTTAAAAAGAGGATATCGGAGAGGGGTGTGGGCTTCCAAAGCCATCGCAAAGTGGGCCCTTTGTCCCATTCGTACCAGATAAAAAAAAAGAAGAAAAAAAAAACAACAAACAAACGAACGTTTTAATATAAGTTTAGAAAGAGTTATATACATAAAGACACCCTATAGGAACCGTGCGGATCTAATTCAAGCCCCGACCAGGGCGCCCCTAGCGGCAAACGGGTCCGTTGCATCGGGCATCTTCCGCCAGTCGCTGCGTTGGTTGTGCGTTGTAGTGGGTTAGCGCTGTAATTTCTGAGATGGCTATTCCGCACCAAGAAAGCCGCAACAATTGCTGCGTGGTCGGCAAGATCGCGCGTGGCACGAAGTACTACATTGTCTCTTGAAAGCCGTACGAGGCGGAGTACTGCGCGACCTGGGTACGACTTATGCGTCCATACAGGTTAATGGTGTTTCTTACCTTCCAGTTCGCGCTTTGTTTAAGCTGCTGACGAATAATACAATTAACTTTTTTTCTCTTCTAGCGACGATGGAACAGCATCGACACCGACGGCAAACTAAAGTATGCAGCAAATACTTCACCGGAATCGAGAAGCGGAATGCGGTCGCCCTCCTAAGCCTACCCTTGGATGTTTCCATCAGCCTACAGGAAGATAGTAAAGAGAATCGCGGAACGGCGCGAAAAAAAAATCGCCCAGTTATTGTCAAGCTGATTCAGAAATAAACGTACATAATTACCGCAGTCCACTCAACGCCAACTAAAGATTTTGCGGGCGCGCTTAATTTTGTTTGCAGAGTACGGCGCTCCGTGACATCCACTTGTTCGTCGAAACGGACCTCCTTCACGTCGAACATGCGGCCAGATTCGTGAAACAGTTTTCTCTTCGTTATATTGGCACCACGGAAGAAGCTTTCTGGATTCGTAACCGCCTTAAACCCCGTCGTAATCACACCGGGAGCACTGTCCGCTGTGCTGCTATCGCCACTGCTTCCCCCCGATGATTCTGCACCGGCTACAGAAGAAGCTTTCCGGATTCGTAGTCGCCCACTGTCCTCTGTGCTGTTCGTTGCTAGTACTTCGCGATGATTCTGAGCCGGCGGCACCGGCTTCCGAAGGAACTTTCCGAACTCGTAACTGCCTTAAATTCCGCCGTAATCACGACGGGGACACTGTCCGCCGTGCTGTTCGTCGCCATTGCTGCCCGATGCTCCTGCGGCGGCTACCGCCAGGTCGCGGCGAACAATAGGCGACCGCCGCGACACGGCCGGCTTGCTCGCTTCCTATTGAAAATTCCATCAAGATACGCAATTTGGGACACTGACTGCCAGTCAGCAGCCTTGGTGGAACGTGATGGACCATCAGACGTCATCTGATGGTCCATCAGATGACGTCTGACTGCCACCGCCACGGGAATTTCATCAACAAGGGCAGCATTTATATAAGAGTAAAGCTATACGCACTCATAAATATCGCCAAATGCCTCCATAAAACAAAATGTTCGAGAAAAAAAAAAGAAAAAAAAAAAGCAAGACCACCGCGGATCCAACCCGCGACCACTTGCGTACAAATCGGACACCTTAACCCCTATGCGATGCCACCGCTTTGAAAACTCGATTTGACCGTTCGTTTTATACGAGATGCTTCGGCTGCAAATGCAGTTAAGCCTTCAGCATGTTATGACAAGCACTCGTAACTTCCTACAGAATCGCAGAGCCCAGCCCACAGCCCTACAGAATCGCGGTGCCCGTTTTATATTTACTAACTATCATAGCACATCTAGTGTCTCAACTATGAAAACTAATTTATCACTTCCTGCTCTTTCATTACGCCGAAAAATATCTCGTTTGTGTCTTTTTTATAAAATTTATCATTCCAATACTTCGCTAAAAAACAAACTAATGTTAAATCCTGTTTTCATCTCGCCGCGCGTAGATCATCAATTTAAAGTCGGAATTCCTCATTGCATTACCTCAGCCTATTATAACTCTTTTATTCCAAGGACATCTTCAGAGTGGAATCGCCTTCCCGCGCAATTAGTAAACATACCGTCCTTTGACTTGTATAAAAGTGCGTTGACTACTTACCTATGTTAATATTTTTCTTTGTTTGTTTGCCTTGTTCTATACATTTCTTAAGTTGTTTACACATTTTTTTAAACATTTTTCGTGCTTGGCTTTTAGTGTTTGTATATTGTTTTGTGTTCCAAATTTGTCTTGTACCACTCCCCTCTGTAATGCCTCAGGGCCTTGAGGGTACTTAGATAAATAAATAAATAAATCACGCGCCGTACTTCAGTTCTACTCACCTGCCATGTAGAGTACGTTCGCGCCGTAGAACAATCCTTTTGTTCGCGCGTCTCCGGCCCAGTAGACCTGGTACACCTAGTCGTCTTCAACTACACCGCTAAAGTCCCTTACATCGTCGGAACTCACAACAGGCTGGGTCTTGTCGAGTAGAAATTCCACTAAAACGTAAGACATTGTAGAGCCCGGGCAGGATCGACAGGTTGGAGCAAGCGGGCAAACAAAACGAGTCGAGAGCGATCGTTCATGAAAGCTCGGCGAAGCCTCTATGGGCGAAGGAAGCGAAGTCAGCGAAGTGGCTGTTCGGCGGGCTTCTGATCAAGGTTGTCGGTCGGCTGCGTGTCATATCTCTAACATCGGCGGTTTTATGGGCTCACGTCCCGAAATCGCTTTCTTGTGCATAGATTATTTTTCGTATTCATAGATTTGACGAAATAGTGGTATCCGAACGAACTTTACGTCCTTTGACCGTACGTCTGTCTGCACGTCAAAGCTTTTTGATGTACAGTCAGGGCCAATCGATGTACAATCAGAATCGCCATCAAGACATCTTGATGACATTTCGCGGCGGCCGACTGCCACGAGGAAACCATCCGAAAGCCCACAAGCGGGGTCTGACTGGAGTTTGACTGTCGGTCAGAGTAACTTGTTGGCCAATCAGACATGCTTGACGTACAGTCAGGCACAGTCAGCGGTCCACTAGAAAACATTGACTGCCAAACAGGGTTACATTGATGGATTTTTCCTTCGGGCAGGGGACGGGACAACACATCTTTCAACTTTCAACAGACAAATGATTTATTGCCGGACGCTTCGCCTTCGGAACTCTACTATGGGAGAGACAAATTTAAAAGGGGGGGAGAAGGAGGGGGGCAAGACAAGGCCCCGGGAGGAAACAGGGGGAAAGTAAACCGCAGAGACAGCGGGAAGGAAGGGAAGGGAGGAGGGCGTCCCGATTCCCTCTCAGGAGCAAGAACCACTTGCCCGGCCTGCCAAGGTCGTCAAATCCGGTCTCAGAAATGTCACCTCTCTCTCCGACAGCGACAGCGAGGCCGACGAAAAGTTCTTCGGAGCAGTGTTGTGCCCGTTACCGAAAAGAAGTAACGAAATAGCGTTACTCGTTAGTTTGGTAAAAAGTAACGCGTTATCGAGCTACGTTACTCTTTTACAAACTTAACGATATGCCGTTATCGTTACTTTTCAAAAATAACGAACGTTACTTTTACGTTACTTTTACGTTACTTTTCTCTTCGAGTTCATATGTTTGACAGAGATGTATGATAAGCCTCCTTAACAAGCTTGGATAAAGATAAAAATTTACAGAGTGGTTTCATAGTGTTTTGATGCGCGAAGCAGCTTAATTTGCGGCATGCAGATTAGGCATTGAAACTGTAAATTACCTGATTCTGTCTCCTTTAGTTGATACATTTCATTCAAACCTGCGGGCCATGGCGACGGACTTTCGTTATTCGTGCCCATCTCACGCGCAGAATGAGTCGGAGATGTTAGTCAATCGGCTTTTATAAACTACAGCATGCGAACGAGGACTGCTGGAACACAACCAGCCAACCAACACCCCTCATCTGTACGCCGGTTTTAGTAACAGTCCGGTTCATACTATTACCAGAGACTGATTTGCTTCACTATCTGGAACAGGACACCGGTTACCAGCACACTGGCTATAATCACTTGCTGCCTCTTACCAGCAGTACCTCTTAGTTTTTTCTGTGAAAAAAAGAAAAAAAAAAAAAAGGTTTCGTGTTTGTAAGTTTTCTTTCCAGGTTTAGAACTTTTTTTTTAATTTTTTTATCACGACCTTAGGGAATTAAAGACTAATCAAGCGAACGATTCTTCTGTGTACAAAAGTGGCCACAGGAACTTTCAGGCAGCGAGGGGGAGAGCGAGGGTAAAGATATTCCACAAAGGATGTTACTTCTTTTTTTTTTGAAACTAGAGAAATGAGCAAATCGCTTCGCAACTGTTTGTTGTCCAGTTGTCCACTGTTGTAAACGGATGTCTCTCCACGGCTCCCCCCCCTGTCTACTTCTGCTGCACAAAGCAGGGGGGGGGGGGGGGGGAGGGGAGGAGGCTGTAGCGCAGTCGTTCGTTCATGCCTTGCAAAAAAAAGAAAAAGAAAAAGGAGGATGAACGGAATTAGCTGGTAGCCGAAGGTTTTTTTCCCCTTCGAGAAGTGAGTTTTTTTTGTTTGTTTTTTAACTTTACTGTGACGGATGCTGTTTCCGTGCAGCGATAAGCTGGTGCAGGATTTCGAGATAAGCTCGTGCAGGATTTCACCAGTTTTGGTCAACAGTAACGAGTAACGAAATTGACAGCCGATACCGTAAAAAAGTAACGGAAATACTTTACTCGTTAGTCATTCAGAATACAAACGAGTACCGTACTGCGTTAGCGAAAAATGTAACGCGTTACCAGTAACGTCGTTACTAGAAACGCGTTACCTCCAACACTGCGTCGGAGCTTCTTTTATGGCGTACACCTCCACGATCTCCCGCCCGTAGCGGTTTTTGTTGACCCCCAGAACACGCGCGGACGGGAACTCATGGGCACAGGGAGCGCAAACCTTGAGGTGATGGGCCATGGGGTGTTGTGAGTCTTCGTCGGTTTTTTCGTTTTAACCGCTTTGTTTTTCGGCTATTTCCGTGTTCCGAGATTTTTCGTACGATGCGATTTCCAAATAGCATGTAGATTGTTTATATCGTCAATACAAAAACGAAATATGCTATACATTTCTTTCATAGAGTTGTGTCATAATGTTGCGAAATAATCTACCAGAAGTCGGAATGGCGTTGCGTCCAAAGAGCCTAGATTTCACCCCCGCGACTCTCTCGAAAAAGTGTCTGATCTCCTTGTGCAAAAAGAAACGAAATTAACCAGTTCGCGGTGCAATCAGCAGCCATGGGCGTACCAACCGCCCCCCTTCCCCACTTCTCAGAGTGTGTGGGGGGGGGGGGGGGGGGGGCAAAGCATGTGTTTTGTCCCCCCCCCCCCCCCCCCCCCTTCCTGAAACAGCCGCCACTGGGCAGGGCAAACACTGACCGGCCGCACCCAAGGAATACCAAGGGCACCGCCCCCAGACCCGCGGTGCCGTATTGTTAACGCGCAGGCGATACACACCCCAGCAACGACGTTCACTCCGGATTGGATTTTTCGTGGAGGTATGCGCTGCCGCCGCCAATATAGGCAGCGGTCGCAACGCTCGTTTCCAAAGCGGTAGCGTATACCTTAGTGGTACGATGTGTGCAATTCATACATAGCGGACCCGGGTTCGATTCACGGTGTGGGCTTCTATTTTTTTAGAGCGCAGCTCTTAGGGGCCCGTTTCCGGCTTGAGCGGCGTCGGGGTCGCCGTCGGCGTAACCGCGCGGTGCATTATGGGTAAATTTCCCCGCTAAATCTAGCAAAAAATTTTCCCCGCTATATTTAGCAGAAAAATTTCTCCGCGACATCTAGCGTAAAAATTTTCCCCGCTAGATTTAGCGGAAAAAATTCCCTCTAAATCTAGCGGAAAAATTTCCCCGCTAAATCTAGCGGAAAAATTCCCCGCTAAATGTAGCGGGAAAATTTCCCCGCTAAATCTAGCGGAAAAATTTCTCCGCTAAATGTAGCGGGAAAAATTCCCCGGTAAATCTAGCGGAAAAATTTCCCCGCTAAATCTAGCGGAAAATATTCCCCGCTAAATCTAGCGGAAAAATTTCCCCGCTAACTCCAGCGGAAAAATTTCCCCGCTAAATCCAGCGGAAAAATTTCTCCGCTAAATCTAGCAGAAAAATCTAGCGGGAAAATATTCCCCGCTAAATCTAGCGGAAAATTTCCCCCCCTAAATCTAGCGAAAAAATTTCCCCGCTATCTAGCGGAAAAATTTCCCCACTAGATTTAGCGGAAAAATTTCACCGCTAAATCTAGCGGAAAAATTTTCCCCGCTAGGTTTAGGGGAAAAAATTCCGCGCTAAATCTAGCGGAAAAATTTCCCCGCTAAATCTGGCGGGAAAAATTCCTCGCTAAATCTAGCGGGAAAAATTCCCCGCTAAATGCAGCGGAAAAATTTCTCCGCTAAATCTAGCAGAAAAATCTAGCGGGAAAATATTCCCCGCTTAGCGGAAAAATTTCCCCGCTAAATCTAGCGGAAAAATGTCCCGGTTAGATTTAGCGGAAAAATTTCCCCGGTAAATCTAGCGGAAAAATTTTCCCCGCTATATTTAGCGGAAAAATTTCCCCGCTAAATCTAGCGGAAAAAATTCCCCGCTAAATCTAGCGGAAAAATTTCCCCGCTAAATCTAGCGGAAAAAATTTTCCGCTAAATCTAGCGGGAAAAATTCCCCGCTAAATCTAGCGGAAAAATTTCCCCGCTAAATCTAGCGGAAAATGTTCCCCGCTATATCTAGCGGAAAAATTTCCCCGCTAAACCTAGGGGAAAATTTTACCCGCTAAATCTCGCGCAAAAATTTCCCCGCTAGATTTAGCGGAAAAATTTCCCCGCTAAATAGCGGAAAAATTTCGTGCTAAATCTAGCGGAAAAAGTGCAGGCCTCAAAAGACCTAAATTGGAAGGTTAGTAAGCAGGCTCAATGTAAACAGTAGATACAAGGAGATGTTGATCATTGTTACCAGTGACCAGCACCGACTTTTTAGGATGTGGTTCTCGACTGACCACGACGAAATCGCGACCGTACGCGCTGGTTAACTCTGGCATATTTACTAACAACGTGCTGTTGGTTGAGTAAATAGGTGAAAGGAGGGGGGGGGGGGGGCGCCACGGCCGCAGTTTGCCCAGGGCGCTTGCTGCTCTAAGGCCGGCCCAGCTCAAACCGTAGCAGGACTTGCTTCGCGAATTCACGTAAATGCCGTAGTATCAAGCGAAAACAAAGACCTTCTTGGGACTGCGGTGACGACAAAAAAACCAAAAAACAAACGAAGGGTAGGAGGATCAAAAGATTCACACACACACACACGCACACGCACGCACACACACACACACGCACACTCGCACGCACGCACGTACGCACGCACGCACGCACACACACACACACGCACGCACGCACGCATACACGCGCACACACACACACACACACACACACACACACACGCGAGAGCAGCACCATCAGTGTGAGACGAGAGGCTTAAAGGGACCATGAAATGATTTTAAAATCGAATTTCATCCACCGCACGTCGTAAAAGGTGTGAAAAGAAACACAAAAGCACAAAACTAGGGAGCCAAAAAAAATTATTTGCTATAGAACTTTTAAAAGAAAACTGGACTCTTTTGCGCCTTCCTTCCTTCGCCTGTTCACTACGATGCATCCGCGGAAATGGAGCACGTCAGCCAAATCCAGGTCGCCTATTGGGTAAGAGCCTACCTCACCAGCACCGCGATCGTAAACAATAAATAGCCGGCGAATGTTTCCTAAAAGTTTTGTTAAATAATATTCAGATCCACATTTTGTAGCATAATTAGAGATGTGTGGCGAAAATTGCCAAATTTGATAATGCTGAGAGCCAAGCGCCATCTATCGTGTGGTAAACGAAGCAACCACTGCGCGGGCGCAGTAGGGCAGGGCCGAGTTCAGAACGGTTATTTCCTTTGGTTTCCTTCCTCTCAGAAATCTGACTGACTGAACGTTTATTTTTCTACGTCTTCATCTCGCGCGTGCCGACTTCAAGCAGCAAGAAAAAAATGTACTTAAAAGAGACCACGACGAACAAGAACGCTGGATCCACAAACACCCGAGAAGAGCGACAACAGCCGCGAATCCCGCTCCTACGAAGCTCTCGGGATATAGGCCTAGCAGGCACTTCGACTCGGCGCAGCGTTGCTTCGTCGCAAGACCGTCTGTCTGCCTACGACCGGCTGGCGTGCTGAATGGAATATGCCCGCGCTACCCTTGTGGACCCTTCCCGTATTATAGTTTGATCGCTGACCTCAATTTTAGGTTAAGAGGTGAGGTCAATCTCTTCCCCTTGTTTTCCGAGGCAGGGTTGACGAACACTCGTCGAAAAGGGACCCTCGTCAATTCTCTCTTCTTGTTTTGTGTGATATAGAGCTGAAATAAACGCTGTATGGATTACCTTCGTAACACGGTATGTACACTTTGTTATTGGTATGCCATTTTTATTCTGACAGACTGCACGTCACTGTCGAGCTGTAACAGTTCGTGGGAGGTATACGCGCAATACCGGTCCAACCTTTCTTTGCCGAGTGTTGCGTCAGTATCGAGTTGCAATCGCAGTAAAAGATCGGTCCCGAAACGCTTACCAACAGCGCGAATACAGCACTTCCATCAAACGCGCGCGTCCGCTCCGAGTGTGAACAGGTATTTACGTGGCTCTTGCTGACACTCGTAGTTCAAACGTATCTTTTTTAACTTCGGCTCGCTCCTGCATCTCCGAGACCGCGAAAAACGCCGCGGCAATTGGTTTCCATCAACGTCGCTTTGCAAACGACTGACACTGGCCGCCTTGTACCAACAATGACAGTTGGGTTAACTTCTGGAGTCTTCACCGGAAGACTCGCTGCACTTCCCAACAGGCATAACGGCGTATGGGACTAGTCCCATGCTGTCGCTGTAGCGCAACGTATCTCATTGAATTTCGCTCAGCTGCGATGCGGCGATGAGAGGCGCCGATTCAGAAAATACGTCGGTGACATCGGCGCAGTAAAACCTACCGGCACACCCCAACTCGTCGCCGCTAACGCTCCCACTCCAACTGCCGAGAGAACTTCCGGTTCCGGAAGCAGCGTACGTCACGGCTTGTTTTGCGGTCAAGAAAAAGTCGATATTTCATTAATTTTTTGTGTAGAAGTTAATAAACCGAGAAGAAAACGGATGCCTGTTCGGCATTCAGTGAACATTGACGGTTTAATGTAAAAGTTATCTGGAAAAAGTAAAAAAGTCATTTCATGGTCCCTTTAACATTGTCTACCCATCTCTTGCAAGTGTGCGCTCCCTCCCTGCGGGGATGAATGAATTTTTTTTTTCGGTTCCTTTCCCTTCTGAAATGTCTCAGCATACCTTTGCAGACACTCAGCAGCTCACACGCAACGTAAATTTACCATAATCAGAGCCCGTACGATGGAAGATGCCGCATCGGAAATTCAGAGCCGGTTCATTCGAAAAGTGTGGGGAGCTGCGGGGCTGCGCGTAGTCCCGCGGTTACGGGGATAATCAGAGATATAAATTTGGTACTTTCAACCTTCGTAACGCGTTGTATACTACGTTTATATTATATATATAATTAATTGTACAAGAATGCACTTTTAAAACGCGTATTAATGTCGGATAAACGCGCACAAACATTACCGCGCCGCTCGAGAATATTTTTTTTCACGTAGATACGCGTCGACAACAGGAATACTCTCACGCAGTTGCGCCATGGCCTTCCTTCCTTTGACATTGTGACGTGCCCACTCGGAGCGCTACGGACTCATTTCTAGGAGGTGTTGGTAGGAGAAGGCATGACGCCAGCCGCGTAGCCTCCACAAGCCATGCTCCTTTGACGCTTCGCCTCTTTCTCATTTTCATCCTTACTCTCCTCACTTATCAAGCCAACGTGATCACTTCACGTGACCGTAGCTAGCCTTCGTCTAGCTATGGGATATCAGAATACACCACAGTCTAGCCTTCGATGTGGTAAAACCTACCGGACGGAGTGCGCGCAAGCCTGCAAGGAATCCTTCTACAATCAACCATCCATCTTACACGTGACATGTCACGCGCACCAATGGTCAGAGGGATCTACGGTCACGTTGGCCACAACATCGTTTCAACTTTTTATGACTAGGCTTCACCAATATTGCAACGTGCCCCCTTCTAGTACTTCTAACCTCCTTGCCCTCCCTCAGAATTTACGGCGGTCCGTGGTGGACACCATATTAAAACTTTATATCAGTGTTGCTGCATCTGTAGGTGATATTGAAAGCTGACGTTGGAGCTGACGGAGAAAATCTGGCCACGGCGCAAGCGCAACGCCGATGTACGCTGGAAGCTATACTCCCTTTCACCTTATGTTGTACCGCAGCGAAGGCTAGGAGCGGAAGCTCGTAGCCTTGGTGGCCTTGGCTGCTGCCCTTCATGCACGAGAGCTTGTGCTGCTGAGATGTGCCCTAAAGCAAAGAGCTCGCGCTTGTAGCCTTTCCTGCGGTAAATCATAAGTTTGTTTTACCGGAGAAAATCTGGCTACAACGCATGGCGGCGCTAGTGTTTCGGTTTGACGGGACGTGAGGACGTGAGGAGCTCCGCAGTTTGCGAGCACATGTTGCGAAGACGTGACCGGAGAAGTGCCTCTGTAATGTTCCCGGCAGACAGAAAGTATCATTCGTAATCGTCGTGACTCGTGTGTGCTTTGAAAGCGAAGGGAGTCACAGGGTCCACGAGTATGCAACCACAAGCAAGGTTCACGACAGCGCTGCGTTGACTTCGGCGATCTCGTTAATGTTTGGGCCAACCCGGCGAGGCGAGAAAAAGCCAAAACATTCGTGGTGTGTGGTCCGGTGCTTGGAGGTAGAAACCCACACTAACACGGAGCTCAAATTGGTTGTGGGGTTGAGGTTCAATGGGTTCAGTCCCGTCGTCGTCAGCTTATCCGGTCCAGCTGGTCCGGGAGGACGCAGCGAGCGTTTTTAAAAGTAAACCCCCCTTCGTTTCGTTTCAAGATGTGGAAAATTCCCGACGCATACCGTGAGTAAAAATCTGCGGGCGTTTTCAACAAAATTACGTCGTTTCAATTGAACAATGGACTTCGGATTGTTGTCCTAAATCTGCCGTTTTTATGTTTCGTGTTGTTGGACTGCATTTGCACAGCGACGTGTTTGCACAGCGACGCACACCGCTCGAGAAGATGATTCGGTCCTGCAAACGACCCGTTATACAGAATTTCAGGGAAACTGAAGTCACCACCGATATTTTCCTGTAAATCTCGAGTGAGTTTGTTGCGCTCACCATGCGGTATGAATAAATTAGGGCAAGATTTCCTACCTGCCCACAGATGCATGAACTGAAACCATTTTTTACGTAGTGAACATAGTGTTTTTTCTTTACTTTGGGAAGAGGCGTTGGTGCATTTATTATGGTACAATCACTTGAGAGCTGAGAAATTGGGGAGAGCGAGCAAGTTTTCCCAACTTTGTCTCTTTTTTTTTTTGTCTCTGGCACTGCCCCTAGTTTCAAGTTCCAATTTTAGTAGGCATACCTACTAGCAGGTACAAACTCTCTAAAGCAGGTAAAAGACCGGGGGGCAGGACGGTACGGACTCCGTGTTTTGCGCTTTTCGCAAGGTGACTGGGTAAATGCTTTTGCGAGGTATGCGGAATGTGCAAACGATTCTGTTATGCCCATCGTTTGCATCTCCAGCAAAACGAATAAGATAATCTACAAAGGCACAATCACAAGCCAAGATTTACGATAACAGTGCGTTTGCTTCGGTGGTCCGTGTAGTTGTACTATACCCTGCTATCTGCAACACCGTGTCATGACGAAGAGCTGGAACGGTCACGGCTTGTGCTGGGCTACCGGTTGACAGAAACCGCATCGCCCGCATCGGCACCGAGTGCACTTGGGCTCTTGATGCTCAAGCCTTTCATGCGCAGCTTGTCGCCAGCTGATCCCGCTGCTCGACGATGAGGAAGCGGCGAGAGTGACCACCCGTAATGGAGAGGTCCCGGGTTCGATACCCGCACCAGGCGGATTTTTTCGGTCGCTCACCAGTCACCGAGCTGTATTTGGAGATTTGTGTTTGTCCCTTGTCGCTCTTGTTCCCCTTCTCCAGGGATTATTTTCATCCTTCTTGTCCAGCTCGCTCTCACCTTTGCATTTAGTTGCATTATAATAATAACCTTAAATTGCAAGTTTCACCCTTGATGGTGTTAGACTGGTGGCGGTTGATAAAACCCGTTTGCTCTCCTGACGTCTCACCCCCTCACCCCCCCCCCCCCCCCCCCCCCCTTCCCGCGATGCTGCGCGGACTGCGCAAACCAGAGCCTGGCTCGAAATTTTGTCGGATTCAGGATGTTTGTATCCGAGTGCCGGCAATTCGACATGTCGTTTCCTGTGAGGTGCCAATTAATTGAGGTGATAAGCAGAGGCCCCAAGCGTCAAAGCGCACCTGCACCCTCGTGACAACGCGGAGTAGAAAAAAAAAAAGAAAAGCAACGAGCCTGTTTCCATTTGACAATGGGCTTTTGAGAGTAGCGACCTTCTGTCACGAATTTTTGCATTTTTTGTTGCTTTATTTTGGTTATGTCTCTGTTCAGCGCTGTCGATTTTCGCTTCCACTTATCGGATTATCTTTGGAGGTGCACGCCTCTTTGCCGCTAGGACAAGGCCGCCGGGCAGCTCATTGCCTCCTTCCTGAAAGGGAGAAATTGTAGACATCCGTTTCTGTCAAGGCCAGTCGTCGGGAGTTTTTATTTTTATGTTTTGCTGGGGTAGCTTGGTCCGAGTAGAAAATTATTTCCCCCGACCTCGAGCTCGGAGACCCTGGTAGGTGGCGAGAGAAGGGCGGACCCCCAGAAGGGCCGGTCAGGTTGGCTGGTCGTTCCTCCCGTCGTCTGTTCCCGTGAGTCGTACAGGCTTCGGTTTTTCCCTTTTCGGAAAGTGAGTGTGCGCGCGAGGTGGTGTTGCGTCGACTGCCGAGCAACCAGTCCACCACGCCGGAAAGTCAAGCCTTCGTCGTCCGTCGGACCGAAGACGTGGGTGAGTCTTCGGACTTCTTTTGAACCACGGTTGAACTTTCCCCTGGACTTTGGGTTCACCGGTGGAGCTGTTCCTTCCTCGGAACTTTTGTTTTCTATGCGTAGGCGAACTTTGTTCCCGGCTGCATTAGTGCCGCGAGCGGCGAGTTGTTTCGCGTTGTGTCGGGAATTGAGTGCTGTTTTGTTGTTCTTCGTGGCCCCGCCGCCCGAAGTTTCGTCAGTGTGTTGCGTTTGTAACGCGTGTTGCGTTTGTAACGCGTGTTGCGTTTGGTTGAGTTTTTCGTGCGCGGCCATGCGCGGCTTTTCATCGCTTCTTATTAAATTTCTTGTTTTTTTTTTGTTTTTTTATCCCTGCGTGTCGTCGCGTTTCTCAACGTTACACCGGGCGTGGACCTATCGCTTGTCAACGGTCCGAACCAAGCATTTTTATTATTTTTCAATAAGAGGGCTTCGGCCGACCTGAGGGGATTAAACGTCGCCATCCCCGAACAGAATAAAGAATATAAAAAATACGGAGATTCAAGCACGGCAGAAATATGAAACCCTTCCGCGTGCCTCAGGGGGATTGGTCTTTGAGGGTCATTACTTTCCTTCGAGCACCCTTTCCAGACGAGCTGCCTGCGAGCTACCATTAGCAGTTCCTAGTGGTAAAGCCTACGGAATACCGCCTTCAAAAACCTTTGGTTGCCATTTTCAAGAATTCATTCATAGAAGCGTTATTGTGAACCATCTCAACGTTACTGGCTCTCACTCCAATCTCTTCATGTCTCAGCGTAGGGCATAGAGATCATACATACTAACTCTAGAGGAAAAGGTCCGCCATTTTCCCATGCATTCTCGCTGCCGCAAGCGGCGGATCATGCAGGCAGACCCTCGGGGTCCCAAACACGGTTACATCATCAGAGCAGTTTCGTGAACTTCAACAATCCACGAACTTACCGGTGGAAAGATATTCGCGTTCCTTTCCAAGCTTTCTTTTTGCATAGCGCGCAGATGTACGGCCTCACGTTAACGCTAATCTAAACCATATACCCGGCTTCGCCGGTGGGGCGCGGGTGGGCGCGGTTGAGGACCACGAAACTGCGCAACCACAATATTTCCGAGATTTCGACAGAAGGGAAGTTAATGCAGCGTAATGACTTTATTGCTTTTTATCAGCGTTAGAAAGCTCAGAATTTAGTTTACAACGTTAAATTATCACTGTTTATATTGCTGAGAGTTTTCACTCTTCGCGTTTACCATGGCAACGTTGCTTTCTTTCTCTCGTGTTCTGTCGCTCTCTTTTGCGATCGTTCACTCGGGACCCCGGGTGTCGGCGCCCGGGATTTGCCACTCCTCCTCACCCACCTTTACCCCCCTGGCGTAGGGATATTTAAATAAGGTTTGGCTTAGACGAAGGTGATAATGGCCACACTGAATGGCAACGAGCAATTGAATTTTATTCTCGTAATTTGTGATTAGAGTTTGTTTCTGTATGGTGTCTGATGGTGAATTCCACTCGTAGATCTGGAGCGCTTTCCAAAATCCGCGAGGGAGGCAAAATTCCGCTCCGTGGGACCCGCTCCGTATCGACGAGGGGAAGATAAACTTGCATTTTTGGAGCGACCTCCCCCACACCCCTCACCACCCCTTCTCCTTCCGCCGTTCAAAATGGCCGCTGCTCGAACTTGACCAGCCCACCAACGCCTCAGCCGGCTGATCTTTCCGACGACCAGTGACGACTGTCACTGCTTAGCTGCAGAAGTAACGCGCGACACAGGCCGGGCGGAATTATACGTACCACGGCGCCCATGTCACAAATAGCGAAGACGTCCGCGTTCGGCACCGTCACATACCTTTCGGCCGCCTCGAAGCGGCGGGGCACGGACAGCGATTGCCAGCGGTGGAGTTCAGATTGCTAGTACGACTTTAATAAACACAGAGGTAACAAACCATCACTTGCGCGGTCGTTGCCTAACCACTTCTTGCTTTATTTCACGGGAAAACGCCGATGGAATGCAGTGTAAAAAGGTAAACAATCACTGGCTGCAGAATGAATAGGCCTAACTTTGCGTCTGCCTCCGGCTTTTCTGTCGTTCTTTTTTTCGTTCTTCCTCGGTGATCACAGATGTCAGCGCTTACGATTTGCCACGCTCCACATTCCCGGCTTTTTATCCCTGATCTACGCGAGGTAGAAGCGTTCGAGCCGTCACAGTCTTCAGTAAACAACCGACGCACCCGAACAGATCCAACTCCACGACCCGATCGTGGCCCGACCGGCCCGCCGATCTCTCCAACCTCGCCGCGCATGCGCACCGCCGATTTAGACGGAAATCACGTGGGCCGCTCTGTCAATTTCGGAGAGATCTGTGAAATCCCGCAGAGCAAGTTCGGCGGAGTTTGGGGCGCTCCGTGGAGCGGGCGCTGCCAGAGATCTACGAGCGGAAGATGACCAACTTGAGCCAGATCTGCGAGCGGAATATGCGCGCTCCAAATGGAGCGCTTTTGGAGCGCTCGAGATCTGCGAGCGGAATTCACCATGAGCCAATCATGTCTTGTTTGCCCTTTTCGACCTTATCGGATACATCACATGCAGCGCCGCGAAAATGGTAAGCTTTTTTTTTTATATTGCCCTTAACTTATTTAGTGCTCGTTGCTCTGATTATATGTTAAAACAACCAAGTCAGGCTAAAACAATACTGAGGACATAATTTGATCAAAATATTGTAATTTATTTCGTAGGCCTTATTGTTTCACGCATTCTGGTGTAGAGCTTTTTGTTTGGCAGATGTTTCGACACATATTAGCCGACGCACAAATTTTTTCCTTTCCTTTACTTTACTTTATCCCGCAGATTTTGTGTTCTTTGGTGACAACATTTGGTGTTGGACTAGAAAACGGGGTTTATCTCAGATTATGTTGAAGAAAATGTGGCATGCGATTCCTCAATCACCGCGGAACATTTGCGTGACCCAAATAATCGAAAGACATCCCCGTACCAAAAAGAAAAAAAAATAAACAGGAGAAGTGGGGATTTAGAGCAAAAACCAGCTTCGCGGTCAGTTTATTGAAGGCAGTGTTTTGTGCCAAAATAAAACTGTAGATGACGATTTTTTTCCCGCAAGGGTTGGGGTTTTTTTTTATTCAAGGACAGATTTTGATAAAACCGATTTGGGGTTTAATTTTTGTGGTTTATCGGGGTGTACTGAAAAACACAAACTATAGTCTTAGTCCGTGCGAAATGGGTACAATGTTTAAGGAGCTCTGCAACGGAAGAATTGGCATCTTCTTCTTTTGACGTTTGTCATCTTGTCATAAAGGACAGAAGGACCTCTGTCCTTCGAAATGTTGGGATTCCGCCGCGTAATCGCGAGGCAAAAATTAAAACTTATTCTCCGACCTGCAGCCGCGAGCGGCGGCCACGAGAACCACGCGGCATGACGTCAATGGGGGTCTTGTAGAAAGATAGCAATTTGTGCGAATAGCTGCTTGATAAAAGGTAAGTTTTGTATAAATCTTGTCGTTCCAAAATAAATATAGATGCGTCAAAAACCTGGTATTATCGAGAAAACTTTTATTATGCATAGTTTTAGTGGCGCCTTTTATCCTAGGCCCACAAAACCGTCAGCTCTATCTGCTACCGGGAAAAGCCGCCAGAAGAAGCCGGCGGGGGGGGGGGGGGGGGGGGGGGGGAGGGGGGAGAGGGGGGGGGGGGGGCAGAGCCGGACGGAGATGGCCGGACCCGGATGAGTCCTTTCCTCCTTTCACCATATTATTCGCGCTGCGCCAGCACGTGGTCACGCCCTCGCTGATGGCTCTAGGGAGACAGCTTCACCGGAACCCCGCGCGACCCCCATTGACGTCAGAGCGCACGTGACTCGGAAGAAGGTGAACGAGTTGAGAGGTGCCGAAAGCCTCAATCTTCGTCTATTTTTAAAATAAAAAACTAGGACATGCAGGCAAAAGCGGTTTTTTGTTCTTTACTTCCGAAAGGTCGAGACACCAACTCCGAAATTATATAAGCAAAGAACTGAAATTGTTGTACAGCTCCTTTAAATCAAGATTCCGTTATTCCTTGCTTCGAAGCGGAAGATATTGCAATCCTGTCTTGAATTGCGACATTTCGTGTCACTGAGGAAGAAAGACCTCTCTCTACCATTTATACGCGTGTTAAACAAAGATCCAACACACAATGAGGTGTGCAGCAAGTGTTCCCTCCCCCCCCCCCCCTCGTTTTTTTGTTTTATCCTGGGGCCCCCCCCTGGGGGGATCCTCTGGATCTACCCCTTCTGTGCGCGCTATCTTTGCTAACACTGTACAGGGTGATTCACGGAGACGCCAGGCTCCTTAAATCGACCGCAAGATTCGGTTTCGCTACGACTTTGTGCAGCGTTGCAAACAGATAGTGCTTTCTTTTTTTTTTGTAAAATATGCAAAGAGCGAACTTACCTGAGGAAAAAGTAAAGAAATAAAAAGGCTTAGCTTCTATGGAAACGCAGCGACGCCGCCGGTCTTCAAACAACACGGCGCCGTTTTGCACGGGAGACAAGAGATGGCGTAACGAACGCCGCCAACGAACGAGCATACGGCGCCGAGGGCCGGCGCCTTTCGCAGACAATCTTTTCGACTGAAATGCGACGCGCATTCCGCAGGCGGCGACACTCGCAGAAACAAAAACAGGCGCGGTAACAAGAAGGAACTGCAGTTCCTTGTCTGCTAAAGACGCCTACTCTCGGCGTCGTATGCTCGTGCGTTGGCAGCAGTTGACGTTGCGACCGCTTGCGCCATCTCCTCTCTCCCGTGCGAAACGGCGCCGTGTTGTTTGAAGACCGGTGGCTTCGCTGCGTTTCCATAGGAGCTAAGCCTTTTTTTTTTTGTTTAATTTTTTCCTGAGGTAAATCCGCTCTTTGCAAAATTTACAAAAAAATGAAAAAAAAAATGCACCATCTGTGGGCAACGCTCCACAAAGTCGTAGCGCGATAGGTTAAGAATGACGAAAATAATCCCGGGAGAAGGGGAACAAAGGGACAAAGGACAAACACAAATCTCCAAACACAGTCCAGCTCGCTTGCCCCTTTGCATTTTAATTGCGTTATAATTATAGGTTAAGAAACCGAATCTCGCAGTCGATTTAAAGAGCCTGGCCTCTCCTTCAATCACGCTGTAGTTACTGCAGTTACTCAAGCTTCCTCTTTCCCCTTCTTTTTTCCAGAAGAACACGTCAGTCGGCGCTAACTTTTCATCTCGCAAGAAGACCACTCTTCACAAACGGTTATAGTTGACAAGGAGGCTGACTTCGGCACAGCTAGTCTCCGGGCTTTGCTGTTTCCAAACGAGTTAATTCTTCGGTGCTATCGGATCCCCGCAAAGAGAGATAGTGCACGGCCGTTTCAAAGATAGGGCGCTCGAAGCTTGGGCAAATACGCGGTATCGTTTCATGCGTACACGGTTGGCTGGTTTCAAAATTTGTTCACATATCCCTAACAAAACTAGCCCCTCTTCGTGTGTGCGTTTGCGGGATTGTTGTCTCGAGCCGCCGGTTTTAGCGCGCACGCGGCGTTGTTGTGACCGGCAGAACTGTTTTTGACCGTCGATATTGTCAGGCCGTGGTGTACTCATTCTCCCAAGCAACATTTCCTTGGCTTTAACTCCTCCTGGGTGGCCGTCATTGTTCGCCGCGTCAACGACACATTCGTACCATTTCACTCCTCGTGGCACAAGGTTCGCTGCTCGCTTTATTGTCACGTTCCGTCCTATCTGACACAACGAGCGCGAAAGGCGTGGTCATCCGCTGGTTCCGAAAGGGCGGGACATTCATATAGGCCAGTGAGGGCCCCGAATTAATACAATGTCTGCCAATTTTTACACATTAAAAATTAACGACGCCTGCTGGTCTGTTAAGAGGTGTTGCTTTCTCTTTTGAACTCCTCCAATGTAGCTTGCTGCCTATAATAAAATATAAATGAGCAGTAGATATCACAGGGTGGAACTGCTTAATTTTTTTGTGGGAACGTTGAAAAAAGCAAGAATATTTCCAAGTCTGAGAAGACGCGCAATTCACAAGTCCATTTCGAGCCGGCAAAACACGTTTTTCTACGCTATTAAAGCTTAAATATAGAATATGAAAACAAAATAACACTTTCTCGACTTGCTTTTCGAGTAGACAACTGTCATATCTACATTGTAACAAAAATAAAAATCTAAAAAATTAATTTTTCTAGAAAATTGATTTCAAATTCGGTACTTTTTGGTCTCAGCATAATATTAACGTAAACGTACTGCAAAGCGAATTATATACAGCTGAGTGATTTTATAATAAATATAAAGAGCGTGTTTTGGATGTGCATAGACGTAAAAAGCATTGACGTAACTCAAGTAGATCACCAGTATTTAATTGTCAAAGTTAACCGAGGGGGCATTTTTGTCATTTTTTCAGAAAAAAAGCAAAGCGCCTAAAATTATTTTATGACATTAGAGTCTTTTAAATGTACACACAGAGTGCTTGAAAAAAGTTAATATAATGTGGACTGATAATCCACGGCAGAGAGATCGAAACATCCGACCCACGACGGATGTGAAAAGCGCTGCTTTCCGCCGCGGCCTCTTTTAAGAAATTCGTAAGTCGAGAACGAAAAACCCGAACTTGCGGTCTGTGGCTACTGCGTTTTTAGAGACGACGCCATAACATATATTTCTTCAGCACACATACACACAGAGAGAGAGAGAGAGACAGACAGACAGAGATAAGTTGCTGGAAAGGCGAGGAGGCAACATTTCCCTCGCTCCAGCATTTCGCCTGCATCGTGCTTCTTGAAGGTCTGCAGGGGGGTGCCCCACAAAAGGCTTATCTTTAAGGGGTATCCCAACAATGAACACAACAAGAGGATTTGTCAGAGGATACTTTTGTGAGTTCGTCCCGAAGTTGATAGTGCAGAGTCTGCGGCAGCGGTGGCGTAGTCAAACTGACTGGTGAGATCGGTCTATTCTTGGCTGTTCGCCAATGTTTGAGCACGTGCTCTGAGCGTGTATTAATTGCGAGTAGAGCCACTCGATATGGCAGCGTAGCTGCTACCATATAGAGTGGCTCTAGTTGCGAGGGGTGCGTCAGCGTTTGACGTGAACTCGAATACAGTCACGCACTCCGAGCCCAAGAAATGACGACCACCAATGTTGCCTGATGGGTATTTAAAAAGAACCCATTGTACATTTCCAACAGAGATTGCCCAGGCGGCTTTCAGAGGCGAATAGGAGGCCGCCGGTTGCAAGGACAGGGTGAGGGTTCTCCCCTTCCCAGGAGCCGGGTCGGACTGGCAACAGTGGGAGAAACACCAAGGGGGGATGACGAACACCGGCGCCACTCCTGCCCTCAATTCAACTGCGGTCACAGAACTGACAACACCAGGTATGAGAAGCCGTCGAGCCACGCTCTTTTTTAGAACGCTTTTACATAAACTCAAGATCTCACAGGGATCTAAAACCATTTTGTATGCTAGGTTCTCTAGATTGCGGTGAATCAAAGGTCTGACGCGGTACGTGAAATGCTTAATGAAGTGTCCACCGTGGGCCTTATGCTGCAAATAAAAGGAAAAAATTCAACCGATCTCGGGCAGTGTTTATTCTGGTAGAACTGAAAACAGCGCAGAAATAACGACGAGAGAGGCGTAGACGGGGCAAGCACTGGACATCAATTAATTGTTTCTTATGCCTACTGCGCTGCCCAGAGGGCGCTGCGAAAGTGGTCTAGTTATACTATGGCGCCTGAAACGCGTTTCCGGCTGGTGTGTTTACCGCGTTTAAAGAAGTGGTCCTTCGGTTTTCGCCTGGTGACGTCATAAAAGTGTCATGCTGTCTCCGGTCAGGATCTTGGCGGTGTTCCAGCAGCGGTGATGGATGTAGCAGACGCCCGTTCTCCTGCAGACGGCTGTCGGGTGTGACAGTCCACGGAAGCTTCGGCAGCCGGAAGTCGGGACGCCATGACGACAGCGGCACTCTCGTTCGGTTGTGCTACTCGCAGCTTCTCGTTAGCATTTCTAGGACCAACCGCCAGGATCGCGACATCTGACAGCATGACACTCCGACTTCTGTGACGTCATTTGTTGCCATTTCGTGACCACTTTTGATGTAAGGGCAGAATAGGACGCTAGAACCACACCAGTCGAAGACTCTTGGTCCTATCTCGTCTTCCCCGTGTCCTCGTTTTTTAGGCGCTTCACAAGTTAATCATGTGCCAACTAGCCCACCTATCCATATTACTGCGAAGACCCGTTCCAGGCACCATATAGTTATATACTTCGGTTCAGCTTAAAGGGACGGTCAAACGAAATTTTGATTTCAGAAAACAACGCGAAAGCGCTAGGCGGGGGGCTACAAACCCGAAAGCATCACTCGAAAAGTGGTACCTCCAACGGGTATTCGTTTTTTTTTTTTTTTTTTGTGAAAGAAAAGCGCGCTTGAACAAGGCCAAAAAAGCCCGTGACGTCGCTTTTCTTGTTTCCTCCAGCCGGCAGTACTACCTTCAACTGCTGCGTGTATTGCGGCGGGAGAGCACGTTTTTATTTATTATTTCAGACTTTCACTGATGGTGACTGAAGGCCTACACCAGTACGAACTTTGTATAGTAAAAAAGGTACAGCGACCGGATTTTCTTTTCGCCGGAGAGACCGGCCAATCTGACACAGTTTTCCCTATTTTTTTTATTTGTACGCATATTACAGCGCAATGGGACGCTGTTAGTCTTTTTATCTAGCATAGTATTACACGATAACTGGCATACCAAAATATGCGCATCTGCGCTTGAAATTTCCAAAATGACACGATTTTAAACAGAGTTCGCACGCCGGCCGGATGCTAGGTACAGCCCACTCGGCGGAGCAGATGACACCGCGGTGAGATGGGGAGGGCATTTTTTTTTCTCTATTACCCTCTCTGCTATGACCCTAATGGAACGGTCCATATATGGTTCCGTCGTCAGAATGCCAGGCTTTGTGAGTATAAAGGAGGTTATGGTCTGGCACTTTCGATTGTCTTATAGATAGTATTCACTGACGGCCATAGCTGTGTGCGTGAATGCTGAGCGCGTGCGTATGGCGAGCTTCCACAGTTCTTTTGGTATACGTGCATTCCGCACCATCAAGAGTGCCGGTCTTAGGAGCCTTAGTGATGTGAGCTCGTTCTGAGCATGTGCTTTAAACAGTACTCACAAATATGGCGTCCAGTGAATACTTCCTGTATACGCTTTCAGGCAGTTGTGGATGATCGCCGCCATAACCGACCTCCCGTTTTTGTTCTGTCTTATTCCTATCGCTTCACTTCATCATTGCCACAGCAGGACAAATTAATTATTGCTCCTTTAGGTGCTGTTGTGTCCTTCTCCCCAGCATAGGCCTTTGTGGGAGGCTCGTCAACGCCCGCTTCAGAAGCTCTACATCTCGGTAAGAAAACAGAAGGTCGGCAATGGCGGCTCAATCATCGGCATCAACATCGGCATCACTCTTGGCGCAAGCTAAAAGCAGCTGGCATTCTCCTTTACCCTTCAGTGGGCATGTGAATGTACCAGCAATGCAGTCGTCTAATCCCTTTTGCTTCTTCATGCAGCTCGTGGCGCTTCTTTTTGCGGGCCTGTCTGCGTCACTCAAGGGCCATGCTGGCGATAACGTTCGTGCTCCAGCGAGCCTCGTGCTGTTATCGGACTTTGGCTTCGCATGAACAGCAAGCTTCCTGGCTGTGTTGTGCCCATTACCGAAAATAAGTAACGAAATATCGTTACTCGTTAGCTTGAAAAAAAGCTAACGTGTCACAGGGCTTCATCACCATTTTGCGAATGCAACGATATACCGGTGTCCTTACTTGCCATTACTAAGAAATGCTACTTTTACGTTAGTTTTAGTTATTTTGTGTTTCACGGTTAATTTATCACAGCTGTTAGTATATGACTGTAGCGCCTCTACCACAAACGACTCCACACGATTGTTGAACCGTTCTTTAGAAACGGGAACTTGATGCATACAGTCGATCTTCATATCCTTCAGCAAGGGCTGGTCGGGACAATAGGTTGTAGTGTCAGAAGACAAGGCGGCGTCTCCGTTAGCAGATGCAAGTGTTTCCACCACTCTCTGAGGGCCGCCTAGCAACATTAAGGGGGGACACGGCTCCTTGAAACAAAAAAATGACAAAAAAATCACATTTTTGAAATTATGTTTTTTAATATCTACAGGTATTTTCACATCTTTTCTCAAAGTATTATCGCAAAATACGCCCTATTTATTTCGGGGTATTGATTTGAAGTATCTAAACGGAGATGCATTCTCCGAAAAAAGCAAAAAAAAAAAAAAAAAGGTACAATTTGACCGCCGGTAGCTCGAGAACAACGCGAAAGAAGGGGGACATCTTGGTCTCATTTGAAAGCTCCGCTCCCGCTCTTTCTTCTCCCGCCATTCACGATGCTACACGGCGATTGGCCGCCGAGAACGAAGCACAAATAAAAAACTTAGTCTTGCCACGCGGTTGGCTGTTTTGGATCACGTGTGCAAATGGCGCTTTCTCATTGGCCGTTAGGGTTACGAAGCGTCTGCTCGTTGTTTCCGATCCGCCATCTTGTTTGATTCTCGTGCGCGTCTCTGATCATGCCGATCACAACAACTCCACGGAAAAGGTTTCATACGGCCCACAAGTTTGGAAAAAAACGAAAAAAGGGCCCGAGGAAGCTAATCCACGGCGCAGTTCAACTTCCCGCGAGCCTGAACGTCGACAACACGGTGCGGGAGCCCGAACACGAAGATGTCGCATCGACGGCGCCGTCGACATCCGTGACTTCAAGCGAGCGAGTGCGGCTCGACACGGTGATGCTCCGCGCTTCCGGGGTCGACGAGAAAGAAAAAAAATCCGAGGAAAAACTCTAAAGAACTTTCGTCGACGTCCGCTACGACGCGGAAAGCTGCCCTGATGGCCGGCGTCTCGGGCGCCGATCAAGAAGCTCCCGAGAGTACAGAGAGTTTCATCGTCGTAAGCCTCGACGTCGTGAACTCGCTTCTTCAACTCGCGAAGTGTAAAGCTTGTTGCGGCGATGTCGAACTCATAAAATGCGATCGCGAGTATGGACTTGCAGTAAAACTCAAGCGATGTTGCGAGATCTGCGGGGATGTCGCATCCGAGTGGAGTTCGCCCCGGGTAGCAGTAAAAATCTGTCCGTGAACGTTTTTTGCTGTTTTCTCGAAATGAACTTTTTGCGCAGTTTGCTATTTTGCGGAAGCCGTATCTCAGGCTGTACACAACCGATCTTCCTAATTCTTTTTTCTTTGGTAGGTGTATAAGTGGGGTATCCAATAAGGGGTCTAATTGCATCGACATAGGCATCAGTAGTTTTTGTTAGCACCTCCAACATAGATTGTAAAAATTTATTTATAAACTGAAAATTTCGAAATTCCGTAAAAATGTTATAAATAGTCATGGAGCTTTTATTTATACCTTATTGGATTCTGTAGGCCTTCTAGTTTACAGAGATATATTTCTTTTTGAGTTTTGTCTTCATAATTTTTTGGAATCTCGCCCATAAAATGTTCAAATAAAATAGTTAATTTTATCAAAACTAACCAAAAATTTTAAAACAAAGTACATATTTGTCATCAGAATGGGAAGATGATTATGCTCTATAAAGTTCATTTGGATTGAACCATAAATAAAAAAAAAGCTCAAGAAGCAGTGTTTCCCTTAAAGGGGCAGTGCAACGATTTTCAGACGTTGGCCAATTAACTGCGGAAATTACTCTGCGTCACCTATGGAACGAAAAACCGAAAGCCGCATTTTCTTGCCAGCGCTAGTTCTTATTAAAAAAAAAATAAAACAAATCGAAGGTCGAAGTGCCTCTCAACTCTCCACGCCGACTTTCGAGTGACGTCTTTGAGGTTCACGTGGTTTCCCCTTGGGCCCTCTCTTCAGTGACCCCAGCCGCTTCCTCCGCGACTGTCGACTTTCAAAGAATTAGCCTCGTCGAAGGTCGCGGCGAGCGATAGACACAAGGGATGGTTCGCCACGGGGCTGACGGCGAGTGTAGCAGCGGAGGGGGACAGGGTTTGTTGAAGTTCCGCGTATCCCGCAGAGACGCCGTCATTTTAGTTCCCGTAGCCGCCACCGGCGGCTGCAGATCGGCAAATAATTTGTTTTTCGCCCAGCGATTACGCAGCAGAATAGCCGTTTTGGGGGGGGGGGGGGGGGGAAGGTGACGCGTTTTTGGTCACTTGGGCTTGTATGAATAATATGAAAAAATGCAAACTGGCAATTCTTTCAACATTAAAACCGTTGCACTGCCCCTTTAAGGGATTCTACTCTGGAGCCACCGCTGCCTCTTCAGCCTTGTTGTCTTGTTGTTCAGGACTGGAGTTATCAACCGGCAGGAGTAGACACCTAAGGTTGTTCCTCAGCTAGAAAACACAATTTATTAATCTCATATGTGATGTGTCTCTTTAACAGTCGACCAAGGCAGTACAGACTGACGAAGGAAAGAAGATTTGCACAGCAGACATCGAAATCTAAACAACTTCTAAGAAGAAGAAAGAGCTGGGACGACTGACACCCGAAGATGCAAACGCAGCTGTACTGCATTCACCCTCATTAATCTGAGACCTAATGGGTCGCATCTTCATACGCCTAAGCCCCAAACCAAATTTTAATATTCATTGTGTTTTCGAAATACGGCGTGTCAAATTCACGAGAACAGAATTTCAATCACAGCATAGTATAGCAAGGGTTGAAGTGGTCGATACATCTCGTGTTCTGATTCTCTAGGTTGGCTCTGAATATTACCTTGTTGGGATGATAAGTGCATACCCATCCCGTTTAAATGTAAATCTTAATTGTACTCTTTCATTCCTCATTGGCGATGCTTGTTTTTTTTTTATTTAAATTTCGCACCCAGTTTCAGTTTGCTGAATATATGTAGTTAAAGGTACAAACAATTATTGTCGCCTTCCGTTCCTTCCTGTTTATTAACCGTCGTCTTTCTAACCTTGCAGATCAAACTCGGCAGGAATTTGGACGCAGATGTGAACGACACTTCGCAGCTTTGGAAAGGTGGCCTGTCACCAGCCGAGTCCCCCTTTGGTGGTGCAACGTCTTTGTGCTACATTTTGTCTTTACACGTATGCGACAGAGTCAGATCAAATGAGATGGCTACAGTTGAGCCTGCTGCGTGTAAACTTTCCATTGTCTGCCTTACCTCACTTTGCCTATTTACTGCCCTCACCCCCCCCCCCCCCCCCCCCCCGGCCCCTTCCACCCCTTCCAAAGCCTGTCATACATTTATTGATTGAAACTGCATAATCCCTCAAAGTATGCCTTAATGCGGACAAACTAAATAGTGTGTCTTACTTTTGGCTTATTATGTAGAATCTCTGAAAGGGGTGGGTCTTATTTCTAAAACGGTGAAACAATGTGCACTATCTGCGTGTTTGCTATATTGCTTGCTCAAGTAAAGGCAGGTATACTAATTTCTTATTGCCATGCTTACAACCGCAGATGCTTAAAACACTGGCGACTACTTATGACCTGCAGCGCAGCGGCCGGTCATCAGCAGTCACAAGATGGTTCACAAGCCCCTGCGGTCGTAAGCAGTCACAAGTGTGTCAACTGCCAAAATTCGTTCCTTTATGACAGTACTCTCATATTGGGTCTTAAGAAAAATACCTCCAGACGTGTTCAAAGCACACATATATGGGTGCTTTGAACATGTCCGCGGACAGTTTTGGTAGGCCCAATATGAGATGACACGAGAGAGAAACGCGCCTGAGATGGTATTTGCACACTGCTTTTTCCTTGGTGTACGAGCAGTCTTACCGGGACTTTACGGAGCGAGTCAAGAAAACGTCAGCAGATGATCAGTCTGCTAACGTAAGTGAACAGTAGAATTCGTCTGCTACGAAGCGTCATTCGCAGACAAAAATAGAACAAGAAAATACATTCACATATTCTGTTAACAGACGGGAATAAAGGCAGCCGTCTGCTAAAAGCCGAGTGCCGCGAGGAAGTGATACGGGACGCAAGCTGAAACTAAAATGGTCTGCTATACTTCGTGTTCGATGGGATCGACAACAAGCGCTCCCTCTGCAAATTTCCAGCTGTGCTGCCCTATATGGGTCAAATTCTCCTATGTATGTAGCACTCGGGAGAAATACTTTAAATACCTTGAGAACCCTGTCACCATCCGTGTGTTAGTGAGAAGCTCTCACCAAAAGGACTCGCGAACAGACTAGAGATTATCTAGTAACATGACTTCGCACTTGTCGATACTTCTCGCAGAGAAAAACGCTGAGGCGTCGTGTCCAATCAGTAACCGAGAATGCTATCGCTCTCACCAGGTACCAAACCTGACCCCTAAAGTTGGTTTTGAAAAGCTGGTGGAACAGGGCTGAACAGAATCAGTAATAAGAGCCATATTCCAGCCTGAACCAAGCCCTCAGGGTCCGGGAAGACTTTAGAGAGGAGGTGTGTAGAAGTTGTTAAAAATGCATAAACAAAACTACGAAGGAACTAACGAGGGATTCGAAATGTGTAAAGCTATGGCGGTCTTGAAGATAAGACGTCTTCAAAGGGAAGCTGAAGCGGTTTTGTAATTGAGAAAACACACTTATAATGTCTTAATTCGGCTTCCAGGAAGCCCAATGTTGAAATTATATTTCAATTTCATGCACAGAAGCAGCAGCACAGGCGAAAATTTTCAACTGGTTTATGAAACAATTCCCAGTTGCAACTGGTCCCAGTTGGAGTTGTTAACTGGTCCCAGTTTGAGTTGATCCCGGCTGGAATCGGTCCCAGTTACAACTGGGCCCAGTTAGAGTTGGTCCCAGTTACCGCTGGTACCAACTCCAGCTACAATGAAACAAAATGGAAGGTTGACAAGACTTTATTGTCAAAAACTTGGAGAATGAAACTAAATAATAGGTTCGGTGACGTACACGCTCCGGGTTTAGCCACTTGCTTGCGACGGTTGAATCGCTTTTTCGGAGGTAGTATTCGTGAGATGAAAAGGAAGATCGGCCGCTGGTGTCTGTTAGTGAAGACGTCCTCAGCTTCTCTCCCCATCGCGTAAAGAAAGGTGCTCACCCGTGATCCCGCGTTGCGCAGGTGAAGTCCTGATAGGATGCGGTAGCGCTCCCACCTTGCAATCTGTCACAGCAGTCGAACATTTTCGAGGTAGACCTCCCGCCATTTTCGCCATTTTGCTCTCCGTGGTGTTTTCTCTTCCGTCCGGTCTTTCCTGGGTGCCCTCCGATCGCTAAACTGCATCTTTCCGTCCTCGAAGTTCACCGCCGCCACCATAGTGTGTGTACAGTTAGGTCCAAAGAAGTGCAGCTGTAGTTTTGACATTTTCATAACGACGCCAACTTGGGCGATGGCGACCCTTCTCTACCGCGTCCGCCCGACTCCGGCGTCAGCATAGGCAGCGCCATCTGTCGACAGCGCGTACCACTATTCCGCACCCGCATGCCACGGCGGCCGGCTAGCTCTGATTGGCCAAAAGATAAATTTATTTATTAAAAGAAAAAGAAATATTGTAGGTGTTTAAATAAATGTTTTAATATATTTTAATGATGCACTAAATGTTCATTTAGTTGAACACATTTTGTCACTAATTATATTTTCCAATAAAAAAATTTAGTTAATTAAAATTTTTATATTATTTTCATAAATATAAAAATGTACCCAGTAATTAAACATTTCCCTATTTGTATAAACCTAAAAATCTAAGTGTTTTTAGTTTTCTCCATTAGCCAAGGTCAATACACCCCCAACTTGTCAAAATTGTTGCCCCGTGTGAACTGGGAAAGGGAAAGGCATTTGAAGTCCGACTGGGAATCGCTCCAACCAGTTGCTTTCCTAACTGGTCCCAGTTCCCTCCATCCCGAACTGGGAGTCAAACCAGTTGACTCCCAACTGGGAATGGTTCAAACCAGTTGGCCCCTCAGCTGGTCCCGAGTGGGACTCCTATTGGTCCCAGTTGATTCCCAGTTGGGACCAGTTAGTCCCAGTTGAAACCAGTTGAGGTGCCAACTGGTCCCAGTTAGAAATTTTCGCCTGGGAGATAAACCCTTTTCAAAGTACCGCTGAAGCCCCTCCTTCCCGGAGCGTGCCATCATAAACGGAGTTTCCGGAATCTCCGCTTTCGCGCATCTTCAGTGCCTATCGAAGTTATGCACGCGAGTCTTGCTATTTTTAAAAGGGAAAAAAAAAAAAAAAAAGGCGCCATGATTGCTGCCAGTGCGGGGGAGTGACAAGCCTGCAATTGCTCACGAGCGACACGCGCATGGCGGCCGAAAGATCCTTTTATGACGTAACGACTGGTCGGACGTTTTTCGCGTGTTCTCGGGTTTAGTTACATCTTCGGAGAAAACGAACCAAATCTTCAGAATTACGGGATCAAACAACGCAGAAATCGACCTCTATCTCATTTTTCGGAAGAAGCGTTTCACCTTCTCTTAAGATCAAGAGGAGAAAGCCACTCGAGCTTGTCTTGAGTTGGAAGAAATAAAAAGGAGAAAACAAACATTTGCGTTGCAATAAGGACTGTAAACTTTTGTACTCGCGTTGAATGGTGATTATTTATAATGAAGATCCCTTAACCAAATTATAGCGTTTTATATTCAACTTCTGGATGACCTAAAAGGCTTTTTCCCAATGGGGTTCTATGGGGAACTCGTGAAACGTGAACCAAGTATCTCGGGTAAAACTCGTTCTCCCTAAGTGGGCCACGCTTATGTTAGTTGTTGACAAAATGCGAGCCTGAATGATTGATCTACACTGCATATAATTTTATAAATGGTAGCATTAGTCGCGTGTATGCGGCACAGACGGAACCGGCAAACATTTTCCTCCTCGCTAGCGGTTTGACGCTGCATATATAATGAAACATCTCTCGTGGAAATAGAAAGGGTCAGTGTCATTTGGCCAAAACATTCACACTTGGAAATGGTGTAGTCACATAGGACTTATTTTTTTCGCGTCCTTCAGATTAAAATTTCTCGCAGAAACCCTCCTACTGACAAACGGTGTTATTATCCATGCCCTGTTTAATCTCGAAACTGGCCTTCAGATTTTACTTGATTAAACTGAACTGCAAAGGCGCGTTTTCCCATTTGTTGCCTTCTTTTTCTCGTCTCTGCATCGTAATTCATAATCATTTACTCCGCAGTTTAATCAAGTAATGAATAGCCAACTGGACCAATTCCAGGCACTGGTATCCTTCAGTTTTAGTTGCACTCATCCAATGTGATGCTATTTGAGGGCAGGTAAAGTAACTTTGTGTTGGCGACTGTTTATTAACCCTCATGCTTCTAAACTTTGCAGGCCGAACTATCCGGAAATCCTCTTAAAGCAAGCGTGAGCGATCCTTCGCTGCCTGGGAAAGAGTGCCAGCCACCATCCAGACCAGCCTATGGCAGTGCCAGAACCTTGGGCTACGTTCTTCCCCAGATAAATGGGACCTACTAGTCGGATCAAATAGGGAATGGCCACAGCTCAGCCAACTACATGCAACATTTCCAATCCCGTCCCTACCTTCGTTCGCCGACACACCATGTCCATTTTGTTCACGTGTAATTCTCAAAACCTGTGGCGGCGATATACCGTGCTGTTGTTGGTTTTGTGGCATGCCTGCCTTTTTTCAGCACTACAGAGTAGGAGCGATGTAACTAAACCACGCTCTTTGATCGTACCCAGTTGTGTCTTTCATGATTTATGTAGATCTGTATCGAAGTAATCTTTTACCGTATGTTTAAAGGTGAAGTAAAACCTTTGAAGCACGTATTAATACAGAAGGATCACATTTATGTTTCATTCACGTGCATTTTTACAGTCGACGTTTTCGGTGTATTCAGTATCAAGTTATGGTGCGGGTGTTTAATCGTGAAATTATTATTTTACTTTTTGAATTACACCGCAATGTCAATGTAAACCTCTGAATTTCTCTACTTCATCAGCATGATGTGTTTATGTTTGCTTGTTCCTTAAGTTTCGTTCTGATTGAGCGTCTGTATTGGTATAGTATAAAAAAAAGGAACAAAACAAAATTTTATCTTCACTCCTAACAGAACTTGCCCACGCAGCATTCGACTCCGAATGGCAGGGAACGGACTGCGAGGACAAGGGGGCGGAGCTCTCCTTCCAAGGAGCCGAATTGCAGAGGCAACCATTGAAGATGGACCAGGAGGGGAGGACGGACGGCGGTGCGACTTCTGCCGCCAATCTTATGGTGCCCACGGAACTAACAACACCAGGTATGAGAAGAAGCACACGGGAAAACAGTCATACAGCCTCGTACCCTCTTAGCACACCCTCACAGATTCATGAACGGTCCCACACGGATAGAAAACCTTTTTGTAGGCTCGGTTTTTTAGAAGGTGGAAAACGTAAGGAGTCTGATGTGGTAGACAAAGTTTTCTCCACGTGGAAACTTCATTAAGTTTTAATTAGCAGTCTGCACCAAACCGAAAAAATATACCGCATACATAGTATTTGATATCAGAGAAATGTACCATGCCGAGTTGTTTATTTATATTACAAACTTGTATTTTTTCCTTCAGTTCCGGTTGATCTAGTAGCTTTCACAAATGCTATAAATAATTTTCGACGCATGAAATAGCCCAAAATATGTTTGGCTGTTCCAAATGATTGAAGCTTTAGAACAGGGGTGGCCAAGCTGCGGCTCTTCGCGTGTTAAGTGCGGCTCGCGGCTTCACCGCCCCCCCCCCCCCCCTCCCCCCCATAAAAAGTGAAATGGACCGCGTTTTAAATCGAAAGACAGGTTGCAGTTTGGTAGCCTTGTGCTACTGCTGCCTTACGTACAGTCGGACTGCTTTTTACTCGGATTGATTGAAAGAAAGTTGCTCGAGTTTCGTTTACTGCACTGAACAAAAGTTTGCCTGCCCCCCCCCCCCCCCCCCCCCCCCCCCTGCGGCTCTTGGAAGTTTGGGGGTTTTCGTTTGCTGGTCTTAGGCCGGGTCAGCCTGGCCACCCCTGCTTTAGAAGTTTAGCTATAGGCTGGCAAATGTCCACATCATTGTCGATATAGAACCGCGTTTTTCGCTGTTTCAAATCACTCGTAAAATAATTACTGTGTACCTTAGCGATTTTTCAAGTTTCTAAGGTGCACAACGATTATTCCACGACAGGGATGGGCAGTATTTCAAATACAAGTATTTGAAACACGTATTTTGAATACTTTGTGTATTTTGCATTTGTATTTAATTACAAATTGGGTAATGTATTTGAAGTGTGTATTTAAATATTAAAACGTGGGTATTTCAAATACAATTGTAATTAAATACAATTTTGTGGGCGAAAATACATCCCTCAAATTTATTGTCATTGTCCAGAGCAGGAAGAAAACTACGTTCTGCGCCAAATGCAGTGTCTCTCAATCAAGCACAAGCGTTTAGTGACTTTGTGATTACGGTGCTAGTCCAGGGCAAGAATAGTGACGAAATCGACGTTCACAGGCAGACTGGCTAAACAAGTGCCCGTGACAACGTGTGATGCTTTCCAGCCTGATTTCCATCCATATTTTTGCCTGGAACATTCTAAATGCGCGGGTCGTCCAGATTGTCGTAACTGGTGCGAGTTGCAGCAATAAAAAATTCTCTACACTCTTAGAAAAAAGGGTCAGCATAGTCCTCCCTAAAGGGAGGAACGCTCTTGACACATATGTTCCTTCAGAAAGGGAGAAACTTTCGTCCCTTAAGCAGGGGAGGAAAAGTTCCTCCGTCGACTGCATCTTATTATGGCGGCCACGAATCGAGCAAATCGAGCTCGGTAAGGCTTAACGAGAACACTAAGTCTATTGCACGAAGCGAGAGGAGCAGGAAATAATAACGTAACACGAGCTTTCCGCGAACTGTATTTATTTCCGAAGTTTCTTTACCCCTGCAGGTAAAGAAACTTACGTTTCGAAAGCATGCAGTCACTCAGTCTTCTCATCGTCAGCACTGCGATGCTCAACGGAGACAACCGGCACTCAGTTCGCGCACCTTATGTCCTACCTTTGCTATTCCTCGAGCCACAATTCCTTCGTCAACCGTTGCGTCAACCGCACATCAGGAGGAGTGAAAATCATTCGCCCGCAAAACCAAAAGCCGCTCTCAGAAGAAAGCAAATCCGAAGCAACCTCTTGGCTTATCTCAGCACGGTAACACGAAAGTATGGCGTAGCCGCGTAGCGTAAAAGGATGTTAAATCGCTTGCCACCAGATGGCAGGGTCAAGCAGAGTAATCGCACGTAGCTAGGCTAGGTGGCGCTAGGTACCGCCCAATTCATGTTTTACAAAAAAAAATTTTATTTCTTTATGCCATGCGTTTCCTTTTCTTCGGAATCTCTAACACATGTAGACACGTTGCGCACACTACAAACATCAGGTCAACATATATTGAACGCATACACGGCATCGCACATACAAACATCAATACAACAGCACACAACCCCGATCACTACTACGGAGCCCTGCGTTTCCGTCTTTTATAGTGGTCGTTTTGAACGTACGGAATTTTTCGGTGATTCCCTAAGCAAAAAAAAATATTCCGAACATGTTCATTTTTTTCCAGCAATGTCATACATCTGAGGCTATTTTTAATGGCTCAGGGGATGAATCTCTTATTAAAAAGAAGACGCTCGATCATGCCATAATTATTTGAAAGCCAATAAATCGAGCCGCTCCAATGTGGTTCCAAGCCATGAGTTTGTTTTCCCGCATGGCCCTTCGTAGCCAGTATTTATATTGTAGTGTTCGTTTTTCTATTTGTACTGTCCGCGTAAAGCTGCAATTGCCGTCTTGAATTAATCTCTGTAGAGCGGATATCCACTCAGCTGGAAGTGATGCTTCACGGGCACGGAAATCGCTTTTCGATCAACTTGAATGCAGTCAAAGCCGCGACTTGCGACAACTGTTAAGTGTACGGAGCTGCGCCGTTGCGAGCTCGAAAACTTCTAGCGCTCATCCCAGCGCGCCACTTAGATGGCAGTTTCTACAGGAAGCGCAATATATTTAAACAGTAAAATAAAGGATAGCGTTTTTTTTTTTCGATTTTGCCTGTCTTTTTTTTTATGCTAAACTTCCATTATAAATATACGTACTTTCCGCCATACTTTCGTAGTGTTGTCTTTTCCCCAGAGCGCAATCGCTCTCGGGGACCGACAGTCACGTTGGCCACTGTACGATAGGAGCTTACCGTTCAGACCAGCGTTCCAACATGACTATCCACACGTCGATCGACTGCACCTAATCGCTCAAGTGGTTTTAAACTCTTTAATGTAAAGCGGAATGTCATCCTGCGACACCCCGGCCCCTCCGATAACGGCCCGACCAGCGGCATCAATGCCCGACAGTTTACGTCATCTCATCTTGTTGTTACACCACTGATACGCGAACACACGATCACATCGGCGATAATTCCAGTCTTCTGTTCACAACCCACAACACTGCCATCACGATGTCGCTGACACGAAGAAATACAGAACCACGTTGACGATGTTGCTGACACGCAGAAGAATCACGTTGAACGCCGGTTGGCACTCGGCACGGGACAACGGAACCGAACTCAGCACGGAAGGCACCCAGGCAGCCGGCAGAAAAACCTGCCTTCCTTGGACGCAGTTCCCGCGATTTCCATAACGTCGAAAACGTCGACACAGTTCCTCGTGGTTTCGCTGCTGTAGTTCCGCGTGCGTCCCGCAAATTGGAGACGGCCGTGAGATCAGTGCGGCCGTCTTACCCAGTGTATGTAGCGCTGCTGGCACTGCTCCGGAACTTCGCTGTTTCTAGCGGCTTCGTTAGCTCGTTTGATAAAATTAGTGGTAAAAACGTCAATGCAACCGAAATGTTCTGCACGTTTGGACTAGAAGACGGAATTACAGGCGGCCTTCGCTGTCGCTGAAGCTCAATCAACTCAACATTAATTTATTAAACAACGTGCGCGATGTGCTCGAAAAACGAAACCGAAAGAAGATGGGTCGGGAGGGTGAAAGCTTTCTCCGGTCTGCCTGGAGGAGGAAAACGTCTCGGAGAATAATAAGGACTTTAATTTTCCTTTCATCGGTCTGGGTTTGTTTATGTGTCTTTTAGTAAACAAAAATTAAAAAAAAAAAACTTTACAAAAAAAAACAAAAAAAAAAACACTTTTCTGGGGATCGAAGCGTTGACCACTTCGTCAGTAGCGCGATGTTCTACCCCTGCGCCAACTGAACAAGGAGGAACTCGCCCTCCTCCTTTCATCTGAGCTGCTGTTCCTCCCTTCTCTGGGCAACTTGTCCGCAACAAGGAGGAACAGTCGCTTTTGCTACCTTTCTCCTCCCTTTTTTCTTAGAGTGTAGCTAGTGCTGCGCATCTTGGTCGTCTCTGTTCTTTGTTGGTCTATACCAAAATGTAATCGACAAAAAATTCTGCTTGAAGCTCTGTACTTTTTTAACCTATTACGTCCAAGCTGATTACATTTTTTGTGATTATATTTCAATTACGTTACTAGAGCCTCGCACACTAACTCCCGAGTGTGCGGTGCAAAATTAAAATGAGATAACCAGAAACCCGTTGCGGTGCCCTGAAGTCGCTGACGCAAATTTTGAGGAATGTATTTGAAAAAGTATTTGGAGGAGACCAAATACGTTTGACTGTATTTGTATCTTGTAGTTAGATGCTTTTTTGGAAATGTAATTAAAATTGTAATTAAATAAATTTTTGACGAAGTATTTTGTATTTGTATTTCGATACATATTTGCATGTATTTTGCCCATCCCTGTTCCACGAGCTTATTGAATGCTATTTTGTGTAACCTAATAATCTGTGTGTGAATGACCCTTCCAGCGTCACTTAAAACACAGTCGCGATCATTATGAATGTCGACACGCTATCACCCGGCGCTTCGTACTGGCAGCGGTAAGCAGCCGCAGTGTTGTAGTCGTTACCGTAAAAGAGTAAAGAACTACGTTACTTGCGAAATAAAGGAACGCGATAATGTCGCCGACAGAACGTAACGCACGTTACTTTTGCGTTACTTTTTTTAATAAATTGACGGTAACAGCGCTTTTGTTTTCTTTTGGCGACAGCGTGTTTCGACTTTAACATGACAGGCGTTGGTTGGGGTTTTTCTAAAGCGGAAATTTTTTCGTGGGGAAAAGATTGGAAAAATTTAGAAAATTTGTAGATTTAGAAAACTAATGAATACGTTACTACGTTACTGAAAGAAAAAAGGCGCTACCGGTAACGACGTTACTTGTAACACGTTACCGCCAACACTGTGCAGCAGCAGCCGCGGCGGCTTGACTTTCCTTCCGCACTTGGTTAGGAGAACGCGCAAGCCACCACAGCTGCCGCAGCATGGGGCTGCCAGAGTGGAATCTTAAACAATTGCCTATAGACCTTTACAAGCATTACGAATGAACCTTTTTAACATCTCAAATGAATGAATACCTACTCTTCGCTGCACCGGCATGATGTAGGTATTCTGGACCATGTTCATCTAGGTACTCAAAATTCCCATGTTCAGAACAACAAAAACAGCGCCGACATTTCTTGCTTTGTCCTGTCATCCCAACAGACCTGATCGAAGCATACTCTGGCGACAAAATGGATACCTTCGACCAGGACAGCCGCAGGGGTGACACCTCTCCCCCAACCAACCCACAAAAGCAGCAAACGCACCGAAACCCGGACAAGCACCGGTGCCGCTTCTGTCCTCACTCATGTCTTTCTGCAGCGGGTATCGCCATCCACGAGAGGACTCACACTGGAGAGAGGCCCTTCAGTTGCGATGTTTGCGAGAAAACGTTCACGGATAAGTCTAACTTGAAGGCTCACGTTAGAACTCACACAGGAGAGAAGCCGTTCAAGTGCAACACGTGCCGCAGGGCGTTTACTCAGAAAACCAGCTTGGCGAATCACGAGAGAACTCATACCGGTGAGAAGCCGTTCAAGTGCAACACGTGCAGCAGGGCCTTTGCTCAGAAACACAACTTGGCGGTTCATGAGAAGATTCACACCGGAGAGAAGCCGTTCAAGTGCAACACGTGCTGCAGGGCGTTCACTCAGAAAATCAATTTGGCGAGTCATGAGAGGACTCACACCAGAGAGAAGCCGTTCAAGTGCAACACGTGCTGCAGGGCGTTCACTCAGAAAACCCATTGGGCGAGTCATGAGAGGACTCACACGGGAGAGAAGCCGTTCAAGTGCATCACGTGTAGCAGGGCGTTTACTCAGAAATGCGATTTGACGATGCATGTGAGGACTCACACCGGAGAGAACCGTACAGGTGCAACACGTGCAGCAGGGCGTTCACTCAGAAAACCCATTTGGCGAATCACGAAAGGACTCACACCGGAGAGAAGCCGTTCAAGTGCAACACGTGCAGCTGGGCGTTTACTCAGAAATGCGATTTGACGATGCATGTGAGGGCTCACACCGGAGAGAAGCGGTACAGGTGCAGCAGGGCGTTCACTCAGAAAACTCGCTTGGCGAATCATGAGAGGACTCACACCGGAGAGAAGCCGTTCAAGTGTGAGACCTGCGGTAGAGCGTTCGCGGCTCATAGCAATTTACACGCTCATCGGAAGATACATCGCAAGTTATCGAAACAGCAACGTGCATCATAATTGTGGAAGGGATTTAAACGAAATACTCTAGCACCGACGTGTGTTCATTTGGCTTGGCGATAGACCTGCAGCGGTTCTACTTGCAAGCAGTGTGTGTTTTGCACAGTTCAAAATGTTTCAGCCTGTTATTTATTGCGCAAACACAGATAAAAAATGTGAATTTCCCTTAGACGAAGCGACCAGAGGTCTTTTTAGAGCGCAGCTCTTAGGGGCCCGTTTCCGGCTTGAGCGGCGTCGCCGTCACCGTTGGCGTAACCGCGCGGTGCATTATGGGTAAATTTCCCCGCTAAATCTGGCGGGAAAACTTCCCCGCTAAATCTAGCGGAAAAAATGTCCCCGCTATAGCTAGCGGGAAAAATTTCCCCGCTAAGTCTAGCGGGGAAATTTCCCCACCCCGAGGTCACGTGACCTCGGGGGGGGGCCACGTGACCCCCCCTCCTTCGAGAAGACGCGGCCCTCAGTACCCTTCCCTCCTCCTCCTCAAGAGCTGCCCTCCAATTCGGCATTACAGGGAGTTGTAAACGGCTTTCACTTTTTGTACACGAAAAAAAGAAAATATTTGAAGCCTTATCTTTTTTTATTCATTTAGAGTCATTAATCACGTGATGCACCTGAAGTTTCTGTGTTGTCTGTAAGGTCACTTATGTGCAGTGCTCATCACACTTGTTTATAACGCGCAAGCGAGCGGCTTTCTCCGGGGAGCGCTGGGCTGGTGGCATTCGCGGAAACTAAGCTAGTCACGTTGCGCAACATGGAACGGCCCGCTCGAGGGGTGTCCTGCCCACTGTATCAGCTTGATAAGCGATAAAAATAAGGTGCTTTATGATATATTTTTGTTTTTTGATGACATCGTTGATACGCCATCATGCTTTAGTCTGTTTATTGTTCGAGCAATGATGTTTGTAAAAAGCGAGCAGCCTTCCGCGTTCGCCGCCAGCTGATAGAGTGGGCAGAACACCCCTCGAGCGGGCCGTTCCATGTTGCGCCACGTGACTAGCTTAGTTTCCGCGAATGCCACCAGCCCAGGGCTCCCCGGAGAAAGCTGCACGCCCGCGCGTTATAGACAAGTGTGATTAGCACTGTACCTTACAAGTCGGCCTAGTCATGACCATAAATATACGAACTTATAAAATAACTAAGGTCTTTCAATAGCAGCAATGTTAAGAAAGTCATTTCTTTGTGTGTTATTAGTTTGTAAGATTTGTTGCTTATGTTTATTATTTTGAAAACTGGTTTTATTGACTGTGCTCTTTTTATTTTCTCTTTTTTTTTTCGCAAATTATTTAGTAATTTTTTGCACGACCATGAGGGCTCAGCAATAAACTTTGGTTGAATAAAACGCTGGTTTGAACAAAGAAGTAACCACGTGTCGAAAATTTTTTTCTCCATTTGAAGGGATACACTCATTGGAAGTATTTATAGGTACTCCCAAGAAAATGGGGTATAATGCATTAAAGTACAGTATACCCCTTCTTGGGAATGCTGCCAAAAGGCTCTCCGATTTAACTCTTTTAGAAACTCGGCGAACCAGTGCACGCTGTTGGGCACGCGCAGAGTGGAGATTGCGAGCCGATTTCTCGATTATTTCATGAGTTTGTTCTGAAAGCCCTTAAAACCCAGTTTCAAGCGCACTTAAAGCAGGCATATTAAAGGTGTGTCACGAAGCGCTCCGCACACGAATAAATTGATAAAAAATTACTTACAAGGACAATATTCGCGACTCCAGCAAAACGGACGCCACCAAGCTTGAAAACAGGGAACCAGCCGGTCCAGGTCGCTCCGCGCCCCTCCGCGCCTCTGGTGGCTTTCGCGGGCACGTGTTGTCGGCGCGGTGGTGAACAATGTCATTTAACGAAGGTCCGGGAATTTCATTAGTGTGGCGAAACTTCAGTAGATTGTTTCCTTCCATCACGTGTTTTCGATTTCTTGGATGGGGAGGAATCGCGGAAAAAACGTTTTGATTTCTTGTCTGTCTCGAATCACATTCAAAATGACGACTACTTGGTAACCGATAAGGGGTTTCTTTATCAGGACGTAGAACAGTGGGAGGACGACAGACGAGGCATTTCACTGGAGGGAACACCAATGCTGCAGTCAAGTGGATGGGAAGGTTCGATAGCTGCTTTTCTTGAGTTTGATTGTGTTCGATTAGCTTCAAGTTTGAGCCACCCACGCCGGTCGGTGCGTTGGCTATTCATCTTGGCTGCTTTTCGCCAAAAAATCCTCTGGACCACTCTGAAGGAGTTGGGCTGATTTCGCAATTACTTGATTCAGGAAAACCTGCTCGCTGCAAATGATGAATGAGGGGAATTATCTGTTTTCAAAAGGTGGGGGGACACGTCTCGCAACGTTAGATGCTGTCACGGCATTTTGACCTATCGCGCCTCCAATATTTATATTATACACCCGTCGAATTAAGCCAGCAGCAATATACGTCTACATTGCTCAGGTTGACCGACCACAAAAATACTCATTTTTTCTGTTCAGGATTCGAAGTCAAGTTCAATGCAGAGAGGTTCTGCGTGAATCTCCAATGAAGACTCTCTTCAGTTTGTCCGCATTCGTCTCCGTGCTACCGGCTAGAACAATTTGGTTAAGTTTAACTTAGTATCTCTCTGTCTGTCAAATATATTTTTATTCAGCAGTTCACCTAATAGCTAGTTAACTAAGCTCATATTTCAAACCGAAGAATATACTAATATTGCTTTAGTGAGACCCCCCCCCCCCCCCCATAGTACGTAATATAATACATAACCCGCTCGTCAAAATGACTTCTCGATTGCTACTAAAACCTGAATTGAAATACGAGTATCAGCGGCTTAGTGGGGTGCCGGCGGGGTAACATGCTCCTTGGCTCAAGAAGCGCTTGCTTAATTTTTGCAATTTTCCTGCAGCCTGTGTTGTTGACCGAGCATACGACTGAAGCTGTTTCTTAAACGCGGATATGCACAAAAGCTCGATTTCGCGGACAGATAAGTCGCATGGTCGAGGCATGCGAGTTGGCTGAAAATTACTGTCGGTGGTAGAATTCTGCATTCATTGCCGCTTGCCTTAGATGATCAAAACTGATTAGTATATTACCGTCTCTCCAGAGCCCATAGTTTCGGTTTCGAACGAAATCTCCGAAACGAAAGTTTGACATGAAAAGAACAAAAAACACAATTGGAAAACAAAACTATGCTCTGCAAGTTTATGTGCACCGGCTACACTTAACCGTCTCAGTTCAAAAACCTATAAAATTGGGCATTAAACAAAATAAAATCTGTTAAACTGAACGCACCACCTGTTCAGGCGGCCCGGCCGAGCCGACGCGACCTGGACTCAGCCGCCATGTTTATTTGGTGGTGGCGCCCCCTATAGGTCGCTGGAGTCGCGAATAACGGGTTATCTGGTGGAGAAATTTTAGGACCGAGTTTAGTGTAATTAATAGTAATAGAGGCAACGCTCTTATGGGTGACAAGAAGGATAGATATATTGATAAGTCGAAGCCGCAGTGTAGGGAACACAAATCAATAAGGACAACAGTAGGCTAACGACACATTCCGAACGTGATTAAGCGTGGAAACTGGGCTTAGCGACAGTTAGTAAAAAAGAAGAAAGAAATTGGAACACTGATAAGGACGTATCGACCCTAATTGTAAACGTTCGTGACGACCGCAACCGCAGAAAATAGTTCCTCCTTCAAATTAGCCCCAAAGAAAAAAAGAACGTCTTATTTTTTCGATATCCTGGACTTTATACCAGGACCGGGAGTAGGCGTTCCGGGAGGTCGCCCAGGGTAGAGGCCCAGGGTACCCAGGGAGCCATCAAAAGGGTTGCGCCGCTGCGCCCCCATTTGGAAGTTTTTTTTAGCTTACTAATTTATTTAAACACGGCGGTTCTTTTCAGAAAAAAAAATACTCGTTTTGGAACACTACTCACATGTTTACTGACTACGTGATGTCATAGATAGGGGCGTATAAAAAGGTGAATGGGATGGGACGCCGTCCGATGCCTGGTGTTCATAGGATCGGAGGAATAGCGCTTTGCACCACACACCCATTTTCGCAAGAACAGCAGTTGCACAAAAATGGGGCGACTAGCAGAAAATCCACTCGGTGGCACACACAGAGGGGTCACCGTGACAAGCGCACCGACCAGCTCCGGAAGACTGCTTTCGTGTACCGGCTGAGGCTCATATTGGAGAATTCCCGAATCGCCCTTCCCATTAGAACCTGTCCCTTTTCAATCCGTTCCCGGAACACCTTTACGTTTGCGCCCGTCCCGTTTAAACCCATTGGTATAAAGCCCCGCACATCTCACCCTCTCCTCGAAAAGTCTCCATCGTTCTAACCCTGGTTTGCTCACATTTTCTCCTTAAAAATAGGTGCCGAAATTTGGTTAATGCAAATAAAGCAAAGGTGCCGGCGAGCTATTTAGTTATGTTGTGAACTAGTTTTTATTGTCGACGTATTCTTAAAATATACATCACTTTCAGACAAGCTCCAACGAAAGATATTTCTACTTGAACCACTTGAAATGTTTCTGTCAAGATGGTCCCCAAAATGTGGGACTACGAAACGCGACAACGTTACCGCGAACACGATTTTTTAAATGTTACTTCGAAATGGTTTTAGAAGGTACCAAATTGTATACCGCTTAGCTTAGTGGCCCAGATGAGCACTTTCAAAGACACTAATAATATTGATGGCAGTCATTTCATTCTTTGAGACAAACTGCGAAAAACTACAATCGCTTGTTCGCGCTAACAGTGTCGCGCTCAAGCACTTTGAGTAAACAAAAATTAGCGCTGCCTTAGGTTTTATAATCGCGACGCTATTTTTAGGTTACCCAAAGCGCCTACGCACGTTATTCTAAAACTTCCTTATAGTGAACGGGATATTTTGAAGAGGGAGAAATCAGACAAGTTGACCGGGCATATGATTGCGACTTCATTTTCTTACGAGTTCAAACACAAAACCCTCGCGCTCACAGGAAAAATCCATAAACTACAAAATGCTATCGCCTTTGTTGAGGACGTCGAGCAGGACAATCGCACCATCAGAAAGGCTGCACTCCGATTTTGATAGTTCGCGGCTGTCCCCTGGCCCGCACGGCACCACTGTTTGCAAGCTGCTGCAAAGGTACCCTTGTCAAGGTTGATTAACGTACAAGTTTCGGCTACAATTGATATGCAGACATAATTAAAAACAAAATAGCGCAAATACGATGGGCAAAGCAAAAGATAACCGACAGGACACAGTGCTGTATCCTGTCGGTTATCTCTTACTTTGTTCTCGTATTTGCGTTTTTTTTTATTTTTAATCATGTCTTGTGAAGGCCTCATCCCGTTTGATCGATCGATGAAGCTATTAAAGGACCCATGAAACGATTTTTGGGATGGGATAAATCATTTTAGATTGGGATTTTACTAATAGCACATCGTTCCGTGGACCAAAAGACAAAAGGTAGAAAGCCAAAAGCCTGACTTTCAGTGCGAAAATTTGAAAACAGAGCGGACTATTTCGTACCTCCACCCCTTCGCAACCTCTCTGCCTTTTCACTGTGATACATCCGGGGTCCCAAAAGCGTGTCATCGGGTCCAAACTGACGTCACACGCAACCGGACCTCACTTATTCCCTTCACCTCTAAGCTGACATTGTGGTGGAAGCTATGCGCTTGCCGGACGAATCAGCCGCCTCCCTTTCATCACCTGACTTCATTCTCTGCAGCCACATTTGACACGCTCACGTGGCAAGTGTGGCTGGCCCAAGGAGCACGTAGCTTCAACAGCACTGCCAGCTTCGGAATAAACGGGGTGGGGAAAGCAACTTTTGTCTGAATTTTGAGCGACGGGCTAATCTTCTAGGGGTAGAATTGATGTGTCCGTGATTACACAAACGAGACTGCGAGCAAGAGGGGACACCCTCTGTTCGTCTTCTTTAACTGTTTGGTGGAATGCGCGATTTATGAGTTGAGGAGGAAAGCTAAACAGGAAAAAGTTGGAAAAGCGTTTCATGACCCCTTTAAAGGGGTCATGAAACGCTTTTCCAACTTTTTTCTGTTTAGCTTTCCTCCTCAACTCACGAGTCGCGCATTGTAGCAAACGGTCCAAGAAGACGGAAAGGAAGGACTCCCCTCTTTTTCGGACCCTCGTTTGTGCAACCGGACACAGCCATTCTCCCCCTAGAAGATTAGCTCGTCGCTCAAAATTCAGACAAAAGTTGCTTTCCCCAACCCGTTCATTCCGAAGCTGACAGTGCTGTGAAAGCTACGTGCTCGTTGGGCCAGCCACACTTGCCACGTGAGCGTCGCAAATGTGGCTGCAGAGCACCGAGGCCAGGTGATGAAAGGGAGGCGGCTGATTGGTCCAGCAAGCGCGTAGCTTCCACCACGATGTCAGCTTAGGGGTGATGGGAATAAGTGAGGTCTGATTTCGTGTGACGTCAGTTTGGACCCGAGGACGCGCTTTTGGGACCGCGGATGTATCACCGCGAAAAGGCAGAGAGCTTACGAAGGAGAGGAGGTACGAAATAGTCCGCTCTGTTTTCAAATTTTCACACTGAAAGTCAGGCTTTCGACTTTATACCTTTTTTCTTTTGGCCCACTGAACGATGTGCTATTAGTAAAATCGCAATCTAAAATGATTTATCCCAACCCAAAAACCGTTTCATGGGCCCTTTAATGTTCGGGTGAGCTCTCCCTGACACAGCTTTTATCTTACGGTGCCATGTCTCCAAGGTTGTTTCGGGAGGGGGAGAGGAGGACAGACATTGGACACTTGAACCTAACCAACTGTTAACGAACAATACAAGCGAACCGAACCAATTGATAACGAATGATGGCCGAAGCGGGAAGGTTGTTTCGGGTAGGGCACCTCCAGGTGCGCATGAAGGCTCCTTAGTTTCGGGATATGACGAAATCGTCGAAATGGGAAAGGATGAAACGAGAAAGTCGTTTTGAGCCAAGTCGAAACGGGAAGGTTGAATTGGGAATGGGTCGAAACGGGAACCACCCATCTGCTTACGCGATACAGTGCTACTTTCAAATAAAAAAAAATAAATAAATAAAAAAGCTCGTTTATTTTTTCTGTTTATCAGCGGACGGCTGACCCTGAAAGAACAAAGAACCCCCCCCCCCCCCCCTGACTCACCCACTAAGTCCTCCCACGTTGCAACCTAAGAACGAAGGGCGAGGGTAAGAGGGGCCGGGGAGGAGGAAGCAGATGGAACGCTAAAGAGAGGAGGAGGTTTTCCCCTCTCTTCTCCAGCGTTTCGTCTGCTCCCTCCTCCCCGGCCCGTGTTACCCTCGCCCTCGTTTACATGAAAGCGACTTCAGCGCATTGACTCGACTCGTTCTTCGAACGAAGCCGACGCGGCAACGTTTACATGAATGCGCACCAAGCCCTACATGAAGGTGGCGCCACGCCGTGTCAAAGCTCGAAGTTATGCACTTCCGGAATTAAGCGCGAAACAGATGCACGACGAAACCGTCCGATCGGACGTCCGAGCAGGCAATACGACGGTCGAAGGCGAGGGTTTTCAACGCTCTCCGATGCTACGAAAACACTCGTACCCCAAGGTCCATCAGGCAGTCCGCACGTCGGATCGGAAGGTCTCGTCATACATGTGTTTCGCGCTTTAGCCGCACCACGTTTTCCGGTGCATCGCACGTGGAGGTCTTTCGACGCATTCAGTGAACGTAAAGATCGTGCCCGCTGTCTTCGGTGCTGTGGAAGAAGTTACGAGACGGAAGAAACATCCAAACCGAAGCGTTTAGGGCTCCAGGCCGGGCCGCCGGGTCACTCTGGACCAGAGGCGTCGTGTGTGCGCACGCTTTGAGGAAGCCTCCGCGCTTCGCCGCGCCAGACCTCGCCGATCGCGACCGGACCAACCGGACCCCGAGTCCGACAGGCTCCTGCGTAGCTAGGAACGGCACCGAGGTAGGAGCTGCTCGTTCTGCGTTACCATCCAGTGCTCTACAGTGCTCGGAGCTCTCGGTGTCGTTCGTGCTTGCGCCGAAGCCTTTGGGACCCCTTCGGACGCGCAAGTCGTACTTCGGAAGGCTTGGACTGGGGCCACCCTCACCGAGCAGCTCCGCTATATTCCGCTTACTTATGATGGCAATAAAGGCTCGCGTTTTTTCTCGGGAAAAAATTGCGGGCGGCCATACGGGACCGCTCTCCGCGCCGTCGACGAGGTTGGCCGACGCTATGTTCTCAGCTGTTGACTCACACCCTCAGCGAGCGCCTTCCCATAATCCTCCCCGCTGCAAAATGCGATGCGACCTCCGTTTACATGGGCTGAATAAATGCACACTCGCCATCTCGATCCACCTCTGTCTAGCGTCTTGAATGCGACGCGCTTTCTTTGCACATTATGCCGTTTACATGACCGCATTGAATGCGACAACTGGATTTAATGCGACTAAGTCGCATTCATGTAAACGCGGCTCCTGAGAGCTGCGAGAATGGCTGTTTATTGTTCGGTAGTTAAAAAGAGGATATCGGAGAGGGGTGTGGGCTTCCAAAGCCATCGCAAAGTGGGCCCTTTGTCCCATTCGTACCAGATAAAAAAAAAAAGGAAGAAAAAAAAAAACAACAAACAAACGAACGTTTTAATATAAGTTTAGAAAGAGTTATACACATAAAGACACCCCATAGGAACCGTGCGGATCTAATTCAAGCCCCGACCAGGGCGCCCCTAGCGGCAAACGGGTCCGTTGCATCGGGCATCTTCCGCCAGTCGCTGCGTTGGTTGTGCGTTGTATTGGGTTAGCGCTGTAATTTCTGAGATGGCTATTCCGCACCAAGAAAGCCGCAACAATTGCTGCGTGGTCGGCAAGATCGCGCGTGGCACGAAGTACTACATCGTCTCTTGAAAGCTGTACGAGGCGGAGTACTGCGCGACCTGGGTACGACTTATGCGTCCATACAGGTTAGTGGTGTTTCTTACCTTCCAGTTCGCGCTTTGTTTAAGCTGCTGAAGAAATAATACAATTAACTTTTTTTCTCTTCTAGCGACGATGGAACAGCATCGACACCGACGGCAAACTAAAGTATGCAGCAAATACTTCACCGGAATCGAGAAGCGGAGTGCGGTCGCCCTCCTAAGCCTACCCTTGGATGTTTCCATCAGCCTACAGGAAGATAGTAAAGAGAATCGCGGAACGGCGCGAAAAAAAAAAATCGCCCAGTTATTGTCAAGCTGATTCAGAAATAAACGTACATAATTACCGCAGTCCACTCAACGCCAACTAAATTTTTTTGCGGGCGCGCTTAATTTTGTTTGCAGAGTACGGCGCTCCGTGACATCCACTTGCTCGTCGAAACGGACCTCCTTCACGTCGAACATGCGGCCAGATTCGTGAAACAGTTTTCTCTTCGTTATATTGGCACCACGGAAGAAGCTTTCTGGATTCGTAAACGCCTTAAACCCCGTCGTAATCACACCGGGAGCACTGTCCGCTGTGCTGCTATCGCCACTGCTTCCCCCCGATGATTCTGCACCGGCTACAGAAGAAGCTTTCCGGATTCGTAGTCGCCCACTGTCCTCTGTGCTGTTCGTTGCTAGTACTTCGCGATGATTCTGAGCCGGCGGCACCGGCTTCCGAAGGAACTTTCCGAACTCGTAACTGCCTTAAATTCCGCCGTAATCACGACGGGGACACTGTCCGCCGTGCTGTTCGTCGCCATTGCTGCCCGATGCTCCTGCGGCGGCTACCGCCAGGTCGCGGCGAACAATAGGCGACCGCCGCGACACGGCCGGCTTGCTCGCTTCCTATTAAAAATTCCATCAAGATACGCAATTTGGGACACTGACTGCCAGTCAGCAGCCTTGGTGGAACGTGATGGACCATCAGACGTCATCTGATGGTCCATCAGATGACGTCTGACTGCCACCGCCACGGGAATTTCATCAACAAGGGCAGCATTTATATAAGAGTAAAGCTATACGCACTCATAAATATCGCCAAATGCCTCCATAAAACAAAATGTTCGAGAAAAAAAAAAAGAAAAAAAAAAAAAGCAAGACCACCGCGGATCCAACCCGCGACCACTTGCGTACAAATCGGACACCTTAACCCCTATGCTATGCCACCGCTTTGAAAACTCGATTTGACCGTTCGTTTTATACGAGATGCTTCGGCTGCAAATGCAGTTAAGCCTTCAGCATGTTATGAAAAGCACTCGTAACTTCCTACAGAATCGCAGTGCCCAGCCCACAGCCCTACAGAATCGCGGTGCCCGTTTTATATTTACTAACTATCATAGCACATCTAGTGTCTCAACTATGAAAACTAATTTATCACTTCCTGCTCTTTCATTACGCCGAAAAATATCTCGTTTGTGTCTTTTTTATAAAATTTATCATTCCAATACTTCGCTAAAAAACAAACTAATGTTAAATCCTGTTTTCATCTCGCCGCGCGTAGATCATCAATTTAAAGTCGGAATTCCTCATTGCATTACCTCAGCCTATTATAACTCTTTTATTCCAAGGACATCTTCAGAGTGGAATCGCCTTCCCGCGCAATTAGTAAACATACCGTCCTTTGACTTGTATAAAAGTGCGTTGACTACTTACCTATGTTAATATTTGTCTTTGTTTGTTTGCCTTGTTCTATACATTTTTTAAGTTGTTTACATATTTTTTTGTAACATTTTTCGTGCTTGGCTTTTAGTGTTTGTATATTGTTTTGTGTTCCAAATTTGTCTTGTACCACTCCCCTCTGTAATGCCTCAGGGCCTTGAGGGTACTTAGATAAATAAATAAATAAATCACGCGCCGTACTTCAGTTCTACTCACCTGCCATGTAGAGTACTTTCGCGCCGTAGAACAATCCTTTTGTTCGCGCGTCTCCGGCCCAGTAGACCTGGTACACCTAGTCGTCTTCAACTACACCGCTAAAGTCCCTTACATCGTCGGAACTCACAACAGGCTGGGTCTTGTCGAGTAGAAATTCCACTAAAACGTAAGACATTGTAGAGCCCGGGCAGGATCGACAGGTTGGAGCAAGCGGGCAAACAAAACGAGTCGAGAGCGATCGTTCATGAAAGCTCGGCGAAGCCTCAATGGGCGAAGGAAGCGAAGTCAGCGAAGTGGCTGTTCGGCGGGCTTCTGATCAAGGTTGTCGGTCGGCTGCGTGTCATATCTCTAACATCGGTGGTTTTATGAGCTCACGTCCCGAAATCGTTTTCTTGTGCATAGATTATTTTTCGTATTCATAGATTTGACGAAATAGTGGTATCCGAACGAACTTTACGTCCTTTGACCGTACGTCTGTCTGCTCGTCAAAGCTTTTTGATGTACAGTCAGAGCCAATCGATGTACGATCAGAATCGCCATCAAGACATCTTGATGGCATTTCGCGGCGGCCGACTGCCACCAGGAAACCATCCGAAAGCCGACAAGTAGAGTCTGACTGGAGTTTGACTGTCGGTCAGAGTAACTTGTTGGCCAGTCAGACATGCTTGACGTACAGTCAGGCACAGTCAGCGGTCCACTAGAAAACATTGACTGCCAAACAGGGTTACATTGATGGATTTTTCCTTCGGGCAGGGGACGGGACAACACATCTTTCAACTTTCAACAGACAAATGATTTATTGCCGGACGCTTCGCCTTCGGAACTCTACTACGGGAGAGGGAAATTTAAAAGGGGGGGAGAAGGAGGGGGACAAGACAAAGCCCCGGGAGAAAACAGGGGGAAAGTAAACCGCAGAGACAGCGGGAAGGAAGGGAAGGGAGCGGCCCGTCCCGATTCCCTCTCAGGAGCAAGAACCACTTGCCCGGCCTGCCAAGGTCGTCAAATCCGGTCTCAGAAATGTCACCTCTCTCTCCGACAGCGACAGCGAGGCCGACGAAATGTTCTTCGGAGCAGTGTTGTGCCCATTACCGAAAAGAAGTAACGAAATAGCATTACTCGTTAGTTTGGTAAAAAGTAACGCGTTTTCGAGCTACGTTACTCTTTTACAAACTTAACGATATACCGTTACCGTTACTTTTCAAAAATAACGAACGTTACTTTTACGTTACTTTTACGTTACTTTTCTGTTCGAGTACATATGTTTGACAGAGATGTATGATAAGCCTCCTTAACAAGCTTGGATAAAAATAAAAATTTACAGAGTGGTTTCATAGTGTTTTGATGCGCGAAGCAGCTTAATTTTCGGAATGCAGATTAGGCATTGAAACTGTAAATTACCTGATTCTGTCTCCTTTAGTTGATACATTTCATTCAAACCTGCTGGTCATGCGACGGACTTTCGTTATTCGTGCCCATCTCACGCGCAGAATGAGTCGGAGATGTTAGTCAATCGGCTTTTATAAACTACAGCATGCGAACGAGGACTGCTGGAACACAACCAGCCAAACAACACCCCTCATCTGTACGCCGGTTTTAGTAACAGTCCGGTTCATACTATTACCAGAGACTGATTTACTTCACTATCTGGAACAGGACACCGGTTACCAGCACACTGGCTATAATCACTTGCTGCCTCTTACCAGCAGTACCTCTTAGTTTTTTCTGTATAAAAAAAAAAAAAAAAAGGTTTCGGGTTTATAAGTTTTCTTTCCAGGTTTAAAACTTTTCTTTTAAAGGGACACTCAAGCGGTTTTTGGAGAAGCTACTTTTTGGTGCGATGGTGTTAAGGAAGTGTCAGTGAATGAGTATCTTCAGTTTTAGAAGGCAGAAACGCCTATTAATCACGCAGGAATAAAATACGTGCGGACTCTTTTCTGTACTTGCGAGGACCAATGAAATTATCGTATGTTTGAAAATTTTGGCGGTCTTTTTAAAGTTTCGCTAAAAAAAAAATTTCAGTTCATTTAAATATGTTGTGCATGATAATTTCAAAAGACGTAAAATATTTCTAGTTTAGAATACGCGATAGCGCAATAATCGTTTCACAAACAAGGGACTACGTTTTCTCCTTGCCTCCCTCCGCGGGGGGTGAATTTCCCGTTCCCCAGGGATGCGCGGAAGCGCACGTATCTCCGCGCGTTGCAGGCCGGTCGTGCCGGTCGCGGGCCGGCCGGCTCCTTCTATCCGCAAACGTGGCGTCGGTGGTGATCGTCGGAATGGACGGCCTGGTGAAAGCTCATCGTTCCGCGTAAAAGCGCTATCCGTGACTGTGAATTTTCGTCGTGTTTCGCTATGATAACCCAGCACGTACTAGAAGGGAACATCCACCTACTCGTGCGGCGATGTCGTGGCGTCACTCTCAAGATAGCAGAAACGCCCGTGCCGTCGTGTTTGTTTACTTCGACTACCGTGGTGCTTTCTAAGCATTTGTGTCCTCGAACATCGCCCGGATTTTTGATTTGGCGCATTTCATGCGTGTGCTCAAGTTCAAGGTATTACTGGCGCGTACCGTATAAAGGATGCGAATTTTCACGCGTTTTCATCACCGGAGAAAAGTGATTAGTGTTAGCAATCCTGAACGCTCGCAACGTCTATCTGATCACGAAATCATATTTCTACGTTGCTATATCGCTGCTAAGATTACATTGTCTTTTATAATCGTAGAAAAGGCGTGTGGCGATATTTGTACTATTGCAATGTCGTGTGTTAGAGTCGTGATCGTCCAAGACGGCGCTGCATCTTTTTATTTTATTTTTTTCATTCGCTGTACCCTGCAAGCCTATCAAGAAAAAATAATAAAGCTTTAGACTAGAAAACTGTCTGTCTATATTCTGTTACGGCATTGAGTAGCAGTGCGTCCCCTTTTTTAGAGGGGCCGCTGACACAGCTGACGGCGGCGTACAGAAGCGGTCGCCGTGCTGACGACCCGCTGCGCTTGTTGTAGTGGTTACAGGTGTGTGTACGCGCGGCGCAGTGCGGTCGTTCCGGTTGCAACGGACGCAGTCGTAGGTACGCGCTTGTTGCACATGTCTGAACCAGCCTTCCCCCCGTTCTCCCGAGGCGAAAGTCAACGTGGCGACATCGTTGGACATCACGTACCAGAGGTAACGCTGTGATGTCAAACGTTGGTTTGGTTACGACTTGCCCCAACCGAAAATCGAAGAACGCCCGAAAAGGTCTGCGTTTCGTCGTCCTCGGAACCCGAACATGACTCCGAAGCGCTGCTATCGTCCACATCGCACGTCGGAGTGGCGTCATAGGAAATCATCCCCAGGTCGGCTGTCCGCCGAAGAACTTCAACCTCTAACGGCGTCAGGTCCTCGAGCGTAGAGAACTCCGCCATGATCGAAGCTCGAATGACAAAGAGGTTCGGCCGATGCGGCTACCTCGGGATCACTGCGCGACGGAACGTCGTCCAACACCGTTGGCCCGAGATCCTTTTGATAAGCGTGCGACGACCAATGAGAGTGGTTTCGTTTTCGGATGGATCCGAGGTTTGGCGGCCTTCAATTACATTTTTATTAAAGAAATAATCACCGTATGACTATACTTTTTGGTTTTTAGGGATACTCAAGGCGTCTAAATTCAGCTGTCATTATCAAAACACGAACTCAAAAACCACTTGACTGCCCCTTTAATTCTTTATCATGACCTTAGGGAATTAAAGACTAATCAAGCGAACGATTCTTCTGTGTACAAAAATGGCCACAGGAACTTTCAGGCAGCGAGGGGGAGAGCGAGGGTAAAAATATTCCACAAAGGATGTTTCTTTTTTTTTTTTTTGAAACTAGAGAAATGGGCAAATCGCTTCGCCACTGTTTGTTGTCCAGTTGTCCACTGTTGTAAACGGATGTCTCTCCACGGCTTCCCCCCCCCCCCCCCTGTCTACTTCTGCTGCACAAAGAAGCAGGGGGGGGGGGGGGAAGAGGAGGGAGGGGAGGAGGCTGTAGCGCAGTCGTTCGTTCATGGCTTGTAAAAAAAAGAAAAAGAAAAAGGAGGATGAACGGAATTAGCTGGTAGCCGAAGTTTTTTTTCCCCTTCGAGAAGTGAGTTTTTTTTGTTTGTTTTTTAACTTTACTGTGACGGATGCTGGTTCCGTGCAGCGATAAGCTGGTGCAGGATTTTGAGACAAGCTCGTGCAGGATTTCACCAGTTTTGGTCAAAAGTAACGAGTAACGAAATTGACAGCCGATACCGTAAAAAAGTAACGGAAATACTTTACTCGTTAGACATTCAGAATACAAACGAGTACGTTACTGCGTTAGCGAAAAATGTAACGCGTTACAAGTAACGTCATTACTAGAAACGCGTTACCTCCAACACTGCTTCGGAGCCTCTTTTATGGCGTACGCCTCCACGATCTCCCGCCCGTAGCGGTTTTTGTTGGCCCTCAGAACAGGCGCGGACGGGAACTCATGGGCACAGGGAGCGCAAACCTTGAGGTGATGGGCCATGGGGTGTTGTGAGTCTTCATCGTTTCTTGCGTTTTAACCGCTTTGTTTTTCGGCTATTTCCGTGTTCCGAGATTTTTCGTACGATGCGATTTCCAAATAGCATGTAGATTGTTTATATCGTCAATACAAAAACGAAATATGCTATACATTTCTTTCATGGAGTTGTGTCATAATGTTGCGAAATATTCTTCCAGAAGTCGGAATGGCATGGCGTCCAAAGAGCCTAGATTTCACCCCCGCGACTCTCTCGAAAGAGTGTCTGATCTCCTTGTGCAAAAAGAAACGAAATTAACCAGTTCGCGGTGCAATCAGCAGCCATGGGCGTACCAAACGCCCCCCTTCCCCACTTCTCAGAGTGTGTGTGTGGGAGGGGGGGGGGGGGGGGCAAAGCACGTGTTTTGTCCCCCCCCCCCCCCCTCCCTGAAACAGCCGACACTGGGCAGGGCAAACACTGACCGGCCGCGCCCAAATAATACCAAGGGCACCGCCCCCCGACCCGCGGTGCCGTATTCTTAACGCGCAGGCGATACACACCCCAGCAACGACGTTCACACCGGATTGGATGGTTCGTGGAGATATGCGCTGTCGCCGCCAATATAGGCAGCGGTTGCAACGCTCGTTTCCAAATCGGTAGCGTATACCTTAGTGGTACGATGTGTGCTTCATACATAGCGGACCCGGGTTCGATTCACGGTGTGGGCTTACTTATATTTTTAGAGCGCAGCTCATAGGGGCCCGTTTCCGGCTTGAGCGGGGTCGGCGTCGCCGTCGGCGTAACCGCGCGGTGCATTATGGGTAAATTTCCCCGCGAAATCTAGCGGAAAAATTTCCCCGCTAGATTTAGCAGAAAAATTTCGCGAAATCTAGCGGAAAAATTTTCCCCGCTAGATTTAGCGGAAAAAATTCCCCGCTAAATCTAGCGGAAAAATTTCCCCGCTAAATCTAGTGGGAAAAATTCCCCGCTAAATGTAGCGGGAAAATTTCCCCGCTAAATCTAGCGGAAAAATTTCTCCGCTAAATCTAGCGGGAAAAATTCCCCGCTAAATCTAGCGTAAAAATTTCCCCGCTAAATCTAGCTGAAAATGTTCCCCGCTATCTAGGGAAAAAGTTCCCCGCTAAATCTAGGGGAAAATTTTGCCCGCTAAATCTAGCGGAAAAATTTCCCCGCTAGATTTAGCGGAAAAATTTCCCCGCTAAATCTAGCGGAAAAATTTCCCCGCTAAATCTAGCGGAAAAAATTCCGCGCTAGATCTAGCGGAAAAATTTCCCCGCTAGATTTAGCGGAAAAAAATTCCTCGCTGTCTAGCGGAAAAATTTTCCCGTTAAACCTAGCGGAAAAATTTCCCCGCTAAATCTAGCGGAAAAATTTTTCTGGGGGGTCACCTGACCCCCAAAGGTCACATGACCCCCCACCCCAAGAACAGGTAACCCTCAGTACCCTTCCCTCCTCCTCCTCAAGAGCTGCGCTCCAATTCGGTGTCACAGGGACTGTAAACGGCTTTCATTTTTTCTCTCAAACATTTTGTTTTGTTGAGGCATTTTGGGATATTTACATTTCTTTTTTGCGATTAACACTGAAAAACACGAATGTTTACGACGAAACTTCGCTGACCTAAATGGTATGGGATTGTACACACCAACTCATCTCTGTGACGTCACGGCGTTGTGGTGGCGTGTCGGTCGCACTTCCGGTCTGGGGCTGTGGGCAGAAGTCCCCATGCCAGATGTGTATTCCTGCGTTGTTTTGATAAGAACCAGACAAAAACCTGCCTTCTCGTCAAAACGCCGCGACTGGGCCCGTACCAAAAGTGTCAAGAAAGGTTTGAAGGTCAGTTTTTACGTGCTCGGTCCGTCAGAGAATCTGGATATGTGCCGCAAAAGGGGAAAAGCAGACGCCGTCGGACGACGATTGCTTTGACGGGAAGCACTATGGCTTGAATTCACGGATACTTGTGGTGATCAGATTTATTTGTTTTGTTCCTACATGAACGCCAGAAAACCGTCAAGTTGTGCGGACCACCTGCGGACTATGTTCAGTGCGTCTTCAAGTTCAAACAGCCGCCTGATCGTTCGAACTGTCGTCTGCTCTTTCAAGCGTTTCAGCTTGTCGTCTGCCCTCTTAGACGACGCCGGCCTGTGGGCCAAACGTCGGTTCGGTACTTGCATATTTACTAACAACGTGCTGTTGGGTGCGTAAATAGGTGAAAGGAGGGGGGGGGGGGGGGGGGGCAGGGCCGCAGTTTGCCCAGGGCGCTTGCTGCTCTAAGGCCGGCCCTGCTCAAACCGTAGCAGGACTTGCTTCGCGAATTCACGGAAATGCCGTAGTATCAAGCGAAAAAAAGAAACCTTCTTGGGACTGCGGTGACGACAAAAAACCCAAAAAACAAACGAAGGGTAGGAGGATCAAAAGATTTACACACACACAAACACACACACACACACACACACACACACACGCACGCACGCACGCACGCACGCACGCAAATTTTTTTTCGGTTCCTTTTCCTTCTGAAATGTCTCAGGGTACCTTTGCAGACAGTCAGCAGCTCACACGCAACGTAAATTTACCAGAATCAGAGCCCGTACGACGGAAGATGCCGCATCGGAAATTCAGAGCCGGTTCATTCGAAAAGTGTGGGGAGCTGCGAGACTGCGCGTAGTCCCGCGGTTACGGGGATAATCAAAAATATAAATTTGGTACTTTCAACCTTCGTAACGCGTTGTATATTACGCTTATATTTTATATATAATTAATTGTACAAGATTGCACTTTTAAAACGCGTATTAATGTCGGATAAACGCGCACAAACATTACCGCGCCGCTCGAGAAGAAATATATTTTTTTTTACGTCGATACGCATCGACAACAGGAATACTCTCACGCAGTTGCGCCCTGGCCTTCCTTCCTTTGACATTGTGACGTGCCCACTCGGAGCGCTACGGACTCATTTCTAGGAGGTGTTGGTAGGAGAAGGCATGACGCCAGCCGCGTAGCCTCCACAAGCCATGCTCCTTTGACGCCTCGCCTCTTTCTCATTTTCATCCTTACTCTCCTCACTTATCAAGCCAACGTGATCACATCACGTGACCGTAGCTAGCCTTCGTCTAGCTATGGGATATCAGAATACACCACAGTCTAGCCTTCGATGTGATAAAACCTACCGGACGGAGTGCGCGCAGGCCTGCAAGGAATCGTTCTACAATCAACTATCCATCTTACACGTGACATGTCACGCGCACCAATGGCCAGAGGGATCTACGGTCACGTTGGCCACAACATCGTTTAAACTTTTTATGACTAGGCTTCACCAATATTGCACCTTCTTGCCCCTTCTTCCCCCCTTCTAGTACTTCTAACCTCCTTGCCCTCCCTCAGAATTTACGGCGGTCCGTGGTGGCTTCACCAATATTGCACCTTCTTGCCCCTTCTTCCACCCCTTCTAGTACTTCTAACCTCCTTGCCCTCCCTCAGAATTTACGGCGGTCCGTGGTGGCCGCCATATTAAAACTTTATATCAGTGCTGCTGCATCTGTAGGTGATCTTGAAAGCTGACGTTGGAGCTGACAGAGAAAATCTGGCCACGGCGGAAGCGCAACGCCGATGTACGCTGGAAGCTATACTCCCTTTCACCTTATGTTGTACCGCAGCGAAGGCTAGGAGCGGAAGCTCGTAGCCTTGGTGGCCTTGGCTGCTGCCCTTAATGCACGAGAGCTTGTGCTGCTGAGATGTACCCTAAAGCAAAGAGCTCGCGCTTGTAGCCTTTCCGGCGGTAAATCATAAGTTTGTTTGACCGGAGAAAATCTGGCTACAACGCACGGCGCCGCTAGTGTTTCGGTCTGACGGGACGTGAGGACGTGAGGAGCTCCGCAGTTTGCGAGCACATGTTGCGAAGACGTGACCGGAGAAGTGCCTCTGTGATGTTCCCGGAAGACAGAGAGTACCATTCGTAATCGTCGTGTGTGCTTTGAAAGCGAGGGAGTCACAGGGTCCACGAGTATGCAACCACAAGCAAGGTTCACGACAGCGCTGGGTTGACTTCGGCGATCTCGCTCATGTTTGGGCCAACCCGGCGAGGCGAGAAAAAGCCGAAACGTTCGTGGTGTGTGGTCCGGTGCTTGGAGGTAGAAATCCGCACTAACACGGAGCTCAAATTGGTTGTTGTGGGGTTGAGGTTCAATAATGGTGAATTCCGCTCGCAGATCTCGAGCGCTCCAAAAGCGCTCCATTTGGAGCGCGCATATTCCGCTCGCAGATCTGGCTCAAGTTGGTCATCTTCCGCTCGTAGATCTCTGGCAGCGCCCGCTCCACGGAGCGCCCAAACTCCGCCGAACTTGCTCTGCGGGATTTCACAGATCTCTCCGGAAATTGACAGAGCGGCCCACCTGATTTCCGTCTAAATCGGCGGTGCGCATGCGCGGCGAGGTTGGAGAGATCGGCGGGCCGGTCGGGCGACGGTCGAGTCGTGGAGTTGGATCTGTTCGGGTGCGTCGGTTGTTGACTCTGAACTGTGACGGCTCGAACGCTTCTACCTCGCGTAGATCAGGGATAAAAAGCGGGGAATGTGGAGCGTGGCAAATCGTAAGCGCTGACATCCCCCTATGTAATACCCTCTCACGAGGGCCTTTAGGGGTAATATGAATAAATAAATAAATAAATCACCGAGGAAGAACGAAAAAAAAAGACCGACAGAAAAGCCGGAGGCAGACGCAAGGTTAGGCCTATTCATTCTGCAGCCAGTGATTGTTTACCTTTTTACACTGCATTCCATCGGCGTTTTCCCGTGAAATAAAGCAAGAAGTGGTTAGGCAACGACCGCGCAAGTGATGGTTTGTTACCTCTGTGTTTATTAAAGTCGAACTAGCAATCTGAACTCCACCGCTGGCAATCGCTGTCCGTGCCCCGCCGCTTCGAGGCGGCCGAAAGGTATGTGACGGTGCCGAACGCGGACGTCTTCGCTATTTGTGACATGGGCGCCGTGGTACGTATAATTCCGCCCGGCCTGTGTCGCGTGTTACTTCTGCAACTAAGCAGTGACAGTCGTCACTGGTCGTCGGAAAGATCAGCCGGCTGAGGCGTTGGTGGGCTGGTCAAGTTCGAGCAGCGGCCATTTTGAACGGCGGAAGGAGAAGGGGTGGGGAGGGGTGTGGGGGAGGTCGCTCCAAAAATGCAAGTTTATCTTCCCCTCGTCGATACGGAGCGGGTCCCACGGAGCGGAATTTCGCCTCCCTCGCGGATTTTGGAAAGCGCTCCAGATCTACGAGTGGAATTCACCATAAGTTTAGTCCCGTCGTCGACAGCTGTTCCGACCCAGCTGGTCCGGGAGGACGCAGCAAGCGTTTTTAAAAGTAAACCCCCCTTCGTTCCGTTTCAAGATGTGGAAAATTCCCGACGCATACCGTGAGTAAAAATCTGCGGGCGTTTTCAACAAAATTAAGTCGTTTTAATTTAACAATGAACTTCGGATTGTTGTCCTAAACTAAATCTGCCGTTTTTATGTTTCGTGTTGTTGGACTGCATTTGCACAGCGACGTGTTTGCACAGCGACGCACACCACTTGAGAAGATGATTCGGTCCTGCAAACGACCCGTTATACAGAATTTCAGGGAAACTGAAGTCACCACCGATATTTTCCTGTAAATCTCGAGTGAGTTTGTTGCGCTCACCATGCGGTATGAATAAATTAGGGCAAGATTTCCTACCTGCCCACAGATGCATGAACTGAAACCATTTTTTACGTAGTGAACATAGTGATTTTTCTTTACTTTGGGAAGAGGCATTGGTGCATTTATTATGGTACAATCACTTGAGAGTTGAGAAATTGGGGAGAGCGAGCAAGCTTTCCGAACTTTGTCTCTGGCACTGCCCCTAGTTTCAACTTTCAATTTTAGTATGCATACCTACTAGCAGGTACAAACTCTCTAAAGCAGGTAAAAGACCGGGGGTCAGGACGGTACGGACTCCGTGTTTTGCGCTTTTCGCAAGGTGACTGGGTAAATGCTTTTGTGAGGTATGCGGAATGTTCAAACGATTTTGTTATGCCCGTCGTTTGCATCTCCAGCGAAACGAATATGATGATCTACAAAGGCACAATCACAAGCCAAGATTTACGATAACAGTGCGTTTGCTTCGGTGGTCCGTGTAGTTGTACTATACCCTGCTATCTGCAACACCGTGTCATGACGAAGAGCTGGAACGGTCACGGCTTGCCCTTACAAAAATGTGTATGGATACTTTTAGGACGTTCTATAGACCAGCGTCCATAGGGAGAACAAAAGGCATCTATAGGCAGACCACGACCTCTGTTGCCTCCGTGAAGTCGTCCTATGGCTGCCCTATAGAATATTGGCCAACGGACGTTCTATGGACGTCCTATTCTATGGATGATGTGTGGTCATCCTATACCCTCTCTATGGCAAGGCGCCATATAGAGTCCATAGGGACTCTATAGGGTGTCTACACAGGGTCTTTACGGCGTCTATAGGGTGCCTGAAAAAAACCTATACGAAGTCTACAAGGAGTCCCTAGGGAGTTCACAGGGAAGCCATACAAGGTCTACACAGGATCCTCATGGGGTCTGCAGAAAAGTCATACAAGGTCTAGAGGGAGTCCCTACAGGGTCCGCAGAGAAGCCACTCAGTCTGCAGGGGGTCTGCTATGGGGTCCGCACCGACCAACGTTTCTAGAACAAGTCAGTTGGGAAACTGTTAAAGAGCTTGCTCTGAACAAGCGGCACCCATCTGTACTCGAAAACCAAACTAATTGCGATCGCAACGCCACCGTTCCACCCGCAGCGGCCACTTGGATAACTGCACGACTTCGTGTCTTGGTTTAGGACCATCGATATTTGACAGCATGTGACTGTTCTGCTTCGGCTTTAATCGGCCACTTTGGCGCCGAAACATATACGGTACTAGAGGGGTTTCAGGGATGCCAACCCCCGCCTCCCAGGCGAACATGCCGCGAATTGCCACCGAAGTTAGGACGCACCCAAGTCGGGACGCGCTACCTGAAGTCGCCGGTGAGGCATGGCTGTAAAAAAAAATATTAATTGTGCCGCAAAACCCTGTAAGCTAAAAGTGTATGCAAACATCACGCTCTTGTCATTTTGTACTGATCTCCAATAAAGGATTCTACAAAAAGAGCTTTTCCTCATTTGTTTTTACGCAAAAACGTGCTCTGTAAAAGTCATTTTAAAGAGTGTAGGGTCCTTAGGGGTCTGCAAAGAAGCCATACAAGGTCTATAGGGAGTACGTAAGGGGTTCACAGGGAAGCCATACAGGGTCCACAGGGAAGCCATACAGGGTCTACACGGGCTCCTTATGGAGTCTGCAGAGAAGCCATACAGGGTCTGCACGGAGGCCCTACGGGGTCCAAGAGAAGCCACTTTAAGCGATAGTGGTACCGCGGTGTGAGAATCGCACTCCCTAGCTCCTAAATTATTTTTCTCATAAAAAAATGGCTTGCCTACACTTTGCTGACGTAAAAAAAAAAGCATGAAGTAAGTCTCTGATACTGCGCGTATATAGCAAAACTACAATTACTTACGCGTCGCGCAGACCGAGCCTAGTATACCGCTTTTTAACGACGATCATCCAGATGACCGCAATATTGATAGGCACCAGTGCGCCCCCTATGGGTTGTGAAAGTTACGAATATCTACGGGGGCCGCAGCGACCCACATATATCTACCTCCCACTGAGAAAGTAAAAACATTATTCCGGCACATACTATAAACACTTCCATCTCCACAATGAGTATACCCTGAGGTTGGATATGCCTCCAGACATCAATGTAACATATTGATACCCGGAACTTAATTAACAACTCTTTAACTCGGACACCTCGCTACACCCAAAGAAAACGTCTACCCGGCATCACTTGATTGATGCACCAATATATAGCTCACACCATAGAGAGGCAATAGGATGACCATAGACTCACCGGGACCATAGAACGGAAAAAGGAAGGAATGAAAATTTTTGATTTCGCGAAGATCTCTATAGCGTTTTTGTATCCATTCTGTGGCAAACAAATGGTACATAGACGGTCTAAGAACTGTCTACAGGAATCCAAAGGGATGGACAAAGAGGTAATAGAACGGCAAAAGAATGGACATACGACGTCCATACATTTTTTTGTAGGGGTGTGCTGTGCTTCCGGTTGACAGAAACCGCATCGCCCGCATCGGCACCGAGTGCACTTGGGCTCTTGATGCTCAAGCCTTTCATCCGCGGCTTGTCGCCAGCTGATCCCGCTGCTCGACGAAGAGGAAGCGGCGAGAGAGACCACCCGTAATGGAGAGGTCCCGGGTACGATACCCAAACCAGGCGGATTTTTTCGGTCGCTCACCGGTCACCTAGCTGTGTGTGGAGATTTGTGTTTGTCCTTTGTCTTTCTTGTTCCCCTTCTCCAGGGATTATTTTCATCCTTCTTGTCCAGCTCGCTTGCACCTTTGCATTTAATTGCACTATAATAATAACCTTAAATTGCAAGTTTAACCCTCGTTGTTGTTAGACTGGTGGCGGTTGATAAAACCCGTTTGCTCTACTAACGTCTAACCCCTGGTTAGCTCGGTTGGTAGAGCGCTCCACCTGTAATGGACAGGTCCCGGGTTCGATACCCGCACCAGGCGGATTGTTTCAGCCAAGTATTTGGCTGAAACGTACACACTTGGAAATGGTATAGTCCCATGGGACTTAATTTTTCCGTGTCCTTCAGAGTGAAATTTCGTGCAGGTACTCTCGTACTGACAAAGCGTGCTGTTATCCACGCCGCGTTTAATTTTGAAAGTGGCCTTCAGTTCTTGACTTGATCAAACTGTACTGCAAATGCGCGTTTTCCCTTTTTGTTGCCTTTTGTTCTTCTCGTTTCTGCGTCGTAATTCGTAATCATTTACTCCGCAGTTTGATCAAGTAATGAATAGCCAACTAGACCGGTTTGCAGCACTGGTACCCTTCAGTTTTAGATTTGCTCATCGAATGTGACGATATCTGATGGCAGGTAAAATAATTTGTGTTGCCGCCTGTTTATTAATACTCATTCTTCTATACTTTGCAGGCCGAGGTAACCGGAAATGCTTTTAATGCAAATGTGAGCAACGCGGAAGGAGGGCCAGCCACCATCCAGGTCAACTTTGGCAGTGCCAGACCCTTGGGCTTAGACTTTTCCAGATTAATGGAACCAACTAGTCGGATCAAAGGAGGAATGGCCACAGTTCAGCCAACTGCCTGCGACATTTCTCTTTCCTTCCAAAACTTTGTTCGCCGACATACTGTATCCGTTTTGTTGACGTGTAATTCCCAAAACCTATGACGGTGATATACCATAACCTTGGTTTTGTGTCATGCCTGCCTTTTTTCAGCACTACAGAGCAGGAGCGACGTAACTAAACAATGCTCCTTGATCATTTCCAGTTGTGTCTTGCTCGATTTGTGTGGGACTGTTTCGACGTAATCCTTTAGCGAGTGTTTAAAGGTGAAGTGAAACCTTTGAAGTATGTGGTTGATAGAGAAGTATTGCTTTTAAGTTTTGATCACATGCATTTTTTACAATCGACCTTTTCGGGATGTTCAATATCCAGTTATGATGCGCGTGTTTGTTCGTGCTTTGAGTATTTTACCTTTTGAATCAAACCTCAATACGAATGTAAACCACTGAATTTCTCTACTTTATCTGCACGATGTGTCTCTGCTTGCTTGTTCTTGGAGTTTGTTCTGGTTGGGCTTCTCTGTTGGTGTAGTATAAATAAAAAGCAAGCAACTACAGAAAATGTTGTCTTCATTCCTAACAGAAATTGCCCACGCAGCATTCGACTCCGAACGGCAGAGAACCGACTGCGATGACAAGGGGGCGGAGCTCTCCCAAGGAGCCGAATGGCAGAGGCAACCATGCAAGATGGAGCCGCAGGGTTGGACGGACGGCGGTGCGACTCCTGCCCCCAATCTTATGGTGCCCAGAGAACTAACAACCTCAGGTATGCGAAGACGCACACGGGAAAACACTCATCCAGCCTCGCAACTTCTTAACACACCCTCACATATTCATGAACGGTTGGTGCCACACGGATTGAAACCCTTTTTTCGTAGGCTAGGTTTTCCAGAAGGTGGAAAATGTCAGGAGTCTGAAGTGGTACACAAAGTTCTCCTTCCGTGGGATAAAGGGGTTACATTCCAAAGTCCGAGTACTACAACTATAATGAAAGTAAACAAACAAGCTGGGTTCAACTGAAGGAACATTCAGTCCGAGCACTCGAATTTGCAACTGATACATCTTTTTTGATATCGGAGAAATGTACCATGCTGAGTTGCTTATTTATATCACAAAATTGTATTTTATCTTTAGTTCCGGTTGATCGAGTAGCTCTCACAAATGCTATAAATTATGTTTGACACATAAAATAACCCAAAAAGGTTTGGATGTTTCAATTGCTTGAAGATTTTCTCACAAGATTATTTGTGACACCTAGCTTTAGCTTTAGACTGGCAAATGTGCATTCGAATGTCGAATTAAAACATTGTTTTTCGCTGTTTCAGATTGCTCGTAAAATAATCGCTCTGTGCTTTTGCAAAGTATTAAGTTTCCAAGGTACAAATTGAGTATTTTACGACCCCATTGAATACTATTTTGTGTAAGGTGGAAACTCTGAGGAGTCTGGTGAGGTACATAAGTTTCTTCCACGTGGAAAGTTCTTTAAGGTTTGGTTAGCGCCCTGCAATGTGCAGAAAAGTACACCACAACACAATGCAAAGTTTATTTTCTTAGGAAAGGGGGGGGGGGCGATAAAGAAGTTACATTCTAAAGTCTGAGAACGACAGCTCAAGTGAAAGTAAACAATCAAGCTGGGCTCTATTGGAAGAACATTCAGTCCGAGCACTCGAAGTTTCAATTGGTACACCATATTTGATGACTGATATCGAAAAAAAAATGTACCATGTTGAGTTTATGTATTTAAAAAAAATTGTCTTTTTTTTAGTTTCGGTTGATCGAGTAGCTGTCAAAACATTATAAATGATTTTAACGAATGAAATAGCCCAATAAATGTTCGGTGTTTCAAATGATTGAATTTTTTCTCACAGCATTATTTGTGTCGCCGAAGTTTAGCTTTAGACTGGCAAATGTCCATACCAATGCCGATTTGAAATAGCGTTTTTCGATGTTTCAAATTGCTCGTAAAATAATCGCGTGTGACCTTAGCGATTTTTCAAGTTTCAAAGCTACACAACGATTATTCTACGAGCCAATTGAATGCTATTTTGTGTAACATAATAATCTGTGGGTGTGTGAACGGCCCTTCCAGCGATACTTGATACTCAGTCACGATCATTATGAATGTCAACACGCTATCACCCAGCGTTGCGTACAGGCAGTGTTATGCAGCCGCAGTGTTATAGGCGTTACCGTAAAAAAGGAAAGATGCGTTATTCGTTACTTGTCAAATAAACGAACGCGTTACCGTTACCGACAGAAAGTAGCGCATGTTACTTTTGTGTTACTTTTTATTTAGAAATTGACGGTAACAGCGTTTTTGTTTTATTTTGGTGACAGCGTTTTTCGACACTGGGATGACGGGCGCGGGCGTTGGAGATTTTCTAAAGTGGAAATTCCTGCGTGGGAAAAAGAGAGGAAAATTTTAGAAAATATGTAGAATGAGTGAAATAATTAATTACTTCAATCATGTACTACGTTACAGCTTAAATCTAGACGCAGCCGACGCTACGAGCTAATGGAACAAATCAAGCAGTGTCAAAATCACAAGTCACTGGGCCATGAATGTTTATGGTTGGTTCAGCAAAGATTGAACAAGTACAGAAACACGGAGAACACCATAATGGTTCTCTTTTCCCTCTCTCTGATAATTTCCATCAGCTTGTAGCGTCAGCTGCGTCTGGACTTCAGGTAAAACAAAGTATAGAAACTGGCAAAAAATACAGGTGTTCGTTTTTCAATTAAACTTGAGGAAAAAACCAAAAGGGAGGGACAAACACGTTTTCTTCCTCAAGTTTAATTATCCCTACCAACCCGCTCGTTCTGTGCTAACATCGTTTTTTAAGTTTTTGGAAGATGTAACGAGTAACGTAATTACGTTATCCGTTACTTGAAATAACTAACGCAAGTACGTTACCCGTAACTGTGTTGGAAAAGTAACAATTACGTTACCATGTTACTGAAAAAAGAAAGGCGTTACCGGTAACGACGTTACTTGTAACACGTTACCGCCAACACTGTGCAGCAGCGACCGCGGCGGCTTGACTTCCCTTCTGCGCTTGGTTAGCAGAACATGCAAGCCACCACAGCTGCCGCACCGTGGGGCTGCCAGAATCGAGTCTTTAACGATCCCCTGTAGACATTTACAAGCTTTGCGAATTAACCTTTTTAAGATCTCAAATGAACGAATAGCCACTGTAGGCCGCACGGGCATAATGTAGGTATACTGGACCATGTTCAGAACAATTAAAAATGCGCCGACCTTTCTTGCTCTGTCGTGTCATCCCAACAGACTGGATAGGAGCAGGCTGTGGCGACAAAGTGGATACCTTTGACCATGACAGCCGCAGGATTGACACCTCTACCCAGACCAACAATTCAGGCCCACACAAGCAGCAAACGCACCGACGACCGGACAAGCACCCGTGCCGCTTCTGTCCTCACTCAAGCTCTTCCGCTGCAGATGTCGCAATCCACGAGAGGACTCACACTGGCGAGAGGCCCTTCAGTTGCGATGCCTGCGAGAAAACATTTGCGCGTAAGGATTGCTTCACAGCTCATGTTAGAATTCACACCGGAGAGAAGCCGTTTAAGTGCAACACGTGCAGCAGGGCGTTTACTCAGAAAACCAGCTTGACGAATCATGAGAGAACTCATACTGGAGAGAAGCCGTACAAGTGTAACACGTGCAGCGGGGCGTTTAGTCATAAATGGAGCTTGGCGGATCACGAAAGAATTCATACAGGAGAGAAGCCGTACAGGTGCAACACGTGCTGCAAGGCGTTCACTAAGAAAACCAACTTGGTAAATCATGAGAGGACTCACACCGGAGAGAAGCCGTTCAAGTGCAACACGTGCAGCAAGGCGTTTACTCTGAAACGCACTTTGGCGGATCACGAAAGAATTCACACTGGAGAGAAGCCGTTCAAGTGCAACACGTGTAGCAGGGCGTTTAGTCATAAATGCAGCTTGGCGGTTCATGAGACGACTCACACAGGAGAGAAGCCGTTCAAGTGCGAGACCTGCAGTAGAGCGTTTACGGCTTATAGCGATTTACACACTCATCGGAAGATACATCGCAAGTGATCGAAACAGCAACGTGCATCATAGTTGCGGAGGGGATTTAAACGAAATACTCGAGCATCGACGTGTGTTCATTTGGCTTGGCGATAGACCTGCAGCGGTTCTATTTGCGAGCAGTGTGTGTTTCGCTGGTTCAAAATGTTTCAGCCTGTTATTTATCGAGCAAACGCAGATAAAAAATGTGAATTAACCTTAGTCGAAGCGACCAGAGGTCTTTTTTGTACACGAAAAAAAGAAAATATTTGAAGCCTTATCTTTTTTTATTCATTTAAAGTCATTAATGTCGTGATGCACCTGGAGTCTGTGTTGCCTGTAGGGTCACTTATGTTCCTTACAAGTCGGCCTACTCATGATTATAAATATGCAAACCTATAAAATAACGAAGGTCTTTCAATAGCAGCAATCTTCAATATTGCAAATGTTAAGAAAGTATAAGAACAACCGAGTAATGCGGAGGGGTCAACATAATTTTGAGATGTAAAAATAGAACATTATTCGAAACAATTTAGCACACCAAGCTGGAAACTAATGCTTTGCTCATAGGAGGGCAACAGAATATACATGACTCGGATATTTAGAAATGAAGTGTAATTTTCTATCTCATTTTGTAATATTCTTCGTCCTTTTCTTTTTGACCAGTTTGACTATCTGAATTCTGATGTCGTCACTCAATGTGCTTGCTACATGAAATACTCGTATGTATGTTTTCCTTTTGCATGACTTTATTCTTTTTTTTTTGCACATTCACGAAGACGGTGCTCATCATTTAGGATATTCATATTTTCAGTGGTATACATTTGGTGTTCATATATACTCCGTTGCACCTTAGGTACGAGCGCGGACGATGTTTTGAGCCGGGGGACCAATAAAACAGCGCAAAAAGCGCAACGCCATGGCGTGCTCTCTGCGCTTGATAGGACTAGCCGGTGGAAAAGCACGCACAGAGAGATGGCGAATACCGGCTACTCCTATAGTCCTATGAACGGCAGAGAACTCGCCATGGCTTTGTGCCTTTTTCGCCGTTTGACTGGCCCTTCGGCTCATAACATCGGCCACGCTCGGACCTAAGCTTAAACGAAGTATAGTTTCACTTGATTTCGTCAGGCTTTTAAATATTCGAAATTTCCCTTGTAGTAGACGGATCATATACATTGGTTGTACTAAAGGCGTAATTGACTCCATTCTGTATATTCATGTATCTAAAAACTACATATGTATAATCCATCTAAATATGTGTTAATCTGCGCTGACTGTACAGTGGTTGTCACTATTTCCTGATGTGCCAGAATTGAAGGAGGGAGAGTCCTGTTCCCAAACGTATAAAATATTTGTTTTGACATATACAGGGTGTTTCCGGAAAAATGTGCAAAATCACTGCTGCGAAAACTACGCATCGCACAATAAAGAAGCCCGATGCCGTAGTGGTCTGTGGGAAAGGAAGATTGCTAGAGCTGAATATGATGGGATATTTAACAAATTCCGAGTACTTAAATTGTTAAATATTAGTTTTAAAGAGATGGTTTTAAAGATAATATTGGTGAAGGTGCGTCTTCACTCTGACACCGATGTCAAAAAGGCAGACCTTATGTGACAGTCCGGAGGCTTTAATATATAGACTACTCTACGTACAATGAGTGGCGGCGCACGCACGTTGCACGTCTTAGACACGGGGGGCGGGATTGCCGGCACGGAGATGTGCTCCGAAATGAAAGCGAAACCAAGATACGCGTCCAAATGGAGCATTTCTTCGGGACGCCGTAAAATGCTGCGCGTGCTTCGATCGTACCATTGTAGCGTGGGTGTTTTTAGTAGTTTTCGATCATAACGGCAAGATTCTATTTGAAACCTGGCCCTTCAAATCAATAATGTGCAATTTATTCGTTCAAAATTACTTACCCAGTTATTTTAAACGCTAAACATTTTCCTTGGTGGCATGTGCAAAAGGCGTAAGGTGACTTTGTCGTAGAACCTATGAGCACGAGCATGTCCGTGCTCCCAGCCATTTACACGCAGAGTGCGTGGTCAGGAGATGAAAACGAGTTGGTTGTCTGGTCCGGCAAATATGTAGCTCCCGCCGCACTGTCAGCTTCAAGGGGCCGTGCAGAGATATTGGGTGTTGGGCTTTCTGCACCAGTGGGACCCAAGCACCGGTGTGCCCGTTACAGAAGACATGTAAGAAAATAGCGTCACTCGTTTGATCGTCAAAACTTTACGGGCAACTGAGATTCGTCACCGTCCTACGAACGTTAACGATATACCGTTATGGTTACTTTCAAACAAGAACGAACGTTACTTTTACGCCAATTTGAATTGCAATATCATTTGAGAGCGAAAGGCCAAGGATATGAACTCAGACAACCGTTTAACATCTTTGTAAGTTATTAGTTTGTAAGATTTGTTGCGTGATCATTATTTTGAAAACTGGTTTTATTGACTGTGCTGTAGTACATGTAGTAATTTTTTGCACGACCATAAGGGGTTTGCGATAAGCTGATTGAATAAAACACTAATTTGTGCAAAGAAGTCACCAGGTGTCGACAAATTTTCTCCCTCTCTGAACGGATACACTCTTGGGAGTATTTAAAGGTACTCCCAAGAAAATGGGGCATAATGCATTAAATTACAGTATACCCCTTCTTGAGAATGCTGCAAAGGGCTCTCCCACTTAAATCTTTTAGAAAGTCGGCGAACCAGTGCGCTCTGTTGGGCACGCGCAGAGTGGATATTGCGAGCCGATTTCTCTGATTTTTTCATGAGTTTGTTCTGAAAGTACTTAAAACCCAGTTTCAAGCGCACTTAAAGCAGGGATATTAAAGGTGGGTCACGAAGCGGTCCGTACATGACTAAATTGATAAAAAATTACTTACAAGGACAATATAACTAGGGTTATCTGATGGAGAAATTTTAGGACCGAGTTTAGTGTAATTAATAGTAAAAGAAACGACGCTCTTTTGGGTGAAAAGAAGGATAGATCTATTCATGATAAGTCGAAGCCGCGGTGTAGGGAACACAAATCAACAAGGACAACAGTAGGCTAACGACACATTCCGAACGGGATTAAGCGTGGAAACTGGGCTTAGCGACAGTTACTAAAAAAAAAAAAAAAAATTGGAACACTGATAAGGGCGTATCGACCCTAATTGTAAACGTTCGTGACGACCGCAACCGCAGAAAATAGTTCCTCCTTCAAATTAGCCCCAAAGAAAAAAAAGAAAATCTTACTTTTTTGATATCCACGACTTTATACCAGGACCGGGGGTAGGCGACCCGTGATGCCGCCCAAGGAGCCATCAAAAGGGTTGCGCCGCTGCGCCCCCATTTGAAAATTTGTGTAGCTTACTAATTTATTTAAACACGGCGGTTCTTGTCAGAAAAAAAAAAGAAAACTTGTTTTGGAACGCTACTCACATGTTTACTGACTACGTGATGTCGTAGATAGGGGCGTATAAAAAAGCGAAGGGAACGGGGCGCCGGGGGCGTTACGGCAGGAGTTTGCCTAGGGTGCTTTATGCCGTCTGATGCCTGGTGTTGATAGGATCGGAGGAATAGCACCTTGCACCACACGCCCATTTTCACAAGAACAGAAGTTGCACAAAAATGGGGCGACTAGCAGAAAATCCACTTGGCGGCACACACAGAGGGGTCACCGTGACAAGCGCTCCGAAAAGCTCCGGAAGACTGCTTTCGTGTACCGGCTGAGGCTCATACTGGAGAATTCCCGAATCGCCCTTCCCATTTGAACCTGTCCCTTTTCAATCCGTTCCCGGAACACCTTTACGTTTGCGCCCGTCCCGTATAAACCCATTGGTATATAAAGCCCCGCACATCTCACCCTCTCCGCGAAAAGTCTCCATCGTTCTAACCCTGGTTTGCTCACATTTTCTCCTTAAAAATAGGTGCCGAAATTTCGTTAATGCAATTAAAGCAAAGGTGCCGGCGAGCTATTTATTTATTTTGTGAACTAGTTTTTATTGTCGACGTATTCTTAATATATACATCACTTTCAGACAAGCTCCAACGAAAGATATTTCTACTTGAACCACTTGAAATGTTTCTGTCAAGATGGTCCCCAAAATGTGGGACTGCGAAACGCGACAATGTTACCGCGAACACGATGTAGACGATTGTTTAAATGTTACTTCGAAATGGTGTTAGAAGGTACCAAGTTGTATACCGCTGAGGATAGTGGCCCAGATGAGCACTTTCAAAGACACTAATAATATTGATGGCAGTCATTTCATTCTTTGAGACAAACTGCGAAAAACTACAATCGCTTGTTCGCGCAAGCAGTGTCGCGCTCAAGCACTTTGAGTAAACAAAAATTAGCGCTGCCTTAGGTTTTATAATCGCGACGCTATTTTTAGGTTTCCCAAAGCCCTTACGCACGTTATTCTAAAACTTCCTTATAGTGAACGGGATATGTTGAAGAGTGAGAAATTAGACAAGTTATCAGGGCATATGATTGCGACTTCATTTTCTTACGAGTTCAAACACAAAACCCTCGCGCTCACAGGAAAAATCCATAAACTACAAAATGCTATCGCCTTTGTTGAGGACGTCGAGCAGGACAATCGCACCATCAGAAAGGCTGCACTCCGATTTTGATAGTTCGCGGCTGTCCCCTGGCCCGCACGGCACCACTATTTGCAAGCTGCTGCGAAGGTACCCTTGTCAAGGTTGATTAACGTACAAGTTTCGGCTACAATTGATATGCAGACATAATTAAAAACAAAATGGCGCAAATACGATGGGCAAAGTAAAAGATAACCGACAGGACACAGTGCTGTATCCTGTCGGTTATCTTTTACTTTGTTCTCGTATTTGCGTTGTTTTATTTTTAATTATGTCTCGTGAAGGCCTCATCCCGTTTGATCAGATCCATGAAGCTATTAATGTTCGGGTGAGCTCTCCCTGACACAGCTTTTATCTTACGGTGCCGTGTCTCCAACGTTGTTTCGGGAGAGGGAGAAGTGAGGTGAAGCAAGGAGGACAGACATTGGACACTTGAACCTAACCAACTGTTAACAAACAATACAAATAGCATGTAGATTGTTATATCGTCAACACAAAAACGACATATGCCATACATTTCTTTCATGGAGTTGTGTCATAATGTTGCAAAATAATCTAACAAAAGTCGGAATGGCGTTGCGTCCAAAGAGCCTAGATTTCACTCCCGCGACTCACTCGAAAGAGTGTCTGATCTCCTTGTGTAAAAAAAGAAACGAATCTAATAAGTTCGCGGTACGATCAGCAGCTATGGGCTGCTGATTGTACCGGAAACTGATTGCCCCCCCCCCCCCCCCCCCCCCCCCACTTCTCAGAGTGGGGGGGCAAAGCATGTGTTTTGCCCCCCACCCCCCTCCCTGAAACAGCCGCCACTGGGCAGGGAAAACACTGGCCGGCCGCGCGCAAGGAATACCAAGGGCACCGCTCTCCGACCCGCGGTGGCATATTGTTAACGCGCAGGCGATACACACCCCAGCAACGACGTTCACACCGGATTGGATGGTATGTGGAGATATGTTGCAACGCTCGTTTCCAAAGCGGTAGTGTATACCTTAGTGGTACGATGTGTGCTTCATACGTGCATAGTAGACCCGGGTTCGATTCACGGTGTGGGCTTACTTCTTCTGTTTTTGGTCTCTCCAACATTTTGTTTTGTCGAGGCATTCTAAAATATTTACGACATTTTTTTTTTTTTTTTGCGATTAGCACTAAAAAACACGAATGCTGACGACGAAACTTCGCTGAACTAAATGGTATGGGACAGCGGGGCTTGGGTTGCCGGCTGGACGCCGCAGTGCGGCGTGTACGGGGGGGGGGGGGGGGGGGGAGGGAGGGAGGGAGGGAGGGAGGGGGAAGGGGTGGGGGGCTAAATGGGTTAAAGTTTTGTAATTAGTAGCCGCATACTGCCGCCGCGAAACGGCATGAACGCAGGCGGTGTGGTGGGTTAACGCGCTTCGAGTGTACACGCGCCGTCCGAATCCGAAATTTAAGTTCCCTCGCGTTGCCGAGCAGCCAATCTGTCGTGAACGTCGTTGCTAGGGGGTCACTCGTCTGCGCCACAAAAAATTAGTGATGGAATGAATCTGGCGAACTTCAAATTCAGCAAAGATCAGCACGTGCAGTCGTGCGGTCACCATCGTAGAGTTTAGTACAACCAGCGGTTACGGCGAGGTGCAGAGTAGGCAACACGGTAACTGTGCGTTTCTGAGCCTTTGCGAGCGTGGTTCTCTTCAATATTGTCTGCCTCAAGAACAGAAGATCGACCAGTAATTTACGCAGTTTACTGCGGAAGTGACAAATGATGCGATGCAATCTGGAAAACGTGATTTTAATTTGACCTTTTCATCGATGCAACGAGGTAGTTGAAACATTGACTCACAACTGGCAATTACGCTCAGTGTGCACAGCACACTTCTGTCGAACGGGCAGAGTCACCAGAGCGAGCCAGGACATTTATACGGGATGCAGCCGGCATCCTCGTCATAATGTAATACATATTTTCCCTCTTCTTTTCTTTCCTTTTTAGCTAATTTCTGTAGTGTGTATATTCTGTACATATATATGTCTGTTTTGTTTTTCACAAGTGGTGGCGGGCTGGCAGGCGCTCTGCGTAAGGGTTTTCACCTATCTGCCTAGCCCCGCACACCACCACATGGGCCCCTTCCTTTACGCGCAAAGAAAATTATTATTATTATTATTACTATTTTTATTATTACAATAATAACAATCCTGTTTTCGGCTCACAAGTAGTTTGTGCCAAAACAAAATAATATTGCTTTTCAGTACGCATTATTTCTCAATTTTCATGTATCTGCATAAAACTATCATGCCGTCGACGTTGCACATCCGACATTCCTAACTCTCCCCATCTTGCTAAACGTCCGTGTGTGTCCTAACACCAGGAACCGGAATTTTAAAGGTTCAAAACGAGACGCTAGGAATACAGAACGCACACTTTTATGCAAAGCTGACGTCAAATGACTCAAATCGAAAAACATGCATATTTATATTGTTATCTCTTCTGATGAAGTTTCAGCAACCGTTGCATTCGTTTTCGCGCACGAAACGGTGACTCCCATAGGGAGTAAGAACGCAGTGATTGCTTTTATTTTAACAATGTAAACATACTTGCAGGCGTGCGCTGATGAAGCCTCAAAACCAAAACTCGTAGCGCGATTGGTGACTGCGCCGGCTATACCCAACCACCTTTGTCACGCCACTTTCCGCAAGCAGACACTAAATTCCCAGCGATACAATTTTCTTCTAGAGTATAGCCTTATTTAGTAATAACTGTGTCAATAGGCACTACATGTGGTATTTAGATTAAAAAACTTTTTTTTTGTTAGAAAAAAACTAAATATTAACGTTAAGGGGAGACACTGCCCAGAAAAAAAAATTTCTGGAAAAAATGTTGACTTTGAAAAATGACATATTTACATCCACCAACATCTAGAGAGTATTCCCAGAAACTGTAATTAATTTTCACTGCATAGTTAATTTTTTATAAATTATTTTCTGTCCACCAAAGCTAAAGAAAAGGTAGGGTTTGGAGCACTTTGAACGCATTTTTCTCCGTTCCACTTTTAGGTCTAAATTCCATTTTAGTCAATCTATCGTTTGATAATGGCAAAACAGGGAAGGCTCATCCTTCCCTTTTCCTGACTGGAATTTAATAAGGAATGCAGCTATGGAACCTTTTGTCACTTTACGGATGTCTTTTGTAAAAAAATGTTGAAATTTTGTCGAAGAGACAGAAGACCAAAAAGTTGACCAATTTTGCAGAAGAGAAAATTTGTAGAAATGAATTACTTTCTAGAAAAAACGTTCCATAGCCGCACCCTCTAGGCATTCTGCTACATATCTAGCAAATAAAAATTTTGAATATCGTGATAGTTTAATGATGATAGATTAACTAAACAGTGTAGGCGTGTTGCTGATAGAAGCTACTCTAATTTCCTTTTCATTTAACCAACAGACCTGAAATTTCGTTATACACCCTCTAGCATGACCGTCAGCCTACCCTGTAAATTTCATTAATTTTAAGACAAGGGTTCAAAAGTTGACCCCCCTAGGGCGTGTCTCCCCTTAAGTCTGGTAAAAGTGTATTTTTGCCGAATCTTTAGAAAAAATTCCGCCGAATCCGAAGATTCGGCGCCGAATTTTCGATTCGGCAAAAGTTCGGCCCATCACTAGTAAAAATGTGCCACCCGGAGGGTGGGGTGGGGAGGGGGGTCTGGTTTGCCCCCCCCCCCCCCCCCCCCCCCCACTCAAAAACAAGTTGGTACGCCACTGTCAATAGCCATTAGAGTTCCAGCTTTTTTCCCCAGAGCACCGGATTTCGTTTTATTTCAACGATCGCCCTGATATCCAAATAGTTGTGCGATCTCTAAATTGCACGGAAGCAGGACGATATGTTGTACCGCTGAAATGCCAGAGAATGAATTACCAGAAGTTTAGATAGCGTTGCGTCTTATATAGGTGCTGATCAAAGCTCACTTCAAATGTGACAAAGCAATTAAAAAAAATACGAACAATAATTTTCATAATTACTTGTTCCCATTAATCACTTCGCAAAACTGGATTGCCACTAAGGCCCCAGCATATTTTACCGAGCGTCGCATTTGTCGTTGTTTCGTTTTGTTCGCTCGGACGAGACGCCACCACCGCAAATCACTCAAATAAGTAAACGCAGTGGTAACGTAGTAACGAATAACGTTTTGAGGTAACGGTCACTTACTTTTACAGGAGGGTAATTGTAACTGTAATAAATTACAATTTAGCCTTGAGTAATTGTAAATGTAATTCTTTACTATTTTTCAGTAACGTGTACAAATCTGCTTCATAGTTTGCAAGATTCAATAATTTTAGCGAAAGTATAAATTTTCAAATTTTATAGGCGGAAACTTATGACGCATTCAGCGAAACGTCGTTTGATGAAATGTCCAGTCCGAGGTGCGGTTGACCTTCTAGTGCGCAACACAACCTTAGATGCCTCGCTTTGTGAAAATATGATGACTGAAAACCGGCATCGTCTTTCAGGCACGTGCGATCGTTTGGCGCTTCCGATATAAAAAAAAACTCCAGGTGGATGTCTAAGTCAAGAATATCGGAAAAAAAAGCTCATATAAGAAAATCTCACCGTAAAACCAACTGACGCGGAGAAAAGCCCACCGGCTTCTTGATGAATGCAGTGGAAACTCACCTACGAACCTCGTTTTCATCAATTCTTTTGGTATTTGAATAGTAGCAACATTCTTTTCTGTATTTATTTCTTGCAGTAACTTATGATTTCTGGTGCTGATGGGTCCTGACACAATTTGGGGGCTCTCTGTGGTCGTCGGGTGCAATGACGAGGTCACTTTGTTACTCTTCAGAGAACTCAACGTTGAGGCAATGTCTTCATAGAAAAAAATATGTCTCTATCACTTTGTTAATTGCTCCCATCCTGCTTAACTATGGACTTCTGTTTCTTTATTCATATTGGTGTCTGCACTATACGAATTTTGTATATATCTCCGTTTGTGTTCCTCACAGGGCTCAGAGTAGAACCGCAAGTACTAAATTTAAAAGCTTGATCGTATAATTCTTGTGTGGATTTAACTCAGCATCTGTCAGCTTTGTGGTGAACTTTTCTCCCATAAGCTTCTCGGTGTTGCGCTGTACTTCCCCCCCCCCCCCCCCCCCCCCTTGTGGAGAAAACCTCACAGAAATCCAGCGGATCCGGAGAAGAGCTCACCATACTTTTGATGGATGCGAAGAAAAGCTTACCTTTACAAACCGGTCAAATATTATTTCTTTGCAGCTCTCGATATTTTGTTGAACTCTGTTCTATCAAAGTTATTAAATTAAAGGCCATTTAACTGAACACAACTTCATCGAAGCCGTTTCGTCGAACGCCGTTTTATTGAACATCATACACTATTAGCAAGTGCCGTGTATTTGGTGAATATTTGGGGTGAAAAACACGCTATTTACACAAATTACCATAAATTTACACGATGAGTAACGGATAATACGTTCAGATGTCATGCGAGGTTGTAAAAAACGTGTTTTGGTTCGGTCATACACGCATAACCGTGTAGCCGACCTCGATAACACGCATCGCCACCGGCGACGACCGCGGCATTGCCGGCTATCGAAGCACCGGAATGCTTGGGGACACACCTAGAAAGGACCGTCGAGACAAATGCCGCGGAAAGAAACATGTCTCGGAAACAGATATGCACCAAAAGCAATTACGCCATGTCGCGGGACGTTGGCGAAACCCGCGCTTACCGTGGCTCGCCGCCATTTTCTGGTCGATGGCAATGCGGCTTCCCTCATGTCGCCCATATTTGCATTTAGTTTAGGGCTCTTGATAATAGTTTCTTACACACCACAAATAAAGTCATGGGTCCAATTATTCGTTCAAAACAGTTAAAATGGATATAAAAAGCGTGTCTTCGATGTGAACACGTGACATTGCAGTTGGTTTCGTTTTTGCTTCAACCTTCAACTGCAAGCGATCTGGCCGATCTGGCCATGGCGCAAGCGCAACGTCGATGTACGGTGGAAGCAAGAGCCGGTTGGCTTTCGTTCTTTTTTTTTGACCGGAGAAATTTCTGGCAGCCGCTATTGTTTTGGTTTGACGGGACGCGAGAAGCTTCGCATAGAGCTTCGCAGTTTGCGAGCACATAGTGAAGACCTGACCGGAGAAGTGCCCCTGTGATGTTCCCGGAAGACGGAAAGTACCATTCGTCGTGTGTGCTTTGAAAGCGAGGGGAGTCACAGGGTCCACGAGTGCGCAACCACAAGCCAAGGTTCACGACAGCGCTGCGTTCTTCGGCGATCTCGTTCTGTTTGGGGCAACACGGCGATGCGAGAAAGGGCCGAAACGTTCGTGGTGTGTGGTGCGGTGCTTGTAGGTAGAAACCCGCACGAACGCGGAGCTCATATTGGTTGTTGTGGGGTTGCGTTTGACGGGTTTAGCCCCGTCGTCGTCAGCTGATCCGGTCCAGCTGGTCGGGGAGGACGCAGCGAGCGTTCTTAAAAGTAAATCTTCCTTCGTTCCGTTTTAAAATGTGGAAGTTTCCCGACGCATACCGTGAGTAAAATGCTGCGGATGTTTTCAACAAAATTACGTCGTTTTAATTGAACAAGGGACTTCGGATAGTTTCCCTAAATCTGCCGTTTCTATGCTTCGTGTCGTTAGACTGCATTTGCACAGCGACGTGTTCGCACAGCGACGCACACCGCTCGAGTAGATGATTCGGTCCCGCAAACGACCGGTTATACAGAATTTCAGGGAAACTTAAGTCACCACCGATGTTTTCCTGTAAATCTCGTGTGACTCGTGTGAGTTTGTTGTGCTCATCGTGCGGTGTGAATAAACTAGGGCAAGATTTTCTACCTGCCCACAGATGCATGAACTGAGACCAATTTTTTTACGTAGAGAACATAGTGGTTTTTCTTTACATTGGGAAGAGGCCCGAATTTGTCTCTTTTCCCTCTGGTACTGCCCCAAGTTTCAAGTTGCAGTTTCAGTAGACATACCTACTAACAGGTACAAACTGCTCTAAAGCAGGTAAAAGACTGGGAAGTCAGGACGGTGCGGACACCGTGTTTTGCGCTTCTCGCAAGGTGACTGATGCTTTTGCGAGGTATGCGGAATATGCAAACGATTTTGTTATGCCCTTTGTTTGCGTCTCCAGAAAAAAGAATAAGATTATTTACAAATGTAGGCGCAATCACAAGCCAAGATTTACGATAACAGTGCGTTCGCTTCGGTGGACTGTTTAGTGGTATTATACGCTGCTTTCTGCAACACCGCGTCATGACGAAGAGCTGGAACGGTCACGGTCTGTGCTGGGCTAGCGGTTGACAGAAACCCGCATCGCCCGCATCGGCACCGAGTGCACTTGGGCTGTTGATGCTCGAGCCTTTCATACGAGGCTTGTCGCCAGCTGATCCTGCTGCTCGACGGTGAGGTAGCGGCGAGTGTGACCTCTGAAGTAAATGTAAATCCTCGTTCATCCAGTTATCCAGTGTCAAAGTGTGGAAGATGTCCAACGTTTACTGAGGGCGGGAACTACGAGCGTTTTGCCTTGCTTTTATAACCGAAACCAGAGCAGCGAGATAATTGCTTTGCGTACTCCAAAATGACGCAAGCAATAAGTTTCAACAGGTCGAGTACGTCACCGCGGATGTAGGCGAGACTGTGCACTGTTTAAACGCTTGCAGTATCCACGAGCGGTACCAGAAAACGACGTCAACAGAGAAGGAGCTCGCGATTTTAGCATAATGCAGTGCCACTGGCTCGTGAATTTTCAATGTGGCTATATAGAAATATTAAAAAAAAAAAAAAAAAAAAAACGCATCAGCGCCACATTAATGATCACGAATAACACCGGTCACAAACTCCCAAGCCTCACCGCTTCGCTCGACACCAACACGACATACGACGACAATCTGCATCAAAACGCCCCCAAAGTGAAGGCGTCTGCTCCCGTATGCGTACTACAACTAGCGGAAGTGAAGTGTTGGGCGGATGTCCTTCACAATAATATATATAAAAAATGCCTTGCGCAAGTATAATTTCCATTGATTATTGAATACGTACTGATAAAATCCCAATCATTTGTTTTTCTAGCTGATTCAAGCGAGTCCGACTGCTCATAACACTGGTCGAGCATGAAAATAACAAAAATTTGAACTTTTTCATGGCCGGTTTAAGATTTATTGTTAGTACATCGTTGTTTTTCGCAAAAGACTAATTTTACAGATTTTGCCTCCATACTTTTTAAATGCAAACAGTTCTTACATACGGCTGTCCATTGTGCCGTGTTTTGTGTCTTCTATAAATCGGTAACGGTCAGCGACCAAAGAGCTCACCCGTACGGGGAGAGTCCGTTGTTAGTAGGAAGTGTCGGGCGTAGTGTCGGTGTTGTGTTTGTGTATGTGTCGCTGCTGTGTATTACGTGGTGCTCGTGTTGTCTGTGATGTATGTAGAGTAGCAGTCTACTCGTGTTAGTTCCCAGCGTATTAACCGACTCCTGCTTTTTTTTTTTTCATTGGTTGCTAGAAATCGCACTAGGTGGCGCAAGTTACCGCCCGATTACAAGAGTTTGCTTGAGCTATTTATCCATGTAACTTCAATATTCGTTTTTTTTTTTTTTTTTTTTTTTGTCTAGCAGTTTTGTCGTATCTGCCGACGCCACCGACCGCCGACGATGCACGTAGGGGAGGCACTCACTTGATCGAATGACGTTTTAGCGAACGCCCACATTTCATCGAACGACACTTTAGCGAATAGTCGGACGCCGCGAAGCGGCGTTTTCGGGTGGGCCAAATGGGTTCACATTTTTGTAATGAGTTGCCGAAGACTGTCGCCGCGAAGCGGCGTAAAGCGCAGCGCGACGGATGGGTTAACGCGCGCCCCCGTTATTCGCTAAAACGACCATTCGCTCAAATGTCGCCGTTCGCTAAAATGTCATTCGCTCTTGTGATATGGTCCCGAACGAACGCGTCCTGTATGCTTTCAGTTCGGCTGAAAGGCGCGGCTGGCTGGGCTCGTCCCTCGCCTGTTCTCGGCTGCTGGCCGCCATGTTTCGTAAGGAACACGTTGAACCGTGCTTCTCGGAAGGCCAACACGGTGTAGCGTGTTAACTTTACACAGCACCTCATGTGTAGACGAAAAACACAGATGGCTCCGTGTAAAACGAACACGTTTCGACGTGTCCGCTATGGGACAACAGTTTACACGTCTGGGCGTGTTGTTTTTGCTAACAGTGTAGTTTCTGGCCAGATCGCTTCTCGTTTATGTAAATAGTGTTTTTTCTTTACAGCCAAAAGATAAAAGGATAAAGATGTTGTCACAGATGGACAAATGATGAGGCTGTCAATAACTGGAGAACCTAAACGTTTAATCTGGCGAACAAAAGAGAAGGTTAGCGTCGCAGGCGTCGATGTCGGCGAAAAGAAACTCCGCCGCCCGTTCTTTGGTGAGATTTTCTTCGCCGCCCAATCGCCCAATAGCAACAGCCCACCATAATAAAGGTGTGCGGATTCTTGCCTAATACATTCGGCTCTATTTCATAATATACTGAATCAAGAGTGTGTTAGTTCGGGTCAAACAAAGAATCTTCAGCGCCAGACCTTCACAACTTCCAAATAGCAACGTGTGACGCCTACTTCCGAAAAGCTTGTTCTGTGTTTAGCTTCGCTGAAGAAATTTTCGCAGTGTTTGTTTTATTACGGTAGAAACAAGCCTCCACAAGTTGATATGCAAAGCGAATATCAAAATTGAAATAAAATCGACGAACTCACGTATGTTTTTTTCCGCAGTTAAGATATGTAAACATCTTAAATGCATCTCTGCAGAATATTTCAAATCCCCAGATCAAATCATCTGTCAAGTTCGAGCAGAAATAAGTGGTAAGACAGTATCGAACTTTTGGCGCTTCGGTAGCTTTTGTCTGCCTGAATTTGGTAACTTCATGCCTCACGCAAGGACCGCTTGAAGCGTGAAATCTTCCAGCCGCATTTTCGTGACCCAAAACGCCAACAGAGAACGGAACACCCTCCCTATTGGGCAGGAGATCGAACTATAGGGGGCGCTCTGACCCGTTTGTTTTCCCCACGCTTGGTGTTTACTCAACACAAGGCCTGTGCACATGCCGACAAGCCTTATGGGCATGGCCATGTCATCTTCTACAATAGAGCGCGGGGCGCAGTTTAATAAAAAAAAATACTAACAATCGACGAAGCGACGTTAAGTGCCGGATCTATCCTCAGAGAATGCGAGCTTGACCCACTTCGGCTTTTGTGATGAGCTGGGATCGTGCATGCTGCATTGTTCATGCAGGCCCTAGTGGAAACAAAAGAGCCCATCCTCCCCTTCGCCGGAGAACACGAACTCCAGCCGAACGCTGACGCCGCGTTCGGTTATGTCGGCCGAACGCTGCGTCATTGTATTTGTTGTCCCCATCCGTGTGGTTGTTAGGTTAACCGCTTGGGGCGTCACGGTCTGTCCTCCTCCCCAATAACGCGCTCTTGTGATTGAAAACTAATGACACACCCACCCGCAAAATATCTTCGCCGCCGAACAAAAAAAGAAAAAACACAAGACTTTTCACTGGCATTTCTGCGACCCAAAATAGCAACAAAGAATGGAACATCCACCCTAAAAATACCTTCGCCAGCAAAAAGAAAAAAAAAAAAAATGTTTTGAGAGGCCTTTTTTTTTTTTAAATCCCGACCGTCAACTCGATGATTTTGAAGATGCCAGTAGTCCGAGGCTCAATAACGCATTGCGCAATTTCAAGAGATAGTATTCACTACACGCTCATAGATGGCACCAGCTGACAGCTGGATTTCTGGCATTTTTTATGGGCCACAAACTTAGTTAAATTTTATCACAATGAGTATCTCTAAAAAAAAAAAAAGGTATTGTAAGAGATATATTCAAGAAGTCTTGGTCTTCAGTATTGTAGCGCCTGAATTTGTATTTAAACCCTGGTTTACTTTTAAATGTTCATGAAGAACGAAACGAAAGAAGGGCTTTTTCAAACAAGTTCTCGTAAAAAAAAATAAAAAAAATTAACATTTAGATCGGGAAATGTAGCGCTACAATATTACTCAGTTTCTTTATTATCTTTCTAATAAAACCATTCCCAATTCAATCCGTTCGGTGGTTGCTGAGAAAAAATATCAAAACTTTGCCATTGGAATTCTATAGGGCTTGGGAGCTGCAAATCGCGAGAAATAAAGAACCTGAGTGCTTCTCTTTTTATTATGTGTGTTTTCGCGTATCTTTGTGGACTACCTTTCGGGGACCATTACATAATCCGCGAACGTGTACCGAATATTCTGGCCTCTTCCCCGCGAGCTTTTAGTTGACTCAAATAATAATTAAAAAAGAAGTAAAGAAGCGCGTAAAACATATAAGAAAGCATTATGACAAATAAACCCTTCCGAAAAAATGGAAAAAAAAAAAAAAACGCGCCCTTGGTGCGCTTTTTTACTTACGGATAGTCGATGTTCGCACTCTGGGTTGGGTAAGGGTGGCGATGTGGGTTAGTTGGTTCATACTGACGAAAAGGCAAACAGCGCACAGTAAACGGGGACTAAAGGAAGTGCAAACAGGACAAGCGCTTGTCCTGTTTGCACTTCCTTTAGTCCCCATTTAGTGTGCGCTGTTTGCCTTTTCGTCTGGGTTGGGCCACGCTTGCGGCTCAGGTCTTAGCTTTCGACGGCGATTTGCGCGTACAAGTCCCTCGAAGCAGAGACAATGAAACGATCAGAACTCGATTGTAGTTGGCGATCAAGACGGTGAGTTTGTGTGAGCTCTATATGCTGAACCTAGCAAAGATCCGCGCTTTTCAAAACTGACATCCGTCTTGTCGGTATTGACAGATCGTTTCATCGACAAGCAACGTTTTATCGACAGATCGTTTCATAGACAGTGTCTTTTTTTTGCGACAGGGCCTTAGATATTGACTTTTTGGTGGCATTTATGTCGCTGACTTGTGAAGAGGGCTTCAGGAGCGTCATCAACGCGGCGGTGGCGCATTCTCCTGATTGCAAAATTCTAGTTTACTAATTACTTCAGGATCCGCGGTTTCGACTAGGCGGGGTTCCTACTCTAGCATGAGATTAAATTAAAACTTCCTGAGCGAAGTCGAAGTTGCCTTCACGATGCATGACGGGCGCACGACTATGCCTCCGACGCCCGATCGGGCGTCTTAGTTGTCGATTAAACGAGCGGCGGGGAAAAGTTGTTGATTAAAAGTTGTCGATGAAAAGTTGTCGATGAAGTGATACGGACCAAGCATTGGCAACTCACAGTGCTCCAAGTGAGAAATGCAGACCTTTGGATCTCTAATCGTCAAAGCCCAGCGCGGTCGTCTCGTGGACACACCAAGGTACTAATCGGCTCAGGCTGAACACACATCTGTGCTGTCACACGGGCCGTACATCAGAATGCCCCCACAATTCCCTGCGCCATGCGAGTTCACCTGGGGACTGAGCGATGCAATTTAGGCATCTCCAGAAGGGTCTATTCGTAGCGGAGCGAGAGGCCTGCCTGTTTTTCATGCTCTGAAATAAATACTGCATAATTTGGGGTTACGAGTTGGAGCAGTCACTTGTCTAATCCGGAGGTTTTGAGGGCGAAAAACGAACAGTGTAACGTCGCGAAGCGGTGAGGCTCAGACGAGCAGCGTTCCAACGAACGTATTTAATGGCGCCCAGCAGGACCGTATTGCAACATGCTATAGGGTGTTTTCACTGTCGTAATTTCGTCCACCATTTTCTTGTTCTGAGCTATCTGGCGTGTGTCAAACTCGAGCATTCCAGGTGTTTACATGACCCCTCAAATTCGTAGAGCACATCAGCTTATGTCTTACCACGCTGACATCATCTCGACCGGTTGCGATGTAATCCATCAAAGTAGTAAATTTGTTTGAAAAACTAACAATAAAATGGCGGATTGACGTCATGTGCAAACAACCATAACAATTGGTGCCTGGGTTGCCAGACCGACCAGCAGGCTCTTCTGTTACACCCTCCCTTATCTTAGGGTAAGGCTGAAACAATAGCCACGGCTGTTGCTAAAAAGCTTTGTCACACGCCAGCTTCTGATGCGCACGCCGAATGCGCTGCAGTGTCCCTCTAGCGGAGTCCAACGGCGGCACAGTCACTCGCACTGGGAATGGAGATGCTGCAGGGTCTATTCTTGTACGCTCGTTTGGGAATGAGGATGTGTGGAGATGGACCTCTTACTGGTCTAGATTATCCGTTTCCTCTTCTGTGTTGAAGTCCTCGAGGGTAGAAAGGATGTGCCTTCTGTTCCTTCGTAGCGTTCTGCCTCTCTCAGAGATGACCCGATAGGATCTAGGCGCCACCCGGTTTCGTACCTTTTGATTATCCCTTTTAACGATTTGTACGCTGTAGGGATCGCTTGAGGATTTGATCGTTTCCTGGAAACTGAAGTAATCGACCTTCATCCTTTCGGATGGGGGCACCCCAACGGCTCGCCCCGAGCATAGGGGGATGAGCGGCTTGAGCCCTATTTATTCTTTGGCCCGGGAAGGAGACAGACATTCTTGCCAGTCGCCGTGACGTAGTGGCACCCTCCCCGGCTTTGTCGTCACGGCGCGTTCCCAGTGACGGCTTGTCCAGTCGGGAGACTCAGTAATGGGCACGTTACCGGTAAAAAGTAACAGTGTTACAGTTACAGTTACCTAGGCGGACAAAGTAACTCTGTTACAGTTACCGGTTTCAAAAAAGTAACGTGTTACAGCTACAGTTACTGCAAAAATAGTAACGCCGTTACTTTCTCGTTACAGTACAAAAATTGGACACAAGGAATCGCAAACCAAAACAGTATTATTTTATTTGTTACACTAAAGTGAGAAGAAATGTAAACTGAGAAATTAGAAAAATATAAACCCGAAGGGTGTTCTTTTTTTTTTTTGCGTCATTCGCTGTTTCAGCATTTTGATGTGCATAATTTATTGGCAATAATTGTTATCATAGGCGTGCGCACAGGGGGGGCAGGGGGGGCGGCCGCCCCCTCCAATCATCAAGGGGGGGGGGGGGGGGCGCAAAATTGGCCCGACACGAGGCGCGGCGGCGCCGGCGGTATAGGCCTCCTGCGCTGAAGCTTTGAACAAACTATAGCGCCCTCATTTTGGGTAGTACAAGCTCACCTGATTGAGCATAGCCCTACTTATGGCACGTTGGTCGAGCTTTTTCAATTCTATGTGGTGCTAAAGAGCGAAAAAACAACTTTGGACTCCAGAAATCGGCCAAACTCAACGTTGCAAGAGAATCGAAAGTGCCAAATTCATGACACCACCGCTAGGGCACGCGTCTCTTACCTCTGGGTGGTGACGTCACAACACCTGTGTCGCGACGCTTTAATTTTTTTTTTCTTTTTGATGTCAACTTTGGAACGCGTGAAACGGCATCTCTCGGCTCACGCTCTCAGCGTCTTAGCTCTGACGGCGTTCGAATTTGTGTACTGTCTTTGCATTTTCATCGTTATCTCGCGCTCCGCACCAGAGCAGGCACGCTTCTGCATGCGTGACAGCTTGAGACGATAAATTTGTACTACCCAAAACAAGTACTAACAAGTCTTATTCGCAGCACCCTCTGGGCAGCGCAGGAGGCCCATGCGACCATGTTATGGTGGCTGAACCATCCAGGTGGCTCTGTAACGTTCGATTTTGCACGTGCCACGTTTGAATGCAAGCATCTGAAGATGCGCGATAACAAAACCTCTAAAAAAATAAAAATTAAAAAAAGAATTATGCAGCTCGCGGCCGCAGAGTCCTATTAAAGATTCCTTTCATCTTTGCCTTCGTTCATAGCTTCCGCGAGCACGTATGTTTCACCTTACGTGATAGCGAAGCCGAAGCTACTCGCAAAAGCACGTCCTCCTGAAAGGTGCTCGCACTGCATGAGCGCGCGTGCTTGACAGGGACGCTGAAAGCTCGCAGCTCGCTCTCGTAGCCTTTGCTACACTGGCACTTAAAATGGAACGGAGTAGACAATAACTCTAGTGGGGAAGCGTACTGACGAGTGTTTGACACCCGAGCCAAATATTTTATTTTTGGCTCGCCTGGGAGCGCTGCTCAAAAGTTGAGAGCTACGGGCCTATCCGCTTTCCAAAGACGTTGCCATGCCGACAATTATCGCGTTCATTTAGGCTTAGGAATGGCCAGAATCGAAAGACTATCCAAAAAGTGCGGCAAGGTCATTGCTCATGCTTTGCGATTTAAGTGAGGCCAGGCAAAGCGAAAGCCTCCTGCACCATTCGTTATTATGGAGTTCTAGAATAACGTACGCAATTTTAGCGTACGCTACCACTAGATTTAGCGCTTGCGTTAGCACACGCTATGCAAGAGAGTTAGAATAGCGTTTCTCAGCCGCGACTCAAAAGCCCAAGCATCTGGCGCTTGCAACGCCACCAAGATAGTCACCATTCTTATTTCACACACAAAATTCTGTAACTTCAAAGAATTAGATTTGTTTATACATGAGAATGCGAGGCGAACGGTCGACCGGTCGTGCCCGCCTGCGTCGCCTCGGCAAGAGAGGTCTGCGTCGCATGCATCAAGTTGCCGGTGATTGTCGCCCACCTTGCTGGGTTTTCCAAACTGAGAGCAATGTCGTCCCGTATTGGAAATCGCAGTCGCGAGGATGCCGCCGACGTCGCGCCCACGACGCCGCCAAAGCGGCCGCAGTAATGGGTCTGGGAGCCGCCATTTTTTAACTCTGGTCGTGCTGCTCGTCTTGGCTTTAGCCAACACTCTAAGAAAAAATGGACGAAAAAGGTAGCAAAGGCGCGTCTTCCTCCCTTCCACTGACGCGCCCCCAAGCGGACACGAGAAAAAGGAAGGAACGAAACGTTTTTCACCTTCTCCAGGCAGACGGGAGAAAGCTTTCGCCCTCCCGACTCATCTTCTTTCAGTTTCGTTTTTCGAGCACGTCGCGCATGTTATTCAATAAATGTTGTTGAGGTGACTGAGCTTCAGCGGTAACGAAGGCCACCTGTAATTCCGTCTTCTAGTCCAAACATGCAGAACATTTCGGTTGCATGGGCGTTTTAGAGCGCAGCTCTTAGGGGCCCGTTCCCGGCTTGAGCGGCGTCGGCGTCGCCGTCGGCGTACCCAAGGTCACCCCAAGGTCACGCGACCCTCAAGGTCATCCTAAGGTCACGTGACCCCTCCCCCAGGGTCACGTGACCCCCAAGGTCACGTGACCCCCCGAGGTCACGTGACCTCCCGCCGAGTCACGTGACCTCCCCGATGACGTCATCGTCACTGATGACGTCACCGGCATCCGCATCGTCATCATCACTGACGACGTCATCAGTGACGTCACTGATGACCTCACCGGCATCCGCATCGTCATCGTCATCAACACTGATGACGTGATCAGTTGCGTCACTGATGACGTCACCGGCATCGTCATCGTCATCATAACTGATGACGTCATCAGTTACGTCACTGATGACGTCCCCGGCATCCGTATCGTCATCGTCATCATCACGGATTACGTCATCAGTGACGTCACTGATGACGTCATCAACCATGATGACGATGCGGATGTCGGTGACGTCATCAGTGACGTCACTGATGACGTAATCCGTGATGATGACGATGCGGATGCCGGTGAGGTCATCAGTTACGTCACTGATGATGTCACCGGCATCCACATCGTCATCATCACTGATGACGTCATCAGTGACGTCACTGATGACGTCACCGGCATCCGCATTGTCATCGTCATCATCACGGATGGCGTCATCAGTGACGTCACTGATGACATCATCGGCATCGTCACGTGACCCTCCAAGGTCACGTGACCCCCAAGGTCACGTGACCCCCCCCCCCAGGTCACTTCACCCCCCAGTACCCTTCCCTCCTCCTCCTCAAGAGCTGCGCTCTAATTCGGTGTTACAGGGAGTTGTAAACGGCTTTTTTATCACTAATTTTATCAAACGAGCATACGAAGCCGCTAGAATCAGCGAAGTTCTGGAGCAGTGCCAGCAGCGCTACGTAAACTGGGTAAGATGGCCGTCTCCGGATCGCTGGACCCACGGGGAACTACAGTAGCGGAACCACGCGGAACTGTGTCGACGTTTTCGACGTTATTGAAATCGCAGGAACTGCGTCTAAGACAGGCAGGTTGTGCTGCCGTCTGCCTGGGTGCCTTCCGTGCTGAGTTCGGTTCTGTTTCCCGATGCCGAGTGCCAACCGGCGTTTAACGTGGTTCTGTATTTCTGCGTGTGGAGCAACATAGCAGCAACATCGTGATGGCAGTGTTGCGGGTTGTGAACAGAAGATCGGAATTATCGCCGGTGTGACCGTGTGTTCGCGTATCAGTGGTGTAACAACAAAATGAGATGACGTAAATTGTCGGGCATTGATGCCGCTGGTCGGGCCGTGATCAGAGGGGGCGGAGTGTTGCAGGGGGACATTCCGCTTTACATTAAAAAGTTTAAGACCACTTGAGGGATTAGGTGGAATCGATCGATGTGCAGATAGTCATGTTGGAACGTTGGTCTGAACAGTAAGCCCGTCTCGTATAGACCATTCCATTTAGCGCTCTCTGGGCGGCACCATTTTGTTCGACAGCAGCGTCCTCTCTATACATCCGGAAAATTCAGCGGGTTCGGCCAACACCTCCTAGAAATCAGGCCGTAGTGCTCCGAGTGGGCACGTCAGAATGGCGGAGAGAGGAAGGCCATGGCGCAACTACGTGAGAAAATCCCGCTGTCGACGCGTATCGGCGCAGTAATGTTCGTGCGCGTTTGTCCTACGTTAATACACGTTTTAAAAGCGCAGTCTTGTACAATTTATTATATATATTATAAACGTAATATACAACACGTTACGAAGGTTGAAAGTACCAAATTTATATTTATGATTATCCCCGTAACCGCGGGACTACGCGCAGTCCCGCAGCCCCCCACACTTTTCGAATAAACAGGCTCCGAATTTCCAATGCGACATCAGAGAGTTTTAGTAGATCGTTCCCATGACTCCGATAACGATATCCCGATACTCAGCCACAGCCTCCCTTGCGCATACATAGTATCGTTATCGGGGCTATCGGAGGTATCGGAACGATCTACTAAAACTCTCTATCATCTTCCCTCGTACGTGCACTGATTCTGGTAAATTTACGTTGCGTGTGAGCTGCTGACTGGCTGCAAAGGTACGCTGAGACATTTCAGAAGGGAAAGGAACCGAAAAAAAATAGTCATCGCCGCAGGGAGGGAGCGCACACGAGCAAGAGATGGGTAGACAATGTTAAGCCTCTGGTCCCACACTGCTGGTGCTGCTCTCGTGTCTATGTGTGTGTGGTTCTTTTGATCCTCCTACCTGTCGTTTTCTTTGTCGTTACCGCAGTCACGGGTAGATCCTTTTTTTTTTGTGTGTGTGTGTGTGTGTTCGCTTGATACTACGCATTTACATGGATTCGCGAAACAAGTCCTGCTACGGTTTGAGTAACGTGTGTGGCAATTAGTCAACGATGACACTGGCCAATGACCTCTCTCTCGACACAGAGAGACTTTAGAAGTTCGTGTTCAAATCTTTTCATGATGGATCGTGTGGGACGTATGGATACGATCGACAGGTGAGGAACAACTTACTTACGGGCTTTCTTGGTCATGTAAGACGAAAGTAAAGTGCTGCAGTCGATTTCTTTTTTAACATCGTGATAGAACGGAGTTTTGGTGTTCGACATTATCCGTTTGCTATTGCGTCGACATTTGTAAAAATGCGTGGTAATCTACTTTTTACTGGCAGAAAGTTTGTGTTACTAGTGAAAGTGTGTTGTTTGTGCTTATGTGTTTGTTTATGCTAATGCTATTTTGTTGCCTTTATCGCGCTTATACTAGAATTTTAACTGTATTAAGGGGTATTATTGTATACGAAATAGTTTATATTTTGTTCTTAGGCTGCTCGAGCCCATTGGGAGAATTAAATTAGTTGACTGTAAATGGAAAGTTTAGTACCCCTGACACTCAGAAAAGCTAATATATTTTGATTAAATCATACAGGATTTAATCAGCTCGCTCTTTTGAGTGATTATGTGAGCGTCACAAGCTGATTTGCCGGCCCCATATTTTCATTCAGTCGAAATTCTATTAATCTTAATTCAGTGACTGCACGCGATAACATTGCTTACATGATCGTAAGTGACACTTGTCGAACCTTGTCCGCGTTGGCTACGTCTACCTGATTTTTAACTTATGTGTATTGCTGTGTCCAATCACTGCGAGTCTCGCCATTCTGTCGAAATATTTCTGTACAAAATATGCATTCCTACAGCAATAATTGCGTGACTCAATATTTTCTACTTAAAACAATCACTTTTTTCATAGACGTCTTCTACGCATACCTCGTGGCAATTCGCAAGGATTATTTAGCAGTGTAATGTTTTGCCCGTGTAATAAAGTGTTTCTTAGACCGTCGCAATGGGCAGCTTTCATTTTAGCTAATAAGACACGCGTATGTGACGAAAAGCGCGTTACGACGGTCGATCCACGCGCGTTGCCTTCGCTTCAACGTGCGCCCCCGATGGCCTTCCTTTGCGACGTCACGGGAAGAGCGCTACGGCCTTATTTCTAGGAGGTGTTGGTTCGGCGGGGTAAAGCGAGAGACAGGGCACGCGCCCGACTCCGCTATCAGACGACAAACTGGAAGTTTGCCATTCTCCATCTTTGGGCTGTACGGGCGGGGTGTACCGAACATCGAACTCTCGCTCGCGGCTGCCGTTGTGAAGTGGTTTGCGTTCTTAGAATAGTTATGGCTGCTCCAAAATCAGCCTATAGCTCTCTGTTGTTCTATTTCGGTAAATGATCAACTAGCATATCCTTTTTCCGTTACTTAAATAGCAGTTGAGTCCAGCCGGCAGTACTTCCCTCAACGTAATGAGTCTGCATGTGTGTGTAGTAGAGGTTCCCGAAGATTCCGAAGCGTAATGGTGGCCCGAGGAAATAAATATTTTTTTCTTCGTAGAACATGAATTGGGCGGTACCTAGCGCCATCTAGCCTAGCTACTTGCAATTACTCTGCTTGATCCTGCCAGCTGGTGGCAAGCGATTTAACCTTCTTTGACGCTGCGCGACAAACAGCGGCTTCGAGGTTGTTCTTTTGACAGCGGCTTTTGGTTTCGCGGATTGGTTTTCCATTCCTCCGTGATCTGCGGTTGACGAAGGAATTGTGACTCGAGGAACAGCAAAGGTAAGACGTAAAGGGCACGAAGTAACTGGGTATCGGTTGTCTCCGTTTAACATCGCACTGCTGACGACAAGAAGACTGAGTAGAGTTTTCGAAACGCAAGTTTCTGTAACTGCGGGGGAAATCTGGCTTCGGAAATAAACACACTTTGCGGAAAGCTCGTGTTATGCTTTTATTTGCTGCCCCTCTCGTCCCGTACAAGAGACGTAGCGTCCTCGTTAAGCCCTGCTGAGCTCGATTTGCTCGATTCAGGGCCGCCATAGTGAGATGCAGGCGACGGAGGAACTATTTTCTCCCCTGCTTCAGGGACGAACGTTTCTCCCTTTCTAAAGGCATATAGGTTAGAAGACCGTTCCTCCCCTTAGGGAGGACTATCGATACCCTTTTTTCTAAGAGCGAACTTTTCATTACGAATCCTCCTTGGAGGAGCGCAAAGACTCTTTGCGTACGCTCGTTATTCCCGAGAAATAGCGCACGCAAAGCGCAAAACCTGGTTAGCGTTCGGCGCATGCGCAGTGGCGGCGACGCTATTCTTTGCGTACGCAAAAGATTTAGCGTGCGCTATTCTAAAACTCCCTACTGACTAACCCGCCCGATATTGCAGCTACAACGACATATTAGTTTCAAACCGAACGGTGCTCACTCAGTGGGGCACCGCCATGTTTCCCCCGAGCCAGTCACATAATTTCAAAATCCCTCTCCTAGGTACTGCGGCTAACTTTTGCACGGTTAGCGCTTCGAGCAAACGGGCCCAGATAACCTATAGTTATATATTGTCCTTGTAAGTATTTTTCATTTTAGGGCGCACCTCTTCGGCGCCTGTTTCCGGCTTGAGTGGTGTCGGCGTCGGCGTAACCGCGCGGTGCATGATGGGTAAATTTCTCCGCTAAATTTAGCGGAAAAAATTCCCCGCCAAATTTAGCGTAATTTTTTTTTTCTAAACGGGAGGCGAGCAGTACAGGAGGGCGACCATGGCCTCCTCTTCGTACCTGCCCCTCCTCCTCCTCAAGAGCTGCGCTCTAATTCGGCGTTACAGGGAGTCGTAAACGTCTTTCATTTTTTTTAATCAATTTCTTCAGTCCGGACTGCTTCGTGACACACCTTGAATATCCCTGCTTTCAGTGCGCTTGAAACTGGGCTTGAAGGGCCTTCAGAACAAACTCATAAAAGAATCAGCGAAGCTTTTCGCAATTTCTGCGCGTGCCCAATAGAGTGCACTGGTTCGCCAACTTCCTAAAAGAGTTAAATCGGAGAGCCTTTTGCAACATTCCCAAGAAGAAGGGGTACACTGTTATATAATGCATTATACCCTTCTTTCTTGGGAGTACCTATATATACTCCCAAGAGTGTATCCGTTCAGATGGGAGAAAAATTTGTCGACACGTGGTGAATTCTTTGTTCAAACCAGTGATTTATTCAATCGAAGTTTATTGCTAAGCCCTTATGGTCGTGCAAAAAATAACTAAAATATAAAAAAAAAAATAAAGAAGAGCACGGCGAATAAAACAAGTTTTTAAAATATTAAACATGTACAACAAATTTTACAAACTAATAACACACAGAGGAATTACTCCGTTGAAGTTGAGCTGTTGTCCAAGTTCATATCCTCGGCCTTTTGCTGTCAAATAATAGTACCATTTTAAATTGGCGCAAAAGTAACTTTCGTTCTCTTTTGAAAGTAACCGTAACGGTATATCGTTACGTTCTTAGGACGGTGACGAATCTCAGTAACCCGGCAAGTTTTGACGATCTAATGAGTGCCGCTATTTCGTTAATGTGTTCTGTAAGGGTACACCAGTGCTTGGGTCCCACAGGTGCGAGAAAGCCCAATACTCAATATCATTGCACGGCCCCTTGAAGCTGACAGTGCGGTACGAGCTACGCGTTTGCCGCACCAGACAACCGCCTCCCTTTCAGCGTTTGACCACGCCCTCTGGGTGGATATGGCTGGGTGCGCGGGCATGCTTCGAAAGATCGACGGATGAGTGGTCCAACAGGCTTGCAGCTTCTACCACTATGCCGACTTTGGCCCTTTGCACCTGCCATCAAGAAAAACTCTTAGCGTTCAATAAAATTGGGCAAATAATTTTGAATGAATAAATTGCTAAATATTGATTTTAAAGGAATGGTTTCAAATAGAATCTTGTTGAGCATCAGCGAAAAATATTAAAAACACCCACGCTACAATGGTATGAGGCACGCGCAGCATTTTACGGCGTTCCGAAGAAATGCTCAAATTGGACGCGTGCCTTGGTTTCCGTTTCTTATCGGAGCGCATCTCCTCGCGGGCACTCCCGCTCCCCCTGTCTAAGACGGGCAACGCATCGCACGTAGAGAAGTCTACATAAGAAAGCCTCTTCCGGACTGTCACATAAGGTCTGCCTTTTTGACATCGGTGCCAGAGTGAAGACGCATCTTCACGTGCAATGCGTGCCGCACAAGCACGTTGCACGTTAGACACGGGAGGCGAGATTGACAACGCGGAGATGCTCTCCCATAAGAAACCGAAAGCCAGATACGCGTCCAAATTGAGCATTTTTTTCGAAACGCCGTAAAATGCTGGGCGTGTCTCATGTATACCATTGTAGCGTGGGTGTATTTAGTAGTTCTCGATGATGCCGACCAAAATTATAATTTAAACCATGCCTTTAAAACTATTATTTAACAATTTAGGTACTCGGAATTTATTAAATATCCCATTATATTGACCTCTAACAATGTTCCTTTGACACAGTCCACTACGGCATCAACCTTTTCTCTGTGCGATGCTTAGTGTTTGCAGGAGCGATTTTGCCCGTTTTTCCGGAAGCAGCCTGTATATATGTCAAAACAAATATTTTATATGCTTGGGAACAGGACTCAACCTCCACCAATTCTGGCGCATCAGGCAATAGTCACAAGCACTGTACAGTCAGCGCAGATTAAGATATATTTAAATGGATTATGCATATGCAGTTTTTAGATACATGAATATACACAATGGAGTCAATTATGCCTTTAGTACAACAAATGTATATGATATGTCTACTACAAGAGGAATTTCGAATATTTAAAACCCTGACGAATTCAATATTGAAATATTCAAGATTGCTGCTATTGAAAGACCTTAGTTATTTTATGAGTTCGTATATTTATGGTCATGAGTAGGCCGATTTGTAAGGAACATAAGTGACCCTACAGACAACCCAAAGGCTCCAGGTGCAGCACGAGATTAATGACTCTAAATTAATAAAAAAGGCTTGGCTTCAAGTATTTTCTTTTTTTTCGTGTTTCTGTGTTTACGTATCTGTGTTTACGCGATAAGTAAGAGGCTGAAAGATTTTGAAGCATGCGAAAAAACACACTGCTCGCAAGTAGAACCCCTGCAGGTCTATCGCCAAGCCAAATGAACGCACGTCGGTGCTCGAGTATTTCGTTTAAATTCCCTCTACAACTATGATGCACCGTCAGGGTTCTGATCACTTTGATGTGTCTTCCGATGACTGCGTAAATTGGTATCAGCCGCAAATGCTCTACCGCAGGTCTCGCACTTGAACGGCTTCTCTCCTGTGTGAGTCCTCTCATGAACCATCAAACTGCATTTCTGTGTAAATGCCCTGCTGCACGTGTTGCACCTGTACGGCTTCTCTCCGGTGTGAGTCCTCACATGAATCGTCAAATCGGATTTCTGAGTAAACGCCCTGCTGCACGTGCTGCACTTAAACGGCTTCTCTCCGGTGTGAATTTTAACGTGACCTATCAAGTGAGACTTCCGCGAAAACGTTTTCTCGCAGTCACCGCAACTGAAGGGCCTCTCGCCAGTGTGAGTTCTCTCGTGAATGGCGACAGCCGTTGAGGAAGCGCATGAGTGAGGACAGAAGCGGCACGGGTGCTTGCTCGGTCGTCGGTGCTTCTGCTGCTTGTCTGGGTCCGACCAGTTGGTCTGGGGAGAGGTGTCACCCCTGCGGCTGTCACGGTCAAAGGTATCCACTTTGTCACCATAGCATGCTCCGATCCAGTCTGTTGGGATGACACGACAAAGCAAGAAAGGTCGGCGCGGTTATTACATTCTGCCGTTGCCGCGTAAGGTAGGTAATCATTCACTTGGGACGTTAAGAAGGTACAATCGCGATGCTTGTAAAGGTTTACAGGCGATCGTTAAGAACTCGACTCCGGCAGCCCCATGGTGCCGCAGCTGTGGTGGCTTGCGAGTTCTGCTAACCAAGTGCGAAATGGAAGTGAAGCCGCCACGGCCGCTGCTGCCCAGTGTTAGCGGTAACCAGTGGCGTACGCAGGATTTCATTTCGCGGGGTGCCGGACCAACGAGAGTAAAGGGGGACAAGATAAAAAGAAAAAGTTCACGAGAAAATAAAAGCATGTTAATTTTTTCTAATAACTATGCATTCTTCTATTAAGTATTAAGTTGTCATATTGGTTTTGGGATGATTATGATACATAAAAATGATGCCCCGGAAATTCCCCACCAGGAAGCATTTGCATTTTACTTTTTTAATTTACAAGTCACGTCAAAAGAAGGCACCAGAGTAAGCAGAAAAAAAGAATCATAAAAACAAATATTTTATGAAGCACGACTCCAATGCATAAAGCCTCCAGTCGTCGGGGCTGATAAAACAATGATGCATAAGTAGAAACGCGGAACATCTTGATGAATAGACGATAAGCACTGGAAAGCTGCTCCGCCATAAAGTACTCCCTATCTTAACCTGATCTAACTAACAAAAATCTCGCGTGATTTGTTCGTTGGTGTCGATTTCTAAGGTTTCCAAAGTCCGCTCACAAAAGAAAGTCAAGGAAGTCACACAGCGCAACAAAGGGACGATGTGAAATGGTTTACACGTTCATATATTGCACTTGGCTCTCGCCCTGAGGCAGCAGGTCGCACACTCGCGAGTCGCGCCCCTATCTCGCGCGGTTCTCAAACTGCCGATGACAGCTTCCGTACTCGAACCTTGAACCGCAAATCCCGCGCCTTTAGGCGCCTATATTCACTTTTCTAAGATTTTTCCCGTCATCCGAGGAGCCAATCAGATATCACTCTTTTTAGACCAATGGGAGCCACGCGGTACAAAACAAACACATACAATACAAAATCCAATTAAGAAAGAACACGTGCATAGACCCCCGAAAACTCCTAAAAACCTTCTCCCTAACTGTAGTAGAACGTCAGCCGGACACCGCTTCAAGGAAAAACCCTTCGTCGGGGTGCAAGAGCAATACCGATGCTTCTTCTCAAAATAAAAAAAGGCTACCAAACATCGAGGGGCCCCGCTGCGCTCGAGCGAGGCACAGCGCATGCATGGTACGCACCCAGAGCGGGGTCCTCGAGGAACAATTAAGACAGGGGACACGGGGGCCGCTCCGTGGCGATGACAAACCAGCCCTGGCGGTTCCGCGAGAGGGACGTGAGGCACTCGCGAAGCAATAAAAGTAGAAGTAAAGAAAGATATTCCTTAATTGATTATTTTCCAGTCATATTAGATAAAAGACGTTAAAACTACACATTTTTTTATTATTTTTACTGTGTCATAAATGGCATATTGCATTCCCTTCCTTTTTTATTTCCTCTTTGTTTACAACTTCTCCGCGAAGTTTGATATTGATAAACCCGAGAGTCAGTAACCTCGCCGACTCCCCCCCCCCCCCCCCTCGAAAATTTCAGGGGGGGCCGCGGCCCCTTCGGCCCCCCCCCCCCCCCCCTGTGTACGCCAATGGCGGTAACCTGTTACAAGTAACGTCGTTACCGGTAGCGTTTTACTTTTTCAGTAACGTGGTAATGTAATCGTTACTTTCCAAAACAGTTACGGGTAACGTACTTGCGTTAGCTATTTCAAGTAACGGATAACGTAATTACGTCACTTGTTACATCTTCTGAAAACTTGAAAAAGTGCACCTATATTTTTTGCCCGTTTCGATACTTCACTTTACCTGAAGTCCAGGCGCAGCTGATGCTACAAGCTGATGGAAATTATCAGAGAGAGGGAAAAGGGAACCATCATGCTGTTCTCTGTTTCTGTACGTGTTGAATCTTTGCTGAACCAACCATAAACGTTCATGGCCCATTAGCTCGTTGCGTCGGCTGCGTCTAGATTCACGCTGAAACATAGTATGTGATCCCAGTAATTAATTATTGCACTCATTCTACATATTTTCTAAATATTTCCTCTCTTTTTCCTCCACAAAAATGTCCACTTTAGAAAGTCTCCAGCGCCCGCGCCTGTCATCCGAGTGTCGAAATACGCTGTCGTCAAAATAAAAAAAAAAGCGCTGTTACCGTCTATTTATAAAAAAACGTAACGCAATAGTTACGTGCGCTACTTTCTGTCGATAACAGTATCGCGTTCCTTTATTTCGCTAGTAACGAGTAACGCATATCTTTACTTTCTTGAGGTAACGCCTACAACACTGCGGCTATACCTCTGCCAGTACGGAGCGCTGGGTGATAGCGTGTTGACATTCATAATGATCCTTACTGCGTATTAAGTAACGCTGGAAGGGTCGTTCACACGGCCACAGATTATTAGGTTACACAATATAGCATTCAATAGGCTCGAAGATTAATCGTTGTGTGCCTTAGAAACTTGAAAAATCGCTAAGGTACACAGCGAATATTTTACGAGCGATTTGAAACAGGGAGAAACGCGGTTCTATATCGACAATGATGTGGAGATTTGCTAGTCTGAAGCTAAACTTCTAAAGCTTCAATCACTTTGAACAGCCAAACATCTGTTGGGCTATTTCATGCGTCGAAAATAATTTATAGCATTTGTGAGAGCTACTCGATCAACCGGAACTGAAGGAAAAATACAATTTTGTAATATAAATAAGCAAGTCAGCATGGTACATTTCTCTGATATCAAATATGTGATATAATTTTTCGGTTTTGTGCAGGCCGCATCTTAAAACTTAATGAAGTTTCCACGTGGGGAAAACTTTGTGTACCACATCAGCTAGACTCCTCACGTTTTCCACCTTCTGGAAAACCGAGCCTACAAAAAGGTTTTGTATCCGTGTGGGACCGTTCAAGCATCTATGAGGGTGTGAAGAGGGTGCGAGGCTGGATGAGTGTTGTCCCGTGTGCGTCTTCTCATACCTGGTGTTGTTAGTTCCGTGGGCACCATAAGATTGGGGGCAGAAGTCGCACCGCCGTCTGTCCTCCCCTCCTGGTCCATCTTCAATGGTTGCCTCTGCAATTCGTCTCCTTGGAAGGAGAGCTCCGCCCCCTTGTCCTCGCAGTCCGTTCTCTGCCATTCGGAGTCGTATGCTGCGTGGGAAAGTTCGGTGAGGACTGAAGATCAAATTTTCTTTAGTTCCTTTTTTTATGCTATAGCATTACCCAATCAGAACGAACTTAAGGAACAAGCAAACATACACACATCATGCTGATGAAGTAAAGAAATTCAGGGGTTTAGATTCCAATTGCGGTGAAATTCAAACAGTGAACTAATAATATCACGATCAAACACGCGCACCATAACTTGATACTGAATGCACCGAAAACATCGATTGTAAAAATGCACGCGAATCAAACATAAAAGCGATCCTTCTCTATTTCTCTACAAAGACACAACGGGGTAGGTCAAGGAGCATGGTTTAGTTACATCGCTCCTGCTCTCTAGTGCTGAAAAAAGGCAGGCATGCCACATTACCAACAACTTCACAGTGTATCACCGCCGCAGGTTTTGGGAATTACACGTTGACAAAACGGACACGGTGTGTCGGCAAATGAAGGTAGGGAAGGGAATAAAAATGGCGCATGTAGTTGGCTGAGCTGTGGCCATTTCCTATTAGATCCGACTAGTTGGTTCCATTCATCTGGAGGAAAATGTAAACCACAGGTCTGGCACTGCCTAAGTTCAGCTGGCTCGTGGCTGGCCGTCCTTCCTAGGCAGCGAAGGGTCGATCGCATTTCCGTTAAGAGCATTTCCGGTTAGCTCGGCCTGCAAAGTGTAGAAGAATGAGTATTAATAAACAGGCGCCAACACAAAGTTACTTTACCTGCCATCAAATGTCGTTACATCCGATGAGCAAATCTAACACTGAAGGGTACCAGTGCTTGGAGTCGGTCTAGTTGGTTGTTCATTAGTTGATTAAACTGCGCAGTAAATGATTACGAATTACGACGCAGAGACGAGAAAAAAAGAAGGTAACAAAAAACGCGCAATTGCGGTACAGTTTAATAAGGTAAAGGACTGAAGGCCACTTTCGAGATTAAACAGGGCATGGATGACAACACCATTTATCAGTAGGAGGGTACCTGCGAGAAATTTCAATCTGAAGAACACGAAAAAATTAAGTCCTTTGGGCCTATACCATTTTCAAGTGTGTATGTTTTAGCCAAATACTAATGACATTTTGATTTCAACGAGAGATGTTTCTTTATATATGTGTAGAGGTGCGTGCCTCTACATCACGTATTTTATTTACAATATCTACAGTTTGGCTTACGCCGTTCTAAATGTGGACTCGCTGCTCGCGATCCTGGTTTTCGAGTCTCGTGACCGCTCCTCTTTCTTCTCTTCGTAAGCGGTCACTACAAGTACTCCCCCCCTAGTGAGGAGGCGGAGGTGACGAGCGTTTACGTCTCTGCGGAAGCCACTGTCGTGAGGTTTCCCAGGTTGTGTCCCGACTGAAGTTACATGCATTGCCTGGCTGGAACTGAGCTTGTCGAGCTCTTCGGAACGGTGTTGCATCTTGTACACAACAATCGGAGTCAAGGTGGGCTGCCTTAACTCTGTCTAGCGAGACGACTTTCTCGTTGCCTTTTACCAGAAGTGTCACCGTTTTGTCACTGCGTCTCAGAGCCTGAAACGGTCCATCGTATGTGGGCTGTAGGGGTTTCTTGACTCCGTCGTTTCTGAGAAAAACGTGTGTACAGAGCAGCACATCAGCCGGAATGGACGTGTAACGTGTCGACGGTACCCTTGTGTAGGTAGGTCGGAGGTCCTGCATAAGAATACGGAGTCGTTTCACATAGTTTTCGGCACTCTCAATTTCGGTGTCGCTTGATTGGCTGAAGAATTCTCCTGGCAGACGGAGTGACGTACCGTACACCAACTCGGCCGTGCAACAGTTAATATCCGTTTTGAAAGCTGTTCGTATGCCGAGCATAACTAATGGTAGGGCTTCCGTCCACGCAATGCTGTTTGGCTGAGCCTTGATTGCTGCCTTGAGCTGACAATAGAATCGTTCTACCAAGCCATTAAATATCGGATGATAAGCTGTGGTGTGGATGTGCTTGACTCCGAGAAAATGGGAAAGGCTTCGAAACAGCGATGATTCGAACTGTCGTCCTTGTTCGGTGGTGATGGTTTGGGGAACGCCAAATCGACTTACCCACAATTCAATTAGCGTTTGTGCCACTGTTTGTGTTGTGATGTCTCTCATCGGAGCGACCTCGGGCCACCGCGTAAAACGATCTATGGCGGTCAAGATGTAGCGGTATTCATGCGAGGGGGGAAGCGGTCCTACAATGTCAACATGAATGTGGGCGAAGCGGGCATCTGGTGGGTTGAACGCGCCTAATGGTGTGGTGGTGTGCCGGTGTATCTTTGCACGCTGGCATTGCACACATGTCTTGGTCCATGCACGCACATCAGCGTTGATGCGCGGCCAGATGAATCTTGGCACAATGAGACGTTGCGTGGCTCTTATTCCTGGGTGGGATAGGCCATGAAGGGAATCAAAGATTGTCCGGCGTAAATGGGCGGGTATAAACGGTCGAGGTTGGCCTGTCGACATGTCGCATGCTACCGTGTCGTCAGAGCCATGGATCCGCACATCCTGGAAGACAAGTGTTGCTGAAGTTGTTCGGAGTTTTTGGAGTTCGGCATCAGCGCGTTGCGCTGCTGCAAGCTCAGCATAAGGGACCAGATGAGGTTCGAAGGAGCATCGATTCACACCGATCCTGGAAAGCGCATCAGCCGCAGCATTTTCTGTGCCCTTGATGAAGCGGATGTCGTTCGTGAATTCTGAGATGAAAGCCATCTGCCGCACCTCTCGTGGAGTGTGTGCTGTGCTGTTGGATGTTAGTGCAAATGTCAGTGGTTTATGGACGGTGAGGACAAAACAATTTTGGCGTTCAACAAAATCCGGAAGTGCTTAATTGCGAGGTATATAGCCAGCAGTTCCCTCCCAAAGGTGCTGTAGCGAACCTCTGTTGGTGAAAGTTTTCTTGAGAAGAATGCCAGGGGATGCCAGTTATTTTCCACCTGCTGTTGTAAAACAGCTCCCACAGCACCATCAGAGGCGTCAACCATAATGAAGATGCGTGCGTGTCGCTTGGGGTGTATTAGGATCGTGGCGTTGGCAATGGCATTCTTAAGTGCCTCGAAGGCATGATGGGCAGCTTCATTCCACTGCAGTAGCGACGTTTTCGTCTTGTTTCCTTGCAGCATTGCGAAAAGTGGTTGACTCATATGGGCGCAATGGGGGATGAATCGACGATAAAAATTAGAAAGCCCCAAGAACTCACGGAGCTTCGTTGTCGTCGTCGGTGTTGGAAAGTTTTTGATGATGTCGACCGTCTCAGGCAGTGTTCGGATCCCGCGGCTATCTACTTGGTGTCCAAGAAAACGTATTTCCTCGACACCGAACTCACATTTTGTCGCATTGACGACGAGTCCGTAATCTTGCAACCGAGAAAACAGCTGTCGAAGATGGTTGGCGTGTTCTTCCGGTGTGCGACTGAACACCAAGATGTCATCGATGTAAGCGAATGTGAATGTCAAGCCGCGAAGAACCTGATCAACAAAACGTTGAAAGGTTTGCGCGGCGTTTCGAAGTCCAAACGGCATTCTCAAGAACTCGAACAAACCAAATGGTGTGACGATCGCAGTCTTGGCAATGTCTGTCGGCTCGATGGAAATTTGGTGGTGGGCTTTAACCAAATCCACTTTGCTGAAAATAGTGGCCCCTTCTACCATGCCACCGAGGTCTTGAATATGTGGGATCGGGTAGCGATCTGGCACTGTAGCCTTATTTAGGGCTCGATAGTCCCCACAGGGTCGCCAGTCTCCGTCTATTTTTGGTACCATGTTGAGTGGGGAAAACCACGGACTCGAAGAAGGCCGTATATACCCAAGTTCGAGCATGTGGTCAAACTCATCCTTCGCAATCCGAAAACGGTCGGTTGTCAAACGTCGTGGTCTTGCGAAAACCGGGGGGCCCTTGGTCTCAATGTGATGGGTGACGTTGTGCTTCACGCTTTCATCGCGGACCGGTGGGCGGAGGACTTGAGGAAACTCGTTAACAACGTTCTTCCATGGAGTGTCCACTTCCGCTCGTGGGAAAGACGGACTGAGAGGCGTCACCTTTGATAAGAGAACTTGGACGCTAAGCTGCGTGTCGGTGTCGAAGAGCGAATTCCTTCTCATGTCAACTGTGAGGGCGAACCTTCGCAAGACGTCTGCTCCAATTATGGCTTGTTGGACGTCGGCGATGGTGAAAAGCCAGCGGAACGTCCTGCGGAGCCCGATGCTTAGTGTCAGCGACTTTTCTCCGTACGCCTTGATTGAAGACCCGTTTACTGCTTGAGTGGCGGAGATTCTTGGCGTTGCCGACGTTCCTCCATCGTAGGGGGCACAACGCTTACCTCTGCACCAGTGTCTATCAGGAAACGAACCTTCGTTCGGCGTTCGGTGACGTAGAATAGTCGACCTGAGGTGGGGCTCTCGACGCTGGCGGCCTTCAGCGCCTGCCCATGCCGTTTCCCGAGTAAGTACATGGCGGGCGACATTGTCTTGCGTGTTGTCCATACCGTCGGTGGTACCAGCATACCTCTGATTCGGAGTCGGTGGACTCGTGGCGTGCGTAGTTCTGGTGGCAGCGGGCATTCTCTTTCGCGGTCGGAGAAGGCGACGGTCGTACGCGTAGCCTGCGGAGCTCTTGACTCCGTTGTTCCACCCTAACCTCCATGCGCTTGTTGAAGTCCATGATTTGAGTGAGTTGAGCTCCAACCTCAGATGGCGTAGGTGGCGGTGCTGATGCGCTTTGTTCCAGGGCAGAAATGCTGGACCCACCTACATCTATAATCTGGTCCGCCATACGAGCCAGAGTGGCGATCGAGTCTGTCGTCGTTGCGCTCAAGATCATGCGCACTTGGGCTGGAAGGCGTTGAAGGAACAGCTCCCTCAAAATTGCTGTGTCAATTGTTGTTGCCTTGTCTCCGAGGAGCTGTTCTATTCGTCGAAGAAATTCGGTAGGCTTTCGATCGCCCAACTCCTCGGAAGTCAAAAGCTGTTGCAGTCGGCGCGGTTCGGATTCCGTTGTGCGTCGTATCAGCTCCTCTCGTAGTTTCTCGTAAGGCTGATCGTCTGGAGGTGAGCGCAGTATATCCCGTACCATGGCCGCTGTTGCTTGCGGAAGAGCCGAAACCACGTAATCGAACTTCGTCGAGGACGACGTAATTCTATGCTTTCGGAAAATGGATTCTGTCGTCAGAAACCATAGTTCAGAGTCGGCCGACCAGAACTCGGGAAACTTAATGGTCGTTATCGTCGTCCCCAAGATGGACGGGGTCTGAGCAGTGCCTGTGTCATCGCCTTGACTCATGATGCAAGTAGAAAGCTGAGCTCACCGAAAAGCAAGGTTCTGGAACTGTGTGGTTGGCTCAGGGCAGTTGTTTCTTGTTACCGGGTCACCAATTTGTAGAGGTGCGTGCCTCTACATCACGTATTTTATTTACAATATCTACAATCTGGCTTACGCCGTTCTAAATGTGGTCGCGCTGCTCGCGATCCTGGTTTTCGAGTCTCGTGACCGCTCCTCTTTCTTCTCTTCGTAAGCGGTCACTACATATGCAACGTTTAAAAGCTAGGAAAAAGAAAAAGGTTAGCCGATTGCGTCAGTGCTGCATCCACGCGCCTAATGCTGTCATTTATAAAAAGATATGCTGTGCAGATCAAACAGTCAGCCTTGCGTTTTGCCAAAAGCTAACATCCAGCTGGGCTCACTTAGAAAACATGGGTTTTAGCTGAGATACTTGGTTCACGTTCACGAGTTCCTCGGAGACTCGCATTGCTAAAGAGCCCTTTAGATCACCCAGTTTGTAACAAAATGTTATACTTTGGTAAATTGATCACCAGTTTAAATTGATTAGCATTCATCAACGGTAAAAAGTTTACAGTCGCTATTCCAAGATAAATATCTTTTTTGTCATTTCTTCTGACTCAAGACGAGCTTAGAGTGGCATTCCCCTCTCCTTCGTCCCAATTAATCGGAAGCCGAAGCACTTAATTATTTCAAGAAATGAGATAGAGGTTAATTTCAGCGTAGTTTTATCCGGTAAATCTGAATATTGCGTTCATTTTCTTCGAATATGTAACCAACGCGCGAAAACACGCAAAGCCTCCGACTAGTCGTTATGTGATAATAGGTAGTATTCACTGGGCGCCATATTTGTGGGTGCTGTTTAGAGTGCACGCTCAGAACGAGCTCAGGTCAATAGGCTGCTAAGACCGGCACTCCAGATGGTGCGGAATGCACGTTGCAAAAGAACTGTGGAAGCTCGCCGTCAGCACGCACTCAGCATTCGCGCACACAGCTATGGCCGCCATTGAATATTCCCTATAGGATCTCTTGGCCCCCAAGCGCGTGTCGCTCGTGTGGCAGCGCCTGCAATCGCAAGCTTTCCACTCCCCCGCACTGGCACCAGTCGTGACATCTTTTCCGGACCTTTTTAAAAATAGCAAGTGTGCGCGTGCATAGCTTCGATAGGCACTACGCGAAAGCGCGAAAGATACGCGAAAGCGGAGATTGAGAAAGCCCCTTTTATGAAGGAACGCTCCGGGAAGGATGGCCTTCAGCAGTACTAGCAGTACTTTGAAAATGATTTTCTGCCACCTGGATTTCCCGGAAGCCAAATTAAGACGATTTAAGTTTGTTTCCTCATGTAAAAAACCGCTTCAGCTTGCTTTTACAGGCGTCTCATCTTCAAGACCGCCATAGCTGAACACTTTTTTAATCCTTCGTTAGTTCGTTCGTGGTTTTGTTTATGCATTTTCAACACCCTACATCCAACTCCTCTGTAACGCCCTCCCGGTCCGTGCTCAGGGAACGGTTCAGGCTGGAACATGGCGATTATTACAAATTTTGTTCAGGCCCATGGGCGTACCAACCGGGGGGGCAAGGGGGGCACTTGCCCCCCCAGTTCTCAGAGTGGGGGGGCAAGGCATGCGTTTTGCCCCCCCTGAAACGGCCGCCACTGGGCAGAGCAGACACAGGCCGGCGGCGCCCAAGGAATACCAAGGGCACTGCCCCCCGACCCGCGCGGGCATATTTTTAACGCGCAGGCGATACAAACCCTAGCAACGGTGCTCACGCACGCCGAATTGGCTGGTTCGTAAAGCCTTGCTCCACGAACAAGGCTACACGGTAACCTTACGGAATCCATCCGCGAGACATGGGCCGGACGGGCCGTCCAGACCAGGACGTAGGCCCTTACACAAAATAAAGTTTTGCTTGCTTGCTTGGAGATAGGCGCTGCCGCCGTCAACATAGGCAGCGGATGCAATGCGAGTTTCCGAAGAGGTAGCGTAACTTAGTGGTGAGATGTCTGCCTCATACGTGTCAGACCCGGGTTCTATTTATGGTGTGGGCCGGCTTACTTCTTTTTATTTTTTTTCTCGAACATTTTGTTTTGTCGAGGCATTTGGCGATATTTACATTTCTTTTTTACCATTAACACTAAAAAAACGAATGTTGTTGACGAAACATCGCTAAACTAAATCGTATCGACTCTATTTACGGAAGTGCATGGGGGGCAGCGGGGATTGGGTTGCCGACCGGACGCCGCAAAGCGGCGTGTACGGGGGGTGGGGGGGCTAGGTGGGTTAATAGATTTGTAATTAGCAGCCGCACACCGTCACCGCGAAGCGGCGTGAACGCAGGCGCGGGGGTGGGTTAACGCGCTTCGAGTGATACACGAGCAGCCCATCCGGCGTGAGCGTCGTTGTTAGGGGTTCTATCACCTGCACCGTAAAAGGAGCAGTGTGTGCACCTCCTGTAGTGGGCAAGAATTCCTACATTGGAGAGAAGCGGGGACAAGCCCTTTCTTCAAATGCGTCAAGTCTCCTTGAGCTTTGGAATACAAAGAAACGCCACTATTCGGAGCTAATCCCACAGTTACTCAACCTCTCTTGCGTCGTGTCTGTTCGCTCCCCGCGCCTCGTAGCAGTGTTGTTGCAGTGGGGGGGCTCGTTAAAATTTTGGGGTTTTTTGGACTATCTAAATCACTTTCTTCCTTCCCATCCCCCCCTTTTCTACTCCGCATGCTTCCCCCTCTGCAAATATCAGCTGACCTTCCGACCTCTGTTCTCTGTTGATAGGCAAAACAACCACTAAAATTAGAAAGTAATTTGTAATTTGAGTGGAAGTCACTCGGAAAAGTAGTTAAAGTAAACTACTGATTACTAGAATAGAAATGTAATTAAAAGTTACTAAACTACCCAGAAAAGTAGTTAAACTACAGTAACTTGAGTAAAGTAGTTGAACTACGTACAAGTCTGGCCTGGCAAGCGCTCTGCGTAAGTGTTTTCACTGATCTGCCTAGCCCCGCACACCATCACATGGGCCAAGAAAGGTGTAGTTTTACTGCAGAGGAGAAATCAGCAGGGTCCAAGATGGTGACAATGGAGGATGGGGGACTGTTCCAGTGGCTGATGGCTTGAGAAAGGAATGACCAATTGAAAGCGTTCGTAGAGCCAGAAGTGTGTTTGATGGTGCAGACGTTGTTGAGGCGAGAAGATGTTCGGTCGAGGGGTAATAAGAAAGTGGTTTTGAGGTCGGGAATGTGGTAGTAGATTTTGTGAATAAGGCACAGCTGAGAGACTTTCCTGCGAAGCTGCAAAGAGGACATGGTTAGTTCAGTTTTTAGCGCCGAGACACTGAAAGAGAAGTCATAAGTGGATGAAATGAAGCGAGCAGCTCTGTTCTGAACTGCCTCTACAGCGTATTGATGAGGTACAGTCGATGGGTATTCCAGATGGTTGAAGCATATTCTATTTTTGGTCTGACGTACGTGTTAAAGGTTAGCTTAGGGACAAAGGGTGGAGCGATTTTTTAAGTTACGTCTGCTTAGTCCAAGAGTTCCAGATGAATCGGCGGTAATGACTTCAATGTGGTTATTCCAGGGAAGGTCAGATGTTAGTCTTACACCAATGTGTTTATACACAGTAGCGGTCTCAATCAGATCGGAGTCCAAGAAGTAATTAAATGACAGAGTGGTTTTTTTCTTGGTGAAGTGGATTAGTTTGCGTTTATACTTGTTTGGTGACATAATCCACTCTTTGCACCAATTGTTAATTTTATCTAGATCTTCCTGAAGCTGGTTATTATTTTGCACACAAGTTACTTTGTTATGGATGACGCAGTCGTCGGCGAAGAAGCGTTTTTTTGAAGAAATCCCAGTGGGAATGTCATTAATGAATATTAAAAAGAGTAAGGGCCCAAGTACGAACCCCAGGGGAACACCAAGAGATACATTTATTAAGGAAGATTCATGATCATCATGGACGTGACCTGTACACGGGAAAAAAGAAAGTCACGAATCCATGCAAACGGTTATTGGTCGAGGCAAAAAGATGATAGCTTAGAAAGAAGGCGTTGATGGAAGACACGGCCGAACGCTTTGGAAAAAAAAAAAAAAAAACTGCGTCAGTTTGGACGCGACATTCAAGGTTAGTGTGCAAGTCATGGATGAAGTCGCAGAGTTGCGTTTCGCAGGAAAGTACCTTTTGAAAACCGTGCTGCTGTTTAAAGAAAAGAAATGGGATGATAGGTGCCTCATGATATTGGAGTAGAGGATATGCTCAAGTAGTTTGCAAGAAATTGAAGTCAATGAATTAGGGCGATAATTAGATGCGGAAGAGCGGCTGCCCTGTTCAAAGACTGGGAATTACCCTTCCCACCTTTTGGTCAGATGGAAGGCAGCTTTGAGATGAGGACTGAATGAAGATGAGTTTCAAATACTCACTAGAAATAACACGGGTGTTTCTTTTAAATTTTAGGGTTGATGTTATCGGTTCCAGCGGACGAAGTAAGTTTTAGTTTATCAATCAATGTTTTTATACCAGCGGAGTTAACGTTAATAAGATGCATGCGCTCGTAAAGCTCTTCAGGGAGAGTGGGGACGAAGTCCAAGCACTCGTTAGTAAACACTGATGAAAAGTATTCGTTAAACACAGAACTATCATGCTCGACGTTGCACATCCGACATTCCTAACTCTCCCCATCTTCCTAAACGTCCGTGTGTGTCCTAACACCAGAAACCGGAATTTTAAAGGTTAAAAACGGCACGTTGCGAATATGGAACGCGCACTTTCATGCAAAGCTGACGTCAAGTGACTCAAATCGAAAAACATGCATATTTACAGTATTGTTATCTCTTCTGATGAAGGCTAAACAACCGTTGCATCCGTTTTCGCGCACGAAACGGTGACTCCCAGAGAAAGTAAGAACGCAGTGATTGTCTTTATCTTAACAATGTAAACACACTTGCAGGCGTGCGCTGATGAAGCCTCAAAATCAAAACTCTCGTAGTGTGATTCGTGACTGCTCCGGCTACTACCCAACCTCGTTGTCACGCCACTTTCTGCAAGCAAACACTAAAATTGCCAGTAAACACACAAAAGCGACATCGATACAATTATCTTGTAGAATATCACCTTATTTAATCATAACTGTTTCAATAGGCACTACAAGTTGTATTTATTTTAAGAAGAAGAAGCAACATTTTTTTCATGAGAAAAAACAAAATATCAATGTTAAGTCTGGTAACGTTGTAATTTTGCCGAATCATTGCCACATCTTTAGAAAACTTCGACAAAAGTTGCGCCGAATTTTCGATTAAGGGGGGGGGGGGAAGAGGGTCGGGTTTGCCCCCCCACTCAAAAACAAGTTGGTACGCCACTGTTCAGGCCAGTGTTGTACACGTTCCTCAAAAAAAGGAACGAAAGCTCGTTCCTCGTTCCTTCTGATTTTTGGAACACGTTCCCGTTACAAGTTCCATCTGTGAAAATGGAACTCGTTCCCGTGACAGCGTAAAAAATGGAACGTATCGTTACATATACGTTACATTTGTAGTTTGCTAATTACCATATTTAGTTAAATCAAGCAAAGATTGTTTGCTTTTTTATCTATCCCATCAATACGCAACATACGATACGACATGATTGTAAACCTGAGACTGGGGCAGAAAAGAGAACACAACAGAAGGTAGTAAAAGAGGAGGCAACGTCTCAAGAGAACACAACAGAACGTAGTAAAAGAAGAGGCAACGTCTCAATTGAGACGTTGCCTCCTCTTTTACTACCTTCTGTTGTGTTCTCTTTTCTGCCCCAGTCTCAGGTTTACAATCATGTTCAACTTACACCAGCTCCCCTGCACTCTGACTATTTTTTCGTATAGGATACGAGTTTGTATGTCGCGATGGAAGGGCACCAGAAGAAGAAAACAAGCGGAAGCAGGGCTTTATTTGTTGATATATTCAAGTTAAAAATCTCAGCTTCTAACCATATTCATGTTTGTAGTGGACGATTGAGACGAGCCAAATGTAACCACAATGCACGAGCGTTTTACAACAACCTCACACGTTTCAATTTAACAAAGTCCCTTGTTAGAACTTAACAACAGTTGCTTCTCGATGTTGCTGTCCGCAAGACGAGCAAGTACAGGAGCGGGTAGGGATTCTTGAAGGTCAGTCTTGAAAACTACAAATACTTCTTTGTGGAGGCTGGATTTGTTGTTCAGTTTGAAGGTAGGGGAGAAGAGAAGAAATAAAGGTTATTTTTTGTGTATTTTTTAAGTGACCAATGTTCGGGATACAGGGTGCGTTACATGTCTGGCAACCTATGATCTTGCTGTAACTGTAGGTCTCGTTAGGGAAGTTCAGAAATGGCTGTAGTTGGCCTTAGATTTCTGGGTGTTGGTGTATGAGGGTTCGTGAAACCAAAAAAAAGTAGTCGAGTTTGAAATGACCCTCTTTGTTTTTTCCTACGACTAAAAGCTTTGCTTTTTGTGCCGCAGCTTCGGGCACTCAAAAAAGAGTCAATGTCCACCAGCTCTCCTGCACCCAAAACTATTAGCAAGCGAGGACCACACAAAATTATCCATAAGATTAGCAGTCAAATAGTTAACGAGATCCTGCACTTCGTAAAAATATTGTTTTTGTATTGTAAAAATTTCCCTGTTATAAATAAAATAAAAACTACCCCACTGGACGAAAAAAAAAGGAACTCCGTTACTCTTTCCGTTCCAGTAAAAATGTAACGCGTTCCCGTTCCAGTTCCAGCGATACAAAATGGAACGGCGGCGTTCCTTCGTTCCTCCTAAAAGGAACGCGTTCCAGGAACGCCGTTCCTTGGAACGCCGTTCCGTACAACACTGCTTTCTCCCGACGTTTCGGTGCCCAAAGACTTTCTCTCTCTCTGATCGCGAGGCTGCATGAGGAAGAGCGCTGCCCTCGCAGGCACCTCGCCTCCGTCGCCTCTCTCCCCTTACAAACATTTGGGGGTTTTCGTAGACCGCGTTTCCCCCTCCGCTAAGCCCTCCGCAACGAAGAAGCCGCTACTCCGCCTGCGCGCCCATGGCCTTGACTGTAGAGTTCCAGGTATCGTAGCGGGTTGCGGGGAGCGTTGCGGGACGGCGAAAACGATCTACGAAAACTCCCTATTAGGGAGTTTTCGTAGATCGTTTTCGCCGTCCCGCAAGGCCCTCCGCAACCCGCTACGATACCGGGAACTCCATAGTCAAGGCTATCGGCGCGCAGGCGCAGTAGGAACTTCTTCGTTGCGGAACGTTTAGCGGAGGGGGCAGCGCGGTCTACGAAAACCCTCTATTATCAACGAGTCTCCGCATCTCCGTGCAGCGCGGCCGACGGGAAAACCCGACTTCCCTGGCCTTGCGCGAATAGCGGACAGAATGTTTTTTTTTCTGTAGCGGCGATGACAACGGACTATGCAGAAATCTAAAAACTCTGTTGCTTGTATGTGTATGCAGACTTGATGCTAGTACGCCTCAAGGGGTGACTTGTCTGTTCGCTGAAGATGGGAAATTTAGCAAGTGCAGTACAACCGCTAACCCGGGGGTTTTCAACGTTTGTCACGCAGTAGTGATTACACGAACGCGAGGAGGGGGGGGGGGGGCGAATCGAGCCCAAGAGATTCTGCATCGTAAGCTTTTGCTCCACGCTGCGAAACTCGTCCAGATCGAAACGGAGAGGGGGCGAGGAGGGGATTGAACCCAGGAGTTTTTGCAGCGCAAGATTTCGCTCCATGCTTCGAGCAGAGACCCGTAAGGTCAATGATGTACTGCGGATGTATCATTTCTACTTTAAAGGGCAACTCCGCATCATTTTTGGTTTTGAAAAAACCATGCAGTCCTCTTCAGTATCGCCTAGGAAGACCACACGTCGAATATTACGACGCAGTTCTGTCTAAATGTTTCTTAAACGGTCCGGCAAACTTTGCAACTCGCCAAGTTGCCGAAATCGGCTGACTTGAGCGGGCGAATTCAGGTGCAACCAACAGCGCAGTCAAGGCTACGGCATGGGCGGAGCAAATATTGAGCTAAACGTCATCATCATGGCCCAATTTTGCTTGTTTTTACTTCTCCGATCGAGTGTAGCGCGTGACGTCAGCAACGTTGCCTCTCGGCGCTCAACGGTGTCCACGTGATTGGCGTACGCGCCTGCACAGCGCGCTTCTTGGGAGCAGACAAACCGCCCGCCGTGGTCCCGCCGTTACCGCCGTCTTCCGCGTCACAACCACCGTCGTCGTCTCACCGTTTGTGATTATTGCCTCTCGGAGTTTCGTCCACACTATGGACACCACGTGCGCAGAGTCGTAGACTGTTGCCGCAGTTCCGCAGACATCGTCGAATGCCGTAGACACCAAAACGTGGCGAAGAGTGCGGTGCAGACGACACTCGCGCCTGCCGCACGCGGCACGCCCGCCCCCATCCCGCCCGTCGTTGGGCCGAAGATCACGTGACATCTCGTACCACGTGAGGGCCATGTACTTGGCGGCCCGAGGCCAATGTTGCCGGACGGATCCGAAGTTTCGGTTTCGATTTCCGCTCGTGTTTAAAACTAGATTTAAAAATATATCCCATTTTTCGCGAAGCAAACGACGTAGTGTCTTTTACTAGGACTTTTTAATTCGAAATCACTCATTATCCCGAAATCTTCGGAATTGAGCGGAGTTGCCCTTTAAGGTTTAGCGCTGCCCGAGCTTAATTTGCAGACAGTGTTTCCTTGTTTACAGCATTGCGTAAAGTACATCGAAAAAGTATTTGAAGTAAAGTACAAAGTCAATCAGAGGTTATGTACTTCAAGTATCGTAAGTACACCGGGTGCGATGCGCTTGGGGAAGTAAAGTACTATAAATAAACATACTTTTAAAGTACAAACACTTTTTAACACAATCTTTTATGACGCTTTTCATACCGTAATTTTCTTACTATATTTTATCGAGTGTGCACTGCTCCAAAGATAATAAAAAAAAGCATCAGATTATTTATTTTGTTTTTTTAAACAGCGGCAAATATTGGGTAAAGTCAATTCGCCACGAAGTAGTTGTTTTACTCTCGCTAGCAAACTATTTATCACAAGGCACTTATAAGGCACTTAATTTGATCGGTCTTATAGCTGCCGTTACCTCACCCAGAGGGATTACCAGATGACGTCTCGAAAGACGATAGCGGTTTTCACATGACGATACGACATTGTTTGCTTCCAAATTTGGGGAACGTACTTTAAAGTCGGGAATTTCACATTCATCAGAAATTACCAGAAAAAATACTGTAGTAAAGTACAGGTTCATGTTTAGAGAATGTACTTAAAGTAAAGTACACGTTTTCTAATCCTACTTGAAATAGTACTTTAAACGCCAAGTTCTTAACATACCTCCCAGATCAGTTTTCTTCTTTTTTTTTCAATTTCGTTGAGGGAATTATTAAGCTTCTCGAACAATATTCTAATCGTGAAAGACCTGCATATTCTGAGTTTTGGGAGGAAAGGCAATGCAAAGTGGACATCTTTGCGTTGCCCTCTAGCACACTATCCTTCAAGTACAGCACAAACTACGGGAGCACCAAATGGGCTTCAGAGCGGGTGCTGCATTGTGTTGACCGGCTGCAGTGTCTACACCTCATGTGGTGGGCGAGAGTTCCTACGTTGGGGAGAAGCGGGGACAAACCCTTTCTTTAAATACGGCAAGTCTCCTTGAGCTTCGAGACACACAAAAAAAGCCACTCTTCGGCGGTAATCCCGCATTTACTGGGCCACAGTTGCGACGCGTCCGTTCGCTCCCCGCGCCTTGTAGCAGGATTGTTGCAGCGGGGTCCCCCCCCCCCCCCCCCCCCTGCCTACGCCACATGCTCCCCCTCTTTGCAAATATCAGCTGATCTTCCAACATCTTAACTATTTTTGTGCAGGAATGTTTGTTGACCAACAAACCTACCACTCAAAATTCAAACTAACGCTGCGTGTTCTTTAGGTTACCTGGAGCCTTTTCACGAGTGGTAATGTTCAATGAAAATAAGAGCGTGACGACCTCATAAAAGATTGAAGAGAAGGCGGCGGCTCCGTTAGCAGACGCAAGTGTTGCCACCACTCTGTGAGGGCCGTCCAGCAACATTCAGGCATTCTACTCTGGAGCCACCGCTGCCCCTTCAGCCTAGTTGTCTTGTTGTCCAGGACTGGAGCTATGAACCGGCAGAAGCAGACACCTAAGGTTGTTCCTCAGCTAGAAAACACTACAATATATTAATCTCATACGTGATGTGTCTCTTTAACAGCAGTCGACCAAGGCAGTGCAGAATGACGAAGGAAAGAAGATTGACACTGCAGACGTCGAAATCTCAACTACTTCCAAGAAAAAGAAAAAGCTGGGATGGCTGACACCCGGAGACGCACATGAAGCTGTACTCTGTGCACCTTCATTAATCTGAGACCTCATTGGTCTCATCTTTATACGCCTCAGCCCCTAACGAAGTTTAAATACTGATCCCGTTTTCGGAATAAAGCGTGTCAAATTCACGTGAACAGGATTCCAATCACAGCATATTATAGCAGGGGTTGAAATGGACGGTAAATCTCGTTCAGGGCGGTCTCTTGACATAGCCTGTTTGGGGTGATGAGTGCATAATCAACCCATTCAAATGTAACGCTTAATTGTAGTCTTTTATGCCTCATTTGACATACCTGTTTCCAAATTTCGCACCCAGTTTCAGTATTGCTGAATATGAGTAGTGGAGGTTACAAGGAAGTATTATCGCTTTCCGTTCTTTACTGTTTAATAATCGTCGTCTTTCTAAACCTTGCAGATCAAGCTAGGCAAGGATTTCGACACAGATGTGAACGGCACTTCGCTGCTTCCCAAAGGTGACCTGTCACCAGCCGAGTCCCCCTTCGGTGGTGCAAGGCCTTTGTGTTGCATTTTGTCTTGAAACAAATATGACAGAGCCAGATGAAATGAGATGGCTACAGTTGAGCCTGCTGCGCGCGAACTTTTCATTGTCTGTCTTACCTTACTGTTCCGACCAACCGCCCTCACCCCTCCCCCTTTTAAAGCCTGGCAGAGGCTTTGATCCACTTATTTATTTGAACTGTACAATCCTTCTAAGTAGGAGACGCGGGTCTTAAAATGGTCAAAAAACGCGAAATTTCACGTTTTTCAAAATTCACATATTTGGATTAATTGTAGTCTAAGGTACCTGCCTGCAAAGTTTCAATGTCGAAATCAATGTCTAAACATGAAAAAAAAAATGATATTTACGATGTCCCCGCAGAGCCCTGACACAGCGAGTTCAATGAAAACAAGTAGAACTTCGCGCCCCGCGCGTTTCGCGATCGCTCGTCGGATCGCGGCCATCTTGGTCTTGTTGGAAAGCCGCTTATTTTCCCCACGTCCCCATGCCATTCGTTATCGCGACAACATCGGGGAACGTCCGCATTCCGCGGGTTTTGAAAGCCCCAATTGCGATTTCTCATTGGCCTGCTAGCAAGGTGCCCGTACGTCAGAGCACGCGCGGCGCCTAGCGCCCCTGCTATTGGCCTAAACGCGCCCCTCCGCTCTTTTTCTCCTTTCCTCCTTTCCGTTCCCGCGCTGGCGAGAGGTGCGTCGTCTGCTCCTGGGACCGTCTCCGCCCGTCTCCTTAGGCCTGTCTGCTTTGTTTCCTCCGTGGTCGAGCGCACGTTTTAGTTCCCGTTTGCGCGCTTCCGTTGAATATTGTTGGTTCGTTTTCCTACGAAGTCGCGCGTGTTTTGTTTTGTTTCGCTTCGAGTTCTCGAGATGCCGGACGACGTTCGGTTGAAATCGAGCACGCGGCAAGCGTTCGGAAGGAAGAGGAAGCGACCGTGGAACAAGAAGCCGAAGCTGTCTGCTGCAAGTGCGCCACCGCGATCGGCACCGCCGGATGCCTTGGATCTTCCGGAAACATCAGCCGGAGACATCGCGACTCCATGCAGCAGCGGCAGTTTGTCGAGCTTTGCGAGCGCGGTTCGTGTCGACACCGCATACTACTCCGCGGCCGAGCAGGCGCAACGAGTCGCACGATCGGACGAATGCAAGCGTGCGCTATCGGAAAAGTCGGCGACCCGGCGCAAATTCGACCTTCTCGGCGTCACCACAGGAGGCCAGACGCGCGACGCTGGGACACAGTTCATTGTAGTGGACATGAAAGCTCTCAAAGCATGGAGAAGGACGATCCGCGTAAGGCCAACACTGCCCACCAGAGCAGCAGCAATGCAAAGCAGAAGTTCTCCAGGCAACACCAAACTGGAACAGCTGGGGACTACAGTCCTGGACAGCTGTGAGGGGCTCCCCTTTCAAGTGCTACACGAACAAAGGCCCTTTTCAGGGCCAAACAAAATCTGCTTTCGGAACGTGCAACCCTTGGTGCTTCCTCCCGTTGTCCCTTATAGAGTCTACTCATTCTTTTATAACGTTATTTTACATTGCAGACATTATTTCTCAGTTTTATATTATTTCTAAAGGTTCTTGTGAACGGATTGCAGAATTTTTCATCTCAATTTGTTCAGATAGAACTATGCTTCATATTGCTGAACATTATTGCATGGGATATCTTACTCAATTTTATGCAATGAGTGTCAAAACTTAAACTGCAATTTTCTCAGCTTCGCATTTTTTGTCTACATGCCTAGCCTTACGGTTGTTTTCATGAGATTATTCTTCGAGGATTTCTATAAACTTTATACCGTTGAATTCAGAAAGAAGTGAACTGCAGGGTGATGCTATTTTTGTATGACAGTATGGGCCCGAAATTTTATTATTAGTGATAATGAGACCTCGTTAAGCTTTGTAAATAGTGTACTTGATCTAATTAGACTAGTTTTATACAATGATCTATCTTTACAAAAATATAAATAGCATCATCTTGCATGACAGGTCTTTAACTACAAATCCATATCACTTATGCAAAAAAATTCGTATTAGAAAGTTCCTTAATGAGTCGTAAGAAATGACCTAATTAGGCTTCATTATTTTCTTCGTAACTCGAAAAGTAATTGAGATATTGCAGAACTAATTGTATATTTGAAAAGAGGAAGCCAAAACACATATACACACTAATTTTCATTATAATTCATTAATAAACAAAAAAGTCGATTTTAGAACCAGTGTCTTGCCTTAATACGGACAAACTGAATAGTGTCTTACTTTTGTTTTATTGTGTCAAAATGTCTGGAGGTGGTGTCTTACTTCTAAAACTGTGAAACAATGTGTGCCATGTGCACGTTCTGTTTATTGTTTGCTGAAGTGATGGCAGATCTACACATTTCTTACTGCCCTGCTTACAAACCGCAGGTGCTGGCTGCACATATGACCGGCAGAGAAGCGGCCGGCCATCGGCAGTCACAAGCCCCTCCGGTCGTAAGCAGTTGCAAGTGTGTCAACTGCTAAAATTGGTTCCTTTATCTCAGCACTCTCATATTGGGCCTACCAAGACTATCCGCAGACGTGTTAGAAGCGCACATATACGAGTGCTTCGAACACGTCCACAAACAGTTTTGGTAGGCCCAATATGAGAAGACAGGAGAAAGAAACGCGCCTCAGAAGGTGTTTGCACACTGCCTTTTGCTTAGTGTACGAGCATTGTTACCGGGGCTTTCGGAAGCGAGTCAAGAAAACGTCAGGAGATGATTAGTCTTCTAACGTAAATGAACAATAGGATTCGTCTGCTACGAAGAGTCATTCGCAGACAAAAATGATTAACGGACCGGAATAAAGCCAGCCGTCTGCTAAAAGCCTAGTGCCGCGACGAAGTGATACGGGACGCCAGCTGAAACTATAAGGCTATGCTATACTTCCCGTTTGATGCAGTCGACAATGAGGGCCCCCTCTGCGAATCTCAAGCTCTGCTGCCGCACATAGCTCAAATTCTCCTATGCATGTAGTACACTCAGGACAAATATTACCGCGAGACTCCTGTCACCATCCGTGTGTTAGTGAGTAGATCTCACAAAAAGAACTCTGAAACCAACTAAAGATATACCATTGGTCGATAACTCTCGCCCAGTAAAACGCTGGGACATCACGTTCAATCAGTACCCGAGAATGCTATTGCTCTCGCCATGGACCAAACACCGACCGCTAAAACTGGTTTTGAAAAGAAGGACGTTAACTTGTAGCCTGGCTGGTAAAACAGGCCTGAACCAGTGTTGTACGGAACGGCGTTCCAAGGAACGGCGTTCCTGGAGCGCTTTCCTTTTAGGAGGAACGAAGGAACGCCGCCGTTCCATTTTGCGTCGCTGGAACTGGAACGGGAACGCGTTACATTTTTACTGGAACGGAAAGAGTAACGGAGTTCCTTTTTTTTCGTCCAGTGGGGTAGTTTTTATTTTATTTATAATAGGGAAATTTTTACAATACAAAAACAATATTTTTACGAAGTGCAGGATCTCGTTAACTATTTGACTGCTAATCTTATGGATAATTTTGTGTGGTCCTCGCTTGCTAATAGTTTTGGGTGCAGGAGAGCTGGTGGACATTGACTCTTTTTTTGAGTGCCCGAAGCTGCGGCACAAAAAGCAAAGCTTTTAGTCGTAGGAAAAAACAAAGAGGGTCATTTCAAACTCGACTACTTTTTTTTGGTTTCACGAACCCTCGTACACCAACACCCAGAAATCTAAGGCCAACTACAGCCATTTCTGAACTTCCCTAACGAGACCTACAGTTACAGCAAGATCATAGGTTGCCAGACATGTAACGCACCCTGTATCCCGAACATTGGTCACTTAAAAAATACACAAAAAATAACCTTTATTTTTTCTCTTCTCCCCTACCTTCAAACTGAACAACAAATCCAGCCTCCTCAAAGAAGTATTTGTAGTTTTCAAGACTGACCTTCAAAAATCCATACCCGCTCCTGTACTTGCTCGTCTTGCGGACAGCAACATCGAGAAGCAACTGTTGTTAAGTTCTAATAAGGGACTTTGTTAAATTGAAACGTGTGAGGTTGTTGTAAAACGCTCGTGCATTGTGGTTACATTTGGCTCGTCTCAATCGTCCACTACAAACATGAATATGGTTAGAAGCTGAGATTTTTAACTTGAATATATCAACGAATAAAACCCTGCTTCCGCTTGTTTTCTTCTTCTGGTGCCCTTCCATCGCGACATACAAACTCGTATCCTATACGAAAAAATAGTCAGAGTGCAGGCGAGCTGGTGTAAGTTGAACATGGTTGTAAACCTGAGACTGGGGCAGAAAAGAGAACACAACAGAAGGTAGTAAAAGAGGAGGCAACGTCTCAATTGAGACGTTGCCTCTTCTTTTACCACGTTCTGTTGTGTTCTCTTGAGACGTTGCCTCCTCTTTTACTACCTTCTGTTGTGTTCTCTTTTCTGCCCCAGTCTCAGGTTTACAATCATGTCGTATCGTATGTTGCGTATTGATGGGATAGATAAAAAAGCAAACAATCTTTGCTTGATTTAACTAGATATGGTAATTAGCAAACTACAAATGTAACGTATATGTAACGATACGTTCCATTTTTTACGCTGTAACGGGAACGAGTTCCTTTTTCACAGATGTAACATGTAACGGGAACGCGTTCCAAAAATCAGAAGGAACGAGGAACGAGCTTTCGTTCCTTTTTTTGAGGAACGTGTACAACACTGGGAGAAAGGGATGAGGAATAAAAGTTTCGAGAAGGAATGAAGGGGAGAGAGACGGTGCCTGGGGTATTGCAGCCACCGCCGTACGACGGAAAAGGGGGAGGGGGCTACGCGGCAGTAGTTTTTCGGTCTACTTAAGAGACCTGTTGCAAAACGTACAACGCCACGACGGCAGGGAATTTTGGGAACGCTCGGTACAGATCACGCGGTTTCTCGTTGCGCCTCTGCGACTGCGCGCGCGTCCCGGGAGCTACCCCCAGCTGCCGCTGCAGCCATTCGCCCATCCGCCGAGTCGTACGTCGTTGGCGACGTACCGCATCTGTGGCAGCGTAAGTGACCAGACGTCCCGATTTAGGCGGGACAGGTCCCGCTTTTCCGGCCGTGGTCCCGCTGTCCCGCCAGCGTGCTTGTGGGACGCCGTTTTGTCCCGCTTTTGCTCCTCGAACAGCGGATAGATGGAAGATTCGGTTAAACGAAAAGATCGCACCGGCGAGAGGGTGCCTCCTCTGATCAAGGAACAAGATATGCTCGACAGAGAAGATGCTGAAGCTCAATTGGCGTATGACATGTGAACAGTGCTATGGACCATAGTACACAAGAATCAATACATTAATATTAAAGGCATATTCCAACCAAATGTATTAGATGGCTGCAAGCCACACAGTACGCAAATTGCAAGAAAAAAATGCACACGGGGTATACGAAATAAAGAAAAGGTATGATTTGTTACCGAAATTTAAACTTTCCAAGTCTCACAACACAATACCCCCCCCCCCCCCCCCCCCCCCCCCCCCCCTTTTCCCGATACGCGTCCCGCTTTGGGGCCCGAGGAATATGGTCACTTTAGCGTAAAGGCATCGCGACATTTGAACCTATCTAAATACGTTATTCGTCGTAACTGACCTTCCGAATCCACTTCTTTTGCACCGCAACCGTGGCAGGTTTCGACGAGGTTCGACAAAGCGTTGGTGCAGCAGACGACAGAGGCGGTACAAAGGGAGGGATGAGAAAGGAGCAGCCGTTGGCTCATCGCTCGTCCGTCTCGGCTGCACAAAAATCCTTGCCGTGGTAACCTGTGCCTGCTCGCGTATGCCACGTAATAGCGGGAAGAGAGAGAGAGAGATCGCGTTGTTATGTTGGAAGAGAATAAACTCGTTGGGAGGGGCGTACCAAGGACTCCCACTATTCGTCGCGCGCGCACGCGGGCTTTTTGAAAAGGGCCTATTTCCGCCGCAGTAATGGCATCGACTTGGGCAAAACCGCTTTTACCTGGCCTTGTCGGGAACCGTCACACGAGCTTGGAACGGACGAGTTTCAAACTTCAGCAGCATTAGCAGCACGCAGCGCAAAACGAAGCGATAGTTGAAAATTCACGCACTGGTGGTCGATAAAAATCATGTTGTAAATTACGTTCCTTTCTCCTTACGTGCAAGCGAAACTGAAGCTACCAGCCGGAGCATGGAAGCCTGAAACGGTGTCAGCGCTGCTCGAGCCCGCATGCAAATCTTGGGCGCACAGAGCTTGGTGATGTGGCGGCCCGTGGCCCGTCTAGACATGCTCCAGACAGCGGACGGTCCTGCGACGAAGACCGCGCAAGCGGACGGCGGCCGTGGGGGTGAAACCCGGCACCGCGCATTCCGGAGGGGGAGAGCTCGGTGGCGAAGCGTCCGGGGACCGTCAGCTCAAAAGCCAGACGGCTTAATGGGTCCTCCCTCGCCTACGCAAAGACAGCTCGGCGAGAGGGAGTCTTCGTCTGGGCCTCGGGAAGAAAACACGTCTACTGGTTCGCCTGTTAGCTTTGATTATTAAACCTATGTAGTCCTTGTTAAAACAGTTATCTTGTTTTACTTCACCTATACAGAAGTACTTTCGCGACTACAGTGACTTCGCTCGCACCTAAAGTGAAACGAAGTATAAGAACAATAATAAGATAAAATAGTATTCTAGTTTTACTTCAGGGTGAAATCTAGAAAGCTACTCTAGCCAAGAGCGAAGTTTGTACATAAAAAAAAAAAAAAAAGTTCAGAGAGACTGCAGTTTCTACTCAGAAATTGCCTTTCAACGTCGGAAAATCATGCTGGATGAAAACGACTAAACACCAATCGCGACATTACCAAATAATAATAGAAAATGGTTGCGCTTACCTGTACCAGCAGGCCAGGTGTCACAAGGAATCTGATGTCAGATTGTAGGAGTGCATTGTGAACGTCCCTCAACTTGCGATCGCCGTTCACCATGATCACTTTCTTCTTCGGTCCCTGGATCACTTGGCGCTCGACGCTCATTGCTAGCTTCAAATTCTTAAAAAAATCGCGAAGACGACGCGGATGGGATGTAAAGAATACCCTCGCCTAGTTTGCGGTAAAAGAAAAGTAAAAAAAAAAAAAAAAGTTCAGAGAGACTGCAGTTTCTACTCAGAAATTGCCTTTCAACGTCGGAAAATCATGCTGGATGAAAACGACTAAACACCAATCGCGACATTACCAAATAATAATAGAAAATGGTTGCGCTTACCTGTACCAGCAGGCCAGGTGTCACAAGGAATCTGATGTCAGATTGTAGGAGTGCATTGTGAACGTCCCTCAACTTGCGATCGCCGTTCACCATGATCACTTTCTTCTTCGGTCCCTGGATCACTTGGCGCTCGACGCTCATTGCTAGCTTCAAATTCTTAAAAAAATCGCGAAGACGACGCGGATGGGATGTAAAGAATACCCTCGCCTAGTTTGCGGTAAGAGAAAAGTAAAAAAAAAAAAAAAAGTTCAGAGAGACTGCAGTTTCTACTCAGAAATTGCCTTTCAACGTCGGAAAATCATGCTGGATGAAAACGACTAAACACCAATCGCGACATTACCAAATAATAATAGAAAATGGTTGCGCTTACCTGTACCAGCAGGCCAGGTGTCACAAGGAATCTGATGTCAGATTGTAGGAGTGCATTGTGAACGTCCCTCAACTTGCGATCGCCGTTCACCATGATCACTTTCTTCTTCGGTCCCTGGATCACTTGGCGCTCGACGCTCATTGCTAGCTTCAAATTCTTAAAAAAATCGCGAAGACGACGCGGATGGGATGTAAAGAATACCCTCGCCTAGTTTGCGGTAAGAGAAAAGTAAAAAAAAAAAAAAAAGTTCAGAGAGACTGCAGTTTCTACTCAGAAATTGCCTTTCAACGTCGGAAAATCATGCTGGATGAAAACGACTAAACACCAATCGCGACATTACCAAATAATAATAGAAAATGGTTGCGCTTACCTGTACCAGCAGGCCAGGTGTCACAAGGAATCTGATGTCAGATTGTAGGAGTGCATTGTGAACGTCCCTCAACTTGCGATCGCCGTTCACCATGATCACTTTCTTCTTCGGTCCCTGGATCACTTGGCGCTCGACGCTCATTGCTAGCTTCAAATTCTTAAAAAAATCGCGAAGACGACGCGGATGGGATGTAAAGAATACCCTCGCCTAGTTTGCGGTAAGAGAAAAGTAAAAAAAAAAAAAAAAAAAAAGGAGTGGGAGCTGTTTCTCTTGGTTTTCATCCGCCCTTTCACAATTCTGAGGGATAGCTGGGTAACACACTGACACGTCCGAGGGTGATCGTGGCAGGTGCGTCATCAACTTGACAAAAAAAAAAAAAGGAAAAAGATCCGCGCTGAATAACTGCAGAACTAAAAGTTCAGTGAACATGATCGGGATGATTTCTGAAAAATAAAAAAAATCTGGAGAAACATCGTGTTGGTTATGAATTTTCTAACAATCTTAAAAGCCGGTTTAAAACACAAACTAAAACAAGACAGATGCCTACACAGCGGATAGCTGTTCAGCTGCGCCCTTCAGCTCAAAATGTTTGCAACACTGGGATGGCCCTCTCGCGAGCCTGCTCTCTCGTAGGGCGGTTCGAGCTTGAAATTGTAGTAGGCCGTTTCCGCAGCCCGCTAAGCACCCGGATAGCGCTCCGTAATCCGCCACAAGACCTTGAACTATGCAGACAAGGCTGGCGGCGCGCATGCGCAGCTGTGGCGCTTTATTCACAGATAGCGAAGCGGAGGAGAAAAACGGTCTACTACAGTTGCCTATTAGGCAATCCACCTCTTTCCGGGTATTCCGGTTTGAGAGTACGCGGCGCACATGTTGCCAGGCCGAATTAGGCCGGTAGGAAAACAACATCGCCATTTTGCTGTGAGTGAATGGCGAGTTGTGGCTTGTGGTGAGGTTGTACTACGATGCCAACAAATTGTGTGGCCTTTGGGTGCCGGAATTGGCACAGGCCAGGGGAGGGGAAAAGCTTTTTCCGTTTCCCGTCGGCAAAGTACGACCCTGATCGTAGAGCGGCGTGGACTCGCGCGGTGAAGAGGGCCCGCTGGACAGACCCAAAAAGGCCTTGGGAGCCAAGTGAACAATCCCGTTTATGCGGCGCTCACTTTGTCACTGGTAAGTCGTTTAATCGCTCCTCAGAAGTGCAAATAGACGACGATAGAAAGTTGCGTGATCGTTACATTGCTGCTTCGTTAAACAGGAAAACCATCGCTGGACAGGCACCACCCCGACTTCGTGCCGACCGTGTTCGAGCACGCCAGAAAACAGCCGCCGCCTCTCGCTCGCTACATGCGATGGAAAAATCGCGCGTCCACCGAAGGTACGAAGTGACGTTAGTTGAAACTTGCGCGAGGTTTTGTACTTTTGCTATTTCTTGGCCGTTTCGTGTTCGTGCGTTGAAGCTAGCTGTTTTACCTGACGGCGGCTCTTTGATGTGTAATGATTTGCGGACCGATGGAGTAGGAAGCGCGAAAGGCGGTTGTATTTCTGTGAAAAATGTTTTTTGCTGTCCGTTTATTCCGTTTTACACGGAAAGCAGGAAACGTTTCTGCTTTCCGTGACATTTACAATAGAAACTGTGACTTGCAACTTTTCGACAGCTAAAACCAAAGTCGCAGTGCAAGCTTTTCTGAATGTCTTTTAAAAAGCGGTCCAAAAGCGTGTCGTACCCACAGTAACACTTGAGACCCTGTGCATGGCTTGAAGTAGCCTGCACCAGACACAAAATCTAAGAATAGAAAAAAACGTCTCTCCAGGGGATGCAGCTGATTTGCTGTAATCGTATGCATGCCTTGTCTGTTTTGTCACTAAGATAGATGTTATCTTTGAACAACAAACCAGCTCCGACGGACACTGCAGTCCCCACCAGCCCGCAGCCGGGATCCTCAGAGCTGGCAGGCCAGCCCTCAACAGCGGCGGCTGCCTTGCTCGCACAAGGAGGATGCTCGCAGCAACCCCCCCAAGGTGTGAATTATCTGATGCAGCTGATTTGCTGTAATCGTATGCATGCCTTGTTTGTTTTGTCACTAAGACAGATGTTATCTTTGAACAAACCAGCTCCGACGGACACTGCAGTCCCCACCAGCCCGCAGCCGGGATCCTCAGAGCTGGCAGGCCAGCCCTCAACAGCAGTGGCTGCCTTGCTCGCACAAGGAGGATGCTCGCAGCAACCCCCCCAAGGTGTGAATTATCTGATGCAGCTGATTTGCCGTAATCGTATGCATGCCTTGTTTGTTTTGTCACTAAGACAGATGTTATCTTTGAACAAACCAGCTCCGACGGACACTGCAGTCCCCACCAGCCCGCAGCCGGGATCCTCAGAGCTGGCAGGCCAGCCCTCAACAGCGGTGGCTGCCTTGCTCGCACAAGGAGGATGCTCGCAGCAACCCCCCCAAGGTGTGAATTATCTGATGCAGCTGATTTGCCGTAATCGTATGCATGCCTTGTTTGTTTTGTCACTAAGATAGATGTTATCTTTGAACAAACCAGCTCCGACGGACACTGCAGTCCCCACCAGCCCGCAGCCGGGATCCTCAGAGCTGGCAGGCCAGCCCTCAACAGCAGTGGCTGCCTTGCTCGCACAAGGAGGATGCTCGCAGCAACCCCCCCAAGGTGTGAATTATCTGATGCAGCTGATTTGCTGTAATCGTATGCATGCCTTGTTTGTTTTGTCACTAAGACAGATGTTATCTTTGAACAAACCAGCTCCGACGGACACTGCAGTCCCCACCAGCCCGCAGCCGGGATCCTCAGAGCTGGCAGGCCAGCCCTCAACAGCGGCGGCTGCCTTGCTCGCACAAGGAGGATGCTCGCAGAAACCCCCCCAAGGTGTGAATTATCTGATGCAGCTGATTTGCCGTAATCGTATGCATGCCTTGTTTGTTTTGTCACTAAGATAGATGTTATCTTTGAACAAACCAGCTCCGACGGACACTGCAGTCCCCACCAGCCCGCAGCCGGGATCCTCAGAGCTGGCAGGCCAGCCCTCAACAGCGGCGGCTGCCTTGCTCGCACAAGGAGGATGCTCGCAGCAACCCCCCCAAGGTGTGAATTATCTGATGCAGCTGATTTGCTGTAATCGTATGCATGCCTTGTTTGTTTTGTCACTAAGACAGATGTTATCTTTGAACAAACCAGCTCCGACGGACACTGCAGTCCCCACCAGCCCGCAGCCGGGATCCTCAGAGCTGGCAGGCCAGCCCTCAACAGCGGCGGCTGCCTTGCTCGCACAAGGAGGATGCTCGCAGCAACCCCCCCAAGGTGTGAATTATCTGATGCAGCTGATTTGCCGTAATCGTATGCATGCCTTGTTTGTTTTGTCACTAAGATAGATGTTATCTTTGAACAAACCAGCTCCGACGGACACTGCAGTCCCCACCAGCCCGCAGCCGGGATCCTCAGAGCTGGCAGGCCAGCCCTCAACAGCAGTGGCTGCCTTGCTCGCACAAGGAGGATGCTCGCAGCAACCCCCCCAAGGTGTGAATTATCTGATGCAGCTGATTTGCCGTAATCGTATGCATGCCTTGTTTGTTTTGTCACTAAGATAGATGTTATCTTTGAACAAACCAGCTCCGACGGACACTGCAGTCCCCACCAGCCCGCAGCCGGGATCCTCAGAGCTGGCAGGCCAGCCCTCAACAGCAGTGGCTGCCTTGCTCGCACAAGGAGGATGCTCGCAGCAACCCCCCCAAGGTGTGAATTATCTGATGCAGCTGATTTGCTGTAATCGTATGCATGCCTTGTTTGTTTTGTCACTAAGACAGATGTTATCTTTGAACAAACCAGCTCCGACGGACACTGCAGTCCCCACCAGCCCGCAGCCGGGATCCTCAGAGCTGGGAGGCCAGCCCTCAACAGCGGTGGCTGCCTTGCTCGCACAAGGAGGATGCTCGCAGCAACCCCCCCAAGGTGTGAATTATCTGATGCAGCTGATTTGCCGTAATCGTATGCATGCCTTGTTTGTTTTGTCACTAAGATAGATGTTATCTTTGAACAAACCAGCTCCGACGGACACTGCAGTCCCCACCAGGCCGCAGCCGGGATCCTCAGAGCTGGCAGGCCAGCCCTCAACAGCGGTGGCTGCCTTGCTCGCACAAGGAGGATGCTCGCAGCAACCCCCCCAAGGTGTGAATTATCTGATGCAGCTGATTTGCCGTAATCGTATGCATGCCTTGTTTGTTTTGTCACTAAGATAGATGTTATCTTTGAACAAACCAGCTCCGACGGACACTGCAGTCCCCACCAGCCCGCAGCCGGGATCCTCAGAGCTGGCAGGCCAGCCCTCAACAGCGGTGGCTGCCTTGCTCGCACAAGGAGGATGCTCGCAGCAACCCCCCCAAGGTGTGAATTATCTGATGCAGCTGATTTGCCGTAATCGTATGCATGCCTTGTTTGTTTTGTCACTAAGACAGATGTTATCTTTGAACAAACCAGCTCCGACGGACACTGCAGTCCCCACCAGCCCGCAGCCGGGATCCTCAGAGCTGGCAGGCCAGCCCTCAACAGCGGTGGCTGCCTTGCTCGCACAAGGAGGATGCTCGCAGCAACCCCCCCAAGGTGTGAATTATCTGATGCAGCTGATTTGCTGTAATCGTATGCATGCCTTGTTTGTTTTGTCACTAAGACAGATGTTATCTTTGAACAAACCAGCTCCGACGGACACTGCAGTCCCCACCAGCCCGCAGCCGGGATCCTCAGAGCTGGCAGGCCAGCCCTCAACAGCGGTGGCTGCCTTGCTCGCACAAGGAGGATGCTCGCAGCAACCCCCCCAAGGTGTGAATTATCTGATGCAGCTGATTTGCCGTAATCGTATGCATGCCTTGTTTGTTTTGTCACTAAGATAGATGTTATCTTTGAACAAACCAGCTCCGACGGACACTGTAGTCCCCACCAGCCCGCAGCCGGGATCCTCAGAGCTGGCAGGCCAGCCCTCAACAGCGGCGGCTGCCTTGCTCGCACAAGGAGGATGCTCGCATCAACCCCCCAAGGTGTGAATTATCTGATGCAGCTGATTTGCTGTAATCGTATGCATGCCTTGTTTGTTTTGTCACTAAGACAGATGTTATCTTTGAACAAACCAGCTCCGACGGACACTGCAGTCCCCACCAGCCCGCAGCCGGGATCCTCAGAGCTGGCAGGCCAGCCCTCAACAGCAGTGGCTGCCTTGCTCGCACAAGGAGGATGCTCGCAGCAACCCCCCCAAGGTGTGAATTATCTGATGCAGCTGATTTGCTGTAATCGTATGCATGCCTTGTTTATTTTGTCACTAAGACAGATGTTATCTTTGAACAAACCAGCTCCGACGGACACTGCAGTCCCCACCAGCCCGCAGCCGGGATCCTCAGAGCTGGCAGGCCAGCCCTCAACAGCAGTGGCTGCCTTGCTCGCACAAGGAGGATGCTCGCAGCAACCCCCCCAAGGTGTGAATTATCTGATGCAGCTGATTTGCTGTAATCGTATGCATGCCTTGTTTGTTTTGTCACTAAGACAGATGTTATCTTTGAACAAACCAGCTCCGACGGACACTGCAGTCCCCACCAGCCCGCAGCCGGGATCCTCAGAGCTGGCAGGCCAGCCCTCAACAGCAGTGGCTGCCTTGCTCGCACAAGGAGGATGCTCGCAGCAACCCCCCCAAGGTGTGAATTATCTGATGCAGCTGATTTGCTGTAATCGTATGCATGCCTTGTTTGTTTTGTCACTAAGACAGATGTTATCTTTGAACAAACCAGCTCCGACGGACACTGCAGTCCCCACCAGCCCGCAGCCGGGATCCTCAGAGCTGGCAGGCCAGCCCTCAACAGCAGTGGCTGCCTTGCTCGCACAAGGAGGATGCTCGCAGCAACCCCCCCAAGGTGTGAATTATCTGATGCAGCTGATTTGCTGTAATCGTATGCATGCCTTGTTTGTTTTGTCACTAAGACAGATGTTATCTTTGAACAAACCAGCTCCGACGGACACTGCAGTCCCCACCAGCCCGCAGCCGGGATCCTCAGAGCTGGCAGGCCAGCCCTCAACAGCAGTGGCTGCCTTGCTCGCACAAGGAGGATGCTCGCAGCAACCCCCCCAAGGTGTGAATTATCTGATGCAGCTGATTTGCTGTAATCGTATGCATGCCTTGTTTGTTTTGTCACTAAGACAGATGTTATCTTTGAACAAACCAGCTCCGACGGACACTGCAGTCCCCACCAGCCCGCAGCCGGGATACTCAGAGCTGGCAGGCCAGCCCTCAACAGCAGTGGCTGCCTTGCTCGCACAAGGAGGATGCTCGCAGCAACCCCCCCAAGGTGTGAATTATCTGATGCAGCTGATTTGCTGTAATCGTATGCATGCCTTGTTTGTTTTGTCACTAAGACAGATGTTATCTTTGAACAAACCAGCTCCGACGGACACTGCAGTCCCCACCAGCCCGCAGCCGGGATCCTCAGAGCTGGCAGGCCAGCCCTCAACAGCAGTGGCTGCCTTGCTCGCACAAGGAGGATGCTCGCAGCAACCCCCCCAAGGTGTGAATTATCTGATGCAGCTGATTTGCTGTAATCGTATGCATGCCTTGTTTGTTTTGTCACTAAGACAGATGTTATCTTTGAACAAACCAGCTCCGACGGACACTGCAGTCCCCACCAGCCCGCAGCCGGGATCCTCAGAGCTGGCAGGCCAGCCCTCAACAGCAGTGGCTGCCTTGCTCGCACAAGGAGGATGCTCGCAGCAACCCCCCCAAGGTATGAATTATCTGATGCAGCTGATTTGCTGTAATCGTATGCATGCCTTGTTTGTTTTGTCACTAAGACAGATGTTATCTTTGAACAAACCAGCTCCGACGGACACTGCAGTCCCCACCAGCCCGCAGCCGGGATCCTCAGAGCTGGCAGGCCAGCCCTCAACAGCGGCGGCTGCCTTGCTCGCACAAGGAGGATGCTCGCAGCAACCCCCCCAAGGTGTGAATTATCTGATGCAGCTGATTTGCTGTAATCGTATGCATGCCTTGTTTATTTTGTCACTAAGACAGATGTTATCTTTGAACAAACCAGCTCCGACGGACACTGCAGTCCCCACCAGCCCGCAGCCGGGATCCTCAGAGCTGGGAGGCCAGCCCTCAACAGCGGTGGCTGCCTTGCTCGCACAAGGAGGATGCTCGCAGCAACCCCCCCAAGGTGTGAATTATCTGATGCAGCTGATTTGCCGTAATCGTATGCATGCCTTGTTTGTTTTGTCACTAAGATAGATGTTATCTTTGAACAAATCAGCTCCGACGGACACTGTAGTCCCCACCAGCCCGCAGCCGGGATCCTCAGAGCTGGCAGGCCAGCCCTCAACAGCGGCGGCTGCCTTGCTCGCACAAGGAGGATGCTCGCAGCAACCCCCCCAAGGTGTGAATTATCTGATGCAGCTGATTTGCTGTAATCGTATGCATGCCTTGTTTGTTTTGTCACTAAGACAGATGTTATCTTTGAACAAACCAGCTCCGACGGACACTGCAGTCCCCACCAGCCCGCAGCCGGGATCCTCAGAGCTGGCAGGCCAGCCCTCAACAGCAGTGGCTGCCTTGCTCGCACAAGGAGGATGCTCGCAGCAACCCCCCCAAGGTGTGAATTATCTGATGCAGCTGATTTGCCGTAATCGTATGCATGCCTTGTTTGTTTTGTCACCAAGATAGATGTTATATTTGAACAACAATCCAGCTCCGACGGACGCTGCAGTCCCCACCAGCCCGCAGCTGGGAGCCTCGCAGCTGGCGGGCCAGCCCTCGCCTCCCGCTGACTCCATGATGACGGCAGGCAAAAGTGTGCGCCCCAGTCTGCCCTCCAGGGGACCTGATGAGATGTTTAGCGGGCCCTCATGTTCAGAGCAACCCCCCGAAGGTGTGAATTGTCTGTACTTGGCCTTTTATTACAGCATACTCTCTATGTAAACGGGTTCAGCAACCTATGTGTAAGTAAGAATGTGGCATGTGCGACTCAGTGTAATCATTTGTGCCCTTCATGTAAGCAAGGGGGCAGTTTTGTTATGTATGTAGGAGTATTGCACTGTCAGAGTTTAGGCATACACCATGACAGATGATGCCGATGGGTGTAGAACGACCGACAGGAATCATACGTTTTCATAGAGAATTCTATTACACACTTAAGGTCCTGTTTCAGTCTTTCCTTGATACAGTAGCTAGCCGCCTCGGTGGCTCCGAGGCGAGAGCGCCGGCCTACGGGTCCCCAGGTGGCGGGTTCGAATCCTGACCGAGGTGCCCGCAATATGACGGAGGCTTATTGCGGAGAAGGCGCCGTGTAACCGAGCTTTCGGTTGCACGTCAAAAGATCCCCAGGTGGTCGAAATTAATCCTCAGTCCTCCGCTGGGGCGTGCCAGATGCCCTTCGTAGGTTTGGCACGTAAAACCCCCAAATTTGACTTTTTTTTTTTTATACAGTAGCTTGGCTCAGGCACGTAGCCAGAATTCTGTTTTGGAGGGGCCCGCGCCCATGATAAAATGCTGTATGAGGGGGAGGGGGGAGAGGAGGTCCCAGCAAAACAGTAGATTTTGGGGGAGGGGGGGGGGGGGGCCCTGGCCACGTGCCTGGCTTGGCTCTAAACCTTTGACGGTTTCGACGAAGCTGGACACAAGCTCGAGCCTGAGATTAGATTACAATTCCTTGAGGGAAGCAGGGGGTGGTGGTGCATAGCGCGGCCTGTTTGTGAGCCTCACTTGCTCCGACTACCCAGAGCTGCTGTGTCCCTTCTTAACCGTCTTTCTTCGGCAAGCATTAATTTTAGCAGATGACGCCCGGGGAAATGGCGTCCGATTTTGCTGGCTTCAAACAAAGGGCTTCGTTGGGAACGACATGGCGGTAGTGATATCGGTGCATGCTTAGGTCTTTTCGCAATTAATTTCTATGGGCTTAAAGTGAAGAAAAAGGGTTCAAAGTAAGGACTTAACGAGGGCCGATTTTCTCCTGTGCCTAATATTCTGACGTGCCTTACACAAATGTTTTTGTTGCGTAAGCTACACTGGCTGAGGTTGAGTAGTTTCGCGTGGCTCCTGGAGAGCCGTGCTGCGCATGCACAAGGAGCAGTGACGTCACACATGTCAGTCCCCGATGCACGCGCCACGCGCATCCACCCACTCGAGATCATGGCTTGCGCTGTCCGGTTGCTCTGGGCGGCAGCTTGGTTGTCTGATACATAACACGGCGCACATCATCGTATCCTGAAGCAGTCACATAATGCATATACCGTGTGTGTGTCATTGAAGTAGTAGTAAGCATCATAAGCTAATCCTAGACAACCAGAAAAGCTAAAGGCCCATTTACACACTTGCGTTCGGAGCGACCACTGTGCTTACAAACGAATGCAACCGCTGTGACTTCAACGACAACTGTGCGTGATCCCAGGTAGCACGCCAGAGGAATGCCCAACTTGGGCAAAGGTCTGGCAAACATAAGGGCCCAACTTTGGCGCAGTTAGGTTTTTGCACCATGGCACTCATCAGTGCCAAAGTACGGTGCCTAACTATAGCCTTAGTTGGGCGATCCTAGGGCATGCCAAAGTTTGGCTCTTCTCTGGTACGCCAGAGGAGTGCCAAAGTTGGTGCCATACTTGAGCCATAACTGCCATAGTAAATCCTAATCTGGGAATGCGGGGCATGCCAAGGTTTGGCGTTTCTCTGGTCCGCCAGAGGAGCGCCAAAGTTGGTGCCATACTTCAGCCATAACTGCCAGAGCAACGCCTAATTTCGGTATTTGGGACGTGCCAAGGTTTGGCTTTTCTCTGGTCCGCCAGAGGAACGCCAAAGTTGGTGCCATACTTCAGCCATAGCTGCCAGAGTAACGCCTAATTTCGGTATTTGGGACGTGCCAAAGTTTGGCTTTTCTCGGGTCCGCCAGAGGAGCGCCAAAGTTGGTGCCAGACTTGAGCCATAACTGCCGTAGTAAATTCCAATCTGGGAATTCGGGGCATGCCAAGGTTTAGCGTTTCTCTGGTTCGCCAGAGGAGCGCCAAAGTTGGTGCCATACTTCAGCCATAACTGCCAGAGCAACGCCTAATTTCGACATTTGGGAGGTGCCAAGGTTTGGCGATTCTCTGGTCCACCAGAGGAGCGCCAAAGTTGGTGCCATACTTCAGCCATAGCTGCCAGAGCAACACCTAATTTCGGTATTTGGGACGTGCCAAGGTTTGGCGTTTCTCTCGTCCGCCAGAGGAGTGCCAAAGTTGGTGCCATAATCCAGTCATAACTGCCAGAGCAACGCCTAATTTGGGTATTTCGGACACGCCAAAATTTGGCGTTTCTCTGGTACGCCACAGGAGTGCCGAAGTGTGCCATACTTGAGCCATAACTACCAAAGAAACGCCTAATTTTGGTATTTCGGCCTCGCCGAGTTTGGCTTTTCTCTGGACCGCCACAGTTGTGCCAAAGTAAGTGCCAGACTTGAGCCATAACTACCGCAGTAAATCTTAATTTGTCGATTCGGGGCATGCCGGTTTGGCGTTTCTCTGGCTACCCACTGAAGTGCCAAAAGTGGCAAAGAAAACCGAGAGGCAAGCCCAAGTTTCGAATATCTCTGGTGTGTCACAGAAGTGCTCTTTCACGCGCCCCAGAAGAGAAATAAATTAAATAAGAGTTGAAAACACGATGGTAAGATGTCATCACCTCCGTTCCCAAGCAGCACGGCAATACTTTGGAGTATCGTGCCAGTGCCGGCCGAAAGTCGGTTCCAATATCGCTCAACTGTCCAGTTTTGCACCACCGTTTGATACCCGGCAGGTATTGCCGTACAGCTGTTTCGCCCCGGCCTAGCGTTCGCGCAATATTGTGCGAAAACTCTACGATGCGTCTGCTTCGTATTGGCCGAACGTCGTGCAAGTATGTGTACGTTGCATGTCATTTGTTGCATATCCAATCACTTATACGGACAAACAAATTTTTTCCGATCGCTCTCAGAAGTTTATTAAACAACTATCGTTGCACACAGTGTATTCTCAACATATTTACAAAAGTCACACTTCTCTGTAAAACGAAAAGCGAATTATAAAATACAATTGACCTTTTTCAGAGTTTGGCCACGATCGTCGCGCGCCCTCGCGGGAATCGCTCGAAACACTTTTGGTGGCTCCGGGAACGTCTCTCCGTCGTCCGCGCCAGGCCTGGCTTGTCTCCCGGTCCATGTGTTTGCGTGTGTTCTCTGCTGGCGTTGTTCCCTCCTTTACAAATTTGAATGTGTCTTCCTGTTGTCGCTTCGCGTGCATATTTTCTTTGAAATGGCTGAGAAGGACCTGGAGGATTAACAGAAGTCAATGTCTAGGATACAGAGGACCTTGTTCGTTTTTATACCTTCAGGAATGGATAGACCGCCGACGCCGCATGGGTTCTTACCATCGACTCGGAGTCACTTCATAGTCACTTCGGTGTCGCGTCTTGCAACCAACTAAAAAAAGGGGTCTGCTTTCAAAGCAAAGTCGCAGATGTTATGTAAGGAAAGTAATGGTGACCAGCTTGGATACCGACCCAACCATCTACGTTGTGCGGAGCTTGTGAGCTCCATTTATGATTCCCGGCCACTACAACCAGCTGATTTTACTCTCCTTGATCGCTTAAAGGGAAGCTGAAACACTTCTTGAAAAAAACGAGTTAGAGGTGAATTCTGGCGTATTTTTATCCCGTGAATCTGAATATCACTTTTGTTTTCCCCGAAGATGCAACTAAAAGCGAGAAAAAGCGAAAAAACATTCGACCAGTCGTGACGTCATACTAGGATCTTCGGGCCTCCAAGCGCGTGTCGCTCGTGTGTTCAGCGCGTGCAACGGCAAGCTTGCCAGGTATATTTCCCCGCACTGACACCAGTCGTGACGTCTCTTTCTGACCTTTCTGAAAATAGCAAGAGTGCGCGTGCATAGCTTTGACAGGCGCTGAAAATGCGCGAGAGCAGATATTCCGAACGCTCCTAGTGTGACGTCACGCCCCGGGAAGGAGGGGCTTCGGCGGTACTTTAAAAATTAATTTCTGAAGCCTCCGTGCACCAAATTGAAAAATAATCTTGATATTCCTGATCCTGGAGGTAGAGTGAAGGCCATTGAAATGTTTTTTCTCAAATAGAGAGCCGCTTCAGTTTCCCTTTAAGTTATTCAAGCTTATCGCATCCGTCACTTCTCCGTCCTGTGTACCGCGCGAGGGCGCGGGACATTGCCGTATTCGGGAATGTGTAAACAAACTCGGGCGGTGCGAAATCCGAGCCGTCTTGATATCGCGAAGGATTGCGTGTACCGTCAAAAAGTAAGGAACGGTATGTTAGAAACAATCCATCTTTGAATTCGGCACGTTTACGAACCTTCGAAAAAGTGGGCCCAGCAAACAGATGGGATCACGGTTGGTTGCCAAGAAGTTTCATCAAGGTTGGTTGTCTCCGTAAGGCTTAGATTTGTTTCGCTCGCTTTAAATGTTTTGTCAGTTTTTTTTTTCAACGTGGCAAAACGCAAATACGTATAGCGCACGCCTGAAGAACGAAAAGCTTTATGCTGTTATTGTTAATGGAGTACCGGGTACGGCATGATTACGTCGCACAACCTGGTTTGCACGTTGACTATTAACAAAAAATGGTCAAAGGGCTGGCGAGCTGGTGTAAGTTTAACATGATGGAAAACGATATATGAATACATGAAAGCTTGATGGAACATCGAGGACAGGGACGGAAAGAGTAATTCTTTCAAGAAGTCCCGTATCCGTCCCCGTTCTTGATGTTTTAGCCTTTCATGTATTCGTATCTATTCCCCAACACTCTCATTTTTAATTATTATGCCTGAGCCTGAGGTAGGGAAAGAAAAAAAGGCAACGTCTCAAGAGACGTTGCCTGTTCTTTTTCTGTGTTCTTTTGCGTTTACCTTTTCCTACCCCAATTTCAGGTATATCATCAGGTTCACATTTCTGTATTTTAGTTAAAAGAATAATGTATCGCTTTCACATTGATGATCCAGCCACCTGACACGGGGGACTCTTTTGAAAGCAGAGCAAAAAAAAAATGAGGTGTTTGACATCGGGTGCTTTCGAGGACCACCCGCCAAAAGCTACAAGAACTTTATAAAATTTGGCATTTTAACAATGTTACTTCTATTTGTGCAACCTTCTGCTGCGCGATGGTGAGGCATGACGACTATGAAGCCAAGCCGCGAGAATACCGGAGGAGTCAAGCATAACCAGCACTGCCAGAGCGACCGAGAGGGCGAGAGAGCCACCAAAAATGGCGCCTTTCTCTTTTTTCTCCTCTCTCAGAGTCGGCGCATGCGCCCAGCAATCTCTGAAAAAGGTCAATTAACACTGTCCTCATGCCAAGCAATACTCATCACACAAAAACCGCGGAGATTGAGAGGAAAGCAGGACGACTATCAGAATCATGCTTGCAGTGCACTTACTAATAAAATAGCGATATCATGTAATCCTTGATAGATGCATAATCCAACTCGGGCACCCCACAAACACATTCGAGGATTCGAGGACTGACGTCTCGTCGTCGGCGAAGAGCAGTTTTTGTCGAAGCGTGTCCAACAAACACATCACAAGTATTCCACGAACTCCGGTGCAAAAAATGGCTGTTACCGAAAAATTGGCATGGACGTATTCTGACCGTTTACGACGAAAAAACACAGCCGCGTCTGCAACGCACGAAAGCAACAGAACACTGAAGAGCAGTTCGAAAACCGGACCTACGTGGCCCGCTTATTTCTATAACTAGGCAAACGGCGAAAACGACAGCCCCAGAGATCCCATCAGCGTGACAGAGAAAGTCACGTGAAAAATTTTCGTCCAAACGTTTTTGTCCTACGCGTCCTACATAGAGAGGTCACGCTGGGTCACGCGTTTCGCTTCACCCTTTTGATTCGCTTAAAGCGGCTGTCGCGCTCGCTGACAGCCACACGAAGACACAAATGCAGGTGGGGAGGATTTGCAAAAGGCGAGGTCGAAGGGGAATCAACAACGCATAAAAGGAAAGGCCGCTTCTGCTGGTGACCTTGTCGCCTTGCCTAGTCTGTCAGCGTTCGGCTTCCATTGAGGGCCTCAGAAAGATAATCTCCTTTCTTGAGAGCAAAATGGACGGGGTGGTTATGTTTTTCGGGCTTGTCGCCATCCGATAGGCCTCAATTATTTCTGTCCCCACTCGCTCGCAGTGGCCTCCCACGGCTGTCGTGCCGGTGAAATTAGGAGCGCAAAAATACTCCAGAAGCCGGGCGAAGACATGATAAATGTAATAACAAAAACGGCTTGACATAACAAAAATAACAATTTAATTAAACGTTTCGCCTCCCATGCGGGAGGCATCTTCAGTAGAGCGCAGAGAGAGTGAGAGTCGCACAAAAAAGTTCGGCTATTTAGGCATAAAGTTTGTGTACACGTCCGGCAGGGGGCCACGGTCCTTGTTTACCAGCGATGAATTACTTCCGCGTTTGTCGTTCTGGATGAACCAAGATTCCAGCAGCTTCCTCGGTCCCCACCTTTTATCCCTCGCCTTGTCAAAGTCAAATTGGTGTCCTGACGCCCATGCATGGTCGACGAGTTCGGACTTGAAGCGGGCGGCGTTCGTGGAATTGGCGACGTCCCGTGCGTGTTCTTTTAGTCTTGTTTTTCTTTTTCGTTCCGTCTCTCCAACGTAGGAAGCGTCACATTCCTTGCACTGCACCTGGTAGATCACGACCCTTTCTGCCTCTGGCGGGGTCGGGTCTTTTGGCTTGGAGATACCATTGGCAATTGTTCTGTAGGGTCTGTATACAGTTCGTACCCCCAACGGCCTAAGGGCGCGTCCCAATGCCTCCGAAACCCCGTTAACGTACGGGATGCACACGACGTCACGTGTTCGTTCGGCTCGATCCGGGCGCCGACGGGACATTTGTTTCTTAACGCGATTGATAAACCGGTCGGGGTAGTTATGTTTCTTCAAAGCCTCCCGCACACGGCTAAGTTCTTGATCGCTAAGTGTTGAGTTATATGGGACTGTTTCTGAACGATGAAGGCAACGATCTTACAACTGAGCTTTTGTGTTGAGTAGGGTGATGAGAGTGGTAGTCAAGAAAGTTTTGTCTGTCACATGGTTTACCATATACGGATGTCTCCATCTTAAAGAAAGATTCACTAGTTCTGTGGACACGTACATATAAAAACGGCAAGGTACTATCGGTTTCATGTTCGCAGGTGAACTGAATTGAGGGGTGGACACTATTCAAATTGCGGTGAAAATCGGTTACGTTCTCTCTGTTAACTATTACAAAAGTGTCATCGACATAGCGACGGTAGAACTTCACGGGGAAATCAATGCCAGACATTACCTTTTCCTCAACATATTCCATGACGAGATTCGAGACGGTTACGGAAACTGGACTCCCCATAGGGCATCCGCTGACCTGATGATATATGTCCCCATTAAAACTAAAATTACACTTGTTGAGACAAAAACTCAAAAGGAGTATAACGTCATCAACAAGGAAGGTTGTGCGAGTGGACAACGACTGGTCTGCCAACAACCGGTCACGGGCGACATCAACCGCCAGGGCGTTGGGGACATTGGTAAATAATGAAATCACATCAAAGGATACCATAGCCTCGCGCGGTAGCAGGGTCTGAGCGCGTATAAGTTCAACAAAGTCACGGGAATTCCGGACGCTAAACTCATTGTTTCCCGTAAGAGGGCTCAGAATCATAACCAGATATTTGGAAAGGCTGTAAGTGGATGAACCAATAACATATACAATCGGGCGTAGGGGGCAACCCGGTTTGTGAATTTTGGGGAGTCCATACATCTTGGGTGTCGCGGCGTCAAAGGAGAAGAGACGACGGTATAGGTCGTCACTGATACGTCCTTTCTTTTTCAGCTCTCGAAGGTGGTCAACTAACTCTCCTTCGGACTTAGCAGCGGGATCTCTTGATAGCCTCACGAAATAGCGACTGTCATTTATAACTTCATTCATCTTCTTCATGTAGTCATCCCTATCAAGCACAACGGTTCCTTTTCCTTTGTCGGCCTTTAAAATCATGATGGAGCTGTCAAACTTCAACTCATTAAGAGCAATGCGTTCTTGTTGATCTAAATTTGACCCGGCCGGTTTCGCATTGTTCAAAACACTGACAACGCAGCTTCTCGCGAGATTTACCCCTGTGACATCGTGCACATGTCTGAGCTTCTCTTCAATATCAATTATGAAGTCACGTTTTGAAACGTACTGTGGAGCAGGGGCATAGTCCAGTCTTTTGGACAGCAGAAATTGCAAGCCAGGGTTGGTAGTAGTAACATAAGGTACGTACGGCAGAATTCCCTGCCATAAATAAAATGATTTGGCTAACGCCAATGTAACGCGAAATAGATGCAAAGAGTTTTGCGATAAGAAGCGTCAACCGAAAAAAAGGAAAAAAAAAGAAAGACTGAAGGAAAGGAGAAATAAGAAAAAAATCTCTGGTGACGTGGCCAAAAAAAAAAAAAAAGTTCTGTTCATGTGATTTTTTTTGTCACGTGACCAAACAAACAAAAAAAAAATAAACGAAATAAAAAAAAGAACACGCGAAAAAAAAACATCCCCTGCCCGGTTTCGAAGCTAGGCCCTCTTGATCGTGAAACTAGCGCGCTGTCCGTTGCGCCAACATAACTTTTTTTTTTCTTTATTGCAAGTTGCGCCAACATAACTCTGCCTGTAGTGCTCACGCATTCTCCCATCATAGGAGAAAGCTTAGTTGCCTTCGTAGTTTTTCATGCATGTGTTATTTTTATTTGTGGCCAGAGTTCACGTCCAGAATGCTTTTAGAGTTTTCGAGCAAAACGAGTTTCCTTCATCCGAGTCACCTTCTAGAACCAGTAGACCGCACTGGGTCGTCCGGCTAATCAAGCAGCATTTTTCCAAATTCTCTAACGTGCCCGTCCTCGGATCCGAGGTCGCCGTTTGAGAAGCTTAACTTTCTTCCACCTTTTAGCCGGAACCCCCACAGCAGCTTTGTTCCGTCCCCACTCCCTCTCGAGAGGATGGCTCGCCCCGAGGCTAATCCCATTCTCTAGACGCTCTTTCCACCCAACGATGGCCCTTTCCCTCCCCGTCCCCCAGCTTCGGGAGAGAAGGTTCTTCTCTGTAGAACGTCCCGTTTGTACAGCGGCCTTTAAAGTTCAGATTGTCCTGTCTGTATCGTCCCTTTTGTGTCTCCACTTTGAATGTTTAAAAAGTATCAACACGCTAAAATAGTACAATTTCCGGGATTTTATTTTCATTCCCCAAGTGTGATGCGGGAGCCGCGCCACGGAGCCCCAGTCGTTTCCGCTCTTTGTTATCGCTAGGATTTGACAGTGCTCAATCACAATGCAAGACACGCACAGAGCCACGCTCGCTTTTGCAATGCGCCGCCTAATAATGATATCTCTTGTGGAAACGTGCGTACATCCGTCTTGCGCAGTGTTAGCTCAATGGCAGCACTTCCTGTAAAGGCGGATTCACACCGGGGATGTAAGCAGTCGCGCGATCCAACTAAACTGCATCGCAAAAAAAAAAAAAAAGAAAAGTAATTAGTTGGTTAATTTGGCGTGCGCGATGAGCGAGACCAACGCCTTCGTTGGCGAGTCGCTTCTCAAAAACTCTCGCTCCGAACGCCGTTGGTTGGCTCGGCCTCTCCGCGACTAGAGTGCATCTTAAAAAGTCGGGTCAGCAAGCGACTGCTCAAAACCCGTCACTTTTTGCCCGCGATGGTCACTTTTGCGATGAAAGTTATGGCGCGACTAGATCGCATCGCCGGTGTGAACGCGCCATAATGTCGAACCAGTCTCACGGCGCGTCCCGATATTGGCTTGTGTACCTACGCGCGAGTGCAACATCTGGCACAATTTGCGTTTGCAAAGCCTGCTCCAGCCGCGTCAAAACATTCAGCCAACCTTTGGACTGCAGAAATCAAGAGACGCCCAAAATAAGATAAAGTTGCCAGCCGAATAAAACTTGATTTCTATTTAATTAAGATGAAGACTACCCGCGTACATCAAATACCTCATCAGCCGAACTCCAAGGCAGTAAGCCTAGTTCTGGCACTTGTTTGGCAACTTTGGCCCGCAGCTACCAGATCACAGCCAAACTATCGGGAAGCGAAGCCTAACTTGGGCGCTCGTTTGGCGACTTGGGCTCAAAGATGCCAGATCTCAACCGAACTACAAGGTAGTAAGCCTAACTCTGGCACATTTGTGGCGATTTTGGCCCGAATGTGCCAAGTGAGCGCCGAAATGTCAAAAAGTGAAGCCTAACTTTGGCATTAGTTAGGCGATTTTGGCCTGAAAATGCCAAAGCTCTCCCGAACCACAAGGTAGTAAGCCTAACTCTGGCACATCTGTGGCGATTTTGACCCGAATGTGCCAGGTGACAGCCGAACTGTCAAAAAGTGAAGCCTAACTTTGGCATTAGTTCGGCGATTTTGGCCCCAAAATGCCAAAGCTCTGCCGAACCACAAGGTAGTAAGCCTAACTCTGGCACATCTGGGGCGATTTTGGCCCGAATGTGCCAGGTGATAGCCGAACTATCAAAAAGTGAAGCCCAACTTTGTCATTAGTTTGGCAATTTTGGCCCAAAAATGCCAAAGTTCTGCCGAACTACCGGGCAGTAAGCCTAAATCTGGCATTTTTTAGGCGATTTAGGCCCGAAGATGCCAGACAACAGCCGAACTACCCGGCAGCGAAGCCTAAGTTTGGCACTTGTTTGGCGAATTAGGGCCAAGATACCCAGACTGTTGCCAAGGGAGGTCAGGTTTGGCACTACTTTGGCTTCTTCGGGCTTTTTAATGCCCTAAACTGCCAGACGCAAGCCAAGTTTTGGCCCAGAACTCGGTGCTGCCTGGGATGTGTACACACAGATGCAACCGAATGCAACCATACGAAGCAACAGCCAATGAGAAACGAGCTTCAGCTCTTGCTCCTAGCCAATAGTAAGCAACCCAGCTACGCTTAAAACATGGCGGACGGTTTCGTGCCCGACGCGAGGTCCTCAGACTCCTCACCGGAGCAGCCGGCGGTTTCGACTGTGGCGAACAGTCACGAAGATCTGCTGTGCGGCTACAATAGCTGTGTAAAGGCTGGTTCAGACATCTGCAACAAACCCGTTATCCACGACTGCGTCCAATGTGACCAGAGCGACCGTTCTGCGCCGCGCGTACACTCCTGCAACCACTGCCACAAGCGCAACGGGTCGGCAGCATGGCGACCGCCTCTCTGCCGCCGTCAGCTGTTTCAGCGGTGCCTCTAAAAAGAAGGGGACGCTCTGCCACTCACTTGCGTAACAGAAAATAGACATATCGTCTTCTATTACCTAAACTTTATTTTTTTTTCAGGATACGCTTGCAGGGTAGCGCATTAAAAAAAAAATGCAGTACGCCGTTTTGCACAATCACGACTTTAATACACGACTTTGCCAACAATACAAATCTCGCCACACAGCTTTTCTACGATTATAAAAGACAATGAAATTTTAGCAGCAATATAGCAACGCAGAAATATAATTTCGTGGTCAGATAGACGTTGCGAGCGTTCAGGATTGTTAACACTAATCACCTTTCTCGGGTGATGAAAACACGTGAAAACTCACATCCTTTATACGGTACACACCAGTAATACCTTGAACTTGAGCACACTCATGGAATGCGCCAAAAAGAAATCCGGGCGATGTTCGAGGACACGAATGCTAAGAAAGCACCACTGTAGTCGAAGTAAACAAACACGACGACACGGGCGTTCCTGCTGTCTTGAAAGTGCCGCCACGAGATCGCCGCATGAGTAGGTGGATCTTCCCTTGTGCTGGGTTATCATAACGGCACACGACGAAAATTCACAGTCAATGATAGCGCTTTTACGGGGCACTATGAGCGTTCACCACGCCGTCCATGCAACGCGCGTGACCGAGCTTTCCTCGATCTGTGATTGGTCTGTCGCTCCCGTCGTTTCCCAACGTAACGAAAAAGTTCAGCCCGGCTCAACTCCTTGCGTTGCGAATGAACACGAACAAAACGACCGTTTGGCGCTTCGTTGCTATGGTAACTTGTCGTTCCGACCGGTTGCATTCGTTCGTAAGCGTAGTGGTCGCTCCGAACGCAACTGTGTGAACGGGCCTTAAGAATAACCAGCTGAACCTAAGCTTACGCTACATAGATCCTGGCATAGCCGAGCTAAGCCACTGCAATTTTTTATTGGTTCTCTGTTGGCTAGTTCTTTTTTTACATGTAACACGGTCCCAAAGTATATATCTGTTGCTGTATCTGCAAGGAGTTACTGGGCAACATCGGCTTTCATGATCTTCACTTATATATGTGCAATTGCTTCACAGAAATGGAGCAGGACGCTGCGATGGCCCTGACCACAGCGGGTGTCAGTTCCGAGGCACTCAGGCTGCGAGACCTGAAACTGGCAAAAATGCAGCAGATGATGCTGCATCTTCAGTCTGAGAATAAGCGCCTCCAAGAGACTGTTGAAGCACTGCAGGCGACACAGCTGAGAGTTGAGACCATCCTAGAGGATCCTAAAAGCTGCATGTATTACACTGGGCTTCCCGAGTTTTCTGTCTTCGACGAACTATATAAGTTTCTTGAACCTCGGGCAGCCAGAATGATCTACTGGCACGGAGACACCAAGACAGACGGTGAGATGAAGCGCCGCACAGGGAAACTAGACCTGAGGGATGAGTTTTTCATGGTCCTCGTGCGGCTGAGGACAGGGATGGCAGGCAGGGAACTTTCCCGCAATTTCAACATCACTGAAGCGCATGTTAGTAAGGTGTTTACGACATGGATTAACTTTCTTCAGCGAGAGTTAAGGGCACTGATCTATTTTCCAACTGTTCTGGAGACTCGAAAAAAACTCCCCGATTCTTTTCACAAATTTCCCAACACGAGAATCGTTCTTGATGCAACTGAGGTGCGTACTCAGAAGCCATCGGCTTTGCTTGCTCAGAGGCAGACCTTTTCACCGTACAAGCATTACAACACGTACAAGGCTATTGTTGGCTGTACGCCCAACGGGTACATTTGCTACGTCTCGGGGCTCTGGGATGGGTCTGCCTCAGACCGGACGATCGTCGAGGATAGTGAGCTCATGGGGCAGTGGCAGCCAGGGGACGCCATCATGGTGGACAAGGGTTTTAAATTTAATGACCTGCCACCTGGAGTGCAAGTGCACATTCCGCCTTTCCGGCAGCCACACGAGCCTCAGATGCCTGAGCAAGACGTAGCAAACACCCGGCAGGTGGCAAGCGCCCGGGTGGTCGTGGAGCGCGTGATCGGGAGGGTGAAGCAATTTCACATTCTCGATCGGCCATTTCCTATCACAATGATGGACATTGCTGAGCAGGTGTTTCAGGTTTGTTGCTTCCTAAGCAACTTCCGTATGCCAATGGTCAGTGCCAAGTAGCTAAGCATGGTGCATAGCATTGAACTTGACTGACAAAATTTGCTTTGTTGAACGTTTCAGAATAACCTTGTTTTTGTAAAATCCTCTGGCTAGGTTTTTTCCACTATTTTATGTAACTTCACTACTACTCAATCAAATTGAGATTTTTTTTTTCTATATGAGCCAAATTCACCTCAAGCGAAACCAACATAAATGTGGACGATTGCTTGTCAGTTTAGCCTTGAGCGCTGACGTCTTTAGGGTGGAATTTTATCACGTAAAATGCCCTTTCTCAGTTGGATAGCTTTGGGAAACAATGCACACCCACGCATACTCAAAGTTTAGGGAAAAATTGGCTTGGTTTCAGCTTCTGCGTTTGGCTCATAAGAAAAAAAGAACCACAATCAGTCCCTTTCGTGGTTTTAAGAGTAACTTGGTGTCTTACAGTTAAAAAGTCATTATTTAGTACTCAAACTTCAACACTTTTTGCAAGTAGCTTACACTCCCTTCGAAGTTACTCATAGGTAGGGTTCTGCATTTTTGGAGTTTTATTTCTGAGCAAGTTCAGAGGCTGTTTTTCAGAGTTTATATCTTAAACAAATTCAGTTTTTTGGAGCTTTCTCTTATGGTACATAAACATTCAGTTTTTTCGTCTTTTTTATGCAGCGAATAAGAGGCAGAAAACAGCAGTTTGCGAATTTAGTCCAGTCTTTTTTTATACACGTCACCACAATCGATTATTGTCGTAGAGATTTGGTGACATGTTTTGTTGACAAGGGGCCAAAATATTTTTGCTGTGGAGCTTGCGTACAAAAGTTAAAACTAAAAAAGAAAAAAAAAAAAGAAACGCCGAAGTTATCCGGAAAATATAAAAGCCATTGGAGTTCATAGAACTGGCAGTCTCAAAATTTTGAGTTTTCTGGATAAATCCGAATCACCAACTGTTTTACCGGCAATTTTTTTTTGTCTGATTTTATCGGATTTTTGAGAAAATACGGAACCCTACTCCTAGGTTTCTTCCGTCTTCTTTTAGGTAGGCGGCAAGTCATAAATATGACAAACTTAATTTGTTTTGACTGGGTACCTTGCTATTGCGTACATTTCATCTGATATTTTGGATCACGGCCACAGCTGTTCTCCACTCCCCTGCGAGCGTGATGTATAGTGTTTGTAATGCTTTAAAAGGTTGCCTCTCGTGCACCAAGGACGGTGGTTCGGAATACCTCTGTACAGCAATGAAAAGAATGGTCAGTTTGGGGGTCGACGACCTGGAGATCTTTTGACATGCAACCGAAATCTCCATTGCAGGACGTCTTCTCTGTAATAAGCCTCCGACATAGTGTGGGCCTCTCATTCTCTATTCGAACTCGTCGTTCTATTTTACTTATTCAGTGCCCCTAACCCTCCCTGCTGACCGCAACCCTATGTCGCTATACTCCGCGACAACTTTTCTTGGCAATGCAATGGAAAGTACGTCCCGCGTCCCCTCTCCCATTTTGGAAGATGGTGGCTTGCGCTTGCTAGTGATGCTTCGGGCAATGGATGCACAAACCGTCGGCTTTCGTTGCACAACGCTGTGCCACTTTCACGGGTCATTTTCCCTTATTTATCCATCTTTTTGAGTTTCTCTGATAATTCCCTGACTTCTGCAGATGACCACAATTCGCTGACAATTTGAGGTTTTCCAGAAAAGTAGACACCCTGGAAGGTTACCAGCAAGAATTTTGGCTAGGTGTTGAACTAAAAGTGTTGTACGAAACTGTCCCACTCTAAGGCTGTTAAAGGGATACTACAATGAAATTTTGGCGCTCATTTTTTGGTCTATATGTGTTCAAAGGAGCAGTACGACATCGAACATCCATATATCTTGTTAAAAAAAGACACGAAAAGGAATTTTAAAACGAATTAAACGATTAGCAAAGAGCACCTGGTGGATTCTCTAATGCCTCAAATGTAATGCTCGTCTAGGAACCTTGACAGCTAGTGACGGAGGCTGTCTCGCCTCCGGCCACGACGAAAGAAGAGTGGAAGGAGGAACTCCCCTCTTCCCGAGAACGCCTTTTGTGCGTCGCAGAAGTCGTTATTGTCCCCCTACAAGATTACAGAAGATTAACCCGTCACTCAAAATTCGTACAAAAGCAGCCGCTTCGGTGGCTGGAACGACTAGGCCATCCTCTCGACGTCAGTCTCACCGTAGCTTTGCTCGTCCCGAGACGACCTACGTCACGATTGCGTTGGATGTCACGTGGTCTCCGCAGGGCCTTCTCCGAGTGTTTGCCAGAGTAGGCCGCTTATAACAAAAAATACAGCCACCAGGCTCAAAATACAAACGTGCGATTGTCATTTACGGATATTATGGATCATATTCAACCTATTTTTTAACAGGACGGGAATATTTCAAATTTCGTTGAAGTATCCCTTTAAGTCTTCGTTAGGCTTGTCAGATAAACAAGCTTCTTTCGCATGTCATTTGCTGTCGAGGTAGTCCGTACTGGATTTGGTAGTCACGTAAAGCTACGATACCTTTCATGTTTGAGACATGCATGTTTTGAATGAAATAACAAATAACTGATGTTAAATTAAGACCACCGTATTTACCACAATGGGAGGTTGGTAATGCTGTGCAAGGAGCAAAACTTCTTTTCTATGGTTTGGAGAGGGAGAGTGTAGCAACATCTCTTGGGTGGCTTCTTGTCTCATCGTCTCTAGCGTTTTTGTGGTTATACATCTTTCTAATTTGGATTGTTGCAGCAGCATTTCTCTAGGATGGTCTCTGGTCTCACTGTCTATTGTTTAAGGATGTATATCTCCGTGTGTATTGAATGACCGTTGTCATAGCCGTTCCATCCTGGTTCCCTCTTTGAGAATGAGGATTGAGCGGTGATGCCTTTGTGGTATGGTAGCTCAGTTTGTCTCTTGTTCATTATGCAGTCTGGGCGATTGCAACCTTCAGTGAATTTATGAAGCATGCTTTGGCCAGTAGTATTCTGTTTTGATGAGAGGTCTATACGAGTCTTTTTTTCTGCAGCATGGGAAGTATGTGGGCCTGTTTAAAGCATTGTTAATAAACCACAATAATTTTCTGTACAACACTAGCCAGATATGGATCGCATCGGTCATGGTAGTTATGGTTATTTCGAAGTTTGTGCTCCTTCAGCTATGAGCTGCAGAGAAGTTTGTGAAACTCGTGGCTTTGTCTATGCAGGTCAATTGTATGAGTGCATTTAAGCTGCTAAAACATAGATAGTTGTAATAAATGTTAACACATATTTGAAAGCCTGCCTAACAAACCCGATAGGTGGTTACATTTGCAACATTTAAAGGGGTCACGAAACTATTTTCGGACAAATAACTGTGGCAGTTACTGTCACTAGTGTAATCAAGATCCAAAAGACATTTTAGCCTAGCAGCGCTACTTCTTATTTTGAAAAATGAAAAGGATTGGAGTGTGTGGTGCCCCTCAACTCTTTCACCAGTTTCCGGGTCACATGCGTAGTGATGCACTGCTGGGACACAGACTTCCGGATTTTTTCTATCTTTGGCACCCCCAGTGAGCATTCTGCTCCAGCGACAGCAGGCTCTCTTGCCTTGGATTAGCATTCTTAACTTTTCAGTTTTTTGGTCGCAGTGAAACACTGCAGCCAGTCGGCAAAGCGAACCCTCTTCCCACGCTAAACAGCAAGAAGGGGACGCTTTGTGTACTTTAGGTAGATGGCGCCTCTAAAACGTTGTGTAATAAAAGCTTGCCAATAATACGAGACTTCTGACGCCATTTCTTTACATTTAGCAACAACATTTATAAATATTCCTCGTAAGGGCAACTCCGCTTCAGTTTTGTTTTTGAGAAAACAATGTAGACCTCTTCCGTATCAAAGTTTCGGGGTCGGTCTCGATTCATATTTAAAACCAGATTGCGCAAAAAGTATTTGACATTTCTCAAAACAAATTATATGATGTCGTTTCGTAGTACTTTCCAAGTTGGAATCAGTCATAATCCCAATATGCCTGAAGTGAAGCAGAGTTATCCTTTAAATTGAGCAGATACTTGGTCAGCTTCTTAACTCGGTACACTGTGCCCACACGACTGTCACCCACCGCAACATCACATCGTGGTACCCGTGGCCACCGTATGCGGCTGCAGGTCGGCAAATAGTCCATATTTCCCTTTGCGATTACGCAGCGCACTTGCGACATTTCGAGGGAAGAGGGCGTGTTAAATCTTTTACTAAGGTGGACAAAATAAAGGATAGAAGCTGCAGATCCTTTTTACATTAAAATTGATTCATGACCCCTTTAGAATCGTGCAAGTCTAAAGAACTATTCTTACTAAATCATGATCATCCACAATTTAGTTTCTATATTTGCAATAAAATTTGTGAGCCTAAGCAGCACACCTGGCATTTCACTTTATATTCGACATTTGTTGAAGTGTGTCTTGTTTCTATAAATGTACCATGGTGAGACACGGGAGTTGCTGCACAGATGATGCCATCCGAGGTGCGTAAATGTGTGGCTCTTAAAAGAGCCGTTTTGATTCGGGAAGCCCACAGCGTGGTGCAGACGTCCCTCACTGTAGCTTCCGCAGCTTCTTCTTGAGGCCAGGCCCATCCTCCACCACATAGAAGCCGGCGCAGTACTTCTTGTAGGAGACATACTGGCCGAGTGCGATGAGGTCTCTTCGTCGCCTGATGCGGCCAGTCAGGACTTCCGGAAACAGGGCATGCTCAGCGAAGTACAGCAGTCCTGGCAGGAGCTCACCCTCGACAAACTTCTTGTCGAAAAAGATGGTCTCTGTGTGCGTAGAGCGGGCGACCGTCTTGTTGTTGGTCCAGACAACGAAGTCGCACCACTTGTGTCCAGTCACAGCCATCTGACCTTGAACCTGGTAGTAGTAGGCATGACGTTTCTTTAGGCGGATCTCTCCACCAACTTCCTCGCAGCAAAACTTCTTGTCCTGCTTGCACGCCTCCAGAGGTGTTAGCCCCACCTTAGATGACGGGCACTTCACCTCCAAAAGGCCCTCTTCGCCATCCTTGATGACGATGCGGTCCGGTGAGGCAGCCACAAAGCTGTACACAGGATGGATGTGGAGCCCTGTCTCGTGCACCTCCAAACAGTCAACCTGCGCACCCATGAGTTGCTCGTAGGCAGCAACGGCGTCGCTCTCGTGCATCCTCCCGTAGCGCATGGCCTCACTTGCAGAGTCTGGGCTGGGATACAAAATTCCCTTCACCAGATATTCTGGCTTCACGCACTTGATGACTTTGGAAAACACTGATGCTGTGATTCGCCCTCGCCGTTCCTCATGCCACCTGGGGTTGTCGGCTTGGCCGATGGTGGACCGCGTGACCTCTGCCCGCTCTTCGTCGGTCAGTGGAGGTAGGGACTCTGCGTGCTTGTAGACAGCGTCCCGGGCGTTCCTGCTCCACAGGTCCTCATCGTCGGCTATTGGCAGTGGTGGCCTCGCTGGTCGGGCTTCCTCGGCACCACTGAACTCGAGCCATAAGAGACCTGGTGTGCGAATGCGGAGGCCATCCCGCAGAGCCTGGATCTGCTCCGACGATGCACCGCCAACAGCCTCGCAGGGGTTGTAGGAGCGTCTCTTCTTCTCCCTCACTGGCCGGTTGACCAAATACTTGCAGAATGTGATGTCTGCAAGCGGCTGCGGAGGAGCAGGCTTCTTGGCTGCAACGAGAAAGGTTCACCTGTCAGTGCTGCCCAGTTCTAATGTTGTGCGACATCTGAGTTCCACATTTCATAGTCATGCGGATGGTGCATAATCGCTCAAACTGCTTTATGTAGAGGGTATTTGTTAATTTGGAAGGTGTAAGCGACCTCGAGCGATTGACCCATCGCTGTAATTATAGAGCCCAAGAGGGAGTGGATGGTCGAGTCTACATATTTAAAAAGTGACAGAAGTGAGCCTGACCCTCCATCGACAGTCAGAAATTTAACGCTTGATGTTGCTCAAGCGTATCTCGAAGTAATCTCCAATGTACACACCTTGAGGAGGCACCGCCCAAATGCAGGGTATGTCGGTGCAGGAAGTGCCGCCTGCATTGCAGCTCTCTTCTGCAGTCAGCAGGAGTGCTGCAATGTGATGGCAGGTCTCGCTGAGCCTGTAAAATATAAAAGGGCAACATTAAACGAGCAGCTCCATAACTACTAACAATGAGCACAGAAATAAACTCGTCAGATTCTACTGCCCCAAAGCGAGCATGGCGGTTTTCATCGCACATAGACTACGCGTGTTTGATATAAACGCACGTGCATTAATTCTTCACTCTATCTGAACTAAGGCGCACGCACTTCGGGGAAATGAGGGAACATAGGGCGTTTTGTAAACGTTTTTGTCGCGCGTCGAGCAGAGTGAACCCCCAAACCAGCCCGGTTCGATCTGGATGAGCTTCGCACCGGCGTGCACCACTCTGCTTGACTGTGACAAGCGAGTGCGAACGCACCGCGATAATTTGTCATTATATAATACTTTGTTTTAGTATTACATGCTATGTCATCTGTAAGCTAAGCATCACTCACCCAGCAACACAGCTGCAACTGCCGCCCATGATGCGCCCGGTGCCACTGGCAAACCACGCCGAGACGGTGTACGGCGCCTTCTTCATGGACGGAAGGCAGATAGCCCGGACCAGGCATATCTGGGAGTCGTCCGAAGCGTTCCATCTCACGTTACGGACGTAGCCTTCTTCCTTAAAGGCCCATCCTCGGTTGACCTGCCGAAACGAGTCGGTCTCTCGGCGCAAATACCGCCAGACTTCGCCTTGCGACAGGCTCGTGAACTGCGGAGGCTTCTCGGTCCAGCGGTCTGGTTGAAACGAGAACGGAATGCGCTCGTCCTCGGCCATCGTTCGCGGTCCCCGAAGAGCAGCGGATAGGCTAGGAGCTCACGTGTAGGCACAAAGCACCTGAAAACGCGGAAGAAATCAAGCCTAATGGCGGTCGTGCTTTCCTACCGCGATAATCCGTTCTTACCCTCAAACCAGGTTTCTACTAGTTCGCCGAAATATCGCCAGGTGGCTCCACAGCTCCGGAAAGAAGTGGATTGTAGTAGACCGTTTTTCTGCTCCATGTTGCGTACCGGACTGTCGCAACACCGGAAACTTAGCTGGCAGGGAATCGGTGGCCGAGTGGGATAGCGCGCACCAGCTCGGAGCACGTGGAGCGGAAGCTCACGCTGCAGAATCCAGGATCCTGGGTTCTGCGTGATGCACGTTAAAGAGCCCAGGCTAGGAGATGTACTGCACTGGCTAAAGGTCTCATTTACAGCTGGGAGACTCGTTGCCCGTTGAGGCAGTCCAAGTTCTAGGCTGTATGAACATACACACAACCCAATTTTTAAAGCTTAGTGTGGTGAAGGAAGAAGTAAACGTGCTGCGGCGCGGGCTGCACGCACTTGAACTGGGACTTGCATGGCGTCTGGTTCGATTATGACAACTGGCGACGAGAGATAAACCTTAATATATTAACGAAGTGCCGCGACGAAGATATCGAGGAGAGGTACGTGACAAGATGCCGGCCGTCGGGAAGCTGGAAGCGTTTGATGCAAGTACAACTGAGTTTGCGGAATACCAGGAGCGTGTTCTCCTGTACTTCCTGGCCAACGATGTTGCCGTGGAAAAGAAATCGGCCGTATTTCTGACAAGCTGCGGGACAGCAACATACTCACTGTTACGAAGTCTGCTCGCGCCAACAAAACCAGGGGAGGCGACGCTCACCGAAACCTTCGCAGCTCTCAATGCCCATTTCAAGCCCAGGGTCTCGGAAGTTGTTGCAAGCTTCAAATTCTTCTCAAGGCGACGGCACGAAGGTGAGGCTGTCAGTGACTATGTAGTGGCGCTAAACAAGTTGGTAGATGACTGCAACTTCGGCACCACGCGCGACCGCATGATGAGGGACCAGATACTGTCCGGTATCAACGACACGGGAATGCAGACACGGTTATTGGAATCGTCAGACCTGAACCTTGAGTCTGCAAAGCAACTGGTCATTGCAATGGAAGCCGCAAGGAAAGACGCCCACACCCTCTGTCCTCAGACCGAGTCAGCGGCCGCAGTGGAGCCCACCAACTTTGTGGAACCTCCCAGACGGAATGCGGCTAACGCAGTCGAGCGTGGCTGTGATCGGTGTGGAGATAAACATCAAACGTCCCGGTGTCGCCACCGGGCAAGCACCTGTTTCAAGTGTGGACGTCAGGGGCACATTGCAAGGGCCTGCAGAGCGGCACCGACTGGCTCAAAGAATCGAATGGACTCCCGCTCTGTGCACCAAATGGACGACCTCCAGGAAACACAACCCGAGGTAGACGAGTGCGCCATGTGGTCGTTGCGATCAACGGGACCCGGGCCCATGCAGATTAAAGCCATCGTGAACGACGTGCCACTAGTCATGGAGCTGGACACCGGCGCCAGCGTTTCCATCATCGGTGAGAAAAAGTTCAATGCACTGTTTCCTGGAACGCCGTTAGAACACTCCGAAGTGAGACTGAAGAGCTATTCGGGAGAGCTCTCATCGGTTCTGGGGAAGATTACTGCAGCAGCCAAGGTGGGAACACTTAAGTCGACACTGCCCTTGTTTGTGGTGAAGGGGACATGTCCGACATTGCTGGGCAGAGACTGGATGGAAGCATTCAAGATTACTATTTCAAAGCCTGAGGGGGTGAATGCGGTCCGTTCCGTCACAAGCCTAGTCGAACAATTCAGCGAAGTTTTTTCAGACACGCTTGGGACAATGCAGGGTGTGTCAGCAAAGATCATCCTGAAGGAAGGGTCAAGACCGAAATTTTTTAAAGCACGACCAGTGCCATTCGCACTCCGAGACAGAGTATTAGAGGAACTTCAGCGTATGCAGCGCGAAGGCATCATACGCCCTGTCAAGACGTCGCAGTGGGCTGCACCCGTAGTTCCTGTTGTCAAGCAAGATGGCCGCGTACGCCTTTGTGGCGACTTCAAGATCACCATCAATCCAGCGAAGGTCAGCGAAAGCTATCCAATTCCTAGGATTGAAGAGCTGTTCGCGAAACTGACCAACGGGGTGAAGTTCACCAAGCTCGACCTAAAGGACGCGTATTAACAAGTCCAGCTGGATGCACAGTCACAAGAATTGGTCACGATCAACACTCTGAAAGGCCTGTTCACGTTTACAAGGCTTCCGTTTGGCGTGGTGTCCGCCCCTGCCTTGTTCCAGCGAGAAATGGACAATCTCCTGGGTGATCTGCCGCACGTTGCGGTCTATTTCGATGACATTCTTGTGACCGGCGCAAGTGACGAAGATCACTGGAAGAATGTGTGCCGGGTTCTCGGGCGCCTTCAGAAGGCAGGCCTTCGCTTGAAGCTAGCTAAGTGCGAGTTCATGAAGGACCGTGTAGAGTATTTAGGGCATATCATTACGCGCAATGGGTTGCACCCCAGCCCCAAGAATGTCGAGGCTGTCCTCTTGGCTCCGAGACCGCAGGACGTCAAAAGCCTCCACAGCTACCTGGGCCTTATTAACTTTTATCGCAAGTTCATTCCCCGACTTTCTGCAGTACTGCACCCGCTGAATCGTCTGCTGGTTCCGGACGTACCATGGACTTGGACGTCATCTCAAGAGGAGGCTTTCTCCCAGAGTAAGTCCTTACTGGCATCAGCAGAAACGTTGGCCCATTTCGACCCAAGGAAGAGAACTGTGCTGGTCACGGACGCATCTCCATACGGTCTCGGTGCGGTTCTTGCACAGAGGTAGGCGTCGGGAGAAGAGCGACCTATCGCATTTGCGTCGCGGAGCCTGGTTGCTGCCGAGCGAAACTACAGCCAGCTTGATAAGGAGGCGCTTGCTATGGTGTTCGGAGTGACGCGTTTCAAGCAGTACCTTTGGGGGCGTTCGTTTGAGGCGGCCACTGACCATAAACCACTCCTTGGGCTGTTGGCAGCTGACAAGCCCATTCCCGAGTCATGTTCGCCACGTATCTTACGCTGGGCATTGTTCTTGTCGGGGTATGATTACACCTTGAAGTACAGGCCTGGCGGACAGATTCCTCACGCAGACGGACTGAGTCGGCTGCCCTTACCTACAACCGAGTTTCAGGTCGAGTGCCCCCCAGAGGTGTTCATGCTCCAAGGATGCTACCCAAGAGTATTGTCAGCCCAAACGGTTGCAGCAGCTACGAGCAGAGATCCGTGCTTGTCACAACTGCGAGCAGCACTGTGGACTGGTCAAAGGCCGCCCTGTGGACATCCGTGGAAGCCATACGAAGCACGGTTTCAAGAGATGAGCGTTCAGAGTGATTGCATTTTACTTGGAAGCCGAGTGGTAGTCCCCACGTCTTTACAGGCAGATGTGCTCCAGTTGCTACATGAAAGTCATCCAGGAGTCTCCAAGATGAAAGCAGTGGCCTGGAGCCATGTATGGTGGCCAGCTCTGGATGAGGACATCACGGCAGCAGTGGAGGCATGCCGTATCTGTAAAGAGCATCAGCGAGCGCCAAGATCGGTACCAGTGAGGCCATGGCCATTTCCGGAAAGGCCGTGGTCTCGACTGCATGTAGACTTTGCTGGACCCCTGAGAAACACCTACCTGTTCATTGCCGTCGACGCTTATTCCAAATGGATCGAGGTATTTCCAATAAGCACATGCTCGACGTCTGTGACAGTTGATTGTCTGCGGAAGATGTTTGCTATTCAGGGGCTGCCGGATGTAGTTGTATCAGATAATGGTCCGGCATTCGTGAGCGAAGAGTTCATGACATTCTTACGGAAGAATGGCGTAAGACAAGTGCTGGTGCCCCCATACCACCCCGCGTCCAATGGAGCGGCCGAGCGAGCTGTGCAGACGATTAAGCAGAAGTTGAAGAAGGCCGGATCGGGGGACCTTCATACGCAAATAGCCAGACTGCTTCTGTCATACAGGACGACGCCGCATGAAGTGACGGGCTGTAGTCCTGCTGAACTTTTGATGGGTCGGAAGCTCAAGACTGCGCTGGGCTTGCTGCGACTCGATCTTCGGACCACAGTGAACCTAAAACAGCTCCAGCAGGACGTGCGCAAAAATGGACCATACACTAGGGTCACGGATATTCCGCCCGGAACACCAGTCTTTGCTCGGAATTTCCGGCCCGGACCAAGGTGGGTGCCGGCTACTGTAGAGTCTGACCAGGGATTTGCATCGACGGTGAAACTGCCAGATGGCAGAGTGTGGACAAGGCACCACGATCACATCCGCGTAGCACCGAGACCCCCCAGTTTTTCTGGTAGCGCGGAACTCCCATCAACAGCTCGTCCATGCACACCAAGTGTCGACCTGCCTCCTGTAGGCACAAACGCTGCTGACACTACACCCTCGACGACGGAAATCTCCCCGGATGTGGGCACAAATTCAGCTGTGAATTCTGGGGATGATATCCACCAACCCGCCCAGTCCAGTGGTACTACTGACCTCGCAGTCAATCCAGACGCTGCTGACACCACACCCTCGACTACGGTGATACATCAGCAGACCCCAGTTCGTCGAGGTACACGAGCGCGGAAGCCCGTGGTGCGGTTTTCGCCCTAAGCAGTGGATGAACATTTGGCTGTGCATCATTTTCGCATATTTTTTTTTGTTGTGCTCTAACAAACATTTTGCCGTGCATGTTTTCTGCAAAAATTTTTCTACTATTATATATTTCACTACTCCTCGTGAGGGGGGAAGAAGTGTGGTGAAGGAAGAAGTAAACGTGCTGCGGCGAGGGCTGCACGCACTTGCACTAGGACTTGCATGGCGTCTGGTTCGATTATGACACTTAGCAGGCGTGAACCTCCGCAGGTTTCCGTCGAGGCCGTGGAAAATACAACGCCTTCGGAGGTCAATAAATGCCGTAAAATGTGTAAAATAAGCATTCCGTTCGAGAGGGATTTCTAAATGCGCTATTTGACTCGATATTTGGAACTAATGCGCTCAAAGCCCGGCGTTGTCCTTGAATTCGATGCGAAGTCATATTAGCCTTTTGGCACTCTCAGTGCTGTGTGCTCCGCGCACGCATCTTGATCGAACGACGTTTTGTGGACGCTTGAGCGTAGTTACTGAAAACTCAAGTCAGCATTTTCTTCGCTTTGGCGATTGCAGAACGGTCTTTCGTTTGCGCCTTTAGCATGATCGCGTAGCTGCCCAAGTTGGTTGCTCTATTTGGACCCATGTCTATACGGTTCCAACTTCATCCCCGCTGCGATAAAACAGTCTACTCAAGAAATAATTAAAAAAAAAAGTGCTTACCCTACGAGGAAAGGTTATCCATGCGGCGTTTATATCTTGTTTTTGTAAAAGTGAACAGCATATTAAATCGACGAGAACGAGCATCAGCTTGCGACGAGCAACTGCGGATGACACCGGCCAAATTACAGCCAGCTTGCACGAGAAACTTATTTCTCAGACACCATAATCGTCTTCAACTCGGCGGCAAGGAAACCAGAAGGAAACTGATGACCAAAATGATATCGGGTATTCATGCGAAAAAAACTAATTTAAAAAAAAAGGTGGGTATTGGCAGTGTTGCCAGATGGTCCCAACAAAAAACCGCCAAACGGCTGGGAGGTATAGCCCAAATATAGCCAAAGCCATAAAATAAATATAGCCCAAAATAGCCAAGACTAAACACAACAATTTTTAAGCCTTTTATTGACAATTTTTCATACGCGCAAAAAACAACACGTTAAATTCCCTTTTTCGACCCTCAGATGCGCCACTTTTTGTGTACATTAGGTCCCCTGATATATATATATATAAAAAAAGATTCAGAACGATGAAAATTTGTAAAACAATTACCCATCCTTCGTAGGTTTTCAGAAATAGAAAACATACAATGACAGCTGTATTGTGAAGCCCGGGAGATATAATCATACAGTAAAAGAACAGAATGTAGAAGCAGAACAGTCAGAACTGGGAGTTTTAAACTAGCACCCCCTATATCTAAGGTTCTTACCAATAACCCACCCGTCTATTTTTCTTTGTATAGAATATGAGCGTCCCCCGTTCCGGTTCAAGCTATTTTTTATTGTGTTTCTTTTCTTAAAGTTGGCGATGCCTAAGAATTTTCGCAATGGGCACCAAAGCTGCGTTTGGAGAGTCCAGTCTACGTCCGGGTAGAAGACGTGCTACCGGACCTGTAAAAACGGCGCAATTTATTTGTTTGATTTGCTTCACTGCGCTGTGGGGAGACCGCTTGAACTCTGCTAGCACTGCTTCTCTGCGCATTGTGAAAACCCCGAAGTTTGAAGCCATTCTCCTTCCTCTCTCTCCTCTCGACTAGCCAAAAGAGAAACAATTTTTTTTACGAAACTGACTAGAAGTTCGAAAATTAACTAGTCGAACCTCAAAGTTCGACGTCGAACCTGAGGTTCGACAAGAGTTCGGCGCGCCCTTAGAAATAGCCCAAAAATAGCCACATAGCCAAAGGCGAAATTTTGACGCCAACTAGAAAAAGATGTAGCCCAATTTGGCTATATATAGCCCAATCTGGCAACACTGGGTAATGGTAAGAGGGAGGGGGATGCTTTTTAGTTCCGCTTTTGCAGAGGAGGAAAGCTCGACAAGAATTCTTCGTTTTTGTTATCTCGAAGCGCGCGCAAACAATGTAAAAAAGAAGAAATCACAATTTTTTTTTGGCGCTTATTTCTGTTTCGTCACGGCGCAGTGGTGGCGCGTCGGGCGCAGTTTCGGTCTGGGGCTGTGGGCGGAAGCCCCCATGTTAGAGGCCCGCCCGGTCCAGAGCCTTTTATACTGGGAGAGTTTGGCGGTCTATTTATCCAGCCGCCAGTCTGGCAGCACTGATCGAACAGTCTGGCAACTGTGCGCATCGCATTCCGAGTCTCGTCGTCCGCCATGATGTGCCTTGTCGTCTCGAGCCGGCAGCCGTCAGACTATTCGCAACTCCAACGCCCTATAGGTGGCGGGGCGGTAGTTCCAAGATGGCGGAAGAGACGGGGATAGATTCTCCCGGAAATCCCGCGTGCCTGCTCGCGCTGACGCTGCTCAGCGCGCTAAAATTATTTATTGGTCTACAAATGCGAAGCGGTTATGAAGGGATCATATTACAGGTGACGTAGATGCTGATGCACGTTAGGAAAACGAGCATGCTGTTATTTAAAGGCTGCAGAAACCTCAATTTGCGAAGCTTTGGAGTGAGCGAGCGCGTTTTAGGCACCGGCCAGGTTGTTGTTTATGGCAGAATATTTTTGAGGGCGATGAAGATATGTTTGCGGCTTTGCCTGGCCATTAGTTCTCTAAAAAAAAAAGAGCCGAGAACGCTGACCGTCAAGCCTCGGAAGAGCAGCGTTCACGGTATTGGTGTCTTCGCATCACACGCTCGCAACTCGCTGCTCGCCGTCTCGGTGTTAGTGTATTGCAACACGTAATCAAACTGCTCTATAGTTATTGATAGAAAGTTTTTTTATCACAGGCTACCGTGCGGTGTAGCATTATCACCGCAAGCTCGCGCTGTGCCTTTGAAGTACAATTTTCAGTGCGCGCCAGGAGCGTTGCCGTGCTCATCATTCTAAAAAAAAAATGTTGTAGTCCTTACACCCCTTGGCACATATACGACACTCCAAAGCTTCAGTTCGCCGTGCAGCCCATCGACGTCAAACTGACGGCCCCAACTTTTACGAGAGGCTTGATGACGGTGCATTATAAGATATGAAACAACTAAAGTACGCATCAAAGAGTACAAAAAAAAAAAAACACGAGGTTTTGCAGTAGGGCCAAGAAAACCCCGATTATTATTATTTTTTTACAGTCACTCACACTTACTTGGGTTATTTTAAAAAGTTGCACAACTCGGCTAACAAGTCGCTCGTGAAAGTTGGTAGCACTGGTTAAACGTCAGTGCGCTGTACGTCCAAACGAAGTTTAGGGGTGTCGTACGCTCTGCAAAAACTGCCTATAACATAACCGGCGTGTTTAGGGGTTTTATTTATCGATTAATCAAAAATAAATATTTTAATATACCGTACATTTTTTGCACCGCGTTATTTGCAACATTGCGGTCCCTCTGGCCAAAACTGCGCGTTCTAAGCTCTCGTCACAAACGGCTGCCTAACACAGAACCGCTTAAAATGCTTCTAGCCTTTCTTTATTTGCTTTGTAGTCACCTGAAAGCAAGTACGGGTATTCTGTCTTTTTTTAAGTGCTTGGAATAAATGGTCATGTTCCATGTAACGGCCTTAAAACGCGAACCCATTCCCGCTTTGTATTGCTCGACATACCGTTGCGCGACGAGTTTTGTCCTACTTATGGCAAAGAATAGACTTTCCGTAGACCGTACTATAGAGTTCTTCATTATTAGTGGGAGCGTTTTTCGTCACGTTGAGTACAGAATGAGCTGGCGGCCATGCACAAGACCTGATGCGATACACAAAAAGTCCCTAACAAAATTAGACATCTCGGTCCTTCGTGCAAGGCTGTTGAAAGGCGGAGCACAAGAATTCCTTTTTTAACGCGTTCACTTTTTTCGTTAAAACGGCTTCACACATGAAGGCCGACAGTCCCTGCCACCGTTTCCGCGCCGCCACCGCCGCCGCCGCCGTCCCCGCTCCTCTGGTTCTCCGTTCGTCCGCGGGAGGGCGAGCGGCGCGCTGGAGTTGCGAATATGGTGGAGCGAGAGACGACGGTGAAAATGATCGTTCTGCGCTCCGCGAGACGTTAGAAGAAAACGTAATGGGGTGCTGTAGTACCGTTGAGTGCTCGAACAGCGCGAAAAAAGGGTTCAGGATGTACCGGTTCTCGCAAGGAAAAGAAACCGTGCAAGGCACAAGATCCGGGAGGCCAAAACAAGGAGGGATAAGTGGAAGCCGACTTCGAGTTCTCGATGGTGCGAGGTAATATTATAATTATTTTATTTTGTGAGTTAAACGCGTTTTATTTTGACTAAAACTGTGCAGCGACTTGACGCGGCAGCGTCAGGTGAGAGTGTCCGTTGATCACGAAGCCGCTTCCTGCCGCGCAAGACCTGATAGTTGCGAGAGGCCTAGCTTGCCAAATTTGAACTGAGTATCATGTGAATCCCGGAGAAAAGCTCACCGGAGAAAAGCTCACCGGAGGAAAGCTCACCGGAGATAAGCTCACCGGAGAAAAGCTCACCGCAAAACCGGCAAATGCGGAGAAAAGCTCACCGACCATTGAGCGCATGTGGAGAAGAGCTCACCAATTTTTTTCTTCTTTTCATATGGAGGCTGTTGGATAATGCGTAACATATGTCAATTTATTATCAATAAAATTCGTCAGCTTTGTAAAAACGAAAATGTCCTTTTTTGTAATATTTGTTAAGCTTATTGGGTATATTGCTCCCAAATCAATAATTGCTGGTGGGTGTTTTCTGTTGCTTACTTTCTAAGCAACGAAAGCCTAACCGAAAACTTTATGAACTTGAAGAACAGGAAAAATTTCGAAAACTTAATAATGTCCGCCTAAAACCTAAAAATACAAACTGTAAATGCCGAAAATCCGAAAGTGCATGCGCAACAACGTGGTGCCAGAAATTCTCTTTGGAGCTTTTGTTAACCTTTCCAAACAGGATAAAACGGTCAGTAGGATGATCGAGGCATCTTTCTTCCACGAACATGCACGTTTTCTAGATGTTCGTACTGGTGTTTCCACACGTTGCCTTTGTGCGATAGTGCCCCTCTACGGTGAGCCACCCATGTCCTTCAGAGCTGCATACTGTCATCATTGTTACTCGTCACTGTATAAGAATTAATCTTTTGTGAGGTAGCGAATAGGGCGATTTGATTAAGGTTATGCATGACAAAAACCGCTCAAACGAAGACGACGGTGTGAAGAGAACAAACACGACAGGACGAAGCTGTTGTCGCAACTAAAGTTTTGTTAGTGAAATTAACAGAAAGAAAACAGCGTAGCCGACATTGATTACATCAACAAACACCTACTTATCTATTAGGCACTACACAACATTTGGAGCTGAAACGGTTCACACACCGCTTTTCATGTTAGCTCGCAAAGAACAAACTTTATCTGACAGAGTTACAGACGGCGCACTGTCAGCTGTGAATAAATTGTTGTCTTTTTTACCGGTGTACGATGTTCTGATTTTATACTTGCGGCTTCATTAATATAGAAAATGGGTGATTACTAATCTCCAAGGAATTAGTAAATATGCCCAGTGAACTTCAAGAATATTTAAAAAAAAGAGGACATATTTTTAATGAAGTGAAGAATGCGAATTGTGTTAAATTGCCACGTCTGACGCAGAATCCGCTAAGTTAAAAAAAAAAAGCAACGGTGAGCTTTTCTCCGCATCCGTTTAAAGGCCGGTGAGCTTTTCTCCGCATCTGCCGGTTTCGCGGTGAGCTTTTCTCCGGTGAGCTTATCTCCGGTGAGCTTTTCTCCGCCGCCCGTATCATGTACGGAGCCGATCGCTGCAAGTGCGTGCACGTCGCGCTGAATGTCGCGTGCACTGTACGAGCGCATGCGCTCCGTCGGCGCGTTCAAAGCATTCATCTCGCTCTCGTAGCTTTCTCTACGCTCAAGTTTTTAGAAGCGGCCTCGTAGCTCCGCTTCGCCGTCTCGCTAGTGCTTTTGTTTCGCTAGCGATACCTTTATTATTATTTTTTTTTTAATACGCGTAGTAAATATTTACTTGTTCTGCCTTTTTCTTTTTGTTTAGGTGCACTTCGCAGACAGTGAATTCGAAAGCGGTTGTCGATCCCGAAAAGCTCAGGCAGAACGCGATGCCGACGCTGCTTCTTCACAGCAAACCAAACAATGTCAGAAAAAAGAACCCAAAAGACCGGCAGGTGAGGAAGCATGACGGAAAATCACGATCGGTCCGCCGTATTCCGCACAGTGGTGCACAAACCTTGTGATGTGGCAAACAGTCGGGAGCGATCTAGACAATCGAAATTACCCACTAAAAAATGCGCAAAAGGCCGCTGAGCTGTGTCGGGTGTCGGGCGTTTTTGAGCGATTCCCCATTTATAAATGAGTGCCGTACGTAAATGGGCGGTTTGTTTGCTACTTTTTACATGAATAAAGCACCGAATCACAAAATGGTTGTTTTATGACTTTCTCCTCGCGCCAACAAAAGCGCGAACGGCAAAACCTACACGCGTATACATCGCACGTCAATGGGGACCCACTTGCCGGGAGGCACATCATGGCGGGAGCGGAACCCGCTGAATCCGCTAAACCTAGCGGGCCGTAAGCCCCTCCCATCCGCCGAACTCTCCCAGCATAAACGGCTCTGCTCCCAACCTCCCTTTTGTGTTCATTGTCACTTCCTTATCCTTTGCACCCAAGTTTATCTCAGTCGAAACTGGTGGATTCGACCGTGAGAATGGGGTCGCTGCCGAGCTCAATGAGCCAAAACACGTATCGCAAGTAATGAGGTTGTGCTTCTCGAAAAAATACGCGGACAAGGAGGTATACACGACTTTTCGGGCGGACGCCCTGCTTCAAGTAATAAACGCGAAAGACGGCAAGAAACAGGCAGGGGTCGGACACGTCACAAAAATAGGGGTAGGTACATTGGCCGAGAGGGAGGGGGAGGCGAAACCGTTAGGAGACGGAGTACAACTTCTTCGTCTGTCATCTAACGCAGTTATAAAAGATGCAAAGCAAAAGACGGGGCGCGTAAGTGCCACGGGATCCAGAACTCGCCTTGCAGCATCTCCCGCGAGAACAAGACACCCAGAATGGTCCTCGGGGGTACCCGGCCGCCACAACCACGACCACAGCGGTTACGACGGGCGGACGCGCGGTTCGGATCGGTTCGAGGAAGCCCTCCACCCTGGGTATCGGGTGACGCGTGTTAACTTTTGCGCCGTTTGTCTCGAAAAGATTCAGAAAAAATACAGTTTTGTAAACAGCAGTAGGGACAATTTATTGCTACTCGTTTTGAGCGTTTATTTATTGGACTCCGAGTCCCCGAAACCACCGAGTGCCGAAATCGCACGTGCGGGAAGGCCGTTCCCAAACCGGCACGAACACAAGTCGGTGGTTTCGGTGGTTTCGAACTCGGTGGTTTCGGGGACTCAAAGGCCAATAAGTAAACACTCAAAACGAGTAGTCTTGCGACGTCAACTCTCAAGCAGACATCTCGATGTCGTTGTCCAAGCCGTCTGCAAAACGCAAAGTTGAAGACGAGAAGCGGCTCTTTCAAGAGCGATGCGAACTATCCTATTTCTTCACGGAATCGCGAGACAAGGTGTTGTGTTTAACTTGTCATCAGACTGTAGCTGTGCCAAAGGAATATAATGTGCGACGTCACTTCATGTCATGCCATCAAGAGAAGTATGAAGCCCTCATTGGAAAGATCCGCGTGAACACGGTGTTCCAACTTAAGGCGTCGCTGGGAAAACAGCGAGACCTCTTCCAAAAGGCGGTCAAAACAAGTGACGAAACGGTGAGAGCTAGTTTTATTGTTTCCGAGCTTATCGCCAAATCGTCCAAGCCATTTACTGATGGCCTGTTCATAAAAAAGTGTCTGCTTGAGGTTGCTGACACTGTCTGTCCCAGCATGAAGAAGACATTTTGAGAAGATAAGCCTTTCCCCAAACACAGTGGCAGAAAAAATTAATGAGCTCAGTGAAAACGTCGAGAAAGAATCATTCACCAGATGCAACGGCTTCAACGCATTCTCAATCGCCGTCGACGAGAGCACTGATATTACTGACAACGCTCAGTGCGCCATTTTTGTAAGGGTCGTAAACAAAAATTTGGACGTCACAGAAGAACTCTTGGACCTAGTGCCAATGAAAGGAACAACTACAGGTGTTGATAGTGTTTCCGCCCTCGAACGAGTGGTTGATCGTGCTGGACTGCCATGGGAGAAGTTGGTGTGCCTCGCAAACGACGGCGCACCGTCAATGGTGGGAAAGAAAAGCGGCCTTGTCGGAGGATTGAGGACGAAACTCACTGGACTGGATATCAGTAAGCGGTTTGCAGCAGTCCACTGCATTTTACACCAAGAGGCACACTGCAGCAAGTCACTGCAGATGAAAGCAGTGACGGACATTGTGTTTGGTGCAGTAAACTTCATTCGCTCCAGAGCGTTAAACCATCGACAGTTTGTATCACTGTTGGAGATGGTTAACCGCGAGTATAGCGAAATTTCGTACCACACTGAGGCACGGTGGCTGAATCGCGGAAAAGTTCTGAAGAGGTTTTTTTGATCTTCGGCACGAGATCGATACTTTTTTGAAAAGCAAAAACAAGGCCGTCGCTGAACTGTCCAACCCTAGCTGGCTTTGCTCCCTCGCATTCCTCACGGATATCCGAGTACCTGAACCGTCTGAACGGGGAACTTCAGGGGAAGGACAAACTTGACATCCAGGCGTTTCAATCGAAGTTAGAGCTCTGGGAGCGCCAAATGAGGCTGCTCAAACTCGACCATTTCCCGACGCTCCAGTCACTAGGGCACGCGAGCCAAAAATCGTGCGACACCTTTTCGGACCTTCTGCGTGATCTCCAACAAGAATTCCAAGAACGGTTCCAGGACGTGAGCAGCCTGTCAAGAGAATTTCAACTTTTTTCTTTGCCCTTCTCAGTGTGAGTGGACGACGTTGCACCTGAACTACAGATGGAACAGCTTGAACTGCAAGCGAACACTCCACTCAAGCAGACGTTTGAGGACATCGGAGTCCCGAAGTTTTACAAGTTCCTCGACGAGGAAAACTTTCCCTCGCTGCGCCAACAAGCAGTAAGGATAATCGCCATGTTCGGGAGCACGTACTTGTGCGAAAGGTAAGCAGGTCGACACTTCGATCAAGGATGACCGACGAACATCTGCGATCGATCATGAGGATTGTCTCCGCACAAGGACTAAAGGCGGACATTGATTTTTCTCGTCGCCGCTAAGCGTTGTCAGGTGTCAAGCCAGCGTTCATAGAATTTTAGCTCTCATATTTGTGGTTCACATGAATAAATATATCTTGGCTTTCACAAATTGTTTTGGACATTATCTTTGTAATACTGCGAATTGGAACATAATTTACGCTGGAGAACTTTTGCGGCAATGAGTTTTAGCATGGTTGGTGCAGATTTGGACTGCTGTCGAAAGCGGTGATAGTATCTGGCATGAACCCCGTGTTGGTCAAAATCAGAAACCGGACGTCCCACACTTCCGAATGGCGGCAATTGCAAATCCAATCCCCCTCCCTCCCTCCCTCCCCCCCCCCCGCTCTTGACCTGCGGGCCCTTGCGAACCTAGGATTTCTGGATGCAGCCCGGCTCCTAACGTGAGTTTGAGACCCCTGCTGTAGAGGGTTGAGCGTGTTGGTTAATAATTTACGATAAGGAAAGAGGGAAATTGAAGTTTGATTGACACACTTCCGTGTGTCAATCGACACGTCGACACTGGGGCCTGCGTGTAACGGCGACGTGTCGATTGACACACAGCAGACCCCACCTTATGCAAAAATGTTCCAAAAGCCGGGTGAATTCATGATTGAAAAGGTTTACTCCGACTTAACATAACAAATTAATAACAAAAGGTATACAAAGGTATACAAAAAAGGTATACAAAAGGTATACAAAAGGTATATCAGTGTATACTGAAGATGCCACCTGCATAGGTGGCGAAACGTCTGTACCTTTTGTTATTTATTTGTTATGTTAAGTCGGAGTAAACCTTTTCAATCATGACCCCACCTTAGGCCGTGCACGCGTAGCTGCGGGCCACATGGCCACGCTTCCCTCACCCACCGCCCTCCCTCTCAACCTCCCGGACGCCCCCGTCGAGCTTCAGGAGGCGAAGCCGAGCCACTAAACGTTTTGTTGAAAGTCGAAAGCTTGTCTTGTCTGTTTGTCTTGAATGTCTCTCTTTCCTTATCGTAAAAACGATGGCCCTAGCTTTCCCGCTCAGCCCGCAGGGCAAGGGGCAACCGACGGCGACGACGGGATGCGCTCCCTCACAAAACCTCCAAAATAAAAAAATAAAAAAAATAGTCGAATTCTGTGGAACCAGTTTTACCTAGACGTAATCACGGTGTAAGATAATAGGGAGTTTTCGTAGATCGTTTTCGCCGTCCCGCAAGGCCTTCCGCAACCCGCTACGATAGCGGGAACTCCACAGTCAAGGCTATCGGCGCGCAGGCGCAGTAGCAACTTCTTCGTTGCGGAACGCTTAGCGGAGGGGGCAGCGCGGTCTACGAAAACTCACTAATACTCTTCAGGTGAGGACAGCGCGCTCCTCGCGCAGTGCAGATAAAGTTCGGCGCCGGCAGAGGACTCGTCGACCCGTGAACACGGCAAAGACGGCTCGTGCCGCCTCATGCTCCACACGCGCAGAGCTTCAGCGAGGTTGTCGCTCGTGCAGAAATACCACTTTTTTCGCTCTCGCACAGTTTCACCGTTTGGCCGCCGGCGACACTGTCAGCCACGGGCACGCAGAGCCGGCACGGTGGCCACGGAATAATACAGCCTTTCGGATGCCCGTCGAACGAACACTATTTGATTCCTCGCGCTGCGCGTTCAGCCCCGCCGTGTCCTCACCTAAAGGGTATATCTTACACCGTGGACGTAATGGACAATACACTCTGTTTCATGCCTAGTGTACAACGCTGTCAAAGCTGTTGACGCGAGCGCATGGCTTATCTTTGGTTTTGTTCGCGCGAGAACGCGTGCAAATGATCAACGAAATCAAGCCCCATGCTCGAGCCAGTAGCTCTGACAGCGTTGCACACGCTGTTCACTGCGTCCGAAATCAGACTCACCTCATTTTATGGCGAATTCCACGTGGCGTTTTGGAGCGCGCCGGGATCAGTTGACCAGATCCGGACTGGAGCCCATGATCCGAACGGGGTCGCGCCGCCTACGGATCCCCTGTGGAACACGACCACTGCTCCGGGATCGGCGGATGCCTTCCCGTCATTCAACTGCCCGGGAATCCCCTTTCCGCGGACGCCGCGGTCGTTTCGAAGACGTTATCGCAATCGCGGCGCTAACACGTGTTCGGCGCACGAGCAACAGAAATGGCTCAAGCGCTTCTAGCAAAGATTGCCGGAATGCCCGTAGCGCGGCAAATACCTTCTCTTCTCCTTCCTGGAAAACGAACCGGCTGTCGAGCCAAGGGGTAAGCAAGCGGCCATTACGAACTTCTTCTGATGTCAAGACAATCTAGGAGCCCAGCCCGCGACGTGCTTCTTCTTCTGAGGCGAGATGGGCGAGATCAGACTTGTAGACGTTACTGAAAAATAGTAAAGAATTACATTTACAATTACTCGAGGCTAAATTGTAGTTTAATACAATTACAATTACCCTCCCATAAAAGTAAGTGACCGTTAACCCAAAAAGTAGTCCGTTACTTTCGTGGCGTTACTTTTAATATTATTGTCCTCAAGTAAGAATCAAAGGGAAGAAGGTTATTCAAGTTCTTATTGTTGCAACCTGTTCCATTTATTGACCTTGAGTATTTTGAGCAACAGCTGGCTCTCGAAAGTCTCGTCAGATATTTTGCGTTATTTCTTACTCAACATGTCGACTGCTACGCTGAACACCGTCTGAACTGAGGCACTGGATGGGAGTGCCATATTGTTCCTCACGAATGCTTCATGCTGTGCATTCAGCTTCTTCAGCGAAGCAATGGAAGTACTATTTACCTGGAAGATAGAGCAAAGCTTCGTCGTTGCAGCCGTTGCCTGATATTCGAGAGTTTTGGTAGATCGTTCCGATACCTCTGATGGCCCGGATAACGATATGATGCATGCGCAAAGGCGGTGGCTGAGTATCGGGTATCGTTATTGGAGTCATCGGACCGATCTACTACAATTGTTCATTCTCGAAATCGCGAAGCTGTAGAAGTCATCATATATCTCGCCAAAACTAGAATAAAAATTGATTTATGTCCATATTAATATACCGACATATATTGCCAGACACTAGCAAAACATAGTTGTAACAATAAGGTGATAATTAAATAATAAATAAGGTTTCGCTCGATATCCTTCTTCTTTTGGTTCTGGTTAGGTGGAGCCTCGGTTGAGACGTTGGTGAATCAAAAAAAAAAGTTTCCAGTATATAAATATAAGTAATAAAAAAAGGACACTCATGACAACAATTAATTGGAACGTCTGTTAAAACAAGGAAATGTCAACGCACGTTTGCTGTGTGTACCTTTCTTGGTGCCGTTAAAAAACGCACGGAGCACGAGCCGACTGCAGTTTACTCCGGTGTACTCCAGACGGACGTCCGCTGATGCCACGGGCGGCGAAGGGCAGAGTACTAAGTAAGCCGCCCTATGGCCCCACTCACGGGTTTCATTCTCTCCTCTAGCCCACAATATCACGTCTACGTCAGCCACCATTATGTTTTATTTGTAAAAATATCTGCTTGAGATAAAATCGTCCTGCTGGGGTAAAAACAGGAAGAAGACCGGAAAACTATTACCATTTTCCAAGTGCTCGCAAAAAGCTGACCCCCAAAAAGGGTGACTGAGATGCACATAACCTGGCTGGAATTCACAAATAAAGTTGGCCAACCCTAGAAGTTGGACAACAAAAAAGGAAGTAGGCTTTCAAAACAGGGCTATGTGAAACATGCAGAAAAAAATACATCCTGTTTTCAAAGAGAAGATGATAAGTGTGCAGCAACGAACGAGGATGCTTATGGCAATAACACCTTCACATATTATCACATCTCTTTTAGTGGATTTTAGGGTAGACGGAGCGTTGGCTCGTATTGTCACATTATGAAAATGGTCGTTGTCACTATAACCGAGAAGGACATTGTTAATTTTGTTTTCTATGCACTTACCATCCCGAGCTTCTCGAAGAGGCACACAATCACTTGGTGTCCTCCTCTCTCCGTCTTCGATGGCAAACAAAAAACAAAAAAAAAAAAACAAAAAAAAAAAACAAAGGGACTAAAAAAAGCGGATATAACTTGCTCCTCCCCCTTTTTCCTTTTTTTTGTTGATATGTTTATTTGTATTTTTTTGACATTGTTATTATGGTAAAAAAAAAAATAGATTCAGGGGCTTGGTGTTGCAAAAAAAGGCTTTGTGGAACTGAAGAGTGCCAAGCCTCCCTTTGCGCTGGTCGATTCGCGTGACAGTGTCACTGCGCTTGACTTTACCAAAATAAAAAGAACCTTTTGTTTAGAAGGGGGGGGGGGGGGTTGGTCATGAAAAAAAAAAGTAACGGATTACAAGGTATCCGTTACGTAGAAAATGTAAGGGAATTACTTTAAAATTACTCTAGACAATATGTAATTATTCCGTTACTAAATTACTGATAAATGCAAGGGATTACAAGTAATTTCGTTACTTGTAACGGATTACGCATAAGTCTGGGCGAGATCAGGCGAGATGCACCACGAGAAAGGAAGTCCCGTGTGTGCGCCGAGGGCTGGCCCGGCTGGCTTCCGGTTGAATCCGCCGAAATCGTGGGAGCGACTTTTCTCGGATCCAGATCGAGATCTGGAGCGGGAGCTAATCCAAAACGACCAGTGAAACACGTCGGTTTCGATCCCGATCGCCCAGTGAAATAGGCTCGCTCCAGAAAAGTCGATCCCGGCGCGCTCCAAAACGACCAGTGGAATTCGCCATTAGAACCAGGGTGAGTTTGTTTAGAATTTCATAGAAACTTGTGTAGCACATGAGTGTTGTTCCGGCTTCTCGGTAAATACCGATAGGTTTCGAAAGTTAACACCCGAGCCGGTTTTATGAAAATCGGTGGAAACGGATAAACACCAAATAAAAATTGTCCATGGAAAAAAATGTCTACAACCTTATATATGGCGCTCACGGTTCCCGGACATTTCATCGAACGCCGTTTCGTCGAACGCCGTTTCATCGAAAAAAATGGACGTTTCATCGAACACCATTTCATTGAACGCCGTTTCATCGAATCGCTGACGGCCGTTTCATCGAATTCATTTTATATAAAAAGTGTGAAAGATGCTCTTTAATGCACGGATCGAGTGCATTTTCGTGTTATTCACCCATTTCATCGTCAGGTTTTTTAATGTCCAAACTTGTAGCTGTTACATTTTATTTTTTATGCAAGTAACCCATGAGGATATTTGTACCGATTTTTATGTTTGTTTCGCATGTTGTGCTTATCTGTTCACCCCCTCTGTATTACCCGATGGGCCTTGAGGGTATTGTAACAAATAAATAAAAAGTCGCACTCCCGGTAAGAGCGCACTCCCAACTCATGAAGGCCAGAAGGCGACTTAAGATTTGCTCAGGCGCAACAACTTTAGCCATGTGAGCCTCCTAACCTCTCATGTCTTTCTATTGATACTTTTTTACTGCCCGAAGCTTGGAGCACCTAAAGCTGAGGTGCTATTTATGAAACTACAACGAAACATTTTTTTTTGGGGGGGGGGGAGGGGGGGGAGGGGGGAGGGTGGGGAGGGGGGGGGTTAAGACTTAACGGAGTCAAAAGTACGTCGCCTCAAATTTTAATTGAAAACTTTGGGGTGTTCAAGTGTTCGTGCGACAACCATTCACCATTTGAAATGATAAGCAATTGCTTTCAAAAAGTCCCCGCAACCATGTTCCGTCGGTTCTCATAAAAAAGGCGGACCCTTTCATTTCTCGCCGCTATGGCCTTCTTCTGGCGAGGACGCTCTTGGGAACTTAGCATCGCCTCCAGCTTGACTTCCATCAGTTAATGTTTTGCGGCGATGAGAGTCAAAAACTTCCAGAACCCGAAATGGGCACCTCCGACCAGCTTCAAGAAGTGGGAATGCCACCCTGGCGTTCGATAAGACAGCGTTCGATAAAACGGCGTTCGATGAAACGGCTTCGATGAAACGGTGTTTGATGAAACGGCGTTCGATGAAACGGCGTTCGATGAAACGGCATTCGATGAAACGGCTTTGATGAAACGGCGTTCGATGAAATGTCCTGTCCCAGGCACTCACACGAAAGACAGCCTCCAGTGAACTGCCCGGAAGGCTCCTTGCTTCAAAGCCAGATATTTTAGTTGTACGGGGACGGTGTCCACGCATTTGGGTCACGCTTATAGTCGGGGTACCATCATACAAAAGACAGGCTGCAGACACGAGTCGCCGCAATATCCGTGGTTCGGATGCCGCGTGCCAAAGTTTCTCCTTGAACTCATCGCCATGCTGCATTCGAAGCACGGATCTCGCAGCGACTCGCGTTCAAATCTGTTTTGCAGGCCGTCTTTTGTATGATCTATAAGCAGAGTGACCGCGGCCGAAGTGTTCTCCAGGTTACAAAATGCCGTGCCCGTCTGTTATGTTTGGTTTTTCGACATGAGCCCGGTTAAAATCCATTTTTGTTACCAACACCAAAAACTAGATACCGACAAGAAAAAAAATTAGGGGGGGACCTTTCCCCCTCTCTCCTCCTCCTCCCTCCTCCCCCCCCCCCCCCCCCCCACCCCCGTCTCTCTCCCGAAAGCACGGAACCGTACAAATGAGCCACGGAAGCATGCCGAAGCATTCCTAACCTACTCTGCAAAGAGGTCCTGCGAAGTTTATGGGAAAGGACATTGCTACAAATGTGCACAACCTCTTACATATATCAAATAATGTTTAAATTTTTTGTAGCCTCGATAACATGAGAGAAATTCAGTTTAAGAACCAGTTGAATTGGCTTGAAGGTTTCCTGTATCAAAGCAGCCGACCCTGCCGCAGCTAAGCAGAAGTTTACACGAAAGGAAAAATAACCACATGGCATCGTCGCCGCTGAACGTTACTGAACGTGACGAATATATATCTCAGAAAGGAATCACCTAAGGCCTACTCATATGTTTACTGGACGACATTCCGAGCGGGGACCGCCCTTCATCAGGTCATACCAGAGTGCGGACGGTCAACAAATACCACGCCCCTCCCCGCCCCCCCCCCCCACACACACACACCCACACTGGGACCGGACATTTCATCGAACGCCGTTTCGTCGAACGCCGTTTCATCGAACGCCGTTTCATCGAAGCCGTTTCATGGAATGCCGTTTCATCGAAAGCCGTTTCATCGAACACCGTTTCATCGAAGCCGTTTCATCGAACGCCGTTTTATCGAACGCCGTCTTATCGAACGCCAGGGTGGCATTCCCGCTTCCTGAAGCTGGTCGGAGGTGCCCATCCCAGGTCCTGGAAGTTTTTTACTTGCATCGCCACAGAACATCAACTGACGGAAGACAAGCTGGAGGCGATGCTGAGTTCCCAAGAGCCTGCTTGCCAGAAGATGGCCATATAGCGGAAAGGAATGTGAAGGTCCGCCTTTTTTATGAGAACCGACGGACCATGGCTGAGGGGGACTTTTTGAGAGCAATTCCTCATAATTTGAAACGGTGAATGGCTGTCGCACGGACACATGAAGCCTCGAAAGTTTTGAAATAAAATTTGAAGTGACGTACTTACTTTTGACTTTATTGAGTCTTAAAACTAAAACAAAACAATGTTTCGTTGTAGTTTCATAAACAGCACCTCGGCTTTAGCTACTGCAAGCTTCGGGCAGTAAAAAAGTATCGATAGAAAGACATGAGAGGCTAGGAGGCTCACATGGCTAAAGTTGTTGCGCCTGCGCAAAACTTATGTCGCCTTCTGGCCTCCATGAGTTGGAGTGCGCTCTCACCGGGAGTGCGACTTTTTATTTATTTGTTACAATACCCTCAAGGCCAATCGGGTAATACAGAGGGGGTGAACAGATATGCACAATATGCGAAACAAACATAAAGATCGGGACAAATATCTTCATGGGTTACTTGCATCAAAATAAGTTGTAACAGCTACAAGTTTGGACATTAAAAAACCAGACAATGAAATGGGTGAATGACACGAAAATGCACTCGATCCGTGCATAAAAGAGCATCTTTCACACTTTTTATTTAAAAGACATTCGATGAAACGGCCGTCAGCGATTTGATGAAACAGCGTTCGATGAAACGGCGTTCGATGAAACGTCCATTTTTTCGATGAAACAGCGTTCGACGAAACGGCGTTCGATGAAATGTCCGGGAACCCCCCCCCCCCCCCCCCCCACACACACACACACACAAAAAGAAAACAAAGAGAGCGAGAGAAGGGTCGTTCCAATGCACCAATCTTAAACCGCCGCGTACGATGGACCACCGGGGCTACAGCGTTTCTGCGTCTCTTGCAGGCAGAAACAATACAGAAACAAAACAAAAAAACGAAAAAAAAACGGGGAATTTAAGGAAACACAAGACCAAACCATTTCGTCGTTTACCCTCAGACTGAGTTTTTTTTTTTTTTTTAAGAGCAGAAGTAACAGAAAAAACAGACAGGTTGAGACCTGTCTGTTTTTTCTGTTACTTCTGCTCTTCAAAAAAAAAAAACCAGTTTTAGGGTAAACGACGAAATGGTTGACTTCCACCAGCTAGCCTGTACTTTGACTCTTTTCAAGACCAAACATCCGCGGATTCGGTTGGTGGGGTAAAAAAACAACAAACAGGAAAAAAAAAAAAAAAAAGACGAAAAAACTGAAAAACGAGGGAATCAAGCAAACACAATACTAAAGCAATGCGGGGTCAGTCGGTGGGGCAAGAAGGCAACACACCGAGTCGAGAGGCGACGCTGCCGAACAATGAAGCTACACCTCGAACCCGTTTTTCTGTCCGGCGCGCTGAAAACCACGGTAACCGGACAAAAGCTCACCGGACAAATGCTCACCCCGTTTTTTGACAGACCCGGACAAAAGCTCACCCCTTTTTTTGACAGACCCGGGCAAAAGCTCACCACGATTTCTTTTTTTTTTTCCTACCCGGGCGAAACACGAGCTGAAATAAAGTGCGGACGCAATGGACATTGGACCATTTTTAGGAGAACTTGAACCTCATCCACCATTGAGTTGCGAATTTTTTAAAAATACTTTGACAGAGCGGGAGTTTGGCCTTCTGGAAAAGTACAAGACAGATGACCAATTTAAAACAAATTGTGCGGGATTTTAGATAGGCTCGGGTTCCTTCCACCACAGCTTGTTCCACAAGAACTAACCACCAGGGAAAAGTCTACCGGTGACATCGGCTACCTGCTGGACTATTTTGATTGCACGTATTTCAACGGCCGCTTCCGTTATGCTTCTGCTCAATCTGCGGCGGCACCCAGAGCGAATTCTTTCCTTCGCCTGACTCTGCGCCGACGGCGACCGTGGTTTCCCCCGGTACGGTGGAATATGTACGACACCACCCTTCAAGATAAAGACCGGATGAGCAACACCTGCGAAAGATGGAGTACCGGGTTCCAGAAGCTCGTCGGCCACGCCAATCCAAGCTTCTTGAGGCTGATTGAATGCCGACAGCAAAATCAGGCGCTGGTTGCCACGGCATTGACAAAAGCCCGGAGAGGTGAGCCCACCGTAAAGCGGGTGCGAAAAATTACTCTGCAGCTGCGGAGTCGTCTTAGAAATATTTGCGAGGGCTTCCATGTACATCGAGATTTACCAAGACTGCTGGAGCTAGTGGGGGACTGCATTCGCTTCTAACCAATCGATAAATAAACTTGTTTCTACTAAAATCAACAAACCATGCGCCTGTCAGATTTAATTTATCGTTGCCTTTTTGTGTCGCACGCATGCACCTAAGTTGTCCGCGCTCGTGTTAAGACGAACATGAAATTTTCTCGTGGTGAGCTTTTGTCCGGGTCTGTGAAAATATGGGTGAGCTTTTGTCCGGGTCTGTGAAAAAATGGGTGAGTTTTTGTCCGGTGAGCTTTTGTCCGGTGAGCTTCTGTCCGGTGAGCTTTTGTCCGGTATACGACAACCACAAGCACCGCCCAGCCTTTAAACGGCTTCCGGTGTAGAAGACACTTTTTTTAAGAATAGTTTTCAGCTCTGTTGTTCCCCCGTCAATGCGGGGGGGGGGGGGGGGGGGGGGGGGACTGACGCATAACAATTACGGTTGTAAACAGCTCAGTTTTTTGGGTTCTCGTTTATGCCGGCTTGCAAGGCGTTACATTTTCTGATTAGAAATGATTATCTCTGTTCCCTTTCGTGCGTTGTACGGAACCCTGATTGCAGCAATGTAGGAGATATCTTGCTGAAGTTTTGTTCAGCACACGTAAATGTTTGGATAGTGGGAGGCCGGAATCTGAAGTGGCGTGCGTGTTAGATGCCCCGCAATGCAGGAGGTAAATAACACTTGCTGTGTCACAATCAAAGCCTCCGTTTATATTAAAGGTTAATTCGGAATAGGTACAGGTTGCACCTGTAACTTCATTCATTTGACTGCACAATTTGCTGTGCGGCTTTCTGCAGGGCCGACACTCGGTAAACTTTGTGGAGGTAAGTTTGGATCGCACTAGAATTTCCTTGAGATAGTCTTTTTCTCCGACAATAAACAACGCGTGGTGGTTCCGAAAAGACAGATTGGAGGCGCTGGCTGTGACACAGAATGTTATAATTTTTACTCAAAATGTTATTAATGTTAGGAAGGTTAAAACGAGATTGCATCGATTATTGCCCGAGTTGATTTCGCTGTTCTCCTTAACCGCTGTCATGCGGTTGAGCGTCCTTGCCTTTTCAATGGTGTCATCGATTATGTTTGATGGATATTTGTGTAAAGTGAGCACCATCTTTAGATTATCAGTGTTTTGCCTAAAATCCTGTTCATTGCTGCCAATTCGTTTACTCCGGTGGGCTTCGCAGTAGGGAATAGTATATTTGCAATGGCTGGGATGGCAGCTATCAGAATGAAGATATTGCTGTCTAACGCTCACAGGGTAAAAGTTTTCAGACGCTGCAGCGGCAAGGGCATGTTTATTGGAATGAAATTTAATTCCAGAGGATCTTCGTTTACCACACCGTCTGTGTCATGCAAATCAAACAAACATTTTTTTTTTTCTGGCATAGCTTGTGTTTCAGGTCTTTACGCCTTGGCATGCTGGTCACTTGATAAAGTGTTATGCAAGTGCGTGATAGGTGTGCGCAGCAGGGCTGGGCAGTATCGCGATACTAATGTATCGCGATATTATCTTAGAGATACTTTTGAGTATCTGTATCTCTGTATCGAGATACATTTGAACAATGTATTTGTATCTCAGTAGTGAAATACATTTAAAGGGGCTGTGCAACAATATTTGCTGGGAACGTTTCTCCCTTTACATCTTACTGGCACTCTTGGGCCCTAGAATACTCGAACGCAACGCCACTGACCAAGAATTAGCGTCTTCGTTGCGGTGGAATTCCAAGGATAAAAGCGGACCCTTTGTCGCAGTCTCTCCTTCGCAAAACTTGATGACGGAGCTGCGGGGACAATGCAAAATTTCATGACGGAAAGTGGGGATTGAAGTACGCCCAAATGACGATATTTGAAAGTGATTCATAGATTAGACCCGAGCATTGCGTGAGCACTCGGCTCGTGATAAATACTAGCTCGAGAAGCATTCGGGTACTGGCCCGTGTCCAATCGTTGTAATGACGACAATAGCCGAGCCATAACAATGTCTGGAACTCAGCGCGTGTCCTGTGCATTGCCAACCCCAGCGCGCGGCTATGATCAACACTGGCGGCTATATAATCGGCTCCAGATCACGTGGCCGCTTGTTTTGACTGCGAGTTGAGGGGTTGAACGCTGCTCGTTTTTCTTGTTTTCTGGGACTCCTATCGCGTGGGGTAAAAAACCAACGCGTGTTTCGTAGGTCATTAACGTCAGGGATCCGTTCTAAGCGGTATTTAATGCGCAAAGTACAAAAATTATTGCATCGACTTTAAGATAAATTTTAAAGATAAAAAATATCTCTTTGGTGCAAGTTGCTTCCTAATTTATATTATAAGACCACCCTCTAACATGAACCATCTACGTTACCGACATTAAAAAAAAAAGTGGGTTAAAGGGATACTTAACCGAAATTTCGAGCTGACTAAACAAGGCCGGGCGGATAAGCGGGAAGCTGCAAACCAAAAAAGATCACTCATACGGCGATATATCTACTGGATCGCCGTATTTTTTGGAAATGAAGTGCCCGATTGAACCGTGCCGACGAGGCCGATGAGACAAGGCATGTCACGATTCCCATTCCCTCTCCTCCTCGCTACGTCCCGTCAAGCTGGTGAACCGAAGCGAGGAGGAGAGAAGCGAGGCCACTTCTCCTCATTCTCAAATTCTCCCGGAGGACAGTTATACGTCACAGAACTCACTTGATAGCGCCCTTCTTTTCCAAAAGTACGGCCATCCGTTTGAGATATCGATGTGCGAGTGATGTTTTGGAGTTCGTAGCGTCCGGTTCAACACTTCTGCAGCCTTCCTTTGCGAAATCCAAATTTCGGTTCAGTATCCCTTTAAAGAAAGGTCGCGCGCAAGAATCACAAAATCAGGTCCTCTCTCAAAGCCCCCCACTCTCTTTAATTTAGCGGAGAGAACGCTGTAAGAAAAAGCACCGTCCTGCCGTTCAATCTCCCCATACTGGGTGACTGAGAAGCTTATACTACGACAGTTTGAGACGTGCTATCACGGCAAAACAGGGTTTCATTTTGGCCAGGCGCCTTTTGTCAAGCATGGCACGCAGACTTTACCACTTTACCGTTCTGTAACAATGTGCTTCAACAGGGGTGACATGTCTTCTTTAGCGGCATTAATGAGAAATAGAGAGTTCGAGCTAAGGGGAACAACATAAAATGACCACGAAAAGGAACACAAGCATAACTTACCATTTACATTCACCACGAAGTGCACACTCGCCGCGTAGCACCCTTTCGGGAACAAATATATTTCTATAAGTATCGGTATCTGTATTCCGGAATACTTTTTCGCCGTTTTTGCCGTAGCATCTCTGGGATATCCCGTTACATAAAAAACAAATGTATCTCAGTATCTGTATTTTGGGCCTTAAAACACATGTATTTGTACTCCCGAATACTTTTTGGAGTATATCTGCCCAGCCCTGGTGCGTACCTTGTTTCCTTGCCTTCTTTTAATTCAAATAAATTTCCGACTAAAGTTTATATGTAGCTGCATGCGTCCTGATTGCTATTCTTTGTTTCTTGTGTGACATGTGCCGCGTTCATCAGAAGTCTCCTGCCCTAATAAAGCGGTCAAGTTCTCTTGCACTCACGTCGGTTATCGAGGCTCCACCACTTGTTTTGCGCGTATAGTCCCTTTCCTCCTTGCAGTCCGTCTATAGTCATATTTCCATATTAGCCTCTGATCCCACTCCATATGGTTGAACAGGTTAGAGTAAAACTCTTATTGCCAACACTATATATTTAGTTCATCCAATGCAGATCGTTGACGAAAAGCGACGAAACCTTAATCGTAACAAAATCAAACAATAAAACAAAAATGTCGCTTAGGCTTTGGATTTTGTTCTCTTTCTTCATCACGAGAGTACGGAGATAAGAAGACGAAACTCTTTGTTGGGCTCCGTCAACGAATTTAAGATTAAAAGAACTATCATCTCGTCATTTTTACGTTGTTTATCGTGTTCCGGAGCATACGAAAACCAACATCTCCTTCATTAAAAAATGTCGCGATTCCGCTGAAAATCGCGAAGCAAAAGTCGAGGTTTTTCCCCCACCTGCAGCCGCGAGAGGCAGCCGAAGGAACTACGGCCAGAAGCTTACGTGACCTCGCTCGGCTCTCCCGCTAAACTCCGCAGAGAGAGGGAGAGGAAGCGTGCTCCGAGAAAGCACACGGGAAGCCACACGGTACCCCGAATTACGTCACTAGGAGTGCATGTGTGACCCAGAAGACTGGGAGTGAGTTGAAGGGTGCCAAAAATGCCAATAGATATCTTTTTTTTTTTTTTTACACAACGACTAGGACACGCAGGCGAAATCGGTTTTCTTTTCTTTGCTTCAGAAGTTACAAAGGGCGAGTTCCAGAAATTTTTGACCGAAGTACGGAAATGGTAGCACCTAGAGTGCCTTCATGTGCGCTTCGCCCCTCTTTAAACAACTCGCATATCCAAGTCCATTGTGAACATTGCCAGTTGGGTTGCTGTGCTCGCGTCCAGGACACGCCGACTTCGTTGAGAATTTGAGAGTCAGTGCATTTTGCGTAATATCTGGCATTCTTTGTCTCCGAATGTTTACAAGCCTAATTCGGCTATAGTTTCCCGCATTAAAACACTATATCTCTTCTAATTGTTCCGGAGCAGGCGTAGAAGAACACAAGGCACCCATTCCGGGATCCATCTACCCTCTCTTCTGCTATTATTGTGACATTTCGCGAATACGGATTACGGCTCCTAAATGGTAAACTTCACTCTGGTCCCAAAATTTTATCTATGCATTTTTTTTAATTTCCGCCTTTCTTGATTTATGATTATCTATTATTTTCAATAATTAAGTAACAGATGTCCGGCGTTATGTTTTCAGTCAAAAAAAAAAAAAAACCTGTTGCGTAATGGTTGCAAGTGGGTGTAGAAAAAAATGCCCCCGGAAAAAATGTCAACGGAAAAGATGTCCCCGGAAAAAAAGTCCCCGGACAAAATTCCCCCCCCCCCCCCCCCCCCCCCCCAAAAAAAAGGGCCCAGGCGGGAAGTAGGAAAAAAATTTCCGCAAAGGATTCTCTATCTCTGGGTTTCCCTGATCCTCATGGCCTTCGGGCGGTCCGGTCATATGTGCATGGAGAAAAAAGGCACCCTGTGGAAAGTAGGGAAAAACGGCCCCAACAAATACAGAAATATACGATTCCCCGAGTTACGCATCGCGACACTGTTAGCGCGAACACGACATCGGCGCATTTTCATATTTTACTTAGAAAGAGCATTAGCGGGAACAAAATTTTTACCGTCTGCATTATATCCCCAAATGAGCACTTTCAGTACCAAGGATAACTTTGATGACAACCTTTTGTTTCTATGAGAAGAAAAACAAAAAAACTAGCCTTCGCTTGTTTGTGTTAACTGTGTCGCGCTTTTTATCCATTTGGAAATGGCACACAAGTACCTCTCAAATTTCCCCAAATACAATAATTTGGTTCTGGCTAGAGGTGTTACAAGTGTTTATTTCACAATGAAAAAAAAATAATTTGGTTTTGGCAAGCTCAATAATTTGTTTTCCAAAATATCCCACAATAGATTATTTCTGTTGCTTTGTGTGACTTCCAGTCTTCCTTTCTACCTCGGGTCAGGTAATTTCTGACCGGACAATGACAGGACCACACGAGGGCCATGAGACTCAGTGGAAACCCAGCGACAGAAAACCCTTTGGGGACATTTTTTCCTACTTCCCACCTGGGGCCTTTTTTTCCGGGGACATATTTTCCGGGGACTTTATTTCCGGGGACATTTTTTCCGAGGACATTTTTTTTTTCCGGGGACGTTTCTTTCGGAACCCGGTTACAAGGATAAAAAGGAATAATCAAAGGACTAATAATAATAATTAGTTAGCGACGTGATCGTCCTGGTTGCTCTAAAGAGCAAGCTTTTTTGCATTATTGCGCGTCGTGGCCAATTTCACCGGAAAACACAAAACCCAAGCGCGAACGTATAATATATAGAGTTAATGGCCTTCCACACATGCATTTCTTAGATACCTGCTAATATATTCATGCGAAATTTAACATATTGTCTTAGCAGGTACAACGTTCTGGAGGACTATTGGACCCCGAAATTGTGGCGTCAAGACCACCAATCTTGTGCCAGTACGTGGGTAAAGAACGGCAAGTGCTCGCTTCCCGTAGGCCGCAGGTGTTACCTGTGCGGTGCCAGACACAGCTATGTGAGCCCTGCAAAATGTTGTTTCTTTCCCAGACGCTGTCACCGCCAAAATCCCGCTAAGGATTCGAAAGGACTTCCAAGTGGCTGCGCTATGGATTGGGTCGGGACATTTCATCGAACGTCGTTTCATCGAATAGCGTTTCATCGAAGCCGTCTCATCGAACGCCATTTTATCGAAAGCCATTTCATCGAATGCCGTTTAATCCAAGACGCTCGACCGAACACCGCCAAGTTAAGCAGTAGTAATTTTGGATCTAGCAAATAGTAGTCTTAAAGGGATTGTCCGGTCAAACTTTGTATTCGAGAAAACAATTGAATATCATTGTTATTGCCTCGAGACGCATCATACGTGCAATATCTGAATTTTATGTGGCCCTCTGCATGAGTAATTGAATTTATACTACCCCAATCGCACTCTAGCGTAAATGCTGCTTTCGGTGGCAACATTGGAGCTTTGACGTCACACAACACAAAGCGAGCATTTCAGTCTCTTCGTTTACCTTCGAGTGAACGCCTCAGCGTGCTTTGTTTTTGTTGTTGTGTTCGACTTATTTCATGATTGGGTGACATTTTTGTTGCGCGGTTGGGTGCCACAACCACCGGGCAGCACATGCGAGCCAAGACATGACGTTCCACACTCTTCCATGAGACGTGCAGTGACGAGCGAAGTGGATCATCGCCGGGCGTAGGGACGGGGTTCCCGTCAAGATCGAGATCCCGCTTATACAGAAATCGCCTCACAGAAAAGGGGTACGAGCCGAGCTCTAAGCGGGCAGAAGGCTCGTGAGCTGAAGTGTGATGCTGTGCCAACGATATTAAACTACGTCCATCCACTCCTCGCCCAAAGCGGATCAATCAATTTGATTATGCAGCGAAACCGAAACAAACAGCTAGACACCCTGGAAACAATACCAGAAGTTGTGTTTAGCACGCATGAAGCCAAATTCTCTTTGGGCCGCACGTGAAAATAGAGCGTGACTGCGATTGACCAAGCGCGTCCAAGTCAAGTGACGACATGCATTTGAACGATTCGCCGGTTGCCTTCGACCCGCGGACATCGCCTCCGTGGGAACGACCCGCAGCCTTATCACCGATCCACTGGATCCGCCGAAATGTGTACCCAGGTGCCGCTTCGTGTCCCTAGTTGCCGCTTCAGAGGCGAAATCTGCATCCTTTGCTTTGCAAGCGTACCTAGTTCGATCGGTGGCCGTCGCAGTTGTGTCTGCGCGAAACGGCAAACGTTTCATCGAAGCTTATGGCTGTTTTCGAGCAATATCCTACTAAAAGGCGTGACTTCTCTTGCGCACGCTTAGGAACTGAATTAAAGAAACGTATTTCAGTAGGGTACAGCCTAGGAGACTATATAATTCGAAACAAAATACAAGACACCCGTCGACCAACGCTTGTTATACCGAACATTCGACAAACCTTTGCGTTTTGTGACGTCACGCAGCACCTACGGTTGTCAGCCATTGACAAAGTAACGGGAGACCATATATATGGTCTCCCGTTACTAATGACGTTTGTCTACATGAAGGTTCCCTCGACGTAACGAGCGCAAAAACTTAACTACTTCCGGTTTCGACCGGAGAATCGGCAAAAAATCCTAAGCTTCCCCCATCTGTCGTTCACCCGGCAAAAACAAGGTGAGGTGGCATTGTACGCAAAAAAGTGGTGGCGCGCACGATATTTGTGACAACAGTCAACTAATTTACCTCTCCCCATGGGCTCGAGCTGCACGAGAACAAAATATAGGCTATTTTACATACAATAATTATATTACACTATTACCCTAACACAGTTAAGATTCTCGTATAAACGCGGTAAAGGCAACAAAACAACATTAGTATAAATAAGCACATAAGCACAAACAACGCACTTTCAGTAATCACACAAACTTGTTATTTACCTTCCATTAAAAACTAGAATATTACCACGCATATTTACAAATGTCGACGCAGTAGCAAACGGATAACGATGAAGAACAAAATTCCATTCTATGACGGAATTAAAAAAATAAATCGACTGCAGCACTTTATTTGCGTCTTACAGAACCAAGGAAGCCCGTAAATAAGTTGTTCCTCACCTGTCGATCGTAATACGTTCCACACGATCCATCACGAAAACATTTGAACACGAACTTCTATAAGTCTCTCTCGACAGAGAGAGACTTACAGACACGTCACTCAAACCCAGGGCCGTCCTTTGGTGTGGGCGACCTCTGCAGCCGCACAGGGCGCCATTCATAAGGGGGCGCCGAAAGGGCTGCCAGGTCATGCAGGACTCATATCTCGAGGGAATAAAAAAAAAACAAAAAAAAAACGATCGGATCGGTGAGGGTGCCACCTCCCCCCTCCCCCGACTGAAACCCGACTGAAAATGATATGTGTAAAGAACTTTGGAGCCGCAGCTCTTTCTTTTTTGTGCGTGAGAGACCAGTGACAACTCCGGACTCGCAATGCCGATTAACGTTGCCAACTCAAAATTCAGAAACACGCCGCAAGAATCCCGGAAACCGCTAAAAACCGCCAAATTTATAACGTTGCACAGGAGTGGCCCAATCACCTGGCGTCTCACATGAAGCTTAAACTCTTGCAGGGCAGCTCACGGACCTTACCTAGCAACAACCCAGCTGCTGAAAGCATGCGGTGATTACATCGACAATTATCGCGAAGTCCGGTACGAAACTGCGCTGGCAACTGCGAACGGTCTTGCCGAGAGCATGGGTGTTGACAGAGTGATATAACCAGCCCCTCGACTGCGGCGTAAAAAGCACCAATTCAGTTATGAGTGCCAATACGAGTTTGATGATGTCGAGACAAAATTCAAGCGAGAGTTTTTCTATGAGATGATTGGCCCGTAAAGATATCGATTGAAGAACGCTTCACGTAGATGGAGCAGCACGTGAGCCTCTGGAGGTCCCTTTAGGACCTCACCCGACTTCCCGACAAAGCAGAACTTGTTAAACTGTGCCAAGGCTTTGACCACGCACTGAGACACGGAAGTGCAGCCATCGACGGTACAGATCTCTGCGAAGAGCTGATCTACCCATGCAGCCCCACTGGATGCAGGGATCCCCAGGACATTCTCCTGTTCATTCTACACATCCATCTACGCGACAACTTCCCTTATTAGCCCCGAGAAGTTCGCGTGGCGCCCCCTTACGGCAAACCGGGGTGACGTCACGGCGAGGAGAGAATTTTTCCCCGGCTCGCCCCGCTCGCCCTGTGGAGGCTGTGACGACGCCAGCTGTCGGCGCGCTCGTTTCTATTTAATTTTTTTTTTGGCGTGTTCTTCGTAGGAAGTGTAATTTTCTTTTTTTATGTGCCGTTATTGATGTATGACCTGTAGCTACAGGTGAAACTTCAACCAACATTTTAAGCATGTTTGACAGGGCAGGCAACGCATGAATCGCAGCTGGTATATGAAAATAAAGAAATACGGCCACAATTGCAGGAGCATCACTATAGATTTACATCTCGCACAATAAATGATGCTGATGGTCTGAGTGAATTGGCAGGTTATGTATACTATTTTTGTTTTGTTTTGTACCTCCGTTTTTAAACAAGATCGCCGAAGCAGAAAAGCTGCATGCTGCTCGGGCAACATGCTAAATACAGTCTGGGCCATGGGAAGAGAATCACAAGTAAGACAGCCCAAGTGCAGGGGCAAAGTAAAAAAAACAAGGAACATTTATTATATACATTGCTCGCATTTGACCTTTGCTGGATTCAGATAGTATTTCAATGGACTACACGGGTGATATCTGTGGACTTGTTTATATCAACACTCGAGTAATTTATAACAAACGTAAGCGAAGGTGTCTAGCTCGTTATTAGTCTGTTAAGCCCTAAAATTAAGATTTTACTTAAATCCAATTGTCGTGAAGCTAAAATACCAGAACCTTTTCTCACGCAGACTGTCGCCCTTCAAGGGTTCAACATTTTGTGCTACTAGTGCTGCAACTACCACTTGACAGACGTTCAAATGCTTGCTTTTACTCCTGTTTTTCTCTGTTGTCAGAAAGTTCAGCTGCAGGGAGTTTGTAGGCTGAGGAAGCTTTTGGAGACCTGCAGCAGTGTCTCTTTTAATTAAAAATGACAATTCAGACTAAACGGTGTATTTTCCGAATACCCAAGCTGGAATAAAAATGTCAGGAAAAAGTATAAACATTCCAAATTATGGCATTATTGCTGTGCATATTTTGGGCAGTTCAATACATATCATACAGACAACTGCGGGCAATTTGGCCGTTTTTGCTGCTACCATACAAACTCATTTCCAGTAATTGTGCATCTTCTAAGAAATATGCCTGCATACGTGTATAAACTATACAATTGATTCACGAAGAAGCTACATTTACGTAAAACAACCCTGTTCCACGAGCACTTCAAAGATAATCAGACACAGGGCCTTTAAAACATCTGCGAACCAGCGTATGCAGAGTGGCAGCGCAGAGTCGGGATCGCGAGCTAATTTGCCGACCACCCAAAGGCCCATGATATAAATGCCACTTCAAATGCCTTGAAAGCGGGATGTAATATCGTCCTAAATCATGAACATGCAAGGGACAGAATTCCAGCGTCTGAAGCACTTGCGCCACCGCTCCAGCGATCCTTCGCAAAATTGCCTTGAGTCGTGTGGACGGGCGGGGAGGTTCATCGGCGGAATTGCCTCCGCCCATAGCTTTCGGGATTTGTAACCCAATTTTAAAGGTAAAGGGGACAAGCAGGCTTATGAAATGTAAGGAAGCACGTCAATATCGGCCTAACTCAACGTCTTGTACACCGGGTAAACCAAGTCCAGCTCCTCGAAGAGCTTGCGGCACACAACGCCAAACCAGGAAACCGGCGCTGGGAAGCAAGCCGATGCGAGATCGCGGAGCGGAGTCCCCTCCCTGACGTCACGGTACGCCTCACCCAATCAGGGCGCGGCGACCGCAGCGACGCTTGTGTTCGCTCTCGGGGCTAATACGTGGGTGTCATTGAGGATCCTCCTCACTTTGCCAGTGTCAGTGGCCCCCTTAAAGGGGCACTCAAGTGGATTCTGAGATCGTCTATTTATTGTCATAACTGAATCTGCGGGCTCTAAGCATCCTAGAAATCCCAAAATTACATTCAAGGGCGGCCGATTTCCCTATTAAAAATCGAATCAAAGATCGCATTTCTGCGCCTAGGCGCACGCCGTCAGGGGCGCTGTCGGACGGGAAGGCAGCAGGGAAGGGCGTGCGCCATCCAATCACGAGTGACGGCTTCCCGGCGGATTGATCCTTCGAACCGGCGGAGTGATCTTCCGAATGTGCGCGTATTTGATGGATTCTCGTTGGGACTCATTTTGTTTACTTCGGGTCTTGCGTCGTGCGGAGATGGACCTGCCAAATCCAACACCGTTGGAGGTGGAAATTCTTCGGCGGACGGCAGATATCAGCTCAATCTCCTACGACGCCACTCCTACGCGCGACGCCGATGCCTCGAACGCGACGGACTCGGACGACAGTTCGCGATGCTCAATGTCGACACCGGAGGAAGACGACGAAACCGACGACGCAACCCAGCGGCTTGGGAACACCAACTGGTAGGTGATGAGCTGTTTATTATACCTCTCATATGTATAGCTGATGCTGGTTTTCTGTTTTAAGGTGCCAATGCAGTTGCTGCGTGCCGATGGAAACCGTCGCAGAGTGTGTCTGCTGCCGTGACTACCCGGCCGCCGTTCGCAAGCAGCAGGGCCGGCAGAGCTGCGTGACAAGCCACCCGGATTTCGAGGGGCTGTGCCTCGATCCGGGTGTGCTACAGCTGGCCTTGTTGAACATGCGCCACTATGGTGAAAGAAACATGGGGGCAACCATGAACGAGTGAGTACAACTTGGTGTTACCGGTCGCGAAACTTGCTGTTCTGCCTCGGCCCCCGTTTTTCTTGCGCATTGAAGCGGCGTGATAGCTTTGAATAGAAATCATCATTAGCGTTCAACTGCTTTTGAATGTTTTTCGCTTTGCGTGTCTGCTTTTTTCTTGTTTGCCGTGCGTTTTTGGTTCCATGCCCATGCCTCCCAAGCCGCGGGCCAAGGATAAGGACGGGTAGCTTTATGACAGCGTCTATTCTCCCGGCAGCTGGGAGAATAATTTTTTGAAATTCTACCGACGATCGCCTTCCATTGGTTGTCTGAAATCATACAACTGCCGGTAGAATGCTGATTTTCTTGTTCTTCCAACATCTCATGGAAACACGTTTCATGGACAACTTTTCCTGGACACGTATTGTTGACGCTGACGTTTCATCGACACTCGTTACGCGAATTGCACGCTGTAAGGACACTTCATCGCGCGTGTATCCCTCGGGGCAGTGTTAAACCCACCCTTTTCGCCTCCGCTTTCCCTTGGCGACAGTCAATGGTCCAATGGGAGTCAACTGCCGGCTGAATTTCGGGGAAATTATTCTTCTGGCTGCCAGGAGAATAGATGTTACGTGGCTTTATAGACTGACATGGAGTCAGAGTTGGACTACTGTCTCTCGTCGGTTCTTGAGGCTGCTCAAGTAGTCAGACATTGCAAGGAAAACGTAGTCAACTATTCAAACGCAAAAAAATACAAGGGGAGTCACACAGACGCCGGCAACATCGCATTTCAATGGTTTGTTTATGGGCAAAGGCGAGCTTCTTGCCCACACTCCATTGCGCATGCGCGGTGCCGGTGGCGTCTGCTAGGGGCGCTCCAGTTTGTTTGTAAACATGAGTTGGTGTATAGTTAGTTGTGCCGATCTTTTGTTTGTTTGCAAATACATCACATGCACAGCGAAAGGAAACATAAAAGAGAACCATAATATATGATGATTTTTCCGGGGAAACAATCACAAAAGAGGTGTAGATTTCAGAGTTGCGAATATTGCTTATTACATCTGATTAGTCTGGTCATTGCCTCAGGCGTATGGCTGGTGGGTGTTCCTTACATTCAATAAATGTGGACATTGTTTCAGGCGCTTCCGTTTCGCTGCCTGGCAGTGTGTGCTTTGGCTGTGGCGGAGACTTGGACAGAAGAACAGGCGACCACTGCCCTCCTGCATGGTCAAGGCAATTAAAGGTCACTTTGCCAGCGACACCTACTCCGGGTTTCGGTACCCCTCCCTTTAAAAAAATAAAAGCGCTGAACAATGCATTGCCCAGCAGTCGTTCTTCGCCCAAATGTAATGTTAGGCGTTAGAACCAGATGACAACTTATTTTTGTCCAGTTCAATGTCATTATCGATTTTCATGTTTCAGCGAGAACATTGGGAGTTTTCATTGGCTGCCATCTTCTTGGCGCCTTTGAGCACTCACAGCTATACTCCGTGTCACCTAACAACCGACTGCTGTGGATGCTATGAGCCATTGAGGCGAATCCAAGGCACTTTGAGAGTTTCCCATAACCTTTGAGAAAAAGCACGTTTTTTTCAAGATAATTTTTTTTTACCGACTTGACGGATTTTGTGAATAACACATTATTTTTGGAACAACGCCACTAGATACAGACGAAGGGAAATACTGGAGAACACGAGCATGGACAGATTGTTTTCATGTAAAGCCTAGCCAAGTGCTGTGTTCTCGGAGCCAAATTGGCTAGGAAGACTCGAACACTAATTAGGAATTCTTGCTCTTATTCCTGCAATGCACATACAAGTTACCCAGTAAAAAGGCATCTTTACTTGACATTCTTTTCAGCTAAAATTTGATCTTTTGCTAACACACAAAGGGGAGAGGTGGGGATGTAGCCAAGTGTTGAGTGTGCATGTGTTGGCGTTTGCAACTGTTGCAGATGCCACTGTGTGTAACTGCACTTTCAGCATGCTCCTTGGAGCTTGGATAATCATGCAAAAGGTCGTGATAAAACAAGCCAGAGCATCAATTAACAAGGTGTGTCAATATAATAGGTTGCTTTGTGAACAAGTCAATGATTGAAAGGAGACAGTGTTGCAGATTGGGGGGGGGGGGGATGAACCGTGGTGTAGACTGGAAACTGTTTTTCCCTTTCCAAGTATGAATGGTGTTGAGGTTAGGTGTCCTTGTGCTGTCATGCACAGTTGCCTAAATTTAATTTTTACAGTTCCAGTGTACCTCCTGGATGAAAACCCCATTTATTAGAAACTAACGGGAGAGCTGCTTTGCCAAGGCGCAGCCTCTTCAGGATGTCAGCGTGGGAGCACATGAAAAGAAAAGTCAATACTGTATTACGTTTGGGGGACATGGAAAAATGTGATGACAGTGAGTGTTTCTAAACTTGTTTTGGTGCATTAGAATACAAGGGTCAGACCAATTAACGGCGACAAAAAGATAGCACAAAGAACGCGCAACAACGAAGCAGCCAAGCCCATGCTGCCATTGGGAGAGTACAAAAGCCTATGGTCGCATGCAGGAAGTGATCAAACGTAGCAAAGAGCAGACGAATTTGTGAGCCATATTGCTTATAGTGCTTGGGGTTTCAGTACCGCAATTAGGAAAACATTGACAGCATACTAAGCTTGTGAATTTAGACTAGGATCCCTTGTAAAGAGCTGCATAAAATTGCAAGAGTTTACTGGTCACTACTTTCTTTGTGTTATTGATGAAACAATGCAGTAATTAGTGCCATGTAGAGCAAAATTATCAGGGTCACGATGATCTGCACTGTTTTAACCTATTTGCAAATAGTACATAATAAAGAAAAAGCTGCAGCACT